>NC_090942.1:189322246-189947246 GCF_040807025.1 Struthio camelus | reverse complement strand
AGCTCTCCCTCTCCCTTTGAGTGTGACACAACCTGATCTTCTCCGACAGCTATTGATTTCACTTCTGTCTTCTAAATATTCACATGTCAGCAGATACCTGTGGTCTTTTAATTAAGTAACAGCAGGCTTTGTTGTAATGACGGGTGACCTCAGAATATTAAAATATATACTAGTAAAGGGTAAGATTCAATATTTCACCACCAAGAGTTTTATGAAATGTATTTCCAGTGAATAACTTGGTCTCCCACAGTCTTTACCAATGCAGTCATACCTGCTTTTTACATACCTAAAGCTGTGTTAAACACATACGCGCATGTAGCAGTGAGGACAGGACACAAGTGACTTTCTCAGTCAGAGAAGGTGCATTTCAGCCTGATGTTATTGGTTCCTAGTGCCATAACTCCACCTCCCTGAGCTTTCTTTCCAAAATATAAAATAATCTTTGCCAAGACAAAGTATACTTTGCAAAGTATATCTAGAAGCCACGCCACACTAGGTAATTACAAGTTTACAGCACAAATCTCTTCCTATTTCCAATCTGATATTGGCTACAGTATTTCAGTCTCCGAAGATAAATCACCATCCTTTCTATTTTTGTCTTCGGCCTGTGAAGTACAGTGGGTTTTCTAATTCAGAAAGCCACACAGTATCCTTTCACCCTAGTGCTCTGCTTCTCTAGATTCCTAAATCTTGCAAATAAAAAGCTACAGTTTTCTCTGTCTGAGCAGTTGTGCTGGAAAAGATAAGGAGGTTAAAATTCATAAGATAACTGTTTCATACCTGGAGCCTTGAAAAAACTGCAAGAAAGGATTTAGGGGGGCAGAGGAGAGAAAGCTCTGGAGAATGATATTTCCTAAAGATTCATCTTAGCAGTTGCAATTAGCTTCCTCAATACCCTTTTGGATAAAAGTTATCAGATAAGAGATCAGGAGAGAGAACATGATTTAGCTCTAGAAAGTCTCGATTTACAATCTGTCTTCCCTCATCTGAGTTCATTTTGTGCAATCCCTGTGTCATGTTCCTCTCTTGCAGAGATGGAAGAAAGAGTTTAAGTCAAAATAGATAAGTGTAGAGACTCCGGAGGCCAAAATGAAACGTCTGTTAATGGCATCTTTATGGCACTCCCAGGATATCTCCATATCCTACAGGGCTATTTTGATGGGAATTTCATCAGCTTTACTCAGAAAGCTTTGGCGACATTCTGAAAAAAAATGCATAATGCAGCAATTTAAAATACTTAAAATATTTGGTTCAAGTCTCCTGGTTTCAGCTCTGCCTGAGAAAAGTATGGAGTTGGTGGGACAGTGGATTAGAAGAGAAAGGGGGGAATTAGAAATAAACCTCTCTCTTTTTGCTCCCTTTCCCACCGCTCTTAGACTTTCAAAATCAACTTGAGGATGAAAAAGGAGGATCCTCCTGTTTAAGAGCAGTCACTACCAGGCTTCTCTGTGGAGAGGTCTGATTGTCATGGGAATAGATGGGAGACCTTTGCCTACCCACTAGTGATCATGTTTCCAGGCCTGGATTATTAACGGGTGTATTTTCAGCTCTTTAATTGCTTCCATTTCTAGTCATGTCTTTTTTTAGTCTTACTTCTTCAGTTAATAAGTGCTCAGTACATAATTAAGTAATGAAAATGCACAATCAAGACACACATGCCTCACGACTGCTGTTTATACTTCAGGATTTAAAACTGGAAACAGGGGAGGTTAATGTTATTCTTAGGAGATAACGCTCGTTGCTATGGTGAAGAAGTCTTCTGTCACTCACGGTAGGGAAGATGGCGCCTGTGTTATGAACGTTTGACTGTATTTTTGCTTTCAAGGTTAGCAGTAGTAATTATCCTAATGTAGATACTAACCCACCTTTTGCAGCGCAGGTTCTTATACAGATGTTTTGTATTGAAGCAGGCTAGTTTCTACCTTCTCAATGGGCTAAATGTGCCAATACTGAAACGGTTTTTAACCACTGAAGAAATAGTGGTAAACAGTAGTAGCTTGGGTCTGAAGACAGCGACGGTCTTGTAACAGACAAAGTACCAGACAATTCTGTTTTTTTTTAAATGTACATTACTGTTTGCTTCAGATTCTGGAGATTCCTTAGCTTTTTAAAATATATATAATTTCATTAGGCCTGATCTGCTGCTCACAACTTTATGATTTGCATTTCCTACTAAAATGTATTCAGGCAATAATCCACAAGAAATTGCTTGTTTTCAGCAGTTTATGGCTTGTTATTTAACATTTAACAGAATGGCAGTTTATTTTGGTAACAACCAATTCTGAGAGGTTTACTGCCATTGTAAACCATAATCAACTGTTTGCATCATTGCTAGTTTTTCAAGATATAAAAATGGCCAGTTGCATCAGAAGACTATTTAGCAGCTATAAACATTTGTACCGAAGATCATATATGGGGTTATTTCACCTTAAAGGTCAAATGAATGTAAAGAAGCCACTCACTTCAGTGTAAGTTATTCTGCAGATTGGTAAAACCCAATCCTAGCAAAATAATACTGAAGCAATTGCCAATAATTTTTTTCAATTATGGGCATGAAAAAGGAATCTGTAGGAGATGGACAATACAGAAGATTGCATTTTCTTTACTGCAGCATCAGGCCAGAAATTGCAGCTTGTAGCCTTTATAGATGTCGCAACTGTTTCACTGAATAATTTATTGTACTGTATTCACAAACAGCGCAGTCAGCAAGGTTTCCTTAACATCAGGCAAATGGTCACAGAATTCATAATTGATATGTTTAAAAAAAAATCAAAATACCTCAATTTTGATTGGAATAGGCTTTAAATGAGAGCACACATTTTATAACAGTATATATGTTCATTTTAAACCATATGGTGGGCCAAATCTTCAGCAGAAATAAGTGAGTAATTCACAGTGAATAATTCAAATGATCAAATTAGCTCCTATTTCTGCTCTCAGAATATGTCCGCAAGCAGACCACAATTTCCTTTGTTCTATTTATTTCACTACTATTTCTTTTTACTCCATAGCTGTATAAGTAGTTACTGTGGGATATTTGAGCTGAGTTTAAGAACAGTTGCTCTTCTGTTGCCGCCATCTCCATGGATATGCATTAGCACAATTCATGCAAATGGCCATTTAAGAATAAAAGAAAAATTTGTTTACTCTAATAGTTGTGCCTGGGTGTAAGTTCATTTTCCCAAACTGCTAGTGCTAGTAAAATTTTCAGTAGCTGGGAGAGGAAAAAGAGATGCAACAAGTCCATTTAAACCTTCAATTAGGTAAGGGAAGTTTTGGGTTTTTTTAATTATTTTTAGTAGTATTCATTCAGCTCTTCTCTTCAAAGCTGATTGGAATTTCTGGTAGACAGAAATTAACTCATGTTAGTGTTTAACTCTTTTTTTCCTTCAGTCTTCAAACCCTAGGAAGCAAATTAATCCCAGTATAACTCCACCAAATCTGAGGACATTATAGTACAAATTACTTCTGGCCCTATATTTCTTGTTTAAAGTGCTTACATATTCACACACAACTTTTATACAGTCAAGAATGATGGCTGCTGGTTTCACATTGAAATGATGGGAACTATGGGAGATACCATGGCCGTAATTCTCAGATGATTTCTGTGAGTTTACTTTCTCTAACTTGGAGTGGGCTATCAGGATTTTCAGATAGAATCAGCTGTTGCCACCTAGCTTAACCAGAAACAAAAGTTTATTGAGCGTCCTCAGAGGTACACAGCAGGCTGATGAAGAAAAAGAAACAGAAGAGACATCTCACCTGGAAGTGCAGTCTACCAGGTCAATCCCTTTTGAAGGAAGAACAGAATTTCTCTGGAGGGGGAAAAAAAAGCTAAAGAACAACAAGCACTTATTTTTGCCTCCCTTGAAAGCCCAGAAATAGTATATGACATGAAAGAAAGTGAAACAAAGTCCTTGGGAAAAAAAATAAAACAAAACCCACAGCCTAACCACACTGAGGCTCTTTCATGCTGTTAAAAATTCTCTTCACCCCTGGGCTCTGGTAGCAGAACTGTAGCAACAAGGATCAGGCAATCCTGACTGCCAGTCACAAGCATTAACCATTTGCTAGTTGCAGAAAAACTAAAATGAAAATTGAGTGTTTTGTGAAGAGAGAAAAGGGAGGCAGCTGCCTTTCACATGGGGCTACCAGGCATCCAAGATGACAAGCATCTAGGCCTGTTGGGTAGCTTCTCACAAACGCAAACAGACAGCACAGAGGCGGACAGAAAAGCTGCAACTTCTTCCTTTGGCCTGTATCAGCTGAAGCAAAACTAGATCACCTTCAATTAGAATCATTAGCCACCTCTGTGGATTGATACAGCTGAGGAAAATGTGAATCAGAGGGTTCAATTAATTTAATTGAAATGACGCCTTTGTATTTTGTGAAGTCATTTTCCCTTCATATTTTTATGGAACACGGAACCATTGAAAAATTTGAAAGCAATTATTTCACACTTCTTGCTGAATTTTGGGGAATTTTGTAAACTTATTGTCTTTTGTTGTCTTTTTCCTCTTTGTTTTGTAAGTGGCTATAGCTACATTCAATGGATTTATCTCCTTCGGTCTGGAATCATGTTGGCTACCAGTTAGTGTCATTAATAGCTTTTGTAACACAGCTTTTAAATTGGGCTTTAAAAGAGTAGACCTGCATGTTTATGAGGAACTACTGTACTAGGAGACTCATTTTCAGGGCTGTCAGTCATTTGCCTGCGAGTTCTGCATCCTTATCTAGGGACATCCTGAAACAATGAGTTCACTAGGCAGCAAGGACAGCTCAGTACTGTGTTCTTCTTCTGTTTCCTTGTTCATGGACAGACATTTGAAATAAGACTTTAACTATATAGAATCAAATTATGTGCCCTCCCCACCTCCACTACCAATCCAACAGAACCCAGGCATCTGCTGTTAAGCTTCAGGTCAACCTGAATAAACAGGTCAGCTTTCAAAAGCAGTAGCTGCTCAGCAGCTAATGCTGAAGTAGCATAAGCTAATTTATATTCTGTAGGGTCACTTAAACGCTGGAGTGTTAAGCTAAAGTGTCAGCCAGGTCCCTGTGGGGCAAGTCTCTACAGCTCTCGGAGCACATTTTCTTAAGAGGAGAGTTTCGTCCCTCATTAGAATTCTTTTCGTATCGCGGATTCCTTCCTTCCTTACAGAATTGGAAGAAGTAATTAGGAATAGTTATCACTGCTGACATTCAAAGCATTATTAGAATTAAAACCCACTGAAACAAAAAGAAAGTTCTGTATCTATTGTATCAGATTTTGAAAATTCAGGCAGTGCTACACAGATTCCAGTAGGGTCACCTTTGAAGCTTTCCTATCTCCAGCTCCAGAAACTTGACTTGTGTTACAAGCCAGTGAGACTGGAGAATAACTGATGCCGTCTGAATCTCAGGGTTGGTGGCCTTTCTTTGTTCAGATTCTGCAGAAAGCTGTTTAAATGGGTAGAAATAGTCCAGGCAAATTTCTGTGTTTCACAGTTTAACCCCTCCTGCTGTTTTTACTTCTGCTACTGCATTAACCTCTTCAGAGGTCCTTCATTTGCTTTGGTAACTTGGCCTTCTTAAGGTGCTCTCTCTAGTTTTGTCACTTCAAAGTTTCAGCTGAGCATAAATGGATTCAGCTGAGATAGGTGCACACTGATAGGCATACTCAGGCAGGGAATTACATACTAGTGCTAAATCACTACCGTATGCCTGACCTAAGTATACAGAGGATGTCAGTTTGTGATTGGCATAAGCAAATCTAAGACGTGCCGTTGCCAAAGGCTGCTCTTCTCCAGCGCTTGTGTGTGTGCCCCTATTCACTAACATCAGTGCAAGCCAGGGACAGCGTAGCTATGTGATTCACTGAAATTACGGTCCCATCACTAGAGCTCACACAAGGGGCAACATGTGCAAGGCAAGGTGGCTTTAAGTAGCTGTGTGCTACTAAATTGGTATAAGCAGGTCACGATACTCCAGTCTGAGACCACAGAGATTCCTGGTCTTTTAGGAACAGACCTGCCATTTTTATTCTGATTTCAGACTCTGGTAGAGCCAAAAGATTCTACCTTCACATCCTTTAAGCCATATAACTTGGAGGAGAGAGGGAGAAAAAAAAAAAAGATTTTTAATTCTCAGCAGCTGGTACTGCTAACTTGCTTGCTAACTAAACTTCCTAACTAGCCTGACATATGCAACTTCAATGCTTAGAGCTGCAGTAGACAGAGATTCACAAGTTTGAGGAAGAAAAAAAGGATCTAAAACAAATCACATTCAGAGATTCCAGGCGGATACCAACATCAAAATGGAAACAGGGATAAAGCGTCCAGAAGCTTAGGGGAAAAAAAAAAAAAAACTTCTGAGAGCTGCTGAAAAAGATTTGTGGAGTCTATAGACATCTTCATTACAGTAAAATCCTTCCTTCCATTCCCCATAACTTTTTTTAAACTATCTCCTCTGTTCATGATTGTCTTTATATTGTCATTGACATTATGTTGTATTAAGTCAATCTCTAATATTAGATGCAATTATGATACGTGACATTGAAATTGTGCTTAAAGTAAGATTCCACTTGAAGGAGTCACCTTAGATCTATGCCTTTGTAAGGCTGCTTATTGCTTTTGTGATTGCGCTATCAAGTATTCTTTGTATACAAGTACCAAGGTGCTAACAGCCAGATCCAAAACAGATAAAAGGAGCAGCTGAATAACTTGAATTCCAATGTGTACAGTTAAATAATTGGTGCTCTAGAAACCTCTCTACAGCTTCCTCCTTACCTCAGCTTTGAAATGTACTGCAACTTTTATTTATTTATTTATGTTGCTTGTTTTTAACCTGAGGTTCCTCTAAACTCCATTTTGCCTCTGCTCCTTGGTAGAAATGAACCTGTTAGTGCTAGCTGCCCCTACGCTCAACAGATACCAAGAAATTAAGAAATTAGACTAGCTGTGAATGCTTTTGGAGCCAAAGTGATTCTGGACACATCCACCAGTGGAAATACTTGCACCTATACTGTTGAGCCAAGTCAAGTGGAAATTAAGAGTTTAATTCACTTTGTGGATTTAGCTCAGGATTCTCAGTTTACCCTTTTTTCCCCATCCTTACGAATCTGGGCCACAGCCTAGTTAACTCGTCACCCTCACTGAAAAAAGTTTCAGAGCTCGGATTGTGCCACATGTGACACTAACCCGTACCTTCTGTCTTAAATTCATGCCTGTAACACTGGCTGACTTCTCAGCAGGAACACATATGTCTAACTAACCAATTAATTCCTCTAGAACTTGGATCTAGCTAATTCAGGGTTAAACCTATGATCATAATACAGTTAAGAGCAGAAAGCAAACTTAGAAGGGAAAAAAAATCAACGAAAATAGGATGTGACAAGTGCTTATTTACGTAGTCATTTTTCAGGAGCTGAGCTGCACTTTAGCACATAAATGCATTGTACCTTTAGTGAAACCTTCCTCCTGAATAGCTAATAAGTTATACTTAAGTGCTTTCACCAATGGACTGCCTTACTGTAGTTACTGTGAAATCATTTTTATTATCCTTCTGTCCAAAAAAGTTGAAGGTAGCTAAAATCATTTTGGTGCACCTCCTGCAAGTTTATGAATTATTGAAGACTGGAGGCAAAGCGGTTGCACTGAGAAAAAAGATGGATAGGAAGTAGATTTTCACCATTACTGAGAAGATTGCTTGAAGGGAAGGCAGGAGTCCCAGAAACATCTGCACGATTGTATTCTTAATGAAGCGGGGGAAGGAAAAGACCTAAACTGACTCACCTTAGAGTGAAACACTTAATTGTGTAGTGTCAGCATATGGAAATTCCAGCTGAGCATGTAAGCAACTTAGAGATGTTGTTCTGTGGCACAGCACCTGGCTTTCAAGCTTACTCTCTCAGGTATTTAAGGCCCCTGTTGAAATGATATCTACGTACTGTTGAGAGCAATGTCAGCTGGTGGTTAAATAACATACTAAGACCAGGAGAAACATCACAGATAAAAGCTTGCAAAGGGCTTTTTTTTCCAAATGGGAATCCCACTGCTTCTTCCCCAGCTGTGACTAAAGAAACTCTAACCCAGAATCTTGTATCCCTCTATTTAATTTGGATAAACCTGAACTGCTGTCAGTAACCTAAGCACTCAGATCTTTAAACCTCTCTTAGTTGATCAATTTGTCCCCTACAGCAATTTATACTGCGGTAATTCCCACTGATGCCACTGAGGGAAGCACTAAACAATTACAGACTAGCCTGCTGCTGAACTCTGCTAACTAGGTGCCCGTGATTCAAGGAGATATTTCTGTCTGTTTAGGCCACTGGCAGTTTTAAAGTCCAATTGTCTTGCTTTTGGCTCCATGGAGACTAGAAGGCTTCCCACCATTTGATGCTAAGAACAAAGGATTTATGCTGACCAGCGACACCAAGACTGGACTCACAGTCCTCTGGAGCACTGCCTCTATCCAACCAGCATGAAACTGTATTAAAATATCGAGCTTGAGTTCCTGTGCAGCTCTCCAAACATTGAAGACTATTTTAACTGTGGTTCTAAGTTCAGCTGAGGCCACAAATATTGCACTTCATAAAAGCATTATGGAATGCGAACCAGCTATTACAGGATATTTCCCAGATATGACTGTGCTGCTATCATATCATCTGTCTCTCCCACTGGACTTCACAGGATAGGATAGTTCAGGTCAGCAGTGACCTCAAAGTCTGTAGGCCAACCTTCTGCTCAAAGCAGGGTCAGCTGTGGGGTCAGACCAGGTTGCTTGGGACTTTATCCAGTTGGGCCTTGAAAACTGCCATGGATGGAGACTGCACAGCCTCTCTGGGCAACCAGTTTCTCCACTGCACTGTCCTCATGGTGAAGAAGCTTTTTCCTTGTGTCTAGAGTGTGAACTTCTCTGAAATTTCAGTTTTTGCCCACTGCCTCTCATCCTCCTGCCATGAACCACTGTGAAAAGCCTAGCTCTCTCATCCCAGTCCCCTCCCGGTAGGTGCTGGGGCTGCTGTGAGTCTTCCCAAAGCTCTCTCTTCTCCAGGCTGAACAAGCCCAGCTCCCTTGGCCTCTCTTCACAGGGCCAGTGCTCCAGCCTCCACCACCCTCGTGGCCCTGGCTGAACCCCCACCAGCTTGCCCACGTCTTTCCTGTGCTGAGGGTCCCAAAACTGGACCACGATATCTAGGTGTGGTCTAACAAGTGCCAGGTAGAGGGGGAGAGCCCAGTGCCTCGCCCTTCTGGTCAATACAGCCCGGGAGGCTGTTGGCCGTCTTTGCTGCTGGGCGTGCTGCTGGCTCGCGTTCCCCCAGGTCCCTTTCAGCACAGCTGCTCCCCAGCCCAGCAGTCCCAGCCTGTATTGTCGCAGGCCTTCTTCCTTCACTGGTGCAGGGCTCTGCCTTTGTCCTAGATGAATGTCCTGAGGTACCTGTGGCCCATTCCTCCAGCCTGTCCAGGTGATGCTGAACATCAGTGCTGCCCTTGATTACATTCCTATAGTTCGATGTCATTTGCAAACTTTATGAGAAGGCACCCAGTCTTCTTGTTCTGGTCACAGACAAACATCTTAAACAGGACAGATCCCAGGACAGACCCTTGCTGTACTCCACTTATTAGCAGCCTCACGGTAGCACAACCATTAACCTTATGAGCCTGATCATCCAGACAGCTTTTTACTCATAGAATTTTCCAACAGATTTTATTTAGATTTTCTTTCATTACATTGCATTCCCTGCACTGATCAGAACCTCTACTGTTCTTTGCAATATAAACTGTTCACTCACCTACCAGCATGTGAGGAATATCCAATGCATCCACATCAATTCCATCAGTAAAGAGAAATCATTACATCCAGAACCAGGCTTTATACAATGTTTAAATAATGCAACCATTTTGGAGAGGAACCTTTCCACCATTTAGAACTAGAGTTTATCACATGCAATAGTTGCTATATTAAAAAAAAAAAACCTAATTAACCTCTCTGTATGAGTTAGTACATAAATAAAGAAACTATAATAGCACAGTAGGGGTGTTTTAATGTCATATGAAGCTATATAGCAATTATTCTGTGTACCATGACTAACTCTTGAAAAAATCTTAAGAATATTAATCAGATGAAGCTACTATTGTCAAAATGATATTCCTCATTCTAAATACAGCTTTGTGATTTCCTGCTATTAAAAGTATGTTTATTGCTACCTTGGCTAATAATTCCAGTTATCCACAGCAGAGGTGTTTCTCACCCTGTGGTTCACAGATCACTGACAGTAAGACAACCAATAATGATCCGAAACCCCCTTCTTCCTATTAAAAGTCCTGAACACGTGAATAAACTTATAAAACAGGAGAAAGTAAAATTAATACAAAATTAATACAAAAGAGTATTTTAAATGTAGCTGAAATTTTAAGTCATTTACAAATAGAAAGCTTTACTGGGCAACATTGCAAAAGGTAGCCCTAGCTCCCCCTCTCCCCCCTCTCCCAGCAAATCTGAGACATCTCTCATTTAAAAAGGTTTGGAAACATGCATCTGTAAAGGTATAGGTTTGTACAAGAACAGCAGGCTGACAGCAGTGCTTGCTATTTCTATAAAAGACTCATATATTTGCAGTTCGTAACTATGCTGTATATATCCATAACAGAGAAAAACTGGATGCAAAGAAATTGAATAAACAGCATAAATAGAGGGGAGTTTTCAGTAGTGACCTTCCTGCTAAATTAATTCTAGTAGTTAAAAGGAGACTTGTAACTTTGCCATTATTTTTTCCATGTTTTGAAAGAGTGAAACGTGCAAGAAATTGCATGTACTCACCAAGAGGATTTTTTCTCTTAAATTCTAATGATCTGAGATGGAAAATTGATACCGATTCAAAAAATGTAAGAAAAAAAAAAGTTATTAGCAAAAGTGAATTCCACTACATATGAAAGATTCCTCATAGGATCTTAAGAAGTCATGTGTTTGCATATACATACACTTTATACATACACAGGCACACATTCCGTTCCTTGACAGCAGTAGCTGAAATGACAAAGCTCATCAGTCTCAAGATTGTGCTGACCTCATTGATGATACTGATTCACAAACAAATACGCCTTAGCAACCTACATGCCAAAGGCTGCTGCCGATGACCCAAGAACAATGTTAATTTTACCTCCATTCAAACTAAAAGTGCTAAAGGCTGTAGCTGGCACTTTGGTGCCAGTTTGTCGTGCTGCTTATCAAAGCTAGAAAGGCAGAAACCCATAGAATAGTATGAATTAAAGAAAAGATGACCTATAAAAAGCGATGCTGCTAAAGACATTATTAATGATTTTGGTCATGAGCTTTTTGATAAGCTGTTTTGATACTATTTAATGTTTTAGATTACCTGAGAAGTGGGGACTGGAAGTTAACCCTTTGGCCTTTGAACCTGCAGGCCTGGTAAGTCTTCCACACAACAGAAAAGCACAAGTTCAGCAAGAAATGGTGGAAGTGCTATCCCCTCCTCATCCCAGTTTCATCACCAGCCTCATTAGGGCACTGTGACAGTGATAAGGATATTCACACCAAGGCTGAAGAGGTATTGAACACTGCATCAGGCACACCACAAGCTACTACATAGCTACTGGATTAGGATTTTCAGTGAACTTGGACCCTGAACACCTAATTTGTGGATTTAAGGGTGGTTAAAGTGTTAAACTGAATAAAGATCTGGCAAAAAGGAAGCAATTTTGCATATATGCTGAAGCAGAAATCCAAGCATACAGGAGTTTAAATTTTTACCTCTAAAATTCATTAGGAGATCATGCAAAGATTTTGTCAATTGTACAATGACATGTGTTCACATGTTGCAATTCCACCCAAGTCCATCTTAGGCCAGCAAAGGTTTTGCAGGTTGCGCTCTTGCATTCTTTCAGAGAAAATTCTCATAGCAAAAACTAGGCAGAGCAGGAAGCTGTGTTTCATTAAATAAACTGGGAATCGCCTACAGCAATGCCAAATGAATGCACTCAAGTCTTGTCTGATTTCTAAAGTTAGAGGATACCTAGCCTTGGTTAGCATGCAAGTATAAAACTACCTGGGAATTCCTAACCTAAGGAGTTACAGATGAACACTTACTGAACATTAAAACACACTAAAAAGATCAGTTCCCTTGTTGCTGGCATGATGGATGGATAGAAATTGTACCAGAATAAATCAACCTCTATGCAGCTTTCCTACATAGAGAACTTTTGCATCTGGCAAGTAAAGAAAGTAGTCTCAAGAGGATGAATTAAGTTAAACTAATAGGGTATGCCACCAAAAAAAAAAAAAAAAGTAGTAGCCTGTTCTTCCCTGACCAGTTGGGCACAAAAACACCAAACTCGTGCTGTTCTGCAAGGCAGTCAATATAACCATTCTCTAAAGACACTCCTTAGTCTGTACAGCTTACACTCTGTGATAACTGGGAACAACTAAATTGAACAGTATTTTCATGATTTGCTTGACTACATCTTCACTTTCACTGTCCTATCTTCATCCTTCCAAATATGATTTAGTAGGTAAAACATAAGCTTTGCCAGTGAACAGGCAAGAGAAAAATTAAAGTTGCTTCCAAGGATATACACACTCACCCGATTACATGTGTGATGTTAACAGTGCTGGACATACAATAATGATGCTTTTATGACCATTTTTCATTAGCCTCCCCTCCTCTCCCTCATTTTACAGGATCTTCCAGAGATACTAGCGGCCAAAGTTAATTTGTCTGAGTATTTCAGAGGCATGATTCTGACCTGAAAAGTACATGAAAGCAGACCTAGAACTTGGATTTTTTTTTTTTTTGGAGAAGGACAATCTTTCTCATAACTAAAGGCAGAACATAGTGTTTCTTCCAAAATAATCAGATATGAATAATCAGATCACGAAGAAAACAATCAACATTACAACAAAAACTGTACTTCACAAAAGATATGGGAAGTTCATTTTTACAGCAGAACAAGATTAACTGTCTTTAACGCATTAGTTTCAGTTAATATGTTGAAATAGCTTTATTTATACATTCATTTACTTAGCCAAAAGGACAGGTGATCGTGTGAACAGCTGGTCTGTTCAAAATCATTACAGGGAACATTTCTGCTACCAGCAACTTTACTTTTGAGCAGTGATCTACATCACTTACAGAATCCACCTGTAAAAATTAAGAGATAACCTCCATCCCACCTGTCCCCTCCCAAAACAAAAACTTTCATCAATTTTTTTCTGCTAATACACACTTTTATACCAGTGAAAGGAATAACAAATCTTAAAACATGCATTAAGTGGTGGCTATTCCTTTAGCAAGATGAAGTATTTCGCATAGGAACAGAGTCTGTTATCTTTAAATTAAGCAACTTCTTGTATTAGAGCAGAATTAAATGGCAGTACTGTAGTACTCATATAGTGTATGTCCATTCCCAGGCAGGTTTCTCCCTTTGGCCTTTGTTGCTTTATCCAGTCAAGATATGTCATACATGTCCGGTAACTCTAATTGTCCAGAAGTCCCTAGATTATTAAACCTTAGCATTTTCTTTCAGGGTTAAATTAAACTTGCTCCATCATCTCCCTAGTGGGAGTAAGGGATTAGTTATATAGTGGGAGGAGCCTGATAAAAAACAAAAAACCAAAACATGTTATTTCTTCCTTCCAAAAAAAAAAAAATCCAAACAATCTGGATATCTGCCACTGGATGGACAGACATATGTACGTGCCAGGGAATAATATGTGGTTGGATGCTTTACTTAGTTAACTATCTATAGCCACTTTCCTCTGGCTAAATAACCTAGCAAATAAGACAACTAAGTTGTGTTTTTTTTTTTTTTTTAAACCTATAGCACTTCAGTGAGTTGTATGTTGTACCTTAGATGGCATTATTTTGAGTGAATACTAGGACGTTTTCCAGTCTTACTCAGAATATATTAGACTGATGTCTCATCTCATCATCCTCCTCTTTTGAGTTAACTCATCTGCAACTAGCTTCCTGGTAGGAATTTGCAGTACCCAACAGTGCCCCAAATGGCATCCAGTCACAACTATCAATTAATTTGTTCTCTTTAAAACTATAGATCCATGGCTTCAGTATTCCCAGAAGCCAGCACCAGGTTGCTGCATAATCAGGAAACGTGGCATAACGGTAGAGAAACAAGAAGTAAGTTTGCACAGAGCAATAGCCAAAGTAAATGTCAGCAGAAGTCCAGCCATGTTTGTTTCCCAGTGTATCAAGCTTACACCAGACTGACACCACTGCAATGATCTAGACAATATCCTATAAACATCCATCTGACTCCATGCCATGTGGACAAACCTCCTTTATTTCCACCGCCACAAAAACCTCTGCGCCACTCTGATTTCTACAGAGTGATCATACTCAATGACTTCAAGGAAAGTAGAAGTGTGCTGCACATAATCATTTGACAATTTGAGGGATCTTTTAATATGCAAAAGATCTAGGCAAAAATCAAGATTCCTTCTTTATATCTCTAAGTCCCATAGGTAGAGCTAATGGAAATTGCAGCCTGTAGTCCCATTAGTCATTTTTACTCCAACTTGCACCTCCAAAACTGCACTCATGAACAAAACCTGCTATTTCACAAATGAAGAGATTCTAAGGTGATGCTGAAAACTCACCTTAGAGGTCTGCCATACTTTCTGTGACTTATTTTCACAGATTTTGTGGCAGTGGTCAAGTCTTCATCAATGAAGGAAAAGCCTATATTTAAGACTTATTTTTTGATTTTAAAAAATTCCAAAAGTTTCAAAAGCGAGCATCTACTGCTTAAAAAAAAAAAAAAAAAGCAAAGCTTGTAATGGGTCACAATTCAGTAAAAATACACTAGGACTGACACATCAAATGTAAAATATTTCAATTTACTTTTAAGCAGTCTTGAACCTTTAATTATGGTAACAAATACAAACACTGAATTCAGTTTTAAGAAGGTGTGCAGAACAAGTAGATCTGAAAGCTGCTGCACAACGTATCTGCTGGATCTTCCACAGAAAGAGATAAGTAAAAAGCTGGGTTTTTTTAATTGTCCTATGACCCAGGGTCTAGTACTTCAATTTTTGGTACTCGATTCCAACAAGTCTTTTGCTTCATTTATTTTTGTTGCCAAATAAGGTGATCCACCTGAAAAGAAAGAGGGCAAAGGAATACCATTTACACACTCATACGAAATTTCAGACTACTTCTCTTACAGTATCCTGGTATTACTCAGTTTTATGAGCTCCTTCTTCCTAAAAAAAATTCCTTTGCAGAAGACTGATTTAAAAGTCTCATTGATAGGAAGTAAAATAATGAGTAGGGAAACATGACAAAAACGTAATCAAAACTGAAGTTACTGAAGAATAACGCTGAACAACTTGTCTCAGAAGTCATCTGATGAGGAAAAGTCTTAAAATGATCCTTTGAAATCACTTTAAATTAGCTTGACTTAGACTTGCAGTGCAGTGTTGCTGCAAATATATGCAAGGTCAACTGTCTTGAATGTTCATGTAAAGCTGATGGCTATTTTTCCCACCCACCCCGAAAACTAAGAGGCAAAATTTTATAAATATTTTTACCAATAAATAAGAAAAATAAAATAAATCAACATTCCCCCCACAAGCCTCTCCCACTCTAGACACCCAGAATTACCAGCTAGAAACTGTCACATTCAAGCTATTTAAACATGGTACGCCTTCTAACTTCTAGTCCTGAACACTGTCATTGCTTTACGCTCCATCTAACAATTTGATTACAGTTCAGTGGTCTTTTTGTGTTTGTTTTTTAACTCTCCCCTTGAGTGCCAACCATCTGCCTACAGTCACTGAAAACAACGTTACAAGGTCTATATCAGTAGCATGCCATTTACTAGAATACAGTTGTTTTTTTAATTATTATTACATAAAAAGGTTATTTGAGTAATACTGTACACTGCATAGCCTTTTCCAAGGCATCTGTCATAATTTTTCATTCAGCAGAAAAGATAGTGATAGAAGAGACATATAGAAGAACAAACACTAAACATATGTAAATAAAAACAAAAATGCAAAGCTTTCTTTAAAGACTTCTTTAGGACATTCCTGCAGGAATCCAAATCATTATGAAGTCATTTCACGGGCTATTACAACAACTACTTAGGGGAATCTCCTGGGGTAGGGCCCTAGAAGGAAGAGGGGTCCAAGAGAGCTGGTTAATATTCAAGCGTCACTTCCTCCAGGCTCAGGATCAGTGCATCCCTCTGAGGAAGAAGTTCAGCAAAGCAGGGAGGAGACCTGCATGGATGAGCAAGGAACTCCTGGCCAAACTCCAGCAGAAGAAGGAAGTGTACAGAATGTGGAAAAGGGGACAGGCCACTTGGGAGGAATACAGGGACGTTGTCAGAGCGTGCAGGGATGCGACAAGGAAGGCTAAGGCCCAGTTGGAATTAAATCTGGCAAGGGATGTCAAGGACAACAAGAAGGCCTTCTTCAAATACATCAATAGCAAAAGGAAGACTAGGGAAAACGTGGGCCCGCTGCTGAAAGGGGCGGGTGCCCTGGTGACAAAGGATACAGAGAAGGCAGAGTTATTGAATGCCTTCTTTGCTTCTGTCTTCACTGCTAAGGCCAGTCCTGAGGAATTCCAGACCTTGGAGACAAGAGAGGAAGGCTGGAGAAAGGAAGACTCTCCCTTGGTTGAGGAGGATTGGGTTAGAGATCTTTTGTCCAAACTTGACATCCACAAATCCATGGGCCCCGATGGGATGCACCCACGAGTGCTGAGGGAGCTGGCGGATGTTATCGCTAGGCCTCTCTCCATCATCTTTGAAAGGTCCTGGAGATCAGGAGAGGTGCCTGAGGACTGGAAGAAAGCCAATGTCACGCCAGTCTTCAAAAAGGGCAAGAAGGAGGAGCCAGGAAACTACAGGCCTCTCAGCCTCACCTCCATCCCGGGAAAGGTGATGGAACAGCTCATCCTGGAGGTCATCACTAAGCATCTGGAGGACAAGAAGGTGATCAGGAGTAGTCAGCATGGATTCACCAAAGGGAAATCATGCTTGACCAATCTGATAGCCTTCTATGACAGAATGACTGGCTGGGTAGATGAGGGCAGAGCAGTGGATGTTGTCTTTCTGGACTTCAGCAAGGCTTTTGACACTGTCTCCCATCACATCCTCCCAGGTAAACTCAGGAAGTGTGGGCTAGATGAGTGGACGGTGAGGTGGATTGAGAACTGGCTGGATGGCCGAGCTCAGAGGGTTGTGGTGAATGGCGCAGAGTCAAGTTGGAGGCCTGTGGCTAGTGGTGTCCCCCAGGGGTCAGTCCTGGGTCCAGTCTTGTTCAATATATTCATCAATGACCTGGAGGAAGGGACAGAGTGCACCCTCAGCAAGTTTGCTGATGATACTAAACTGGGGGGAGTGGCTGACACACCAGAAGACTGTGCTGCCATTCAGAGGGACCTGGACAGGCTGGAGAGGTGGGCGGAGAGGAACCTCCTGAAGTTCAACAAAGGCAAGTGCAAGGTCCTGCACCTAGGCAGGAATAATCCCATGCACCAGTACAGGCTGGGGACTGACCTGTTGGAAAGTAGCTCTGCCGAGAAGGACCTGGGAGTGCTGGTGGACAACAAGTTAAACATGAGCCAGCAGTGTGCCCTTGTGGCCAAGAAGGCCAATGGGATCCTAGGGTGCATTAGGCAGAGTGTTGCCAGCAGGTCGAGGGAGGTGATCCTGCCCCTCTATTCAGCCCTGGTGAGGCCTCACCTGGAGTACTGTGTCCAGTTCTGGGCTCCCCAGGACAAGAGAGACATGGCACTCCTGGAGAGAGTCCAGCGGAGGGCTACAAAGATGATTAGAGGGCTGGAGCATCTCTCCTATGAAGAAAGACTGCAAGAGCTGGGCCTGTTCAGCCTGGAGAAGAGAAGATTGAGAGGGGATCTCATCAACGTGTACAAGTATCTGAAGGGGGAGTGTCAAGAGGATGAGGCCAGCCTCTTCTCCGTGGTGCCCAGCAACAGGACAAGAGGCAATGGGCAGAAACTGAACCACAGGAAGTTCCATCTGAACCTGAGAAAAAACTTCTTCACTGTGAGGGTGACAGAGCATTGGAACAGGTTGCCCAGAGGGGTGGTGGAGTCTCCTTCGCTGGAGATATTCAAAACCCGTCTGGATGTGATCCTGGGCAATATGCTCTAGGTGACCCTGCTTGAGCAGGGAGGTTGGATGAGATGATCTCCAGAGGTCCCTTCCAACCTAAACGATTCTGTGATTCTGTGATTCTGTGAACTGGAAGAAGTAATGGACTTCAGTTCCTTTGTTTGTGTTTTGGTTTTGTTTGAAGGTAGTCCTAACAGTTAAGATGTATTTGAGGAAAATGGGGCAGGGGAAAAACAGGGTAGAGAAATGACTACTGGAAAATAAATAATGTTTGTTTTTTGGGTTTTTTTGTTTTCTAAATCTATAGGCTTTTTAACCAGGAATAATATTTATTAGGCTGAGTATTGCTTCTTTCAAAGAGTAGACAAGAGTATCAAACAATAATGACTATAAACTGCAATAAACAATGTATGCCAAGTAATTTTTAGCTATGCATTGTTTTTCTAAATTCCAGGAGTGCATGATCTTCAAACGTGCTCGAAGTGTTTTCGCTATATTTACATCCTTAAGTGCCATATTAATTTTGTAGCCCTCCAATGAGAGGAAATTCAATCTCATGACTGCATAAGTGTTTGTTTATAATTAGGCAGGTCCAAAAGACTTATCTCTCCCTCTGCTTTTGGGAGCAAGTATTCTTTCAAAAAATTAGTGACTTAAAAATTAATATACAATGTATCAATATAAAAATAATTTTAAATTGAATTATGTAAAGATTAATGCACAATTGTTGTAATAGCCCTTACTGTGGATGTTATTATGACATCTTCTATATATATATTCCTTCTTACTCCTAATAATTCTCTCTTCAAAGTTTCAATTCTTAGCTAATATATGCAACTTTTTAAAATCAGTAATTATTGTCCTTTCTTTTGTCTACTCCAACTAATCAAATATTTTAGAATAACATTCAGCAGTTGAACATTGTTTTTAAAACCATGGCTTTGTTACTAGGGCCCTGAAGAAATCAAGCCATCTACGTAAGCAAACAGGTCTCTGCTGCCACATGTTCAAGATCACCCCAGGCCCTAGCTCTGCAGGTGAAGACATTAAACACATTTTTTTCTGTGGCTACACAAACAGAGCTGCAGGGCAGCACAAAGGCACAAACCCCTTAAACTGGTGTTCCTACTGAGAAAACGGTCTGTCTTGATAGCACAAAGGAGGCCTTCAAAGCCTACACTTTGTCCAGCAAGCCCTACACTGTGCCCAGCTGTAGGTGTGTTACAGCTGTAAGCCCGGGCCCTTAAAATGTATAATCTTCATTATAGGAATTGTCTCCCTAGGTCTACTCTGCATCCACACTGAGATTCATGGTTCTGGCTCAGGTCTCTGGATACTGCTACAATGAAATTAAAAAATTATCAAAAAATTTTAACCTACTATGTACTCTGTTGGTTAAGAGATCCCTGACCATCACAATACATTACAAATGCAGAAGAGAACAACTTCCCCAGTTTTTGTGTGTAGAGTTTATACGTTACAAAAAGTGTAAAAAAAAAAAAAAAAAAAAAAAAAAGAAGTAGTGTGACATCAGATAAGCAGGACAGCTTTAGAATTAAGTTGAGGAGTGAAGACAGCAAAGAAAAGCATCGACTAAACACACTGCCAAGGGTCATTGTTATTTTTCCTTTTTCTTAAGATGGGGCGCAGGCAGGCAACCCTGTAATCCTGTCAAAAATATAAAAAACTTCCAATTCCCCCTTTTGACTTCTGAAATACAGTGCAACTCTTCACCATCTGTTATTTTAAAGCAGAAACAGCAATGAACATATGGGCTTTCTTTCTCAACCAGCTGTAATGTAGTTAAAGTTATAATAATAGCCTTTCTGTAAGATAAATTTACATTAAAAATCTGGCCAGTAAAGCAACAGTGCTCAGCTTCACAGTCCTTCCAAAGGA
Organism: Struthio camelus; assembly: GCF_040807025.1. Taxonomy (NCBI): domain Eukaryota; kingdom Metazoa; phylum Chordata; class Aves; order Struthioniformes; family Struthionidae; genus Struthio; species Struthio camelus. The sequence goes on along the minus strand of NC_090942.1, from coordinate 189,927,243 downwards.
TTTCAGATTTCCTTGAATTCCATCAATGATGTACTTAGTCACTGCAGAACACTTCCCCATAGAAAGTCACTTTCAAACATGTGACTGCTCCATCCCACTTCGAAATAGCATATTTAATGTAAACATATTATAGCTCATTTTTTCTTATGTTTAAATAAGTTTCTTACAGTGTAAAACAGTGGTCCATGAGCTCACGGTTTTAAGTAAAGCAGCAAAAGTCTAGAAAGCAACCTTAAATATAGCTGCACAACTTACAAGTGTGGTTCATGAAAACCGGGGGGGATCAGTCTGTTTTATTGGAGAGAAAGATACACAGAAACTTAAGTCTACTCTATAAACACACATCACACAGTTGCACTGATTATGTTCATATACACAAACAGCAAACTGGAGGACCTCATTTGAGCCTCTTCTTTTTCAGCTTTGGTTAAATAAAACAAGAATTACTTACCTTTATCAGGATGATTCAAAATCATGACTCTTCTATGGGCTGTTCTGATTTTGGCCTTGCCAGCAGACGGACTACAAAAATAAATTGAAGTGCTTACCACAAATTCCACCAAATCCAGGCTATAAATTAACAATTTATACTGGCTCCAAAAATAATTAAAATTTGAGATTTTCACCATCTTGTGGACAAAACACAAAACTGCATCTTTGAGGAAGTAACACACTAACAAAGGCATGTGAGACACATTGAGAAGGACATTTTTAAAAAGCCTGCGCATTTGAGGCATACAAATATCGTCCAGGTTTTTTGAACTCAATACATCCACTGCTATGTAAAGCAAACAAAACTAAAAAAAAAGCTCTATGGTATATCCACCCTGAATTCATATCATTAAATGTGGAAGATATTTTTTTCTCTCCTAGAAAATAGGTATTTATATGACCACTGACAAAACAACAAATATTTAATATTACCATATTGTATTCTACTGTAAATATTATTATTGTTGCTATAAATAATTCTTCTTTCTGCTGGGGCCTGAAAAAGCTGTATTTGTTATTTTTACAAAGCTGTTCAATGTGTTACGTTCAGGGACATGTTGATTTACAAGTGCTACATAATGTTGTTTCCTTCAATGACAGATACGTAAAACATGTACTTCAACTAAATTAAATATGTACCTTACCAGATAAATAACCACTTACGGATGCAGTATGCCAGCACAGTAGGTTATGGTATGCAAAAGAACAGTAATATTTAAATATGAATGGTTTACTTTTTCATAAATTGTTAGCATGCAGAAATGAAGCAGTGTTTTCCACTTCAGATCACTTCTTAATCAGTGATAATTCAATTAATTAATCTTTTTGAATGCAAGGTATCAGCCTAACTACATTCCTGAAGTAAACAACCTGTAATTATTATTCTGTCACAGGGAATGTAGAGTATGTTGCAAAAATATTTCACAGAACTGCACAAGAAAAGAATACTTCAAGGGAACAAAGTAAGCCAGAAAGGAAAAAATAAGAGAGGGTGAAAGGCCTCGAGCTATATAGCTCCAAAAAAGAAATGATTTGTTATCAGATAGCTAACGATAACAATTATCCATATTTTGATCTGTAAATGTCTTGTTTAATACTCTAACAATTTAAAGAAAAGTTGATATATCACATTTAGAAATTTAGACCACAAAAGTCAAATTATGGAAAAGCTGTAGTTGCAAACAATGGAAAATCAGGTTTGCTCTGAAAAACTACTGTGAAAATGACATTTTAAACCAAATTTGTTTGAGGTAAAATACCATTCAAATAGAGTAACATGTAAAATACTGCTTATTTTGCAGTCATGACTCATCACTGAAGACTCTTAGTCACTACCCAGAAAAACACTACTGTCAAATCCTATTTTCACCTGTACAACCTCATGACTTGAGTCACACCAATGTGAAACCCTTCTGACATCACACACTTTCCCCTGCCGGAAATTTCTATCATTTTGGGGGACCACTCCACACACTTGTCGGCAGGGCTTCCATTTAGCATCACCTGGACAGGCTGGAGGAATGGGCCACAGGTACCTCAGGACATTCATCTAGGACAAAGTCAGAGCCCTGCACCAGTGAAGGAAGAAGGCCTGCGACAATACAGGCTGGGACTGCTGGGCTGGGGAGCAGCTGTGCTGAAAGGGACCTGGGGGAACGCGAGCCAGCAGCACGCCCAGCAGCAAAGACGGCCAACAGCCTCCCGGGCTGTATTGACCAGAAGGGCGAGGCACTGGGCTCTCCCCCTCTACCTGGCACTTGTTAGACCACACCTAGATATCGTGGTCCAGTTTTGGGACCCTCAGCACAGGAAAGACGTGGGCAAGCTGGTGGGGGTTCAGCCAGGGCCACGAGGGTGGTGGAGGCTGGAGCACTGGCCCTGTGAAGAGAGGCCAAGGGAGCTGGGCTTGTTCAGCCTGGAGAAGAGAGAGCTTTGGGAAGACTCACAGCAGCCCCAGCACCTACCGGGAGGGGACTGGGATGAGAGAGCTAGGCTTTTCACAGTGGTTCATGGCAGGAGGATGAGAGGCAGTGGGCAAAAACTGAAATTTCAGAGAAGTTCACACTCTAGACACAAGGAAAAAGCTTCTTCACCATGAGGACAGTGCAGTGGAGAAACTGGTTGCCCAGAGAGGCTGTGCAGTCTCCATCCATGGCAGTTTTCAAGGCCCAACTGGATAAAGTCCCAAGCAACCTGGTTTGACCCCACAGCTGACCCTGCTTTGAGCAGAAGGTTGGCCTACAGAACTCCTGAGGTCTCTTCAACCTAAGCTATTTTATGATCATATGCTATACCCACCTGAGCAGTAAATTGGCCTTTTTGTGCCTTTTTTGTTTAAATATACACCTAATACATATATTATATATATATATATATATGTATATTTGAAGCAGGACTCTCAAACTTAACATATTTTTGTTCTGTTTGTGTGCTTATTTGATGATTATAATGTAATAGCTTGACTGCCTTTTTAAAAAAAATGTTTAGACATTTGCATTAAACTTTTTAACTAATTCATATATTTTCAAATTTTTTGTATATTCACATGCCATTAAGTATTTCCTACAGACAGAGGAACACTGTATTTTGTTTAATGGAGGAAATGGTACAAAATTTCATTCACTTTTATCTAGAATTTTAACTTACCATTTTTATCAGATATATTATCTAACTCCAGGAAGTTCAGCATTAGGAATCTGAGGGTAGCAAACCATTACACTTAATTTTGTCTATTGTTTGGAAAACACTCATGACATTTTCACCTCCCATCTCATCTCAGACATTTCCCCACCTCTCCCTACCAGCAGTTCCTTCTACAGCATACGTAATTGTTAAAATTAATGCTACGCTTATAGTGAGCTTCAGTAATCAGTCCTGCTTCATGGCAACTACTGCAAAAACAGTAAAATTTAAAATTACTGAATATTTCCAATACAGTACTTTGTGGCTTTCAATACCTTTTATACAGTTTAAATACAAACAATGCATACGCATATTTTTACTAAAAATACTACAATCCTAACAGATTGTTATTAGCAAGTAACATTTGAAATGTATAAAAAGTCAATATACTTGAAATGTAAAAGCAACAGTTAAATGCTTGCCTTTATCATGCCTTGTATTTATCATTTCGACAGTACCCTTGCATACTTAGCATTCGAAATAATGAAGAAGGTCACAGAGAACAAAAGTTATAATAATAAGATCAATGTCTAGTCAGATCTGGCTTGTGCATACCCTCGTAGTTTCCATAACACTTTAAAACTGATTTGCTTCTCTTTGTACCACTGTTTCAGCATAGGTAACACTGTTGTAAGAGCATATTTATAATTAATTAAACAGGAAGTTAAATTTAGTCTAGGAAGGTGTTTTTAAACAATATGAAAATTTCCTATAATGATGTTAGCTATGCTTCTACGCAACTAAAGACTCAATCCTTTAAACAGTAAAGAAAAACAACTCTCAAATGGCATTTGCAAGACTGAGCCCAAACACATGAAGCAGTGTCACCATCCTAGGTGTAGACTCAAGCTATTAAAACCAAAAACAAAAGCAGACTCCAATTTAAAATGTGATGAATCTTCACAAGTGAGGTAAAAGAGCAGTATCCAGGCTAAGCATAGCCAATTTAAACACACTTTAATGAGCTGCAACATGCTACTCTGGATTATCACTGAACCTCATCTTACAAGTTAAAACGTTAATACTTTATCAAACTTAAAGGTCAAAAGAAATATGTCTGAGTAGCACTCCTATTAATTTCCTGCTCAGTGTGCAAGCATGAAATATTTCTAACAAATGTATTCTTTTATTTTACAATTTCTTAAAAATGAATGTTACATCTGTATAATCCTCTTTACATTAGAGGTAAACATACATAACACATTGAAACAGGATTTTAACTCCTAGTTGCCACCATCTGAAATAATTTCCTTTGGAGATAATTAAAACCATCCTCCTCAATATTTTTAATCTTAAAATTCAGAGTCAATCTGAATGAGAAATAGGAAACCTACCAGTTAAAGCCCGATCTGCCCTCTCATCTGGAAAGCTTTCAAACTCACTGTTTGTTTTTACAGAAAACACTAAGATGGATGCTACCACTAGCCATCCAGGTATTTCCAAAAAATCCATTGATTCCTAAGCCTGGAAATGACTTCCTATACCTGCTCTAAATTAAAAGTCTCTCTGCATATTTTTGTTTGGAGTATGCGCCAACTCTTTAAACCCAAACAAATCAAAGAGTGGGAAAAAAAATAGTGACATGAAAAAAAAAAGAGCAAAATTGATTTGCTTTCCTCATTTATTAATACAATCTATGATATTGCTTATCTCAAGGGTTTGGAGGCTTTTTCTTTTTTTGAGAGCCGGCCATGTGATCACACTAATTAGCACAATATGCGCTATCCTTGCTATTCTGATTATTTCTAAAGCACCAATTCTCCACTGTAATATGTTACCATGCCTTCAAGCCACACACAAGTCACGTGTTTTATTAGTATTTTATTGTTTGCTTTTTAGCTTAAACAGAATATTAGAATGGTTTATGAGCCATCAGAAGGCTTAACAAGGTTGGAATTTTGGTGAGAGTGTTCCACATTCTTGCAATATGGATTTCTGCATTCAAGATTCTTCAAGAAACAAAAACATATTAATGCAACACACCTACCTTACACCTAAAATAAGACTAGCTTCTCGCCTACTCATTTTCTGTTCAAATCCTCCTTTGTAGTAGGATGAAAGACTCTATAAAGAAGAAAGGAAAAACATGAAATAATTAGTTCCATGTACAAGGTGCCACAACCTAAATCGTAATATATGACCTCATTCAGAGCATTACCTTTGTCTGTAATTTATTTTGAAGGTATGGAAAAAGTACAAACCAGACAATATCAAAGGACTTCTCCTGGGTTTCAACATATATAAAGGCTGACTTAAACAATGACTGTGTTTTTACTGTCTTCTACTAATAATAACAGATATGAACAGCTACAGCTATTAAATTCCTGTATTCAGGCAAAACAGTCCAGAATCAAAGTAGACACTGCCATGAAGCAGTACATCCAAGGGGCAGGCAAGGAAGAGAGTCTTCTGTTTAAAACAGCTTTGATACCAGTGCAATGGAAAGCAGCAAATGCAATAACAACATTTAAAAGAGATTCTGGCATCCAAGAAATTATGGGCACTTGGACGTCCAGATGTTTCTACCAAGAAAGCAGGTATAAACTACAGTGAAAGGATAAGAATAGATAAATATTGTATACTGATGAAAAGTCAATGTGTTTTTTGCAAGAAGGAGCAATACCTCAAAATTATGTTAAAAGTTCCTTGATGAAATCACTGACCATGCAAGCCAAGAGTAACTTGGTTGATGTAGCTTTGGTTAATGCAATTTGTTTGCATTTCCAAAAGGTTTTGACCCGGTTCCTCATCAAACTGTTCTTCAAAAAAATAGAAAAGAAAGGACAGCCATGGTTTAGGAGAGAACGTCTTTCCATGGGCAAACAAGTGGTTAAAACACAAGCAGCAAATGGCTCATTTTCTCCATGAAAGGAGGTCACAAAAGGATTCCCAAGGAGGTCTGTGCCAATGCCATATCCATCAGTGACCGGAAAAAAGGGGCTCGAAGTTGTAAAATACATTCAATGCCAACAAATATAAAATAAAGCACACTGAGAAACAGCATTTGTAATTTCAGTTCAAAAACCATCCCTACATATGTAAACTTTTACTACGTAGGAAAAACATCCTAGAATTTTAACAAACAGTTCTATGGAAACTACAGTTCAATGCTTAGTATTTGTCAAGAGAGCACATAAATGCATAAAGATATAACCAACTGTTGAAGAATGGAACCAAAAACCTATTATCAACCAATGGCCTCTGCCCTTCTCAGTATTGTCCACAGTTCTGCTCTGTCCCTGTCTTAAAAGGAAACAGTAGGATTAAAAAAAGAAAAATATAACAAAAACAAAAGAAATAGAATAGCTTTTATTTGAGGCACTAAACAAATTGGAACATTCAGCCTGTAAAAGAAGTGAGTGAGCAGAGATGATAGAGGTGGGGAGGGGGAATCACAAAGGGCATGACACAAAGGTTAATAGCAAAAGATCATTCACTGATTTATGTAACAAAAGAACAAGGGGCATCAGGTCAAAGAAGCATGCTCAAAACAAAATGGAGGTACCTTTCCACACAGCGGATCAGTTAAACCCTGGCACTCACTGCCAGAGGATGTTTTGGATGCCTGAAGTTACAAAGGTTTAAAGAGTGATTAAGTAAGTTTAAAAATAAACAAACAAAACCCAAAATTTAGCATAAAGCTACAACCTCTATTGCAGGAAATCGCAGAGCTGGAGATCACTGGAAAGTAGCAGAGTATACGGGAAGCCCTAACCTACCTTTGCCCTTACGTCCTTTCCTAGACACCCATTACTGACGGATATTAGAACCAGGATTTTTTTTTTTTTTTAAACTATGAGACCTTAGCCATTGCTTTACGGAGAGGAAAAAAAACGACAGGAGTAAAAGAAAATTAAAAACAACGAGATGGATATGAAAGTAAATAATTATAACAATTGTCATTAGAGGAAAAAGGTTGAAAGAATATTTGTCAACGTACAAACACATTTTAAAATGAAAAAAAGTTACTGAACCATCACTCGCAGTCAGCTGTGATCTCCTCAATGCAAATGCTTCTATAAGAGGAATTAGAGACTAGCCTGTTGCAACACAAACAATTCTCTAAGCTGCACGAGCCCCAGAGGCAGCAGATGTAGTTCCAAGACAGCCTGCCTTTGGGAACCAGCGCGCAGAAACCGCTTGACAAGACTGAAGTTCTTTCCTCAATGCAAAATTTATCAGCTGGGGAAAAATAAGCTTCTTTTGTTGCTATCAAAGGGAAGTCTGGCTTGAGAATTGAGATTTTTTTTTTTTTTTAATGTTCCTTTTACATCCAAGTAAAAACATGCCTAGCCCTTAATGACACATTTTTTTCCACCAGTTGCTAAATACATCCACTTATGTCTAATGAGAATTTTGCCTTACCTTTATACAAGCTCTCTCTCGGTTAACTTCAAAAGCATTTATAAGGCTCTGGTTATGATACCTAAACATAGACTTTAATTAAGATTAGGAACAACGTTCACCCAGAAGTATTGTTCAGAAATACTTCATCTGCTACCAACACGCAATTGTGTCTAAAAGCAGTGGTCCCTTAGTGCAGCCATGGCATCGCACACAGCCACAGAGATTTCCTGGTGTGGGGCTACGATCTGCAACAAATTTTCTTTTTCTCCTCCCCCATCACCATACATGGAATATCCATCACTGTAACACTTCAGTTATCAAAACTGAAGCAACTGCTGACACGCCATGCCTACAGCAAAAAAATGTTGAAGAACCATCGCTATAGGGTAACACAGAGCAGGTCTGTAAGAGTGCACATCAACATCACAGGTTAGAATACGTAACACTCAGGGAACACATCAGGCCTTCTGTGGTCCTTCAACAGCAAATGATCCTAGTGACTTTACAGTCACTGGATAAGGTCCTTGAGGAGGTGAAATTGCACAGAAATTTAACAAGCTCATCTAACAGTTAAGGGCAGGAGAGAAGACAAAAGCACAATTTAATGTTTTGTGAAGGCATTTTCCAAAACTTAAATAAATAAATACAGACAGATGGATCTCTGAAAAGGTTAATTCTTCTCTGCTCTTCAGTCTTAGCATACAGCCCTAATACAGGAGGACGCTGGTTCACCGTTCATGTGGAGCAGAGCAATATTTGAATTATCTCTACCAAAGCTCTTCTGTAATCTTGGCAGTCTTCATCTGAAGTACTGACCATGCTAGCCCATTTGAAATCAGAGACTAGGGAGGGATGGCTGTAGGCTTAAGTTCAGAAATAATTTTTCATATTTTTAAAGTACACTTCTCTGACACTGTTTTAACTTCAGGAAGCCTTGACTCAGTTAGCTTCCGTGAGGAATGAAAAAAGAAATCCTGTGGTCTATGCCTTTTGGCACAAAACCAAATCTGAACTAGAGCCTTCAAAAACATCATACTGAATTGGTCATCAAGGAAAAGCACTTTCTTCACAGAAGTAAAGCATATGGCAAGAATAATCAATTTCTTAAATTAAGATCTTGCTCCTAAATGGAATATAAAGCAAAAGGATATTAGACATAAAAGCCATTTTTCCCCATGGTTAGAAGGAGAAGAAACAGCAAGTCTTACTTTTAGGGGATATCTTGTCAAATTTCTAGCTCACAAACAGAACAACTTTTGCATACTATTCATATTAAAAGTAAATTTATGTTTTACAATTTAATTGCAAGTAATGGCCACAGAAAAATGCAACAATACTTTCATATTTTCCTATATAAGAATTCTTCAATGACTAGGCAGTTTCATCATTTTATCATTTTTTAACCCTGACCGTCACAAACAACTTCTGTACAGAAAAATCATTGAAAAGTGCTCTCCATTTCTTCATACCTTTTTTGGGGGGGGCGGGGTCCATTTTGTTTCACTGATTTCCTTTTGCAACAGCGTTACTGTTTAGCAACTCACTTAAGCAAATTCTGCTTCCTGAACAGATTATATTAAAAGGGGTAGGGGTGGGGGATAGGAAATGCAAACAGGATTTGCTCCACGAATGCATATTCGCTCTTGCAAATTTTCACAAAAGGAAGTCAACTAAGAAAATCTGATTCATTAGCACTATGACACCCTCAAGATACTTTCCTGCATGGCATAAGGTAAATGTGATTGCTGTTTCCATGCCAGATCAGAGAGATGCAAAAGATCGCAACTGAGACCAGACATTACATCATATTATATGAAGTAGTGTTTTGTTTTTTTTTTACTGAAGGCTCTGTGTGTTGCTTTACCAACAATATAGTCACCCACTGAAAAGGTGACAAACACTGGAAAAAGGAAAAAATTATAAACACATCTTCTCAGCAGCTTGTTATTATATTGTGTTTTTATATACCATATAATTTGCTAAGCCCAACTTCCACTTCCTTAACTTTCCTTAGAAAAACTTTACAAAATGGATGGGAAATCGTATTATTCTTTAGAAGCTTTATTTTCATTGAATGACAAGACATGACTGCTACCCTTATCCATCATTCAGAATTCTATGAGCCTGAGCAGAATCAGATCCAGTCGTGGAAATGGAAGGCAAAAATCTCTAATGAAGTACTTAAGAATCTCTAATGAAGTGCTGTAGAAGAGATCCTTTCCATCTGGAATACGGAGCTTTCAGGATTGTGGAATTTATGGATTTTAAGGGGTCATTTTGCCTAGAATTGCTATTTTTATAGCTCAGTCTTCAATATCATGGATCCAACAGGGAAAGCTAATGCCATTGAAATTTCATCTGTGCCTGCCCACCCCCCCATGTTAAGATATTACTGACATGATTAATAGCATTAAGGTCTGTCTGAGGAGGAAAAGCCAAATGACTATTTAGGCCATGCTCCTTCTACTGGTAAGAGTCGTGTCACTACATAAAAAAGCAAAACAGTGTCGCTGACATTAGTGACACGAGTAACAAAACTGGGTTCACATTTAAAAAGCATTTCTCTGGAAACCAACAAGATAGCTTGCTGTAGAGGGGAAATGACAACATTTACTTCTAATGTCTCTTTCCACTGAAATAACACAGTAGAAAACTTGAAGATTAAATTATAGTAGTATTTACAGTTCAAATTTAAGTCTATATATTTAACTGCCATAAATTAAAGTTCAATGGGAGTTAGAAATTCAGACTAAAATATAACAACCTTTACTTGCTATTTTTAATTAAAAATGGGCCTAATTTTTGACTATACATATTATTTATTTATATATGTAAACAGAAAGGATCAGAGACTCAAGATACAGCAGTACAGGCATTTAAAATGATCTCTTCCTAACTGCTCTGCTGGACTTTATCTAACTTGTTTATTAGTGAAGTGGAAGAAAAGATAAACAGCATCTGATTTATTTTCTGAGACTGCAGCTGTCATGAATTGCGACTCCTACTGCAAACAGGGGAAAAAAGGAATTTCAGATGCGGGAGGGAGAATGAAAAAGGTCACAAAGAGAACCAGCCAGCTTAGAAATATAAGGCTCTTCCATACCCTCCCACAAAAGGAGGTAATGAAGGAAAGGGCTTGATTCTAGAAAGCTAGAGTAAGAACTGAAAACTCTAGTGACTTACGAGTCTCCAAGCACCACAGGAAACCAAAAGAGTAACACTAAGCCTAGACATTAAATATCACAGCAAATGTTTTGTTCCAATAACACGGTTCTTGTAGAAGTACTAACTGCTTGATTTCCATTAGTCAGCAAGGTTTAGAAGGCAATATGCTGTAAAGAGAGGTGCTGAAAGAGCTAACCCATAAATTATACTTGGCAGCTTCGAATTCCCCAAATAAAATCAGGTAAAGCCATACAAATAAGAAGTTTGGGCAATAAGGACTTACATAGGTAAATAACTTACTTGGTAATTAATGTTTCCTCTTTCTATTGCTTTAAAAAAAAATTAAAAACAGGGAATAGTTGATTGTAAATGGCAGGAAAAAAAAAGTCACAAAACATACAATCCAAGAAAGTAGTTGTAGAGCAGACAGACTAAATATCTTGGCTGAGAATTAGACAAGGGTCTTAAATTTGCACCATGCTTGCAGAAGAATAAGTATTATCATTACCCTCATAAATGTGACGTTAACAAGTATATACAGCTAATGGCAAAGTAGAAGAGAAAGTTCTCCTGAATTTAGCAGGCAAGAAGATAGTGTTACACTGAAATCTTGTATTTTCAAGTTCAGAAATAGAACAGGAGAAGACAGATACTGCACTCAAGATCAACATAAAATTCTAGGCTTCAAGGAGGGGTTTGAAGGCAGAAGGAGAATATGACTCCAGGGATTAGGAGCACAGTGACAACTTAGATGCTCCCAGGTTGCTCTTTTGGGATGTTCATTAATTCTGTAGGGCTCAAAGTCATTAACATTAGAAGGAGATAGGTCTGTCGTGATTTTGGCTCAACCAGTATACTGTTTCTGAGGGCTATAGTTTCCCCAGACTAGACACTTCCCGTGCAGTAGCATGTCATATTTCCATGTGTTAAAAAGAGTCACTGCCTGCATTCTTATGTGTGCACGTCTGCATTTAGACACTACAGCTTATATCCACAAATGATGAAAAAATGCTGGAGTAAAACTTGTGGCAAGGAAGGATGAACACTGAAGCACATCCTACTCTCAGGCCACATGTCCTTATTGCTAACTACTCTTTTAGGAAGCCTGTAAGTCAGGCTGTGTATATTGCATAAAAGCAACAGAATTCACAGTAGCTGCAATGGCCCCTATGCCTCTGCGGCAGGCAGGAATCTCTCCAAAAGGGACTTAAAAAAGAAATAGTCTTGTTGGTGTTGGTCACGCAGTAGCAACACAAAAAGAAATAGGAAAGAGAGCAATAACTGATCTAGAAACACTATTCCTGGCTCATCTGCATCACAAGTAAGAAGTATGCGTCAGTCCCAAAGGACAGTCCATGCTTCACGTGTCTTTCCCTTCCCCAGAAGCTTGCATTCGATCAAGTCTGCACCTTCAGAACATGTACAGACAGTCAATGAATCTGGACCCTAAATTCTTAATATGCAGCATATAGAAAAGCCCTGTGTTGCAAATAGCCTCACATAAATAGGTATGATGCTAATTAACAATTAAAAAAAAAAATCTACTTTTAATACGACTTTCAGGAAATAATATTCTACAACAACTACACCCTCAACACCTTCCCTTACTAGCAAAAAGGGCACCGTATCCTACAAACAAGCAGACACCTACTTCAGTGGGAACTACTTTACTCAGACAGGAACAGAATTTATTTATTTACCAGAGAACAGTGTAAACAGCAAAGCCAAAAAGCAAATGCTCTGGAATATTCCCTGTATATGCTCCTCTACCAACACTCATTCTCCCTCATTATTATTATATTTTTATTACATTTTAAAATACATAGAGCAAAACAAAGAGTAGAAACTTGGTTAAAAGTTCAAATTAGATGGGGAACACAAAATAAAAGATAACTCATGTGAACAAGAAAAAAGCTTCCTCCCCTACCCCGAGCTTTGGTAACCTTTCCTAGAAGTTTCCCTATCAATTTATTTTCTGGATTTTAAAGACTGTATTTAAAAGACTAAACTTTCATTTTCAGCTTCTTAAAAGGAAACTGCAGTTATCACTTTATAAACTCTAGTCCATTTCAGCTCACTTTAACTTAAATTTCTCATAAACTTACCAGCAAAGAGTTCTGAAAAATTGAACATCACTTCAGGAAAATTAAAACTGCTTATCAGATCTCATAAACATCTTTTGATATAGCTTATAGCTTTATCTATAGATGTTTAAAATATATCAGATAAACACTAGAACATACAGAGCAAGGAACAGTCCTATTCCGGGGGAAAAAAAAAAAAGCTTGCACTTACTGTATTCTACACCAGAGTAGCTTCCTTTTAAATACTTGAAATATGTAATCATAAAATTAGCATCCACTATCCTCTAAACTTACAGAAGTTGAAATCCTCTTTGCTGTCTCTGTAATTGCCTGCTCCAATGGTTTCCAGAGGTGGAATGCATAACGACCTGGAAAAGATTGAAGTTAAAAGAAATTATAAACAACATTCATTGGGGGGTGGGGGTCTCTGACATATGCTCACCAACTTATAGCAAGAATAATTTTGGTTAAAAAAAACAAACAAAATTCTTCTTCATTGTTAATCTTTCCATCTCATTTCTTTGCTGTCCAACACTGTTGCACCTTATTGCTTTTCAAGATGTTTCCTGAATAGCCAATTTTGGAGGCTTGCCCAGCAGAGGTCCCACAGTGAACTTGGAATGTTTTATATTTTTTAATATTTGTACTAAGGGAAAGGGGAAAAAAATAAGTTTTATATATTTAATCTAAAAACCTAGCCATGGCCTGCAAATATTGTGCTTGCTCACAGAATAAACAGATTCAATTGCATTTCGATATGACAAATGGAAACATCTGCCTTGTGAACTTTAAGAAAGAGGGTAATATGTAATTTTAACTTTGGATATACATTATTTATTAAATACTGTTCAAAGGTTATATCTTAAAAAAAACTGTACGTACTACATGCCTCTTGCTGTGATGTTGCATGCTTACTCACGTATTTTGTAAGTAAGTACTGCATTTTTTATTTAGTTACAAAGAGAGGATCTTCTGGGATTCACAACCATTCATCTCCCCAATGGCAGTGAATATGTCTACAGCTAAGAGAGGCTATATGAACTTCACAAAGGGAACTCGCATTAGACTGTTTTTGGAAGCACAAAGTAGGTTTATCAACTTAAGAATCAAGATCTGTGCTATGCTACTGTAGGATTTTCCCTCCACGTCCCCTCCCACCCAGTTTTTGTTTTGATTAACTATTCATTAGCAGTGTACTTACTATTATACACAATGTTAAACCATTTATTAAAAAGGCACTGCATTATTCAGATTGCATCTTGTTTTCATTCTTAAAATATGGGACGTCTATATAGGTTATTTTAGTCATCTAAATTAAACCTAACTAAACTAAAAAGCTTCCACTTTGTCGTAAGCTAAAATAAATAAATAAATAAATAAAGCCATCTTTTCTCATGACATTTTGAAGGCAAAAACACAATGGAACTCCTTTAGCTGGTGCCCATAAAATAAGTTTCTCCAGGTGCAACTTCTTCAGAAATAATTTTAGAAACGTATCAAGGATTTTGAAGGGACAGAAACTACAATGGGATACAATTCTCCAGTAGCTCTATCAGGCAACCTTTCCACTTCCCAATTTATTTATACTCTGTAAGAACTCCATCAACCCTTTTGGAAATAGCATCTGACAAGTGCCAGTTCCACACTCTGCTGGTAATTTAGTTTACCTGCAAATGCAACGGTTGCAACACCAAGTCCAACTGCTATCACAGTTCTGGCCTAAGGCAGAAAAACAGAAATGAGAATGAATGTTAAATTTTGATTAAAAATGTATTCAGCTCTTACTTTAATGGCAATTATTTCTGATGTCCGACTTGGACATTTCATATGTAATTTATTTGGAAGACAAGGAAGAAGTTCTGTGTTCCACAGGATACATTACTTTTTATTGTTCAGTCCAATTATTAACCCATACCAATGCTTCAGGATTTAACTTGCAACTACTCATTAGCAACTTAATGAATACATACTAGCACACTGCTAACAGTACATAATAAAATAAATTAATAAATAACCCAAAGCAGACAGCTAATCAGGACCACCTGAAGTAAATCCTGCAGACTAGTTCAACATATTTTGAAGTGATCATAACAGAAAGTATCAGTATATTTGAAAAACATGAAGAGTTCAAAAACTGTAAGGCACTGGTTATTATTTCACAAAGTTCTTTACTGGGAATATCATCATGACAATGCCTGAAAATGAGAACAGAATTAACATTAAACTCTGTAGTTGGGCTCGCTCATTAAGAAACAACCCTGATCCCAACTGACCTCTGGCACTCATTCAAAGTCAGTCCCATCCTACAGTTAAGGTCACAAAGCTAAGTTGGGATCTTCCATCTTTCATTGTTTGAAAGCCTCAATGGAAGCCTCAATAAATACATGAAGCCCAGTAACCTCTTTTCATTACTTATTGTCAGTTGCTGGTTGGATTCTATCTTATATTTGATATTTCCAAATAGAATTATGACATTCTTCAGGCAGTTTTCATCAGCAGTTTAAATGCGCTTTAAGCCTAACATCTACTTTAGGCCACGCTGAACGTTTACTTTGGGCCACAGTATCTCCTAGCTTTTGCTAAATCTAAAGCCCTGGATTAGGTGTGCCTATTTTCCTATACAGTGCTTGAAGAAGGGAAGGTATCTCAAGAAGAGCAATAAGAAACATCTCCAAGTTTAAGAAGCTGCTAAAAGATATCCAGTAAAAAACCTGGAAGAAAGCACTGACTCCTCATATGTCCCCAGAACCGAGGGCAGTCAGCACTGAAATGGAAAGCCCATCAATCCACTTCTGAAGAGCCTATATATAATCTGAAATAAACTCGCTCATCTTCGTGCAGTCTATGGCATTATCTGTCTTGTCTTATCATATGATAGTTTAATAGTGCCTTGAACTTTTACTCAGGAAACAAGAGAAATCAGATGAGGCTGCTTCAGCCTGAATTCAAAATATATCTACAGTAAAAATTCCTTTATCATCAGATTGACTCTAAGTGTGGCTGTCTGCTCCTATAATAATTTCTGCATTTATTCAGTCACCGTTTTATATATTTTCTACCAACAAGCCTGAGAGCAGGACTGGAATCCCAGTTTTGAAGGTGTGTGCCCTAATAACAGGATTTGGAGCCTCGCTCCCTTTGCTTGTAAGATATCTGGGGCTAAAATAGCCTGTCCTTAATTGTACTCAACTTTTCTAACCAACTGTGTCTAGACAGAGAGGTAATAGAGGAGGAGTTGGGAAATACAGGCTTAAAACCCTTCTAGATTTGGATTAGTAGGGGCTAGAACACATCAACAACTTTCTCAGCGTATGGACAACTGTATAAAACACAGGCATTACCATTGCACCCAGTCGCTCCCTATAGCTATGTCTCCCAAGGAAAGTGGCTGGGATTGCAGTCTGTAATATTAAACTCAGCATGAAAAAAGTGGTAGCCTGCTCAGAGCCTATCTATAAGAAGCTGTATTCCTCCCTATAAGAAGCTGTATTCCTCTACATACAGCTTCTGGATCTGAAAGTGTTTTTTTAGCTAGACACCTACATCCTACCTACTCAGATGAGGCTAATCCAACCAGTTCCGTAATATAATATCGCTGTTTCCTAGAGGTGTATAGCTAAAAAAAAAAAAAAAAGACACCAAGCACTAAATATGCTGAAAGTAGAGAAGCAGAGATTGGAGGAGTTTTTGCCAGAGGTGTTTAAAAACCTACTTGTATTTCCCATTTCAGGTAGCTAACTTTCCTGTTCAGTGTAGCTTTCAGTCTCAGTATTAGCATCAATTTCTGAATGATAAGCATGTAAAAATAATGTAGCAGTTTTATGACTGTTGTTCCTTTCAATTCCACAAAATTTCCCTTCATCTTTAGACCGTGAAAAAATGTAAGTATGTTACCTTAAATATTATAGGATATAAAATAATGAAGCATACAGCTCATCTCCTCACTAAACTAATAATTCTTTCCATTTCTTCTCACAAATCACTTTTGCCAGGCTCTCAGCACTCAAAACCTTCTACAAAATTCTAAATCCCACATTTAGACAGTAACCAGCAATGGCTACAATATTTCTGGAAATATTGTAACATTATAGACATCATATATTATTCTCTATTTTGTAGTTTATGACCATGGGTTTATATTCCCTAGAGACTTTCCTTGACTTAGTAAAAGATTCTAGCTGTCACTCTGAACAAGTGGTTACACTCAATTAAGGGCCCAATAATGTATGAAATAGCTCATATTGCAAAAAAAATATTTATTAGCTTCTGCTTGTCAAAATTAAGTTATACTTACTTTACCACCATAAAGGTGGTTTAAGTCAGCAGTTTACCACAAGGCATGCTGTCACTGACGAGACATTAGCAGCAGACATCTCATCACAGGTAAGGCAGAGCACAGACAGCAGGCTAAAAAATAATACCCAGACTCTGTCAGTTCAATGTAGAAATAGCTTAAGCGGTTTGGGAACACAATATAGAGACCCCTGAGGGCCCCAGATAGAGTCAGTCATGTCCGCTGGAGCATATTTTATCAGTCTCAGTGGAAAGCGTTCGCAGCAGACTAAGAAAAAAGATTGGCAGCAGCTCTGGCATAGGAGCGGCAAGTAAGATCAACAGGAATCTGAAAACCAGAGAACTAGGTAAAACTGATTGGAAGTTCAAGCCAAAGAGGCATTAAAATTTGCCCACAATTTCAAGCGTGGTACAGCTACCAAAAAGACTGAGAAGCACTGGTGTAGGATAGCTCACCTTATCTGCATTAACAACAGATTACAGTAAAGTCACTTGCCACAGCTTAGCCAAGAAGCAGTAACTTGTGATGCTGAGGCATCTTGAATGTTCGCCATGAGATCAATATATTATAACTATACCAAAAAAAAAAAGACTTTAAATCTAACAAAATTTGTAAAAAGTGCATGGTCTATCTTTTACTAAGACAGGCTTTCTTATAAGATTAGTGATAATTTCAAGTACTGACCAGTAAACACTAAGTCTAGCTTACCTCAGTTTCCTTATTTACGCTCACTAATCTCAGGTGATTTAGAAGAATAACTCAATGTTTGTCCAGTGCTTTCAAGTATAAAGTACTAAATATTATTCTTACAACAAATACAGACCTTCAATTAAATGCATTGATTTCTTGTCAATATTAAAGTAAGGCAATTCATTATCACTCTACAAAGGATCAACTCATTTATGACATACTAAGATAAGTATCATCATGACTATTTTTGGTTCTCATTGGAATAAGATGCATTTTATTTCAGACTCATAAAGGCTCAATTACTTAATAAATACTCACTGACTTTCAGTTATGAGAGAACTAGCATTATTTTTTTTCAAAAAAAAGTGTTAAGAAATTTGCAAGACAAAAGTTTAAATGCAATCGTTCTCTTAAGATACAAGAGGGAAAAATAATGAAATAAAAGATTAAAAAGTAGCATCTGCACCTTTCCTTATTCAAAGCATCATCTCCCAAAGGTTATTCATCAACCCTATTCTATTCTGCTGATTTCAGTATTTTAATTTTATTATGTTGTTCAGCTTTCAGTAATAAACCCTTTTAGACAGATGACGATAAAGAAAGTTTTGCTAACTCTGCAAAACGGAGTCACAGAATAGTTGAAGTTGAAAGAGATGTCTGGAGATTGTCTAGTCCAACCCCCCTGCTAAAAACAGGGCCAGCTATAGGAGGCTGGCCACTGGATTTTCTTTATTCCTTTGAGAAAGGTGTATAAGAAAACATAAACATTAGAATGGTGACTGCAAGACTGGACTTACTGTGGTGAGAAGTTACTCTTGGTAAACAAGAGGATAAAGCATATACCTCTAAAACATACTAATTAATATCTCATATACTGTTAGCATACAGAGATCTATGGCCAATCCTTTAACATATAGTTTTCCAGTAGCCTTAACTTCTTAAGCAAAAGAAACTGGGATGAATTAGATATTCTTTCTGCTAATGCCTAGTCCACAATGCTCTGTCAACCTAATCATACTCACAAAAAATGTACCAGCAACAGCAGCAACCTTTCCTTCTGTGTAGCAGAAAAAAAGGACAAGTTAAAAAAGAATAAGTTAAAAATTCATAAACATGAAGAGAACTTGACCTTCTGAAGTCTTTATCTGGGAACCAATGAGCATGCATATTACCCCCTCTTCCACTATCTACACAAGAGCATCTACAGAAACTGTGAAATATATTCCATTGCCAATAGTATACTATCAGTTCACAACTTGTAAAATGCTTTTTCAGATCTTTGTAAGACGCCAAAAACTACAAGAGAAGAGCTTTTTAAAGAACTGCTTCACAACACATCCAGTCAAGACCAAGAGAATGCTGGTTAGAAGAGATGAAATCATTTCAATAATATTCTCACCTTCTGCTCAACAGAAGTCTCCAACTACTACAGAAATGGTTAGCCTCTACCCATTTTATTCCTCAAAAAGCTTGGATGAGCTGGTACGGCCACACGTAAAAGGATGTCTTAGTACCTGCAGACCCAAAGGTGAATTATCTTCCATTTTTCCACAACACAGAGCTGATCACAGTAGTGCATGGCTTTTGATTTAGAATTATTATAGTTCATAGCACCTGAATCTGAATGTGAAAATACCGCAGCTGGCCAAATGGTCCAAGTCTGGTTGATTACTGGTACATGGTTTAGGCTACCACAAATACAGAGCCCTTTTTGAAATCTTTCCCATCTCTTCTGTTTCAGTATCAGTTGCAACTATCTTCAAAACAATGACCTGATCAACCTCCAACTCCACTAAGGATAAACTTTAACCTTATGAATCACTGTGACAGCAACACAATGTAATGTTGAACACAGCCCAGAAATAAATGCTTAAAAGCAGAAGATATCGTATTCTTCACTAAAAGACCTGGCTAGAAAATAAACTTTAAGACAAAATTGCTGTAATCTAGAATCTAGTCCTCTTTAACAACCTACAGCAAACTCTAGACCATAGCAAGAATACTACAAAACTACTCATATCAATAAAGAAGCAAACTACACTAATCCCACACGCAATTTTTATCCTAGATAGGTAAGAAGATCTAGGGACTCATAAAATTTACTAGAAATTTCAGTGCTACCACTCTACAGAGAAAGCACACAGACATGACAATGATGAGTTTCAGAGTACACTTCTTAAGATTGCACAGTTTGCTGTCAAACATACAGAAAGACTGGGCTGGAAAAAGATACTCTAGTCCTAGACTGTAGTATCAATGAATAAGTAATCCAAAGGGAACTTCGATTTAAAAAAATGGTAGTATTTTTTAAAAAGAAAAAGAAGAACATGCAAATAATGAAGTAAGGTAAATACGTAATTGGGATCATTTTAAAAGCATGAAAGCTTTTTTTTCCCCCAATAAACTATAAATATGTTTAGTTTTAGCAACACAAACACTGATCAATGCTGACCCACATATTTTCCTCCTTTTTTTGTTTTCTTTTTAAACAGAACTCACTGTCTCATGAACTAGTTGATGTGAACACGAAGAATAAACAGGATACAGTTAAAAACCCCTTCTCACTAGAGCCTGGCATCATATAGGGAACTCAGGAGATATTCTGCCTCCCTTCTAGACCCACCTCCCTTCACAAGCTGTCAGATGAGAATTCCTTCTCCGGGATCTCTACAAAAACCATTAATATTCAAATTTCCCGCAATAAAACTCAACAGGGTAAGTGAAAATTTCACAGGCAACATCTCTTTACAGCGAGGTAACAAAATTTCAGGCCTTGTCCTCTCGTGCCTGAGAGAGCTTCACCAACCCAACGCTCAACGCAGGGCCAGGACAGCTCCTACTTGGGTTTCGCACCAGCAGAGCTGAACCGGCACTGGCAAGGCTGCCTGTTTTATGAGGCCACATCGCCAGGGCACACGCAGCCTCTCCCCAAGCCGGCATCCTGCCCCCACAACCCCGTCTCCTCCCAGCTCCTGCCCCTGGCGGGGTCAAAGCCCGGGGGGGAGGAGGGCAGGGCCCCCCTCACGACTCAACGGTCCGTCAGGCGCGCGGTGGCGAGGGGAAGGGCGGCCGGGCCGCGCCGCGCTCACCAGCCCTCGATCCAGCTCTGCTTGGCCCTTGCCGGCGCCCGTAGGGACCCTGGTGTACTCAGCATAGCGCAGGCCCTCGGAACGGGCCCCGGCTCCTTCCATGACAGAGCGGCACGAGGAGAGGGGGAGGCGGCGGGGCCGGCGCTATAGGTCGTCCGGAGGGACAAACCAGTCGGAAGGACGGAAATCGAAACTACGCGCAGCCTTTCCCCCCGCTCACCGCCAGTAATTCCGGCGAATGGGCGGGGCTAATGCTGGCCTCGCCCCCCCCACGCCCGCCTAGCCCTGCCCCGCCCACCGCGCGTCACGGCGGGGTCCAGGCGGGGAGCGGACAGGTGTGGCCCCGCCCCCATCTCCCCTCCCCTTTGCGGGGAGTGGGCGGCCGCTCCCACCACGCCCTGTGGGGGCGGGGCTTCCCCTCTCTCCTCCCTTTGCAGGGCGGCCGCCATCACAGGCGGTTGGGTTGCAAGAGAGCTGGCAGTCCGTTCACGGTGACTTTACCGGTCACCGTGAGGCCTGCTCTGCCCCCGCGGCCGTTGGGAACCCCGCACTTTCCCTCACACTTCTCTGAGGACGGGTGACCGCCGGCTCGCAGCTCCTGGTGGCGGGAAGGAGCCAGCGCCTGAAGGGGGCCCTCCTGGCGTGGCCATCTTCTGTCCTCCTGGCTGGTGTGAGGGGCCTGAGGACTGGAGGGTGAGCGGCTGCTTGCTCTGAACCCAAGACAACCGAGAAAAGAAGTGAGGGGGGAAAGAGATGAACGGATGAGAGTTACCATATGCATAAAAATTAGAGTAAGAGGAAAGAGAGTTATCACTTGGGAGGATGAGAGGCCACATAGAAGGGATTCATGACCGTCTTCTGAGAGAATACAGGATTTTAGGAAAGGATAAACATCTACGGAGGAAAGGATAAAGAAAAAAATGGTCTGCAAAAGCAAGCAACTGAATGTATCTTTCAATGTTTGCATTTTTGCAAGTTAGTTACGTGTGTTTATGCTTCAATATATTTATATATATTTCCTGAAAATGCTTACAGTTAAAATCATAGTTGATCCTTGTGAAAATCTTCAAGTTATATCTCCACTGCAGTTATCAATCACACCATTAGTCCTGTGTGAAAGATTCATAAAATGTTCAATCTCTTTTCAATACCGCAACATAACAGACTTTCTTTTGCCCTTATCCTGGTTTTCTCTTCTTCTTACCTGATAGTACTGGCATTGGAATTGAATTGTCTGCAGATTGTTAGGCAGCAAGAATCAACAAAAAGAATTACTCTTTTTATCTGCTATTTCAAACAGTGCTTGTACTTCTAAGGCATCATTCTGAGCACGTATCATGGTTTTATATATCTGATTGATACTCATCAATCTGCTATAACACCAAAATGCAACTGCTTTAATTCATCTCTCAGTATCTTTTTAAAGTACAGCTGCTATTAACCATAAAGGTGAGTTGACCATATATAGTATTTCATTAATCTTAGGCACAAGTATAAATGTAACTTTCTACAGCACAGAACTCATTGGATGTTGTATGATGATCCATTCTGGAAGAAATATATTTGCTTTTACTTCTTCATTGAACATATAATATATGATCATATATGATTAATTTTTAAACCTTCACTGGAATTGAATTTCTTGTAATCTTAAAACCTATTTTAAAATCAATAAAAATGTCCCCAACTAATCATTTTTCTGTTCATTGATTTGTATAGAGGTCAGAAAAAATAGCATATCCCTTGCTACTTTTTCAATTAATAAACTTAGATTAAAAAATAATAAATTAGAAGGAGAAGAATTTAGGAGGGGTTTATTTCTTACTTCTCTCCTGTGTATTATTGCAACTTATTAAGGCGATCTGGGTCTCTCCTGATGGCACATTGTTCTTTGTCAAAAGATAATGACCCACAAGAGAAGAAGCATTATAAGTATTTGTTTTAGGGAAAAAACTGAAATGGCAGGAAATAAAAAGAAGCCCAGCAACTAAGAGTAGGAGAAAATAGGCAAATCTGAAGTGAAAGACTTCAGAAAATAATAACATTGATTTTTTCAGCTTCTGTAACATTTACTCATATTGAGAAGTACCTACCCATAAAAGTAACATCTTTTGAGTCCAGTGTGAAGTGAATGGGAATTACTCATTTAACCACCATGTGTGACTGGCAACTGTATGCCCACAGAGCATTCTCTATTTAGCTATTTTTTTGCAATAGAGCAAAAACATCTGTTTTTACTTCTGTACCATAAATCATAAGCATCAACTTAGACAAATCAGTCTATGCACTGTGGGAATTTAGAAAGTTTTCCCAGCTCATTGACCTTGATCTGTGTTTTGGCTGAGTGTCAACTCTGTCTGGAAGAAAGGTAGGGTGCAGGTCACCCCTCCATTTGGGAACAGATGTGTGGAACAGGAGGGAGGTACAACAAGGATGTTGTACCTGTTATACCTGTATCCGAGCTGCCTAGTGAAATACCTGCTTGGAGATCAACATCATAGTAGTTTTGTAGTACATCCTTATTAACCAATGTATTTCTGCTAGTTGTTTTTTTCGCTTAATATATATGTATACATTTGATAGTTTGGGGCAGAGTCCACCACACCAAGTTACAGTGGTGCAGATCTATGGTTGTAGATAACAGACCAATTAAGGTATTTGCCATGTAAAGAACTGCCACATCAAATCTATTCCAAAATCCTTCAGGGTAAATGGAAAACTCATTGTTCTTGGAACATCTCTATTGATGTGGTATTTCAAGGCACTGTCACAGAGTCAAAGCACCAAAAAAACATTGAGGTTGGAAGGCCCCTCATGCGATCATCTGGTCCAACCCTTCTGCTCAAAGCACGGCCAACTAGAATAGGTTGCACAGGGCTATGTGCAGTTGGGTTTTGAAGATCTCCAAGGATGAATACTCCACAACCTCTCTGGGGGCAGCCTGTTCCTGTCACTATGTGCCACTGGGAAGTGTTTGGCTCTGTCTTCTTTGCTTCCCATCAGGTATGTACACAAAAATGGGATCCCCCTCAGCCTCCTCTTCTTCAGGCTGAACGGTCCCAGCTCTCTCAGTCTCTCCTCATATGAGAGATACTCCAATCCCCTAATCATTTTTGTGGCCCTCCTCTGGACTTGTTCCAGTATGTCCATTTCCTTCTTGTACTGGGGAGCCCAGAACTGGACAAAGCACTCCAGATGTGGTCTCACCAGTGCTGAGTAGAGGGGAAGGATCACCTCCCTTGACCTGCTGCCAATGAACTTCCTAATGCAGCTCAGGAGGCTGTTGGCCTCCTTCCTGCAAAAGGAAATTGCTGGCTCAAGTTCAACATTTTGTCTGCCAGGAACCCAAGGTCCTACTCTGCAAAGCTGCATTTATTGGCCCCCAGAGTGTATTGGCATGTGGGTTTATTCCCCACCAAGTGCTGAGCTTTACATTTCTTTTTGTTAAACTTCATGAGGTTCTCATTGGCCCATCTCTCCAGCCTTTCAAGGTCTGTCTGAATGGCAGCGCAACCATCAAGTATCAACTGCTTCTCCTAGTTTCGTATCATCTGTAAACTTGCTGAAGAGTGAATGCACATTCAGTCTCATCATCCATATCATTACAGAATCACAGAATCGTTTAGGTTGGAAGGGACCTCTGGAGATCATCTAGTCCAACCTCCCTGCTCAAGCAGGGACCTCTAGAACACATTGCCCAGGATCACATCCAGACGGATTTCAAATGTCTCCAGGGAAGGAGACTCCACTACCTCTCTGGGCAACCTGTTCCAATGCTCTGTCACCCTCACAGGGAAGAAGTTTTCTCAGGTTCAGACGGAACTTCCTGTGGTTCACTTTCTGCCCATTGCCTCTTGTCCTGTTGCTGGGCACCACGGAGAAGAGGCTGGCCTCATCCTCTTGACACTCCCCCTTCAGATACTTGTACACGTTGATGAGATCCCCTCTCAATCTTCTCTTCTCCAGGCTGAACAGGCCCAGCTCTTGCAGTCTTTCTTCATAGGAGAGGTGCTCCAGCCCTCTAATCATCTTGGTAGCCCTCCACTGGACTCTCTCCAGGAGTGCCATGTCTCTCTTGTCCTGGGGAGCCCAGAACTGGACACAGGACTCCAGGTGAGGCCTCCCCAGGGCTGAGGAGAGGGGCAGGATCACCTCCCTCCACCTGCTGGCAACACTCTGCCTCATGCACCCCAGGATACCATTGGCTGCCTTGGCCACAAGGGCACACTGCTGGCTCATGTTTAACTTGTCCACCAGCACTCCCAGGGCCTTCTCGGCAGAGCTACTTTCCAGCAGGTCAACCCCCAGCCTGTACTGCTGCATGGGATTATTCCTGCCTAGGTGCAGGACCTTGCACTTGCCTTTGTTGAACTTCAGGAGGTTCCTCTCCGCCCAGCTCTCCAGGCTGTCCAGGTCCCTCTCAAGGGCAGCACAGTCTTCTGGTGTGCCAGCCACTCCCCCCAGTTTAGTATCACCAGCAAACTTGCTGAGGGTGCACTCTGTCCCTTCCTCCAGGTCACTGATGAATATATTGACCAAGACTGGACCCAGGACTGACCCCTGGGGGACACCACTAGCCACAGGCCTCCAACTTGACTCTGCGCCATTCACCACAACCCTCTGAGCTCGGCCATCCAGCCAGTTCTCAATCCACCTCACCGTCCACTCATCTAGCCCACACTTCCTGAGTTTACCTGGGAGGATGTGATGGGAGACAGTGTCCAAAGCCTTGCTGAAGTCCAGGGAGACAACATCCACTGCTCTGCCCTCATCTACCCAGCCACTCATTCCATCAGAGGAGGCTATCAGATTGGTCAAGCATGATTTCCCTTTGGGGAATCCATGCTGACTACTCCTGATCACCTTCTTGTCCTCCACATGCTTAGTGAGGACCTCCAGGAGGAGCTGTTCCATCAGCTTTCCAGGGCTGGAGGTGAGGCTGAGAGGCCTGTAGTTTCCTGGCTCCCCCTTCTTGCCCCTTTATGAAGACTGGAGTGACACTGGCTTTCTTCCAGTCCTCAGGCACCTCTCCCATTCTCCAGGACCTTTCCATGATGATGGAGAGTGGCCTAGCAATAACATCCGCCAGCTCCCTCAGCACTCGTGGGTGCATCCCACCGGGGCCCATGGATTTGTGGATGTCAAGTTTGCATGAATGATCTCTAACCCAATCCTCTTCCGCCAAGGGAGAGCCTTCCTTTCTCCAGACTTCCTCTCTTGCCTGGAGAGGGTCTGGAATTCCCGAGGGCTGGCCTTAGCAGTAAAGACTGAAGCAAAGGCAGCATTCAGCAACTCTGCCTTCTCTGTATCCTTTGTCACCAGGGCACCCGCCCCATTCAGCAGCGGGCCCACGTTTTCCCTAGTCTTCCTTTTGCTAGTGATGTGTTTGAAGAAGCCCTTCTTGCTGTCCTTGACATCCCTTGCCAGACTTAATTCCAGAGGGGCCTCAGCCTTCCTCCTCGCATCCCTGCATACTCTGGCAACGTCCCTGTATTCCTCCCGAGTGGCCTGTCCCCTCTTCCACATTCTGTGTACTTCCTTCTTCTGCTGGAGGTTTGCCAGGAGTTCCTTGCTCAGCCGTGCAGGTCTCCTGCCCGCTTTGCTGGACTTCTTCCTCAGAGGGATGCACTGCTCTTGAGCCTGGAGGAGGTGATACTTGGCTATTAACCAGCTCTCCTGGACCCCCCTTCCTTCTAGGGCCCTACCCCAGGAGATTCCCCTAAGTAGGTCCCGGGAGAGGCCCAAGTTCGCTCTCCTGAAGCCCAGCGTTGCAATCCTACTCATTGCCCTGCTTCCTCCTCGCAGGATCCTGACCTCCACCATCTCATGCTCCCTGCAGCCAAGGCTGCCCCCAACCTTCACATCTCCAACCACACCTCCTTTCTTTGTTAGTACAAGGTCTAGCATTGCACCTCTCCTCGTTGGCGTCTCCACCACCTGGATCAAGAAATTATCATCAATGCTTTGCAGGAACCTCTTTGACTGTTTGTGCCTAGCTGTGCTGCCTTCCCAGCAGACGTCAGGGTGGTGGAAGTCCCCCATGAGAACCAGGGCCTGTGATCGTGAGGCTACTTCCAGCTGTCTGTAGAAGGCCTCATCGATGACTTCCTCCTGGTCAGGTGGCCTGTAGTAGACCCCCACAACAGTGTCACCCATGTTAGCCTGCCCTTTAATCCTTACACATAGGCTCTCCACTTCCTCTTCATCCACCCCGAGGCAGAGCTCCATACACTCTAGTTGCTCCCTCACATAAAGGGCAACTCCACCACCTCGCCTTCCTGGCCTGTCTTTCCTGAAAAGCACGTAGCCACCCATGACAGCATCCCAGTCATGTGAACTATCCCACCATGTCTCTGTAACTGCAATGAGATCATGGCCCTGCGACCGCACACAGATCTCTAATTCTTCCTGCTTATTCCGCATGGTGTGCGCATTGGTGTCCAGGCATTTCAGAGAGGCAATCGAGCATGCAGGCTTCTCAGGAGAAGTGCAAGAGGATCCTCCATAGCTGTGTCCCGTGCTGTCTCCTCTAGCTGCATGCACCTGCTGGAGGCATCCTGACTTGAGCAGTTTCCCTTTTAAGGAAAGAGGGGAGGGATGAAAGTAACTTGGTCTTTGGTTATGGTTTTCACCTTAAGCTCCTCTAAGCATGGCACAGCTGTGTGCTACGTACACAATGGGGCTGGTAGAGACAATCTGTCCATTCCTATTTTAATTTAATCCTAATACGTGCCAGCATATTTTCACTATTAGTGTGTAGCCATGTTGTTCGTATTTGTGTCACAACTTAATTAATTGTCTGCACGCTTCTCCTGTAAATGACTTTTGGAAACAGTCAGTTTTACCGTGTTCCGTGTTGCAGTCAAGATCTATGTTTGCAAGAGTTTCTGTAAGGGGTGAAGGAGAATCTAGACTGGAAATTTCAACAGAAAACAGATCAAAGCTTGTGAAATTGAGAGCGAGGGAGGGGAAAGCTTTTGGGTTTACTTTTTATCGCTGAAAATTTGCAAAGTCTCTCTAAGTGTAGCTCCTGAACAGTGATGTTAGAATGGCAGGAACTGAAGTTTGATGCTGAAGATGAAAGTTTCTGAGGTCAAGCAGAGATGGGAGCATAACTGATAGCTGTCAAGAAAGTCATAAGGCATATGATATAAAATTGGTAGTCTGTACTTGAACCTTGCTGAATTCCTGTGTGCATACAAATGAATAAAGAATAAAACTTTCCAGCCACTTTACCAGGATTAGAGATTGGAAGAGTTCATTGCTCCTAAAAGCATTTGCATGTTTCTCTAATTACTGTAATATACTGTAAAAGCAAAAAGAGGCCTGGGCTGTGGAATTCTACTAATTTCTTTAACTAATTCATTTGATAACATTAAACAATAAAAAATGTAACATGCTTTCTTAATAATTGTCTGTAGGACACCTTAGGTAGGTTAGCTACCGCAGGGAAGTATGTTATAGAAAATTCTAAACTGGAACTAATCATGGCCTTCAGGAGTTGCAAGAGTACAATTATTCCTTGAAGAAGTGGTGGAGAAGATGGTACACACAGCAAAAGGCTAAAATGTCTTTTGTGAAGAGTGTTAAAATAAGGTATGCACAAGTAAATCTCCTCCACTTTAAAAACTGTTCAGAAAAATATATATTGAGGATTTTACAAATATTATTTTAATACTGACAGACTTATCAAGGATTTTTCCTTCTGGCCACAGTGCTGTAGCAATAGCTGGAAGAGTTCATTTTTTCTAATAGCATTTGTATATTTTACCAGTTAATTTAGCAATTGTCTTTTCCAACAGATTTGTTGCAGGCATTTTTAATGCTATAAAACATTCATTTGTTGTCCTAATGTTTTTTGTAACACCAGACCTTTAAAAGAGCTCTGCTGTATTATTTAGTATTATTTATATAGCAATATGGATATGCATAGCGCTCTCCAGGCATAAGAATACACTACTAAAATGTAGCAATAATTTTCAGATAGTACTTCAGGACTTCAATATAGCAAGTTCTGGACATCAGGTCAATTATATTTTCAATCTCCGCTTGCTTTTAGTGAAGTAGTATTAGCTAATGGAAAGGCAGACTTGGTCTAATGCTGAGGGATACTGCAGAGAAAGCAAGGGTCAATTTTCTTTTGGAGTGTGGAATATAATAGTTTTGACAGGTACTGTCAATTTCAGCTTTTTGCAAAAAAAAATGGGAAGAATTTGCAGCATTTTACATCTCCCAAACCGATTACCTAACACAGAGAGAGACACACACACACGCTTGTCAAAGCTAATGACATTCTTTCTGCTGAGCCTGACAAATTCCAGTCCTAAATCTAAACAAGAATAAATCTTGGCCAAATGTAACATTTCACCCTCCTTCTGGGGCTACCTCTCTAGGGAGCAGTGAAATTCTCTTCTTCAGCCTCGTGAGCTGATACAATTAGTGCTCTCAGCCCTCCAAAGCACACGGTCCTCACAGCAGAACAATCTTGCTCCTGATGGAACATTTTATATGAACTGCATAAAACTGACAGCATCCCAAAATCAAAGAGATACTACGGCATTAATTCATATTAATGTTTTGCGAGTTTGGTCTTTGTGAGTTCAGATATTTTGCTTGCCATAAGTATGTGTTTCAGATTAAGTATTTTAAAAGTAGAACTGTATTACTGTGTTTTCCAGTTTAAGCTTTTCTGTTTGCAGAAACAGTTGTTGTTCTGTACAATAAGCTATACTATTCAACCAGGAAAACCGTGGTAAAGTAAAACAAATACTTTTTTTTTTTAATTCCATTTGCAATTTGCATTCACAGTATAAAAACACTCGTATGCAGTACTAACTATAGACATACTTCTATATATATTCACCATCTTTTGTCGTTATTCCAAAATATGCAGAGCTGTTTCCAATAATCAATAATATATGTACTGTGCAGTGCATTTGGCTATGTGTCTTATCTGCTTAGCAAAACCACCCAGGACAAAACTTATGTTTGTGAACCCTTGAGCATCATACTCAGCTGTAGGACTAAATATTTTAGCTGATGGCAAAGGAAAAAGCTGTTCTCCTGAAATCGAGGCCTGCTGATACCATGCACTGACTCCTTGAGCTAATCAGAGTGGGGCTGTAGGAAGTCTACCATGTCCTGCCTCTCTTTCTCAAAACTGTCCTGCAATCTGATGCTTTTCTTAAGGCTTTAGGGTTCTGGTTTCCTTGGATTAAATGAAAATCTTAGTTTTCAATGAAAAGTGTTGATGGTTGTGGAAAAAAATTGAAAATGTGAAGTCTTAAAGCCTGTAAACCAACAGTGACATAAAACAGAATGATCAGATATTTTGAAGGATGGAGAGGTGGGGGACCTGAGTTACAATCTCAAAGCTTATTTTGTTTGTCTTTTTTAATACTGTTCCTTTTGTAGAAAGGAGTTGTATCCCATCTGACATTTCCCAAAAAAGTATGAGATGGTTTATTGGGGTTCTGAGTATCCCTTGGGCTGAGAAAATTGTGCTGATACCTCTCATTTTTAGTGTAGTTCATGCTGCTGCTGAGTTGAAAATACAGGTTCAGTGTAGCATGTTCCTCTCCAGAAATTATCTTGCTATATATATTACTGGAATTTCATGAAGAACTAAGTGAAGGAGGGATTATGGTCATTCTTAGTATTTTACATCTCCACTGAAGAAATTTCTCAAAGCCAAAAAGAAAGACTTTTCTATTCTAAGGACTTTCCTCCTTCAAAATACAAAAAAATTATTGTTGATACCTGGGAGCAATAGAGCTATACGGAGAAAAAGTCACAGCATTTTTTAAATCAAGGTAAGTGATAGGAAGCTTGAATAGAGATACCCTCTGTTCTGCTCCCCACCTAACTGGTTTTACATTTTGTTAATTTTGTTGTTAATGTGAGACAGCTATCAATCTCACTGACACATTAGGGAATGCATCTAAGACCATCAGATTAAAGACTTGAACCTAAGAGTCAAATCTCTAGGAAGTGTTATAGCACAGAAGGGAAATTCACCCATGAGTTACCCATATTTGCTAGCAGGACACATCTATGCAGTGTGTTAAGCAGTTCATGTTAAAAAGTAAAGGGAAAAAATTCTTTGTACTTTTTGCTCTTCTCTATTAATTAAGCATAGTCAGACCAAGTGTGCTTGGCACTGGGGTAAGCCATATGCTGTCAGGCCTTATGCAGCTGGTGAAAGTTATTTACAAAATAAACACAGATATATTCTCTGCTAACTATCATGTGGGACTCTCAACCTGTAGCACTGAAGTTCTTACATGCATTGCAAGGAAACAAGGAAAATGGCTGAGAAGGGCTCTTCCTCTTTGTCCCTCTTTCTTAGCATCTTTGAGAGCTATGAGAAGCTGAGACATGGCCTTTCCAATGGGAGACTGTGCAATGGGAAGTGGAGGCGCAACTGAACCTCCTTCATATGTGAAGCAGAAAAGAAAGCAATAATCCAGTCAGTCAGTAGGGAGGTAAGGAAATAAAGAGACACAAGGGCAACCATTCTGAGAACTTGCTGCTCCTTAATATCTCAGTGGATGGATGCTGACTAAACAGAGGAGGAAAAATATAATGGTGAAGAAAAGGTGGATTTGGGAGCACTCTGGAACCAGGGAGTTTCTGAAAGGAAGAGATACCGGTGTTGGGAAGACTTGTGTGCATGCTCAGAGGAGTATCTTGATCTTAGTGGTCTTAGGCCAATTCGTAGATCATAAATGCCATGGTGAAAAGGAACAGGTTGTGTTGGGAATGGAAAAGGGCAAGCTGAGAGCAGAATTGCTGAGGGCATTTAGTCTTCTATGTCCCCACTTTTCTTTTTCATTCATTTTAATAGTTCTTTCATAGAGCACACTTTCTCATATGCTACTATTCTCTTGCTCCTCTTCATTATCTAGTTGATTTTTCTCATCTTGCCTCCTACTCTTCATTCCTTTTTGATTTCTTTCCAATGTAGCAAATAACTGAAGTGGCAACATTCAGAATGATAAGTGGATCAGTTTCATCCTATCCATTCATTTCCTATCCATTACAGTTATTTTCTCCTGCTCTTAGTTTTTCTTCTGCAATAGTCAGAAGGATTCCACTACTGTGAGCAAAGACCCTTGTGACAGCAAGACATCATCTGATCTGTAGTCTCCTTTCTGGTAATAGCAGATACAGTATCTCTCTGTTGCTCATTTCTAAGAGCTGCTGCCACCTGAAGAACAGAAAGGGCCAAAGAAAGCTTCATGAGCTTAAATAAGACCAAAATATGTTTTAAAAAGCAGCAACCTTGCTGTTGAGAACAAATTCAAAATACCCCTTACAATTTCAGAATGAGTGAAAAGAGAGGAAATTTCTTTAAATTACATAGCAATAATGCTGGTGCATCTGTGATTGCCTAAGGATATGAGACATATCCCTCATTTTCATTTAAAGCAGCTGGACGTCACATCAGTGGGTTATGGAAAGTAAGAGAAAAAGCTAATAAAGAACATTTAAGAAACCTCAGCAGACAGTGTCTGAGACCCGTTCTAGAATTATGTAGCAGTTAGTGTCAAGACAAGGATGAAAGAAACAGCCAGGGCTTGGAAGCCATCAAAGGAAGTTGTTGGCACTCATTCAGACACAGGCCTGGTAATCATTGCTTCCTCATACATGCAGAATTAATTGGCTGATTTTGCTGCTGTCCAAGAATTGTGCTACTGTTAGAAGAGGATCAAAGTATCCTGTTTCTTTGGACTCCAGAAAGCTCAGAAAGTGGTGGCTCGTTGTTTATCTATAAATGCCTGTGTGGCCAACAGAATTCTGTTAGACAGAGCTGTTTGATCTTCACATATCTCTTTTAGACAGCATGGGCATGATGAGAGTCAGAAGAACTCAGAAATTAGAAGACAGAGGACAGAGACAACAAGCTACTCTCTGTGCCTGGTAGTAGAATTCTTTACTCTGCCAAAACAGACAAAGCAAGAACCTGGTGTGGCATGTGACCCAGTTAGGGATGTAAGACAACTATAAACATAAACTGTAGAATAGAATATAGAGTTGATACTTGTTTTGTTTATAAAAATGTAAGTTTGGAGTTAAAATTATTATACAGCATTTGGAAAGGGCTGCGTTTGGGGAGGGGAGGTTACTTATATTAGGGGGCTGCGTATATTAGCATTCTGACACTTTAGAGGCATGGACTCTTTAGCAGTATCTGTAATGCTAAATAAAATATGGCCAGACACTGATTGCTTATCCCAGAACTGGCTGGCACAGACTTGCTCATGTCTATACTGCCTAGGGCCAGCTTCCACAAGGAAGGAATATTTATATCCTTACTATAGGATATATATATATACTGCACTTAAGCTCCAAGTTTCTTGAGAGCCCCAAATGGTACCACTGTGAACCTAGAACATTATTATTTTGGGAGCATATATCAGCTCACTGTGTCTAAAGTAATATGTGGGATGTATTACAGCCCATCAGAAGTTGTGTTTTAATAGCATGAAATGACGGGATGTGTGGCATACTGGAGAATATGACACAGAGGTATGTTGGACGTATGTGAGATGCAAAGATAGCTGAGAGAGTGTTGGATGGCTGTTTAGCATAGAGGAAGCTAGACATGGTGCGGTCTTATCTTCTGGGAGTCGTGTCTGACATGAACCATCCTCAGAACCAGGATTGGGCATTGTCCTAGGATGATTTAGGTTCATCTAAAAGAGAGCTAAGAAATAAATTACCAGTGAAGCAATGTAAGCAATCCACTGTCTAGTGCTTGAGTTCATTTTATGTTCCTTTCTTTTTCAGCAATATAGTTTTTAAACTATTTAGATTCTGCAGTTACTGTTTGCCACCAAAATGTAAAGTTCAACAGGAAATAGATAGTAGATATGAATTTTACATAACAATGTGGGTTTGAAGACACGGCAGCAGTCAATTGCAGTCAATTTTGATCATTAAATTTGTGTCATTAAGACATAAATCTGCATGGTTGAAGAAGAATCTAGATGTTGAAATTGGATTTTTACCAAATAGGGTGCCTGTAGGCACAGTTGTTACCTCACAAATCTTCGGAGTCCTCAGCCATGACTTTCCTAGCATTTCCTAGCATTTGCCTTACACCTAGCCTCTCTGCACCCCATGTATTCACTCTACAGTCCTACATAAAGGACTAAGCTCGATCCTTACTTTCGTTTGCCAGTGGCTGGTCCAAAAAAATCTGTGCAAAGATGGGGAACCTGGGTTAAGATATCTACCTAAGGATCCGCCTTCAGCTATACCTGGCAGCCCACACAAAGGAGGATGGCAAGCCTGGGTCCTCATGGCCTACCTAAACACTTGGCTGGACAACTTAGGGGATGATTTATATTGTCAGGTGCCATATATTTGACTTCTGGTAAAAGCCTAATCGCTATTCGGAGCAGAATGCCTGAGACAGACAGAAACCAAAGGTAAAGAATAAGCCTGCACAACTAGTCCAAGACTATGATGCCCTTTGCTTTTTCAGCAATTCCTGAAGACATGTGGCAGAGGAGATCCTGTCTCCCAGAACAATCTGGAATACCCTGAAAGGAGAAAGCTGTCTATGTTGGCTCTTGGCAACATCAAGAGATGCCTTGTAGCTATGTAACCGTGACCCAGCAATGTCTTACAGATTAGAAACATTTCGCTGCCCACAGCCTATGGCTATAAATGACATGGGGCAAAGAGGGCCATGCTCTGCTCTGGCCTTTGTGAGCAGTTTCCAAATCAAGACTGGGACTGTGTGACCAAGCACTCTGATTAACGACCCAGACAGGAAAAAGGCAAATGGCATCCATCCCCTCAGCTGAGCCAGCTCCCTGGAAAATGTCCCAGAGACCAAATCTTCCCCTAAAAAAACTAAATAAGACAGTGTAGCGCCAACGTAGGCTGGCTTCTGCATATGATGCAATGCGTGCCACGTCCTTATCTCAAGAAGGATTGGACTGGCTTGTGGTGGAGAGCACAGCAGAGAAGTCAGGGCTTGGCTGAAAGTAGGGAGAGGCCCTGTGGTGTCATACGCTATTTGTCTCCAAGAAGTGACCATACTGGACTCTTCCATTGCATTCCTGTGTGCTTATAGACCAGGCTATCCTGTGAAGGATGCAAGAGACTATGCACCATTTCATCCTTTTGCAACACGCTGGCATTGCACTTCAGAATCTGTGCAAAATGATTTGTGTACAAATAAAGAGCATTGCTGCTTGCCTTCCCTGTTTCTGTCAACCTGCATATTCATGCACCCATACATTGCTTGCTCAAAATCTGTAGCTAGCCATGCTGGCCCTGTTGAGAAGTGGGAGAGTGGCTGGATCAGCAGAGATGGAGAAGAAGGCTGAGCAGGATCTGTATATAATAGTTCTTGAGGGGTGCTGCAGTGACAGGTATGCAAGTCTTGCGATGGGCTGCCAAGAGTCATGGCTAGACATTTATACTAGCCAGAAGTCTGTCATGGTGCTCATCTGGTGGTGTTGGAGCAGGATCCCCTGGTTCCCCTCTAATTCCAGTCCTGGCCATAATCCTTCTGCGGCAAGAGTCGTTCCTCTGGGGTGTGGGACATAAGAAACTGGAGTGCTCTGTTCATGCTGCAGAGCATGTTGGGGGGACTGTGGGAGGAGGGAGCACTGATGCTGCCTCTGTGGGCAGCCCTTGGAAGGTACATGGTGCTGGACGTGGCAGCTCTGGGAGGCATGCTTCTGGTGATGAGGTCCCATGAAGCACCATGAACATCAGGCAGTCTGAGGCTCTTCATGTGGCATTTTATCCTGCTATTTTCCCAGCATATGTGGAGTGTGCTGTTAGACCTACACAGTTTGGCCGATCAGGAAATCTAGCCACAGAGGCATTCATTAAACAGTGTAGTTTAAGTGCTGCTTGAGTGACTGGGGACAGCTCTTCTGTATAAACCTGAGTTGCGCTATTGGCACTTTTTTTATTGGGTAAAGAGCTATCAAACACCTTTATTTTGCTAGTGCTGTTAAGACAGTTCCACGTTTTCCCTAACCCTGCAGAAAGGCCAGGAAGGCGAGGTGGTGGTGGAGTTGCCCTTTATGTGAGGGAGCAACTAGAATGCGTGGAGCTCTGCCTCGGGGTGGAGGAAGAGCAAGTGGAGAGCTTCTGGGTAAGGATGAAAGGGCAGGCTAACATGGGTGACAGGGTGGTGGGGGTTTACTACAGGCCACCCGCTCAGGAAGAGGAAGCCGATGAGGCCTTCTACAGACAGCTGGAAGTAGCCTCACGATCACAGGCGCTGGTTCTCGTGGGGCGCTTCAACCACCCTGACGTCTGCTGGGAAGAGAGCACAGCTAGGCACAAACAGTCCCCGAGGTTCCTGCAGAGCGCTGATCGTAACTTTGTGACCCAGGTGGTGGAGAAGCCAACGAGGAGAGGTGTGCTGCCGGACCTTGTACTAACAAAGAAAGGAGGTGTGGTTGGAGATGTGAAGGTTGGGGGCAGCCTTGGCTGCAGGGAGCATGAGATGGTGGAGGTCAGGATCCTGCGAGGAGGAAGCAGGGCAATGAGTAGGATTGCAACGCTGGGCTTCAGGAGAGCAAACTTGGGCCTCTCCCGGGACCTACTTGGAGGAATCTCATGGGGTGCGGCCCTAGAAGGAAGGGGGGTCCAGGAGAGCTGGTTAATAGCCAAGTATCACCTCCTCCAGGCTCAAGAGCAGTGCATCCCTCTGAGGAAGAAGTCCAGCAAAGCGGGCAGGAGACCTGCACGGCTGAGCAAGGAACTCCTGGCAAACCTCCAGCAGAAGAAGGAAGTCTACAGAATGTGGAAGAGGGGACAGGCCACTCGGGAGGAATACAGGGACGTTGCCAGAGTATGCAGGGATGCGAGGAGGAAGGCTGAGGCCCCTCTGGAATTAAGTCTGGCAAAGGATGTCAATCAAGGACAGCAAGAAGGGCTTCTTCAAACACATCACTAGCAAAAGGAAGACTAGGGAAAATGTGGGCCCGCTGCTGAATGGGGCGGGTGCCCTGGTGACAAAGGATACAGAGAAGGCAGAGTTGCTGAATGCTGCCTTTGCTTCAGTCTTTACTGCTAAGGCCAGCCCTCGGGAATTCCAGACCCTCTCCAGGCAAGAGAGGAAGTCTGGAGAAAGGAAGGCTCTCCCTTGGTGGAGGAGGATTGGGTTAGAGATCATTCGTGCAAACTTGACATCCACAAATCCATGGGCCCCGGTGGGATGCACCCACGAGTGCTGAGGGAGCTGGCGGATGTTATTGCTAGGCCACTCTCCATCATCTTGGAAAGGTCGTGGAGAACGGGAGAGGTGCCTGAGGACTGGAAGAAAGCCAGTTTTACCAGATTCACCAAAGGGAGATCATGCTTGACCAATCTGAGAGCCTTCTCTGATGGAAAGAGTGGCTGGGGAGAGGAGGGGGGAGCAGTGGTTGTTGTCTCCCTGGACTTCAGCAAGGCTTTGGACACTGTCTCCCATCACATCCTCCCAGGTAAACTCAGGAAGTGTGGGTTGGATGTGTGGATGGTGAGGTGGACTGAGAACTGGCTGGATGGCCGAGCTCAGAGGGTTGTGGTCAGTGGTGCGGAGTCTAGTTGGAGGCCTGTAGCTAGCAGTGTCACCGAGGGGCCAGTCCTGGGTCCAGTCTTGTTCAGTGTATTC
The DNA here is from genome assembly GCF_040807025.1 of Struthio camelus. Classification (NCBI taxonomy): domain Eukaryota; kingdom Metazoa; phylum Chordata; class Aves; order Struthioniformes; family Struthionidae; genus Struthio; species Struthio camelus. Next base: position 189,889,764 of record NC_090942.1, on the reverse strand, counting down.
ATCAAAGACCTGTAGGAAGGCACAGAGTGCACCCTCAGCAAGTTTGCTGGTGATACTAAACTGGGGGGAGTGGCTGACACACCAGAAGACTGTGCTGCCCTTGAGAGGGACCTGGAGAGGCTGGAGAGTTGGGCGGAGAGGAACCTCCTGAAGTTCAACAAAGGCAAGCGCAGGGTCCTGCCCCTGGGGAGGAAGAACCCCATGCACCAGGACAGGCTGGGGGTTGACCTGCTGGAAAGTATCAAACATCTGAAGGGAGCGTGTCAAGAGGATGCGGCCAGACTCTTCTCTGTGGTGCCCAGTGACAGGACATGAGGCAGCAGACACCAACTGAAACACAGGAAGTTCCATCCGAACATGAGGAAAAACCTCTTTCTGTGTGAGGGTGACTGAGCACAGGACCAGGTTGCCCAGAGAGATAGTGGAGTCTCCTTCCCTGGAGATACTCAAAACCCGCCTGGATGCAATCCTGGGAAATAGGCTCTAGAGGACCCTGCTTGAGCAGGAGGGTTGGACTAGATGATCTCCAGCGGTCCCTTCCAACCTCAACCATTCTGTGATTCCACAGTATCTGATCTGACAGATACAGCACCGCTGGTCGTATGCGCTCAGTGAAGACGACTGTTTTTATTTAAAAGGATGACGCATTTGTTCACTATTCATGGAGTAGAATTAGGAAAGTTGAAGTAAAAAAAAAAACTCTGCCTGAGCAGAATTCAAAGGCAGAACTGGAGTTTTACAGGAGCATTACCTTAGCATTTATCAGAGGCTTATTTTCTAATTTGACTTCCGTCTGCATGCAGACCTGCAATAAAGAAGCAAACAAGTAAAATAAAAATGTTAGAGTTGTTCTACTTTCTCTTAGGGAAATTTGTAGTGCTGGAGTCAAAAATTGTCAGAAATTTTGCTTTTAGCTAGACCTCACTTTGCTTATTCCACAGGAATCTATTGCAAGACTGCACAAACTATTACTCCTGTGTTTTATTAGTAAGAGCAATAGATCAGCTTTGCTATCGGCCCATGAATCTAGCTTCAGTCCTTCTGGGTGCTGTGATTCAGATGATCACAGCCTGAGCTTCAGCTGGAGGATGACCCAGAAACCAGTAAGTGGATTTGCACTTTTACAGCTGAGGGAATCTCAGTAGGGGTGTGTCTTATGAGAAATTGAAACTAACTTGTTAGAACTGAGCTGGGTGTCTTTTCCTGTGCTTAGTTGCAATACTCCTTGCTGACAAGACAGGACATTCCTGTGGCGATGTCTAGGGTTAGAGAAGTGAGGGCAGGAAGCAGGTATGGGGTGGCTGCTGCCTCCAGTACCCCCTTTTCCTCCTCTGGTTTCCTCAGGGAAGACTGTGAGAAAACAGAGGGGGCTGAAAAATCCCAGAAGCTGATGATACCTGAAGAGGAGCAACGGGGCCAAGCACCAGTCCCACAACAAGAACAGCAGTGAGTAGCAAGGAGTTTGGCCAAAACAGTGATGTTGCTTGTATCAAGTGCTTGCTCTCCACCTAACATGATGTTACCTTTAGAGGTAGAAATACTTTTATAACAAGTCTGTGAATGGGACAGAGCATGTAAGCAGCATGTCTTCACGCTGTTGGAGCAACCTGCTGTCAGTCTGAGGTGTAGCTACTGATGACACTTCCTAAACGAGACCTGGGTTTTTCTGACAGATTTTGTGATATTGTGGCTCACAGCTGGAGCTGCTTAAATGTGTTGTATGTTATGCAGATAGTGTCAGTACCATGTGCAATAACAGCAGCAGGTTCTGTACATTTGATATTGCTCTATGTGGTGCCTATTTCTTGGAATCCTTTTCTAACTAGAGTTTCAAATTCAGTTCTACCTCCCTTTTTTTCTCTCTTCTAATATTTCATTGCAAGTCTGAAAATACTTCTGGCTTAAGAAATGGATATAGGCTGTGTCCCAGAAGTGATCTGAATGCAATCCAGGATATGACGGAATTAAAGCCAAACTTCAGCCCTGAATTTAATTTTAAGCCTTACTGGGATCTGTGCTTGGTCCATCTCTTTTTCTGGATGTCTACTCTTAGATAGCTTGTATATGCCCTAGCAGGCATATATAATACAGCATAGCAGTTGATCGTAGTGTGTATTTTATACACATGTGCTTAATGTATATATGTGTAGCTGATGCAAACTAATTGTTTACAGTTCTTTCTTTCAAATGTACTTTTCATGAGCTGTTATTAACAGTATTACATGCACTAATATGTGCTGAGTTTGCTTAGCTTGCTTTTTTTCCCTTCTTTCAAAGTGCAGCTGATGGAAACAGGTTCCACGTTCAAAGAGCTGTTTCAGTTTCTTTTCTCTGCTTTCTGGAAGAAGGAGGTGGAGCCACGCTGTGAAACGGTGGCAGACTGCACCGCAGACGGTGGCAGACACAAGCAGCAACCAGAAGCTTTGCATTGTAACCCTTAAAAGGCTGCCTTCTAGGTAGTGATGATACATGGACTATATAGAGAGGGGTAACCTAGAAATCAGTGAGCCCTCCAATTATGCACTTTCAGGGGAGCAAACAGCCTTTCCTGACTTACAGTCTATGTTTATTTTCTGCCGCTTCCAAACACGAAAGACCCTCTGTCTTGCCTTCCCTCATGCTACCGCATATCCACAGTACAGTGAGAACAGCCCTATTTAGCTTCGGTCCTTGTGGTATGTGCTTTTTTTTTTTTTTTTAGGGGAGGAGAGGGGCTGTCCTCTCATTGGTACAGCTATCTTTGCACAGAGCCTGGTTTGGGATACAAAATCTCTAGTAAAGCTTATGTAAATACTTGGTCAGCTGGTTAGCCTGAACTCCTCACAGAATTTAAGGCTAGATTAAAAATTTCCACATAGATTCTAACCAGAAGATGGAATCCCCAATACAACTCGATATGCTTTTGGGGAAGAATAATTTAAAGCCTTGTTCCCTGTTTTATCTTGATTTGATACTTGCAGCCCCAAAAGTGTTATGAATCTGGTGAATCTAGACTTAATATTTTTCACTGTGCAATACAAAAGATTTTATCTATATGTTTTCAGAAAACTGTAACAATTTGTTCTTAGACAAGGAGCATTACAAATTACAGTAGTGTGTAGTTGATGAGAAGAAGGAATGTGGGAAAGGTAAGTTCAAGCAGTACCATGTGATATAACTGGTAAATAAATGCTCATAAAAAGGAAGTGGGCAAGCTTGACTTTTGTTCTGTACCCTTGGAGGGGGAAGGGGATGACCGACAATTTGAATGAGATGAATCCTTTTAAAATACGATTCCTTTAACTCACCCAGATGAAAGTGATAGAAGGTGTCTGAGATGCTGAAGCTGACAAGAGGAGATCTTTATTCTTAAAACAACAATAAACTATTGTATTTATTCTCTTTGTTCTGTTAGTGCAAGTTATCTTTCAGGTAAGACCTCAGATTAAAATATCATTTTGGTCAAGATAAACCTGACTTAGTCTTTCGGCATTCAATGCCTTTTAAGATGATGCTTAAAACCAAAACTCTAGGACACCCTCAGAATAGCCCAGTTGTTCAGGCTCTGGGATATCCAAGACTTGTATGGGGCAATTTGAGAGCTAATGTAACTGAGTGTCAGTAAAAGAAAAATTCTTTAGAATAGCATTAACCAAGAAAGCTTTCTGGAATATGCCTACTAGAGGAAAGCACTGCTACACCATGAGGAGCCCAGGTAGGATATCTCTGTGCCAAGAAGCGGCTCCATTCCAGCTTGTATGCTGGTTGCTATTTTCTAGAAACAGCCAGGATATGTTTTTGCAGCTCCAGGCAGGAGTCTGAGTCTCAGTTTAAGTCTATGCGTGAATGGCCTTTGTATGTGCATGGTTTTTTTTTTTTCCATGCACGCTCTCACAGTTTCATGCTGTGCTTCAGAGCACTTGGAAGTGGGAAAACTCTGGCTTTAGCAGCATCTTAGCATGGGATCGAGCGTCCCTTCACGCTGCCTGGACACATCAGATAGTTGTGGGACCCAAAGTGTTATAGCCTCATACAAACTTTACTCTTTTTCAGGTGCAGTATGGGCCACTTGGACCCTAGCTAACACTGGCAATGCAAATAGAAAATGTATGGGTTGTGATGTTTAGTGGTGACGCATTTCTAGGCCCTCACTTGAATGAGACTAGATAAATCAAGAACGTTGTTTCTGACCTAGGTGTAGCTATGACTGAGCTTACCATGAGGCTCTTCATACCTCTGGAAGACACAGTGCAAAGTAGTATTAGGTAGTAATTCTTCTCCTACTTTGGAAAAGCCATTCTATGTCGAGGTTGAAAAACCTTGTTAAAGGGGTTCTAATTAAGTAGGAAAAACACTTGTACAAGTCCAAAGCTGAAATGAAAATTTGCACACGCTACCCTCCTTTCTATATAGGATACTGTTTCAGGCTATGGAGAGAAAATCACCAGGATGACAAGTGCTTGAAACTGCTTATAAATAAGCTTGCATTTAAGTTACTTCTCTTGAAGTCTGTTAAGTGCCATGAAATTAACTTGTAGAAAGTGAATTCCCAAATTGTACCTATTCATAACTATTCAGAAACAAAAGTCTGTACAGAAGAAAGGTGGAGGAAAGTGGGGAAACTAGAGGCTGAACTACAGGCCTGAAAAAGAGAAAAGTTATGATGGTCCCCACCCCACGTATAGCAGCTTATCCTTGGGTTCCCTAAACATGCAAAGAATAATATTGTTTCTAATAAAATCTATTTTTAAAAAAATTCAAAATAACAAAATCTGAAGATATGTTGTCCCACAACTGGTAACAGTCCCTCATCACCTAGTGTGAAAGAAGATTGGAGGTACTAGAATGTTTGACTGAGAAATCATATTTTTTAACTGCAGGAGCCATATCAATTTTCCCCTCTCCCCCACTTCCTTTTCCAGTCTTCATCCTGAATTGAAAAAAAAAAAAAAACTACAGTGTTGTTGCACCTCTCAACCTTCTGCTGATAGAGTGTACTTACAGTTCTCCTGAAAATTTTATTGTCCATTTGACAATCAGGGTTTTGGTTTTTTTTTCACTTTTTAAATATGCTGAATCAGGCCATTAAGCTAGAGGAGGATGCTTATCAAAATGTTCATTTTGCCTGCTGCCCTGCCATTGATAGGAGTTGCAGAAGTGCAGTTTGAATTATGGACAATTTGTTTAGAGTTGAACTCTGTACTTGCTACACAGGAAAAATCTCCCATCTCTGCAGCTTTCAGGGTGATGTACTAATCTTTACAGCCCAGTGAGGCAATTCAAAGATGTCCAGCTTCAGTGTGATCAGTAGCCACCCTTATCTCGAACTGAGTGTTCAGAGGCTGCGTCAGCGTAAGAAGATAACTATGCAGTGTTTAGTTACATATATCTTATACAGTAAGATTTCCATTAGTTTGAGTTGTGGGGGTTTCTGTGTTCCCCATAACGTGGGGGAGGGGGGAAAGGAAGTGCTTCTAATTCCTGTATTAGAAGACTTTCTCAGAAGGACTTGGCATACGCAAGGTCAGATATGTTCCCTCTGTGCTTAGCTTGTTGAGGAGCTGTGATAAGAAAAGGAAAAAGGAACATATGAGAGGGTACTGTGTTTGGGCAGGGACAATAAAAGGACAACAAATGGCTGAAGGAGAGAAAAGGAGGAGATAGGTTGTTGAAAAGAAAGTGGGGAGAGCAGAGATGAACATGCCACCAGCTCAGGTCTTAGTCTTCGCGTAGTCCGACCAGCCTAGCTCTCCAGGAATGGTGGTAAGCGTGACTCACAACGTGCAGATGGCACTGCAAGAGGCAGCCTGGCTCAGCACACATTTTGCCAAGCCTGGTGCTTGGCATGTGTTACTGGAGTAGATGCTCTGCAGGCCTCGCTCCCCGCTGCTACGCCTACAGCGTTTACTGCACCAGAAGGGGTTCTGGTTTAAAGCACCTGTTGCTCTTTCTGCTGTGCTGTCGTGTGCTTAGCCAAACCTGAATCTGAGCCCCTTCTCAAGTCTTAGAAATCCAGTTCTGAATTTCGGTTTTACTCTTGGGACCAGGTTATAACTTGAGGAGGTTCTCCCTAAGTTCAGGGGTACCAGAGAATTGAGATTTGGGTGCCAATAGCAGAACAAGAAGTCTGTTGTTTTACTAGTTTCCAACTCATACCTTCTCCTGTGCCCTTCTCTGCTACTATTGCCCTTTTCCAGAAATCCCTCTTTCCCTATGCAAGTTCACTTGGGGAACTAACTCTTTGTTTTGCCTTCAGGCCTTGCTCTAGCAAAAATGCTGGTCACTTTAATAGAGGCTTTAACTAAACAGAGGGACCCAGATATACAAGTGATTTACCTTGGCTTAATAAGCTTCCAGATATCGTGTGAGCTGTAGTAATTAAGTACACTCTTAGCCTATGGCAAACACAGGACAAAATCCATGAGTGCAAAGTTTCAGCGATAAACTGTGCTAGCTGAAAATGTCTATTTTGTGCCTCTCACGTTAAGAGCACACACACAGCTAGGATGACTCAGCCGCTGTGTAATGTTAAGTCCCAGTAATTTACTTTTGTGTCTTGAGCTGTAAAGCGGTAAGATGCTGCTACTGATAAAGATGGAAAGTGAGATCCCCAAACCTGTATATGAGATTTTTACATCCTCCTGGAGCTCTGTTTATGGCACTGCCTGGGCACAGATCACATTGCAAGACTGAGGTCTGGAACTGCGGCTGTCAGTTGTCGTTAGGATCTGGCCGTGGCACGTTGTGAAATATAGATACCTACAGGACAGTTGTCTGTTCACTTGGATTTGGCACGTTGTAGGTCTCTGCTTTGGCAGCTTCCATGGTGCTTAACAGCATACAGCCGCTCCGTCAGGATAAGAGCCTTGGTTAAAATGATGTTTTGTGGTGGGATTGACGTAACTGGTTTTAAATGATTCTTGATAATTGAGTGCTAAGTTCAGCTTGGCATGCCTTTGAAGATGATTCTACAATTGTCCTTGTTTTCTTTTTTTTCTTTTAAAGTTAATCAATCTTAACATATTATTTAATACAGTATTTCCCCTAAATCTTTTCTCTTGGAAATTAAGGCTATATATTAAGTATATATATTAAGCAAAGGGGGAACAGTCTCCACACACATACCCACAGGTATAAAAAAAATAAACATGTTTGCAAATACACATAGATGTGCATGCATTTTTTTTCCCCCCTCATGCCTCTCTCTTCATTGATTACTGAATATAAATGATTGTTTTTCCTTTCTAAGAAAAATAAATGAAATGGTACATATACAGACAGGTACTGTCTCCCTTGAGTCCTTTCTCTAGACTGGACCTGCCTAGGTCTTCTTGCAAAGCTTTAGCCTCTGTACTGAATTCTCTTCGTTTCTCTCTCTGACGGAATGCAGAAATTCCGTTGCTCTAGAGAGCAAACTATTTAGCTTTCTGCTTTATGTGGTATTGCAGTGCTGATGTGCAAAAAAAAAAAAAAAAAAAAAAAAGGAGGGGAGGGCAGTATAAAACACAATGGAATTGGAAATAGTTTATAAGAGCCATTAATTTTGTAACTCTTTAAACTATTTCACACTTCATTTGGAAGGCTACCCGTGGTAGCTGCCTGGAGAGGGCTTGAGGAAAAACTGAAGGACACAGCTCTGCAAAAACCATTATTTGTGAGCTGTAGTTCTCATGTATTTATTCATTTTACAAATCATCTATTTTATACATACCTAGAAGAAAGGAAGCGAAGGTTTCTATGGTCTTTACCCTGAAAGCGTTGAGAACTAGTCCTTGAGTGGTGCTAGGTAAATGAGTAGTGCTACACACAGGCTTAAGAATTGAAAATTGCAGACATGATGTTCTTTGTGTAACTGATAATTCAAACTGTAAACTATCTTTACAGATATTTTCATAGAATGGTTGAGGTTGGAAGGGATCTCTGAAGATCATCTTTATGAGGGGACCGTGCATTCCTTCTGATTGATATATTTCTCTCTCTCTACACATACATATGTATGTGCATATGTTTGTATATATGCAAATACATATAGCTACATTGTTATTTATCTTCCCACTGTATTTCTGTAATGTTTGATGTCTGTCTACTTGAGAACTCATATGAGATTGTTCTTATTTTAGTACAAATGCATTTTCTTATTGGATTATAACTTCTTTACTCATGTTAATATTTGTTCACTCTGAGACATTGGCCAATCCGTTTCCCTTTTCTGTAGGGAAAGCAAACTAAAACAAATCTTAATATGATATATAAAGGTGGAAGAGGATTTGCCTCTCTTTTATGAAGAGCTATAAGCTGGGTAAGGTGTTCCTTCCACCCCCAGTGACTTTTGTATTTTTGTGTATAAAACAACCCAATCTCAATGACAGACTTAAATCATATATCAATAAGAATCATTATTAGAGAATCTGAAAAATCAAGTTCTTTGTTGTTGTTTCTGGTTGTGGATTTTTCAGCACTTAAAATAATGGTGTAAAGTACAAAAGTCTGCACAGTGTTGATAACTTAATCTTCACATTAGAATAGCTCCTTAATTGCTGCCCAGGCAAGCAGAATGATTTGCTCCAAACATATGGCAACTGTGGCAACTTAGGAACTGACTAGAATATTAAATTGACAGGCTATAGCAGATTTTATAGGCTTTTCTGTATCAGAGGATCTGAGATGATTCGTCTGATCAAAGAATTAACATGCAATATCCTACAAACTGCCTAAACCCAAGAAGAAAGATATGTGTGCACATATACCTATATATCTACATTTTTTTAAAAGGAAAGTTCATTCTGAATACAGAGATCTCAAGAAAATGAGGGGCAGTAGGTATGGGATTGAATTTTAAGATTAGAACGGATAGAGCAGGTGGAGTCTCTCTAAAAATGACTCACCTGGCTTCCCTCATGGCTATGGGTTTCATATCCTGACTTTCACCAATACCATAAGAGGTCCACCACATACTTGCTCTTCCTTTCCCTGATCCCAATACCCAGAGCTATGCTCTCACATTTCAGTACTTCAGGGAGACCAAGGTTAGCAGTGTCAAGTCTGCGTAAATTCTCTTTTGTGATGAGAAGCAGAAAGGACATCCCTGGGTTTTGCACATGAGTTTACACTATGAACACACTTATGAAACTAGATAAAGTTGATAACGCTTTTGTCTTCTATTTTTGAACTTGGACTAAAAAAAAATCATGTAGCATAAGCACCAAGTAAAAGAGAACCCAAAGTTGGTGTCCTGTTCTCCCTTCCCCCACCTTAAAAGAAAACAAGGATTTCAGATCATAACTTCACCTACTTCAGTAACATGGAAACCAAACTGGCCTTTAAACAAGCACTCTTCTAACCGTGGTGATTTTTAAGCTGTCAATTAGACAAGAGAGCCGAGCTCTGCCTAGAAGCGAGTCCAATTCCCTCTCTTGTCTGGTCTCACCTCTATCCCTTTCATAACTTCTTTGCTATATATCATGTGCCGTATTTCTGAATTACTGGGTAATGACCGCAGTCAGTTGTCAGAGGAGTGGTCCATCTGGCCTTGTGGGCTCAGAGCCTTCCAGCCAAAAAGGAAAACTGGGTGAAAGAAATGATTTGTGGCATAAGGGCTAGATTTGACATGATTCCTCATACACATGCACTCACACAGAGCTCCTTGCTTTCTTCTTAATTGGAATCCTAATTTAAAAAAAAATAACTGTTTGAGGTCAGTGGAGTACACTGAGAATATAAAAACTCTTCTGTTCTTTTATGTTGTGGATCAGTAGGGTCTCTGAGATACACTTGTGTTTGTCAGAGGAAAAATGCATAGTTATGCAATTTAAAATTCCAGCTATTTTTTTCACTGACAGAGAGGGGAGTTAAAGGTACGAAGTAATAATTTCTGTGCATGAACTTGAGAGAAATATGGCACTAATATCTGAAACAGCTAACAAAAAATGTTGAAAACAAAATTCGTAGCACTGAAACTGTAGAGCAGCTCAGTCAAGGACAGTTTGGGATAAACTTTAAATGCTTCTATTCAATCAAATAAAGGAAAATATGGAAAATGATCGGTGACCAAGAAGCTTATGATAAAGTAATCCACATTGCCCTAGAATAAGCCTTCAAAGAGAAAGAGGTAATTGAATATAAATACTTTCCTTACCAAACTCCAAATTAGAGTGAAACAGCAGTAGGCAGCTTTTTGCACTTTGATCTCTTAGCATGATTTTCTCTCCCCTTTTTAGCCATAGTCTCAGGCCTCCTTCCCTCATTACTTTTCCACAGCCAACTGTGTTCTTTCTACTTGCTCACCTGTCCACTAGCCACCCCACTTGGCCCTTTCTTCCTTTAAAAGGCTCAATCTTCATCTTTCATTATTCTTTGTTTTCTGTTCATCTCCTTCAATCTCCCGTGTGAGGAAGTCAGATAAAATATCTGCACCCGTGTGTGTGGATAAAACCACAATGAATACCGCAGAGAAGTGGAGTTTAATCTGATAGTTGGAGCCAGCCATTGCTAAGTGCATTTGTAGTAAGCCTGCGTCCCTGTGGCTTAGCTTTCACTGGTGTGGAGCACAGGCAGCGTAAACTCATGCCTGCACAATGTAGTGTGTAGATAAAAACCTTTGTTTTCTCCAAGTGGAACTGACATATTTTCATCACTCTTTTGGTCACCCCAAGTCTGTAATACACTCTGAACTCTGTCTTGTTTCTTTGCTGTCACGTTAGATTGATAGCTCTTTGAGCCAGCAACTCTGTTTTGAATTAAGCCTAGCAAAACAGGGCCTCTGTCCTGATTTAGTGAGTTGCACCGTAGGCATGACAGCAAAATAAATATGCCCAAAGCATTGCAAGTGCCTGACAAACACGAGGCTAATAAGGAAACTGAGGCTCAGGCTGAGAGCAAGTCACATGAATCCAGGACAGACAGTATGATTTTGTGCCGTCCTTGGGTAACTCTTGGGTATGCTGCCTAAATCCTCTGAGGTGTTTGGTGCCCTTGAAGCATGGGGTGGGACTGCTAGCACCCATGCTTTTCCTAAAATATAAGAGTCTTCCTCTGCGCTTGAGCAAGCTGAGCTATAAAACAGCAACAGCCAGTCTGTGGGAATAGTTGTCTACCACATGGAGTTTTTGATCTGAGGAAGTTACTGGATTTGAAACTGCTGATATTTGAGGTTGGGAGTCTAGGGTGGGACTTAAATAAGAAGAGTAAAAATGGTGCTAAGAGTTTCTGAAAATTTTACCCTTGATATTTGTAGCTTAACTCAACATCTAAGAGTTCTTTTTAGAGTATTTACTAAAAAATTCTAAAGATTTGAATCAAAATAAATGCTAGTTTTTATGCTTACTGGCTACAACAGCAGAAAACCGTCCGTAATAACCAAGGAAGTCTCTTCCAGTCCTATTTTTCTGTAGACAGAAAAAAACCAAGTCTTTTCTTTCATTTCAGTGTCAGCCCATATGTCTTGATAACTCCAAATGAAACAAGAAGAAACCAGTTGCAGCAAAGTGAGTTTAGTTATCTAATACTGTAATACATTGTTTCAACTTGTAAAAGGTCACGTTTTTGTGTGCTTTATCACCCTTGCAATCTATATCCTTATTTTTACAATACTTTTATGTGTGCAGCTTTGACAGTAAAGTCAGTACTGTGAGCATTCTCCATCATCATGTAGACTTTTTTTTTAAGATTAAGTCCCCATTTGACTAAACATGCAGAAATCCATCGATCTTATTCAAGAAAAGTTTATACATAATAGCAGTGCTATAGCCGCTCAAATTAGCTTTTACAAGATTCATCTAGAATTACCTGTACCTTGCTCCTACAGCTTGTGATTTCTATGGCTTGAATATAGATTGGAGAACCCGACTTTGAACGTTCTTAAGGTTGGGGGAGGAAGACGAGATTGATAAATAAGACAATATTTTTGAAAGTATTCTCATGTGGAAACTAGAGTAACTAGAACGACACTGCATATTCGTTCCTGAATATCCTTTTAGAGAGAGTAGGTGGGTCTTTTAATGAAATTAGGAAAGACCATTCTAAATAGTAAAACATCTGTGGTTTTAAAAGTTCACTTCTGCTTGGCTTCAAGCCTTGCTGGTGAAAGTAGCTAAGCAGAAAACACCCTGAACCTGTACCAGAAAGATTAAGCATGTATTAAAAAGCTTTCTTTGCCAAAAGTTGTAACAAGAGAGTCATGAAATAAATCCTGTATGTAGAAGTGACCAAATGCTGCAGTCCTGTGCTCCTGGCTGTTTATTTGCACAGAATCATCATGACAGCTGAAGGAATGTCAGTCAGCATTCCTCAAGTTTAGAGCCCTCTGGGAAATGGTACAGTTAAAACATTTCTTCTCAAATGTTGTGAGTTTGTGCTGAAATGCAAGAAAGAAAATGGAACCAAACCTTAATCTAAATCTTAATCTGAACCAAACCTTAATGTAAACCTTAATCTGAACCAAACCTTAATCATTTGGAAGGACGAAGAATAGAGATCAGCTTAGAGCTGACTCTGACCCTAAGAGCATAGATGCTGCTGCTTTAGTAGAGAATTGGTTTCACTTCATGCCACCAGCATACAAGATATCAAGCATGCAAAGTACTTTTGCCTTGGATACTGGCAGAAATCCAGCCTAACTCATTGAATCCAATCTCTACCTAAACCCTTGTTGTTATAAAGGTGAAATAACAAGTGAATGACTCTCCTGGGCCTCTTTGGAAACCTACCCAGGGACTGGCTTTATCTTGTGAAAGGAGAAGTAGTGTTAGCATCTGTTAGCCATAACGTGCTATGAGAAACTATGGTTCATGTTATTTTTACTGATATTGGTAAGAGTGAACTGAGCTCTTAGAGCATCTCAGATACTACTCTAAGACATGGCTTCTCTTTTCATAGGCTTTGTGGGCCTTGCTATTGAAAGACACTGTCTCTTCCTCTGTCAGTTGTTCCTAGAGAGCAGTTTAATCAACCAGGTCATCCTAGAGCATATAGTTTGGCTGCATAGGTCTCCCAGTGCCACTAACTGTATTGACTAGATCTCCACTGACAACAGTGTGAGCTTGACATCCAGTTCACTTGTGCACACATATGTTGAAATGTCTTAATTTGAAGCTGAATTGTGTATATCTCCTGCTTTTGTTCAAGGAGCATGTGGTTGAGAGGGAGGACTGCTTATTATTCACTTTTCTGCTGTGGAATGTTATTACATAAGCATGCAACAGTCTTAAATGTGACAACTCCTGCTTTAGCCATGAGTAGTGTGGTATATACCTACAGATTTCCAGGAGTTAAAAAGCAGCCCATTAGCTGTTTTTAGTTTTGCTCTTTGGGTTGGTAACAGAGTCCTAGGATTTGCTCACCATACATTCTGGGATGAGACAGAGTGTTTGCCCCACGTGCTGATAGCTCCAGTGGGTGTCTTAGGGGGGCTCTCTGCATCCATGGAAAACAAGGATCTGTCTGTTCCTGGGTGGCTCTTCAATGTTGTATACAATTAATGATACAGCCTGCTTTTTAATGCTACTTCTCACCTCTGGATGTTTATTTCTTTCTGTATCTCCTTAGTGGCTCAGAAAGAGCTAGATGACCTGGAGAGGTGGAAGGAAGAACACAGGTCAGGGCCGATTAAGTTGACTCCACAGAGACTGGGTAAGACATGTAAAAGAGTTGTTATGGATTGCAAAATATATATAAATAAGTATAAACCCCTCAGTACCTGAGAGGTTTTTCACTTCTTTTCATAAACTTATTTAAGAGATTCACTGTCAAAAAGTGCTAACAGGAGCCTGCTTTATACGCTTGGTGGATTTTGATGGCCCTGATAATGAAGATATTTTTGAAACAAAGCAGCATAAATTATCATTCAAGCAATCTGTCAAGATCAGCGCAGAAAATCTGTATTAAAATTTGGGAGTGAGAAGCTGATGAATCCACCTGCTGGGAACACTGTCTGTGGTTGACGTCTCTGAAGAAACACACGCTAGGTACTATTGTGCAGATGGATGGCCTGTGTCGGAGATCCTCCAGTTCACTCATAAGTAAACTGACTTGTGCTAGGGGCCAGTAAGTATACTTTCCTGGCTCCTGAAAAGGCAAAAGTGATCCCTTCAACTTCAGGCAAAATGTGCATGAGGTTCTGTATAACCGATCTTAACAAAAATAGTTATAGAGATGAGATGAAAAACAGGATAAAAAGCAACATGGAATTAAATCACACTGAGTTGAAGTGTGTGCTTGATAAGATAACTGGCAATTTTTTTTCTAGGCAAATGAGAGGAAACGTAGTAGATCTCTTCAAATGGAACACCTATAAAGCAATTAATGTGGTACTACTTGAAGGTTAGCTTAAAGAAACAAAAAAGACCAGAATACAAAGGAAAAAAAAACTATAAGGAGAATAGGGCTGCAGGTTGTGCTGCAAAGAAGTATGAAACAAGAGGTAGGTTATTAGAAGTGCTTTTCAAGTAGCAGCCTTCAAACTTATCTTGTTTTAATATCTTTCATTAATGTCTTTGGGACAAAAAGTAGGAGTGGGCTGATGAAACCTGCTGGCAAGACAAAGCTTGAAAGCATTGTCTGTACAGAATATGATGAGGATATTGCACAGAAAGACTGGGATGACCTTGAGGGACTGCATTAAAAGAAATTGAACAAAAGTCATTATGACAAAGTGAAGGATTATAATGGTGCCTTTATTAGTTTTGTAAATTTATAGGTCCCCCTCCTTCTCTTAGCTGTTAGAGAAGAATTTGGGGTGCACGATGCAGACTATTGTCTGTCTTGACCTCTTGGGAATTAAGTTATTTCTTTGCCATGGTACGCAAGTTTATTTGGGGCAGTATGATATACATAAAAATTGACACCAGGTGGGAGGTAGAGGAGGATTAGAAGTCTGCAAAAGAATTTGAACTGCCTCCAAGCCAGATTTGTTTCTGGAGTCGAGGTGGTACTAGTCCCACATGCTGTTTTGTCCTTCTGCCCAAGTCCCGATTTCTTGGAGTGGTGAACCTATCTCTGCAGTTTAGGGCAATACCCTGTATTTCCACCCCATGTGTAGTCATGGGGACATGTATGTTCTTTATCAGTTCATACATACTAGCTGCTTACTACCTGTGAGCAATTCCTAGAAAATATGCTTCTATCCCAAAAGGACTACAAAGCTGATTGCTGAAGAAAGTGAAATCTGAAAACAGAAAGTTGATGTGTGGCTGGCTGCATGACTGGGGATGTGGTGAGAACCCTACAGTGACTAAGAATGTGGGAAGTCTTAACTTTCTCTGTTTCCGTTGCATTTAAAAACTTTCTTGAAAAAGAAGCAAATTTTAAAAAATCAAAAAGCTTCTGAAAGAATTTGAGGTTATATAAGCTCTTCAGTCACTGTCTAGCTACTACTTAGAAAGACCCCTGGGGACTGAGACACATGAACTATGTTCAGTGCCTCTGAAAAGAGGTAAGGTGTGAAGATTATTAGATCTTATCATTCCCACAGGAACAAATTTGAAACAGAAGAGAGCTCAAAGAGGAAAAAAAATAAAGTGTCGTCTCTAATCTCACAACTTGAGGTACTCATTAAGGTAAAAAGTATCCTGTGCTATTTTCTCAGAGTGATTTTTAGGAGACTGCACATCTGATCCAAATCACCAGAGGATTCTTAAAAATGAAGTTTTTTAATACTCATGCTTTCCATATGGAAATAGTATAAAGTTGAAATCCGGAACACTTATTTGACTGGCAGACTTTAAGGTTACCGTGGAGGGATGAGGGCGATGAATGATGTAAGTTCCATCCTTGCTCTCTAAACATGAGTGGAGCAGGATTGTAAGGAGCAAATCATGCCTGAAAATGCAATGACCTCTTTTTTATGTTCTATAAAGTGAATGCCAGTCATAACACACCAGTCTGACTTCAGTGAAACATTAGATATATTACAACCAAGCCATCTTGAATGAATTAAACCTGGCTGAAAGGCTGTGGGTAACGGCTGGTTATGATCAGTAAAATACTTGTTTAGAGCTGATGTCCAGCAGAACTTACAGTGAACACAAGAGTGTTAAATTTTGCTGATAGCAAAGTGGAAAGAAAGAAATATCAAGCTTCTAAAGGCTTCCTAGACCTGGGGATGAGACACTATAGAATATCAGCTGTACACTTACTGCTTCTGTAAGCTTATTACTTGTATCCTATATAGCCTTATTCTTATGGAGTTATTTGTGTGCATAGGGAGACTCCACGCTCAGGGAGTTGATCTCCCATTCATTGAACCTCACAAAGGTACCTAAAGATTAGTTACCTTCCATTAGTAAATGGAGAAAGCAACTTTTACTAAAAGGTGATTCATGCCCTTTGCTGCAAGGGGGATGGACAGCTATGGGGGTAGTTGTCTCAAATGTCAGACACCTCAAGTAGCTGAGATGAGTCAGGTCCTTGATGCCTGCACAGAGTAGTCTAGCTGTCTTTGCAGAGTTAATAGTCCTATAGTGGGGAACTTCTCAGAAAATCAGTAAGCAAATATACAGTCTCTGTCTACAGAATAGGACCTGCAGTTGTTTTTTGTGTTCCCCACTGCACAACAACTGAGGGAATAAATTATTGGTTTTCCTACTACTACCCTCCATCCCTTAAGAAGCCTATCACTTCGTGTATGTGTGTGTGTCTGTGTGGGGGGGGAGGAGGGTTGTTTTTTTAATTGAAGGCTGAACGTATATGGACAGAGGTTTAGATGTTCTCATCAGAGCCTGTGCCTTTGGAAAGGGCATCTTCTGCTATCTGGGTATGACTGAGAGTTCTGTTAGAAAAGGTTTTGATTTCTGTTTTAGAAAGGGGATTATTCCTCAAGCCCCAAGACATTGCTAGGAAGAAGATATTATAAAGGTAACAGCCTATTAGAACTGGTAGAAACTCCGTGCTCTTATAATTGATAGAACAGAAACTTTCTGGCAATAAAGTATGTAAGTGTGTGTCTGTATGTGTGTGTGCAAATGAACTGAGCAAAGGTGGGGGAGTCTAGGTCGGAAATGAAGACTTATCTGTAAAGCATGACTAATCTTGTGAAAATTGAATAGTTTTCCAGCAAACTGATCACCCACAGTAGGACATACTTACTGGCAGAGCGGATGATACAATGGATACAAGTGAATAACAAGCCAATGCTTCTGAAGGTTGAATAGAATGATCGAAAAGGTTTCCTATATGTTTTCTTTAATGTCAGACAGCTACTGTAATTATGAAAAATTTGCCGTATATGCATACATCCGATCTGTTATATTGCTGTGTTCTGAAATGACTGGCATTTGAACCTAAAATGCTCATGCAAAATGCAATTTATATTCTTTTTTTTAATAGGTGGAAAGGAATCAGAGGCTCAAGCAAGGCAAAAACAACAGATGATGCTCATGCAATCTAAATACCAGCAAAAGGTCAGGAAGAATAAATGTGTTTATTTTAAAAACTAGCTCAAAGAAGGTTTTTCAGGGAGTGTCACTGTTTCATATGTCTGTAAAATGAACTCCCAGCTGCTTGACAATAGAAAGTCATGAAACCTGAAGGAAGGAGCAGAAAACTGGAAACAAACATTCTGCACCAAAGAAAATGAGAAACCCAGCTGTAAATATGTAGCAAACCATATCGCACATCATGTCTAAAATTAAAATCAGTGTAGTTGTAAAGTCACTTACACACTTTGCTGTATCTTCCAGCATGCTGCCTACACTTCAGCTAATTGATCAGTGTACCAACTATCCAGTGCTATACGTAGAAATGTTGTTCTTGTTATAAAAGGTATAAATGCTTGTAAGTTATCAATCAGCTTTGTGGTTCCTTGCATAGATGCCCATTTATTGCTCCCAGATTTCTCAGCTTTCTTAAAGCCAGTAGCAGAGTAGCTGTTGCACAGCCTGCTTTATTTAATTTAATGAGGTATCTCAGTTTAAGAAAAATTTCCGGTAACTTTTAATAAACACACTTTAAGTTTGAAAGATGTGCAGAACAGGAGTCAAGGTACCTTATCTTGTGTGTTCTTTATACATACATATGTATCTTTTTATGTTTGTCATATAGTACAAGAGAGAAGAATACATTAGAACAAAAAAGGCTGCTGAAGAAGCTGAAATCCTGAAAAAGAAAGCAATTCAAAGAGAAAAGGTAAACGTAGTTACTGTAGAGTTGGAACCATATAACAAAGCATATGTTATGATGCTTTGTTTTACTAAACTACATGAAACAGCTTTGTTAAATAAAATGGCATCCCTGGATTTCACCAGAGAGTTAGAGGATCCAGTCCTCCCTTTCTTACTAGTTCACTAAAGGAAATCTGGCCTGGTGTTCTGTTAGGCTTTCCTATTCCTTTGGTGCTTCAGGAATTCCAATGCTGTGGTTGTGTACGTCCTCAGGAGTTAGCAGAAATAAAGGGAAAACACCAGGGTCAGGAATAATGTTGTAAATAGTGATATGAGTTATGTAGTTTATTCTGGCATGAACTTTTTCTGTATAATCAGATTGTGGCAAATGGTATGAAGATCCTACACAAATCTGTAGTTGCCCGCTACATGTGTGGGAAGCATGCAAGAACAGTCAGCCTGTCATGATGGAAAAGGCATCCAAATTATAGAAAGATAATGGTAGTCTGTTTGCAATGTGCCCTCGTGCAACCTGAAATTCTGGTGCCCTTCCAGCTACCCAGACTGAGGTGCCGGCTGGCAAGCACTGCAGCTCCTCAGTGGCTTGCAGATCCAGATTTCTTTCAGAAAGGCCTTTCATTCTTTTGAGTGGGCAGAAATGTATTGTTTGATATGCGTATCAGTGTCGTGGAAGTCTGCTCATGGCTGTTGGCGGGCTCCTGGAGAGTCTAGGGGTAGCGCTGCGGGGACTAGCGTGCCTTGCAGCGTTGCTGTTCGCCATGACCCTGAAAGTGGAACCTTAAGGCCATCTGCACTGCAGGTCCTGTGCAGAGAGAGCTGTGGCAATGCCTCCTTTGAGCATACAAATCCACCCCCATACCCAGAGGCTGATGTTACTCTCTGGTGTAGACCTCTGGCCTTTAAACTGATAAACCTGTCACAGTGCTAAGCACTGGCTAGTATGTAAGATCACTCTCTCTTCTGTTATTGGCATATAATCACGCCGATACTTCTCTTTCAAATCTTTAGTTTTATTTCAGATTTGTTTGTCTTTTCCAGTTATTTCCACAAAGCTGCTTTTAGTCCTGTGTGCTGTATAAGGTTTTGGGAAAGTTTGTTTGGTCCTCCACTCTCTTTGGTGGAAACCAACTGGTATTAAGTCAAGAATGTAACCTGGAATTAAAAAATGGGGAGAGGGGGGACGATATTGATGTGCACAATAGTTATGAGAGAAAGGAAGACTTGAGATTTTCAAGGTTTGTCTCCACAACAGTAAAAATAATCTTCTGTGTGCATCCTGAAGGCTGAAGGTTAACTCAGAAATCATCAATACTAGACTGCATAAACAAAAATAGCCTTAATTATGCCTAGATAAAGGTTAGTCTGTTCCCTGCCTTTTATCGGTTAAAAATAGTCCTTGAGGATAAGCCCATACACAATAACCTGCAGAAGCATAAATAGTATCATGTGGAAATCTCATTAACACTTAGCAGCTCATGTATACCTCCAAAAGCAATGATGATAACAAGGGTAGAAAAGGGATTCGTTATATTTATTCACCTATTAAATATATGTTGTTTGCCTGTGGGCACTGGGCAAGAAGAATGTTGAAAGACTGCCGTAATTTATAGTTATACCTAGAAAATATATTGATGTATCAGTTCTATTTTCATGCTCTTTAATTTCTTTACCTTCACACCCACAGATTATAAAATGTTTATAGGTGGTAGAGCTAGTAAAACTCTAACTGTCAAGTTTCTTCTAAAGAAGAACGCAATATCATGGCAAACATCTTGGCAAACAGTTTAATTTGAATGAATAAACTTATACTCACAAAGCAAGCAAGCGAACAAAACAGAGGAGGATGAAGGGGATCTCTTAACTTGGATTTGTGTTGTCTTCCACAATAGTAACTGAGCTGGTGACGATTTCTTGGAGTAAGATGTTAACATACCTAAAAGTCAATTTTAAGAAAAGCTTTCTGGAAAGCCACTAAAGGGTGTTGCTTTGGCTATCTCTCCCTGCTGTAGATGAATAGTCCCGGAGAGGTAGGAATGGCAGGGAAGGGATCCTAAAGGACTTCTGCTGTAGGGCCAATGTCATGCCCTGGTTACTCCAGAGTAAGAACTGTTTTTAAATGGTAAATTAGCAGATGCAGGGATTCAGTTAGGAGCATGTCTTTCTGCAAATTCACAAGCCTTTTTTTCTTGCTGGGCAGACCTTCTTTTGCTCAAGGTTATTATTCATTCAGTAAAAACAAATTGTCTGGCAGTCTGAGAGGAGATAATGGCTAGGAGGCTTTGTCAGCAGGGACCCTGAAACTTTCACAGCTGGAGAGCTGCTTTGCCAGCCAGAGTGAATTGTAAAGCCCTGCAAAAGTGTGACAACCAGAACCTGTGCTGATACTCAGCTCAGGTCTCCCATGATTGTAAGGATGATGCATTGCAAGCCAATGCTACCTATGAACATAGGTTCTGCTTATGTTATTGCTTCAATACTTGTTTTACAGAGAAAAGTAGTAGCTGTTCTTCCTTTATCTTTGTGAACAAGAGAAAAATGGTTGTCTACTAAAGCAGTACCCAAATGTGGATGGTCTGGGTTACCTTCAGTAGGAGACGCCTGTCTGTCTCTGTCGTTTTCCAATGATTAAGTTAGAGGCTGTGATACCAGTGCTCCTGGCATCTCTTCTGTCTCTCTGCAGCTCCCAGAGAGAAGAAAGGTAGATCTTCCCCCATCCCATATTCCAGAGAACCAGCTTGCATGAGCCTATGCTCTCCGCTCTCTGTGGATAACAGCAAATGAGATTTGGGTTCTCATGTGCTCTGCATCAGCCAGCTTGCCCTGGGACTTCTCTGAGCTGTTCACGGGGTAACCTGAGCTCCACAAGTTCATTCGGCTTTTCTTTTTTCCTAAGGTGGTAATTTCTGTCTGCTTACTGAAATAATTTTGGAGAGACTTCGATGTAAGCAATGAATTCTTTTTTTTGTATATTTGGCCGTAGTGCTGAGATGGGTGTCTGATCTGCAAAAAGTATGGGAATATGTGGGAAGTAGCATTATTATTCTTTCCCTATTTGTAGCAAGCATCTGCAATTTGGTATCTTTTGTGTAGCCTTTCACATCACAAATTTCTACCACACTAAACCATAACTTAATTTGAGTCTTTCGAATGAAAGGGCAGTCAAATTTCCAAGAAAATAAACACGTAGCACTGAGGTTAGCTATTTTGCATATAGCACACCTGTAGAAATCTTAGAGAACCATAAGCCAAATTTAGGTGCATTGTATGTTTCAGTTTTCTGTCATTCGATCTCTGTTCCTATTATCCTGCCTTTAGAATTTCCTGTGTATGTTCTAAAACTTGCCTAAATGTAGAAAGATTCAAGAGCTGAAGTGAAAAGGCTTAAGTTAATTCTAGTGTGCAACTAACTTTTCTTTTACTTTTACATTACATGGTAACAGTCATGTCTGTTTAGAAACTGTCCTATTAAGAATAAGCTGTAATTTCATTTTATTCTTTATCAAATCATGTGCTCTTTACTTTAACTCTGTTAATCAGCATGAATGGCCTTTTTTGGGAATTGGTTAAAACCAGACACTTTACAGACCTTCTGCTAATGCTTTTCAACGTGTTTACCTTCAATATCACAGCTGTTCCACTCTTGGCTTTATTTTTGAAGACCATGCCAAATGTAGAGTGCTTTGGCAATGTTTATTGATAGATTGTCATTAGTTAGAGAATATTCCATTCCCTTTTCCTGTCATATCCATGTGTCCTAAGCAGGGTCCCAAGGTAAACTTTCAAAATAGAAAGCAGTTACACCAGCCACTAGAAAATAACTTCACTATGCTGGAGTTTTCTTCAGGCACTATTCTGGTCATGGAATAGCTGGTCTGGATGTGATCCTGGGCAATATGCTCTAGGTGACTCTGCTTGAACAGGGAGGTTGGACTAGATGATCTCCAGAGGTCCCATCCAACCTAAACGATTCTGCGATTCTGTGATCTGTGCATGTAGTACGCTGAACTGCCTCTTGACTGCCCTTCCCACTGGACCTACCTGAAACTTGCACTTTGGAGAAAAAAAAATGGCTGGCCTGCTTTTGGCTGAAAATTAAAGTTAAGCTGAATATCGTGGCTAAAGAAAGTTCTCTAGTTTCTGCTTTTTTTTAACATTTTAATCCTATGTGAAGGGGCTTTTGGGGGGGTGCTTATGCTACCTTTCCACAAGGGTGTTACATTCAGTTTTAAGTTAAAGAGGCTCATTACTTCTGTGTTATCCAGATATCCACAGTAATCTTGTGTGTCAAAACTTTGGCTGACTCTCGCACTGGACATGGTATCTGTGGTAGAATAGTATTTGATAAGTCTAGCTATATCCCCGATCTTCAGCATCTTTGCGCTGATCAGAACCTAAAGCTTTTGAAGGCCCCAGGTCTATGTGTGATGCGCGCCCGGGTGTCACTGCTCCTTGGGCGGCACAGCTGAGGGCCACCGAAGCATCGTCAACTAACAGCTAATCTAATTGCAAACATTTCCACATCTCAGAGTAGCCCATACGGCTCCCATTAAGCTGCATTAATTAATCCTAGAGATGGCCTTAATATTATGGCTTGAGAACTGTGAAGCCTCATGAGGCCCTCTGTGAGGGTACGTAAGTCTACCAGGAAAACAGTGTGTTTTTATATTTCAGATTGGTGTCTTGACAAGTTTACTAAGCTATCTGACTCCGGGTCATGTTTGAATACTTTTTAATTTGAGATTGAGTCACCTATGTACCCAACTACTGCTATTATTATTTTGGAAACAAGAATATTTAAATAATTTGTTTCTTGCTTACTAGAAATCTCAAGAATGTTTTACTCTTTTAATGTTTTAATGTTTTTAATGCTGTAGGCAGAGAGGCTTGAAGCTAAGAAAAAGCAAGAAGAAATGCAGAGAAGAGAAATGTACTTCAAAGATCAATATTAGTAAGTAAAATTTGAATCTGACTACTTAAAATTCCTTATTTGCTTGTTATGTGAAACTTGTAGTTACCATCTATGTCTGTACAAAAACTGATGTCTTTGGAGATTCTTCCAGCAGTGGCATCTGGTCCATTGGCTTCAAATATTGAACGGTAATTCTGAATTATCTGTCACACCGTTAGACTCTACTGGCTAGAGTAACTGTTTTTTCCCTCCTCAAGTAATGTTTTCCTCTTAAATATTTAGCTACTTTGGAATTCCTCATGTTTGAGAAGCTGGGGGTGTATGGTTAGGTAGGAAAGAAGACGCCAGCTCCCGATCTTTGGTCTCAAAAACTAACTTCTTTGAAAGATCACAATATTTTTGTAGAGAAAGAATGTGCAGAACTGCAAGAGGAAAGAATGTAACTATCTAGAGTGCTCTGGTTGTTTTATAGAAGTAGTGCTTGAATTTTATTTCTTTAAAAATAGAAGTCCTGCAACAGGATAAAGAAGCACTTATGGTGAGGGTACACTGCTAAAGGGGGGGGAAAAATAGTCATGTGTTGCCATATTGCAACAACACAGTTTTAAAACCATAACTGCTATTCTAGAACTAACTGTAACAGCCAGGAGACTCTTTTTCTTTTCTCTTCATCTCCTCTATCAGATAATCAGAGGCAAGACCTTATGTGTGAGGGAGGGATTCAACTTGCTTAGCATTAGACACTGAGTCCAAAACAAGTCTGTTTTTTCTAGGAATGTAGAGAGTCCTTTGTAGGAAGTAATTTCACCCATCCTAAAATAAATGTCTAGTATAGAGAACATGAATCATCCTCTAGCAGTGTACCTCTGCACCTCTGCTGACCATGGACAGAGACTGGACAATTAACTTCAACAATCTCTTCTAAAGTAGGTGAGAAGAATCCAGTCTCTACTGGACATAATAACTTTCCACATAGTAATTTTCACTTTAATAATAACTAATTTTCAGATAAAGTGTTCCTCTCTCTTCCTCTCCTGTACCATTTAAAAATAAATGAAATAATTTTGAGGTGGTCATGGAAACTGACCAAAACTGCTGTCATGGCACTTTTTTTCTTCCTCTTTTTAAAGAGAAGCTGATTCTTTCCTTCTGTGAAAGTCAGTGAGGGCAAAATAAGAGAGGATGACTATTGGCTACCTTTTTCTTTTTCAGCACACTCACTTTCTTCCAGTGACTAACTGTTCACTTCAGGAGCCTACCTGACAATTGTTTTCTGCCACCTTTTCTGTATGCAGTTGTCCTACTTCTTTTTCCTGTCTTCTATGCATTTTTGTGGCTGAAGAATCTGTTGCTGATTTAGCTGAGCTACACTCTACAGACTTCTGGCATTTTTTACTTAATTTCTTAATGTCTGATATACTGCCGTTTGATCAATATATGTCTTCCATTCCTTGCTAACTAGTATGTAAATCAGGTAAAAACATTAGTAACTAATATTTTAAATTTGAACTGCCTCCCAACGAGTGTGGTGTGCACTAGTGTTTTTCCCCTTCTCCTGTTTAATTATTATTTTTGATGTGTTGGGTGAGGGAGGTGTGTTTGCTGTTGTTTTTTTCACTTTTTGACTTGAAGCAATACAGGCCTCCTTCATAGTTCATTCTGTGAGCTCTTTTGTCCAGTAGATTTCTCTTAAATTCTCAAACGATACACTTTGAAATGAAAACTGAGAGTTACAGACCGACTTCGCGCTTTCTTTATCTAAATGAATGAATATGTGATCATTCAATCCAAGATTAATTATCAGAATAGGATCTAAATTACATCTCTGCTCATTTATTTTAGTGACTGGTAAAGAAACATAACCCACAGGAAAATAATGAGGACTTCCTACATTTAGCACAGTTCTACAATTTAGATGTTGGAATTTAACCTGATGTGAAGACCTGTTTCCCAAGAATACCTCTTTATTGCCAGATTTAGATATGGATTAACTCCTGAAATAACTGATTCTATTGGCAGTGAAGTTCCTGCCTTGCCGATTCACTCCACCCTGAAGTATTTTTTTTTTAAACTGATCCAGACCAATTATATCACATAATTATCCCACAATACTGTTCAGTCACCTTTACCTTTTCTATCTCTAACTCCTGAAATAGCTCACTTGTGTTCCTAGAATGATTGATTGCTCTATATTCTCTGACTTTTAAAAGAGCCAGCCGTGTCCTATGCTAGTAGTTCCAGTTCCTTCATCTTTTGCCCAAACTCTTTTTTTCTAATGTGTATATATTTTAGTGCTTTCTCGCTGATCTCAGCCTCTCCCCTCCACTTCTTTTTTTTCCTCCTTCTTCTATTTTTCTTTTTCCTATTTAGCTTTAGATCTTTCCTTAAATATATTTCCAAAGTCTCCCTCATAGATATTAGTATTTTGTCCTCTATTTGGCTTAGTCAATGTGGATTCCCCCCCTTCCTTGATTCCTCAGGACTTCTGAGGACCCCGTATAGCTTTAAATCTCTATTTCTGATAGAATAGGCACCTTCATTTCAATTGGCATTGGACAGAGATTGAAAAACAGGAAATTCTGTCTGAAGAGAAACAATTTTTTTTAGTGTGAGGGTGGTTGAACACTGGAACAGGCTTCCTAGAGAAATGATGGAATCTCTGTCCGTAAAGCTACTCAAAACTCGACTGGTCACAGTCCTGGGCAACCTGCTCTAGCTGTCCCTGCTTGAGCAGTGGGGTGGACTATATCATCTCCAGAGGTCTCTTCCAGCCCCAGTGATTCTGTGACTCATGCTCTCTGACCTTAACCTGACAACAACCTCATCAAATATTTTCAGTATAGTGTCCTCAGTTATGTGACTTTCTGAGGGGATTCTTAAGGTTCTCCTCTTTCCATTTAATCTGACTTTTGTTTTAACAGCTTATTCAGTTATGAATGAAGGCATAGCTCCTCTTTTCCCCCACCTTCACTGTCTATTTTCACTTAGGAGTGAAGTGAATACTGCTGTTTGGCACTTTTTCCTATTAAGAGTAAGCTTGGTCCTGTCAAACAGAGGCCTGAACCCTCTAAAACACCCTCATGTGAGCAGAATCAGTTAGCCCCAGGTGATGCAGGAGCTCACACTGACTTGGCACTGAGAATGAGACTGGTTGGCTGCTTATTCTGTCTGCTGATTTTGGATAGCCTTGTTCAATTGGGGTCTTCTTAGAATGACAAAAGGTACTCAAGTTAAAGATGAAGTTTTGCACTGTCCAACTCTGTTACAGTGGAGATTACATATAACTGTCCAAAGATTTATTTTTTGTACTCTGTATACTAAATATACCAGGAGGATCTAGTGGATATTGTACCTGGAGAAAGTGAGTTCAAAACCTATATATATTGAAAGCAAATCTGGTCAGCCAAAAGCCTCTCATACTGTGAAGTGTTACATTAGTGTGTGACCACTCTGAAGAAATCCTCCAAGGGAATGAGGAAAAGCAGTCTTGGGCAGTAATTAATTTATCTTTGGATGTTGTTAAGGTGGAACACAACATCCAGCAGTAGTGGGAAGCTGTTGTGTGACATCTCAGATCTTGTAAAGTAACTCTTGACTATTCATTATTAGAGACATATTCAGTGACAAGTGCTTGGTATTTATCACAGTACTGTATGCATACTTTTTAAAAATCAGTGACTTGTTACTTCCATCATTGTGGAGTCCATGTCTAGAGGTGAAATGAATAAATATGAAGTTGTGCCCCTTTACTCCCTGTCTCTACTGGAGTGTTTTGCTCTCCTTCCCTGCTTGCTGGGGGAGAGAAGGTCATGTGCTGCATACAGAACAATGACCTCTGCAAAATCGTGGCCTGTGGGACTTTTTCAAAAGATAAGCTGCCTTGTTAGTCTGTCTTCTCTAAGTATCTCTAGCTGCAACATCTCTGTTTTCTTTAAGAGATCAATGCCTACCAATGGTCTCATTAGCTGGGAAGCCTTTATAATTGATCACCTCCTTCAGCTGTATCTTCCTGCGCAGGGTAGAGTCCAATTGGAGCCCTCCCTTGAATGAAATTCCTCTTCTATTTGATATGGAAAGGCATCTAAGACTCTTGGATCATTAACATACTGTGCTAATAAAGCACAGTAGTGTACAGAAGTTCCTTGGTTCTGACTAAAATCCTATCGCTGTTAAAAACAGGAATTTCTCACTTCTCACTGAAATCCCCTTTTGAAGGGTATAATATTATGTGAACAAATGACAGAGGAAAAATTGACTGCGACCTTGTCCACTGCCTGGGGAATACAGTTATTTCCTAACTCTTGAAAGCTTGTTAGCTTCTTTATGTACAAAAGTCTCTTAGAAGTGGACTATATCTACTATGAGAGTTGCTTGAACTCTTGATATCCTCTGGAAATGAGGTCTAGACTAGCATGCAGAGTTGTAGAAAGGACTCCAAGTCTGCCTCTTGGGGTCAGCAGCTCTGCTAACTTAGGTGGGTTCAGGGTCTATTAGGTGACTAAGACAGGCAAAACCGAGAAGGTGTGTCTTAAGGTAGCCCTGTATAAAAAGCTTGAATAGCCCACAGAAGCAGACTTTAGGCTGGAGGAGTTGCTGCACCACACGACTGCTATGGCTTGTACTAACAGACGAGAAGCACTTTGGGGATTTGTTGGTGGCAGCATTTCTGTGGTCTTGACTGTACAAACATCGGATCAGGAAGGGGAGGCATACATGCACATTTTTCTACTGGAAACTCCTTATGTGTGAATTAGAGTCATTTCCTCTAAGTAATGGTGTCTTGGATGCATTTTACATTTGTTAATACCCTGCACTAGAGACTATATTTCTGTCAAACTAGGTTAAAAGATAATGACTGCTTTTGTGATCCTAAATTTGCAATTGCTAACTCTTATGAGGAAAAGACGGAGCGTCCATCTTTCTGAGCAGGAATGAAGAAGAGGTTAAGTGACTTGCCCAAGACCCTCCTGGAAGTCCCTATTTATTTAGGAAACAAAAATTATCATTCAAACTGTAATGAGGAATGGCTACATCATACATTGCCTTTCTCTGTGACTTGCTGTGCAGGCTGCATGAATCGGAGCCTGAACTGTCAGGTATCTCATTAAAAGGTTTCATCCCAGCTCTCTAATAAGATGCTTTTATTTAATTTGGATTTGGCTTCCCAGGAACTGTAGTGTTGGATATATTCTACTTTCTTTCTGATAGCCATCTACCTATGGAGGCTATGGAGGATCCTCTTGCACTCCTCCTGAGAAGCCTGCATGCTCGATTGCCTCTCTGAAATGCCTGGACACCAATGCGCACACCATGCGGAATAAGCAGGAAGAATTAGAGATCTGTGTGCGGTCGCAGGGCCATGATCTCATTGCAGTGACAGAGACATGGCGGGATAGCTCACACGACTGGAATGCTGTCATGGACGGCTACGTGCTTTTTCGGAAAGACAGGCCAGGAAGGCGAGGTGGTGGTGGAGTTGCCCTTTATGTGAGGGAGCAACTAGAATGCGTGGAGCTCTGCCTCGGGGTGGAGGAAGAGCAAGTGGAGAGCTTCTGGGTAAGGATGAAAGGGCAGGCTAAAACGGGTGACAGGGTGGTGGGGGTTTACTACAGGCCACCCGCTCAGGAAGAGGAAGCCGATGAGGCCTTCTACAGACAGCTGGAAGTAGCCTCACGATCACAGGCGCTGGTTCTCGTGGGGCGCTTCAACCACCCTGACGTCTGCTGGGAAGAGAGCACAGCTAGGCACAAACAGTCCCCGAGGTTCCTGCAGAGCGCTGATCGTAACTTTGTGACCCAGGTGGTGGAGAAGCCAACGAGGAGAGGTGTGCTGCCGGACCTTGTACTAACAAAGAAAGGAGGTGTGGTTGGAGATGTGAAGGTTGGGGGCAGCCTTGGCTGCAGGGAGCATGAGATGGTGGAGGTCAGGATCCTGCGAGGAGGAAGCAGGGCAATGAGTAGGATTGCAACGCTGGGCTTCAGGAGAGCAAACTTGGGCCTCTCCCGGGACCTACTTGGAGGAATCTCATGGGGTGCGGCCCTAGAAGGAAGGGGGGTCCAGGAGAGCTGGTTAATAGCCAAGTATCACCTCCTCCAGGCTCAAGAGCAGTGCATCCCTCTGAGGAAGAAGTCCAGCAAAGCGGGCAGGAGACCTGCACGGCTGAGCAAGGAACTCCTGGCAAACCTCCAGCAGAAGAAGGAAGTCTACAGAATGTGGAAGAGGGGACAGGCCACTCGGGAGGAATACAGGGACGTTGCCAGAGTATGCAGGGATGCGAGGAGGAAGGCTGAGGCCCCTCTGGAATTAAGTCTGGCAAAGGATGTCAATCAAGGACAGCAAGAAGGGCTTCTTCAAACACATCACTAGCAAAAGGAAGACTAGGGAAAATGTGGGCCCGCTGCTGAATGGGGCGGGTGCCCTGGTGACAAAGGATACAGAGAAGGCAGAGTTGCTGAATGCTGCCTTTGCTTCAGTCTTTACTGCTAAGGCCAGCCCTCGGGAATTCCAGACCCTCTCCAGACAAGAGAGGAAGTCTGGAGAAAGGAAGGCTCTCCCTTGGTGGAGGAGGATTGGGTTAGAGATCATTCGTGCAAACTTGACATCCACAAATCCATGGGCCCCGGTGGGATGCACCCACGAGTGCTGAGGGAGCTGGCGGATGTTATTGCTAGGCCACTCTCCATCATCTTGGAAAGGTCGTGGAGAACGGGAGAGGTGCCTGAGGACTGGAAGAAAGCCAGTTTTACCAGATTCACCAAAGGGAGATCATGCTTGACCAATCTGAGAGCCTTCTCTGATGGAAAGAGTGGCTGGGGAGAGGAGGGGGGAGCAGTGGTTGTTGTCTCCCTGGACTTCAGCAAGGCTTTGGACACTGTCTCCCATCACATCCTCCCAGGTAAACTCAGGAAGTGTGGGTTGGATGTGTGGATGGTGAGGTGGACTGAGAACTGGCTGGATGGCCGAGCTCAGAGGGTTGTGGTCAGTGGTGCGGAGTCTAGTTGGAGGCCTGTAGCTAGCAGTGTCACCGAGGGGCCAGTCCTGGGTCCAGTCTTGTTCAGTGTATTCATCAAAGGCTTGGAGGAAGGCACAGAGTGCACCCTCAGCAAGTTTGCTGGTGATACTAAACTGGGAGGAGAGGCTAACACACCAGAAGACTGTGCTGCCCTTGAGAGGGTCCTGGAGAGGCTGGAGAGCTGGGCGGAGAGGAACCTCCTGAAGTTCAACAAAGGCAAGTGCAAGGTTCTGCACCTAGGCAGGAATAATCCCATGCACCAGGACAGGCTGGGGGTTGACCTGCTGGAAAGTAGCTCTGCCGAGAAGGCCCTGGGAGTGCTGGTGGACAACAAGTTAAACATGAGCCAGCAGTGTGCCCTTGTGGCCAAGGCAGCCAATGGTCTCCTGGGGTGCATGAGGCAGAGTGTTGCCAGCAGGTGGAGGGAGGTGATCCTGCCCCTCTCCTCAGCCCTGGTGGGGCCACATCTGCAGTCCTGTGTCCAGTTCTGGGCTCCCCAGGACAAGAGAGACATGGCACTCCTGGAGAGAGTCCAGTGGAGGGCTACAAAGATGAGGAGGGGACTGGAGCATCTCTCCTCTGAAGAAAGGCTGCGAGAGCTGGGCCTGTTCAGCCTGGAGAAGAGAAGGCTCAGAGGTGACTTGATCAGTGTGTACGAGTACCTGAAGGTAGGGTGTCAAGAGGATGGGGCCAGACTCTTCTCCGTGGTGCCCAGCAACAGGACAAGAGGCAGCAGGCACCAACTGAAACATAGGAAATTCCATCTGAACATAAGGAAAAACTTCTTTGCTGTGAAGGTGACTGAGCACTGGCATAGGTTGCCCAGAGAGCTAGTGGAGTCTCCTTCGCTGGAGATATTCAAAAACCCGTCTGGATGTGATCCTGGGCAATGTGCTCTAGAGGACCCTGCTTGAGCAGGGTGATTGGACTAGATGATCTCCAGAGGTCCCTTCCAATCTCAACCATTCTGTGATTCAGTGTGATTCTGTGATACCTGTTTATGTAATAGGCCCACCTGTTTGTATAATAGGAAAAGTATTCTAGCATATACAGTTGGGGTTTTTGGTGGAGGTAGAGGTATTACCTAATATTTGTTATATAACTGAATTCCTCTCTTTATTACATATTCATATCTTTGTTTTTGTGAAGGTTACACTCCCTTAAAAATTCCTGGCACTGTTTCACTTTGATCCATGTGTGCACTGAACATATTCTGCTCAGAATTTGGAGCATGAAACACAGAACTTGCTTAAGAGCCACAGAGTGAATATTCCAAATACAATGCAGGAGCTGATGTACACTTGCCTGCCAAAGCAGTCTTTTTGAAAGTCATAAAATGCAGGAAAATAAAACCTGAATCAAAACAGAATTTTTATTTATTTATCTATTTTTACAGGATAAACACTAGTGTCCTTGCCAGTTTTCAGTCCTCTGTGATGTGTGGTTCAAACAGCAGGCTGGTAGCAAATTATCCCCACAGAAGTGCAAATGTAAACCTGACCAGACTTTTAATACAGGTTGCCAAAGAGTGAAAGAGGCCTTGAGAATCTTTTGTTTGCTTCTTTTCACCACAATGATCTTTGTTTTGTTCATTTGCTCCTGATTATTTTAAGCGTTGTCAATTATTTAGCTAACAGGCAGAAAACTAGGCTTTTATAGACATCCAAAGGGACTCTCTTGAGTGTAATAATGAAGGCAGTTTATTGAACGCCTGTGAGGTTGCTTTCTAATTGTACACATTAATCTGCCCATGCAAGCTGGCTGAAAATATAGAAGCAGATTGCACATGCAGATGGAGCACACAGAATGGAAGATCTATGCAATAGACTTATATAAAACTGCATTTTCCTTAAAACTGGATTTATGCTTATTACTTCACATAATAAATGAAACTTGATGTCTAAAATAACTTCCTAGAATACTGGATGAGTTGGTGGGAGGAAAGAATAGGGTATTCTAGCAGTATTATTTCATCCAGTCAGGAAAACAAAAAAAGCAAGTGGGTTGACAGGAAAAATTAGTTTTGGGTGTGGGTGGAAAGTGAAGAAAATAAGTCTACTGAGAAAGCTGCTGCATTCTTTTAACCTATTTTTATACTTTCTTCAAGCTTTATACCTAAAAAGAAATGCCATATATTTTGTTCTTCTCCGCAAGAATAAGAACTCATGCTCAGGGACTTGCAGACAGGAATGTGCTACCAGCCAAAGGTAGCACAG
This sequence comes from Struthio camelus, assembly GCF_040807025.1. Taxonomy (NCBI): domain Eukaryota; kingdom Metazoa; phylum Chordata; class Aves; order Struthioniformes; family Struthionidae; genus Struthio; species Struthio camelus. The sequence goes on along the minus strand of NC_090942.1, from coordinate 189,857,535 downwards.
TTTTGATCAATAATATTAAATTTGTTCAAATCCTCCTTTGCATGCCTGTGCATGACTCTCAGTGAAGTCCGTGAATACTGTGTTTAAGCCTGGTATGTGACTACCAGAAGGAGTTGAGCTAGAAGGTAAGTAAGTGAGCTAAATACCCAGCGGTATTTAGCGGTGCCTTTCTCCCCAGTAAAGGCTATTGAGAGGCAGTTATCAAATCATACAAGAATCTAATGGGTTAAGTATGAGGCTCGTTCACCTAATAACTTCTAGGAAAAGATGAACCCCCTCATGAAAAAATGTGCGTTAGTTAATACTAACAACTTTGCACACGGCTCACATTTGTCTTTTTTTTTTTTTTTTTTTTTACCCTGAAGTGGACCTGTCTTGCAGACATCCATTACGCTTGAGGTAGAGGAAAAAAATTAGCATCTGTGTAGGAGCAGAGGGCATATCTGTTGCCAAGAGATGGCAGTGGTTTTACTACTTTGCCCCTTGTCATGGCCCAGCCGTAGGAAGCAGGGCAATCCCTTGTAACCTTTAGATTTCCTTTACAGAGGTTTATCATAGCGACAAAGGAGATGTGGGAGGAGACATGTATGGACTGTACACAATCAAAAAGCCTTTCATCTCTCCCCTGAGACAGCTTTCAACTTTCTTAATGGGTTAACTTTAAAATAGGTGCCTTTGGTGGGATTTTTTTCATAAATTTTGGTATCGCCCTCCAATTTCATTCTCACTTCAGCAAATGATTTTCACGCATGAAAATCCCAACTACAGCTCCATCTGGAATCTTTTTCTCCATCTTCCAACATAGAATCTGCATAAAATCTGCATAAATCAATGCTCATCCCATCTACCTGTGTGTAGGGACTTTTGAAACTTTATTCTATTTCAATATTTAATTTTAATGGCCTATGTTAAGTTGTGTGATAGAGAAGGAAGGGCCTTAGTATCAGCCAGCCTGGCTTGTGAGTCATGCCAAGAGAGTGACGAGGATGTATATGGCAATGCACAAGGATGCTCTGGATGAGGCAGGAACAAAAACAAGGAATAAAACACAAAGTTCACTTCTGTTAAATATACTGACTATCAGGATCTGGGCTAATTGAGCCTAATTTTGGGGCTGTGGTAAGAACACAGCCTCTGTGAACCTTACTGAAATGCTTGCTAGTGCTGTGAAAAGATGTCTGAAATGAAATTCAGATTTTTTTTTTTTTTTTTCTGAGAAGGAGCGTCCCGTTAGTTTTTTAAAAAGCCATCATGAAACTTCTGTGCAGATCTATGAAACTAACACTATACATGCATAGATTTTACTACTTCAGATGAACTTGAAGAGAATGGTGGACTACCACTTTAGCATAGCTCACTGGCAATGAATTTGGAAGCTGATGCGTCCCTCGTCATTCATCACTGGATGCTACTTTTGTCTGCTTAGTCAATCATGTTCTCTTCTGTCAGAAATGGCTGTGATGATTCACCTGGACTGGAATTGTTTATTTTGTATTGCTTTGTTTGGATGGCTCTTAACTTACGTGTGGACATTTTGTTAGAGTAGCATTGTAATGCTGGAGATTCTGTAACTTGAGAAAACAGCGTTTAGAGGTTGTGTTGTTTTCAGTAGTAATAAGAGTGGCCATTATCTTTTAAAAGTTGTCAAGAAAAAAGAAAGATTTATGATATATTCAAAAGTACCGTCCTTTTTTTAAAGTACTGGCATTAAACCCATTTTTCTGTACCCTGGCATTTCAATATCCATCAGTTAAAGCAAAAGAATTAACTACCACTAGTTTCATTGGGAAGCAGTAACGAAGATTACAAGCAGCTTTTAATATATGCATTTTTAATGTTAGTCTGTAAAAATAGAATCAAAAAAGTTGAGAACTTTATTTGTATGCAGAAAAAAAGTTTCCTTTAGATCTTCATTCAGAGAAGTAAGGACTCTCTCAAACGAAAAGCTTAGCAAGCCTCATAGCACAAATCTTGGGAGGAGGAAGATTCTGGATCCACGTTCTGTATTCATGTCCTTAGGGCTGAATGCTTTTCAGGACTGGATCTTCTCTTCACCTTGTAGACATGTACTTTCTGATAATAAATTAGATGGGTGCTAAGACCCAGGTGATATGAGAAGTCAGAGCTCTTGTTCTGCATAGGACTTTGGACCTTAAGTCTGCAGTAAAGTCAGCGTGGGTCTTCAGATCTTCCACAGTTACCTACTGGAATCAACAATGGAGCTTTCTGTTTCTCAGTTGTCAAGGCTGGGGACCCTCTTAGACTCTGTTAGAAAACCCTGTTAAACCCTATCTAAACCATAGGAACCTTGGCTAATACAAGCTTTCACATCCATCCTTTTGTCTCACCTCAGTGGGAACATGGACAAGACACATTTTGTGTCCCGTTTCCAAAATGCGGTATGTGCATCCAAAATGGGAGTTATTCATGGTTAATATTAATACTGGACAGTATCCAGGAGTTATTTGTGCAGGTGTTAAAGTGCTATTTGGAACAGGTCAAAACTGCCAGTAACTGTTCTGATAATACAGATGGCTAAGTTACCAAGCTAAGAGTATTGCCTGGTGTTATTAAACATATTAGACATTGTTACTAGCAAAGCAAAAGGTGGTGTTCCCAGCTGTGTAATGGGAAAGAGGGATACAGACAAACACAAAATACCCTCATAAGAACATTCCAGTTTAAACTCTACTTCTCGTAGCACCCTACTCATCAAGAGGAGGGTGCCTTCCTCTTGGTTGGTCTAAATTTTGGATCCCCTTCTGCCTAACTATTTTTAAAAGATATCAGGACGCTGATGTATGCAAATTAATTTTGGTTCTTCAGCTCTTGCTCTTCGTTCCTTAATATTGTTTATTTTAGGGGAATACACTTTATTGGCATCTCTGATTAGCCATTGAAATATTGTGCGAGTGAGAAGTTGCACCAACTGTCTGCATGTGGGATACCTATGGACACTTTAATATGCTTATTTCCTTCTGGAGATGATGCTTGCCTCTCTAAGATGTTAATTGAACTGTCATCTCTCTGACTTCCTTTTTTCCAAGCAACATAACTTATATTATGCTGTGCATTGTTATGACTTTAGGATAAATATTATGAAAAGTACCATCCATACAACATTTTGATAGTCTGGCAACTCGGGATGCATTGCTGGGTTTCCATAGAGATGATGCACAATGTATTAACTTGTATGACTGACTTGACAGTGTCCGTCTTCAGTCAGATTCAGAAATCTGAGCCCCTTTCTTATGAAAGGAACACTATAAATATATTACTTGGTGTGGTGTAGTAGGATGTCTAAGTGAGTTCAAAGGCAGCACACAGTCTTGCTGAGAAACTTCATTTGTTTCCACTCTTGCAATCATAGTTTCTAGTGGTGAAACTGAGTTAGCTTTTCACATATTAGTGTGCAGATATGGAGAAGTCTTAACCCTCTGCCCCCTTCTTATGCCAGTAATGAGAATTTCCACATTTCCCATATCATGCTTTTGTCATCCATAAGATATTAGGACATCCAGCTATACCTCAAGTTGCCAAATCACAGAATCACAGAGTAGTTGGGGTTGGAGGGACTTGTAGAGATCATCTGGTCCACCTGCCTACCTTCAGTAGGGTCAGCTAGAACAGGTTACTCAGGATCCTATCCAGTCGGGTTTTGAATATCTCCAAGGATGAGACTCTGCAATCTCTTTGGACTGCAACCTTTTTCAATTGCCCTCACAGTGAAGAAGTGTTTTCTTATTTTCAAGCGGAATTTCTTGTGTTTCAGTTTGTTCCTGTTGCCTCTCGCCCTGTTGATGGGCACTACTGAGAATCTGACTGCCACCTTTTTACACCCCCGCATCAGATATCTATAAACATTGATAAGATTCCCCTGGAGTCTTTTATTCTCCAGACTCAACAGTCCCAGCTCTCTTAGCCTCTCCCCATATGAGAGATGCTCTAGTCCCTTAATCGTCTTTGTGGCCTTTTGGCCTTGCTGGACTTGCTACAGTAGCTCCATGTCTCTCTTGTACTGGGGAGCTCAGCACTGGACTCAGCACTCCAGGCATCGCCTCCCCAGGGCTGAGGAGAGGGGGAGGATCATCTCCCTTGACCTACTGGCAACACTCTTCCTAATGCAGCCCAGGATACCATTGGCCTTCTTGGCCACAAGGGCACATTGCTGCCTCGTGGTCAACTTGTCCACCAGGACCTCTGGACCTTCTCTGCAGAGCTACTCTTCAGCTGGTCTGCCCCCTGCATGAGGTTATTTCCCACCAAGTGCAGGACTGCATTTCCCTTTGTTGAACTTCATGAGGTTCCTCTTTGCCCATTTCTCCAGCCTGTCAAGGTCCCTCTGAATGGCAGTGCAACCACCTAGTGTATCCTCCCAGTTTTGTACTGAGAACTTGCTGAGGGTGCAAAATATTTCTTTATAAAGCAACAGACTTCTCAAATGTATTCCAAGCTTTCTGTAGAAAAGCTTGAATTTAGTTTTTCTGGTGCAGAATCGTTATTTTTGGCATAGCTAAAGAAATATAAAATCTTAAATATAAAACTTAAATTTTCTGAAATTACTTTGTTTAATCTCACCACTCACCCACCAATTTTTTCATGGAGAAATTTTGTATTCTTAAAGCCTGGGTAAGAAGAGCCATTAGTTCATTTAACCTGGTACTCTATATAGTGGGAGATCTTATGTTTAATTTGGTTATTTCTCTATTGTGCATTGCCTGAGATCTATTTTAATTTCCCCCGTAATGAAGAAAAGGAGGAATGAAATGGGAACATTAAGACTCTAAAAGCATGACTTTCCGCAGCCTGAGCATATTCAGTGGTCTATACTTTGAAGCAGTAACATGTTTTTGTATTCTGTATAGTAACACAGAACTTGAGGGAGACTTTTTAACTTTTTTTTTTATTTATTTATTCTTTCCCCACTTCTTCTCAATACACCCACTGGCCAGCAGGACGTTTTCCAAAAATGCATCTACTCTCCATTTGAAGACATGAAGTGAAAGATAAAACCATGCTTAATAGTCTGTTTCAACAGTTAGTCATCATCACTGTTTGGCAGCCTAAGGTTTTTCTCCAAGGTTAAGATGCCCTTACTGTTGGCATTTTCTCCCCACCGAGCTCACTGGTTGCTCTGTAAGCAGAGTAAATCTTTTTGTGTTGAATCCCTTTTGAAGCACTCTTTCTGCTCTCACTTCAGTACTTTCATGCTTTCTTTAAACTGACCGGGAACCATTGTATCCAAAGCTGTGTACAGAAATAAAATTGCCTTTTTCCTCCAACTTGATTCCTTTGAATGAGAAAATAGCTGAATAGATATGCCTGGGTCTGCAGGTTAGGAAACTCGCATTCCTGGTCACTGCACTGAAACTCTTGTTTTTAGCATTTGTTTAAATGTTACTCTTGTGACTTTGTTTGACTGTACTTGGTTGAAACTGTGAATGAACTGATGCTTCTTTGAATATCTGCTTTATAAGGGATACAATGAGAAAAATAAACCTGCCCTTGCCTGAATAAGAAATGGCAATATTGGGCAATTCCATTTCAACTAAAGATAATTTTTTTTTCAATGCTATGAAATGTTTCAAAGTGCTGCTACTTGATTAAGTCCGTGGTAAGTGTACATTGTATTAATCATGAAGGAAAATACTTTAAAATATTATTTTAAATTACTTATCTGAGGTTTATGGATCTGATATAGAAAGATTTGCAACAAGTCAGTGGAGTAATTGCATTCTGATGAGGTCCAGTAGTGTACGAGTCTGTTTTAGGAGCCTGATAATGAGGAAAGAAAGCACAGCCAATACAGACCCCTAACGTGGAAATGACAATAATTGTTTACCTAAAAATCCTCCCAACAAATGCCTTACCCACAATATAGCTTCTCTTTCAGCTATCCCATTTTATTCTGTCTGTCTCCATAACCTTTTGTTCCACCTGTGATGTTTTTCAGTAGTCACATGATAAAATGTCTAGGCTAGATTCCAAGGACGGAATAAAAAGCTGGGTTTTTTTTTTATGAAAGCACTAACAATTCTATTTGGATTGGATTTCTTTGTAGCAAAACCACTGAATTATTGAACAGATTGGACCTGGGTTTGCCAAAGAGTCACTCCTGTCAGATTGCTAATCGTGGCCCAGAATCTACAGCATGGGTAAGTAAAGCTATGGAATGTGAAATATTTTCTGTCAATTTTCCAGGTACTATCAATAGTGTAATATTGGAATACTCTAATTGAGCTTAATTGCCCAGACATAATTCAGTGAGTACCAAGGAGTCCTTCTGAGTGCGTGAGATTGTGTGCATTGTCTGTGATACACTGGCAGAGTATCCTACATGGTAAGGGTCAGCCTTTATTACTTGCAGATCTCTCTCTCATAACTAAGAGGCAGATTTATATTCTAAGTTCGGATCAGAATCTTAAATGTGCCTGTGCCCATCAGCTAGTGGCATGCTTTTATGAAATCTCAGCTGCTTCGTGTCAGTGGATGCTGTACTGCATTGACAATCTAGTCAGAAAAGAAGCTTATTTTTCAGTGTGTCATAAAAGTGATTCCATGGTCTGCGTGGGGACTTTGTCCCTGTTAGAATGAGCCTAGTAAAGGATCAGTGTAATTAGGAAAGATGTGAAGTGTTGCTTGAGTTCTAATTATTCTAATTGTTTCAAAAAGGCTTTTTCATATGTGATTAGTCTCTGCGTGTCTAAACTAGGCTTCCTCACTGATGGAAAAACTTGCAGTGAGGCGTATTAACCCTGAGATAGAAATTTTTCCCTTTGTGGGGGCTTCTAAATGGGGGAAAATCTGCAGTGGACAGCTATTTGGACAGAAATTATTGTTACGGACAGTAGTTCTGTATCAGCAAAAACTTGGAATTTTCTAACCTGGACAGCCCTCTGTTGTATGGAGTCTCGAACATCAACTGTTGAGAAAGGGAGGAAAAGATTCTTCTGCATATTTTCTCAGGAGCCATGAAAATATGCTCAACTTTCTCCCATGTATAGGAATTGTTGCAAACAATATATGAGGGCTCTATCTTGCTGTAGTATCTCTTCCTCTGTCTCAGCTGTATGAAAGGAGAAGGTGATACTGAAAGTATGTTCCTTTCCCCTTCAATTCCTCAGGTCAGGTTGTCTCTGAAAAAGATAAAGCAATCTTAGTGTATGCAGGCAGATTTATAGTTTGAGAGAACCAAATACTGCCCAGCAGCATTGGCCCGCGGAAGAAAGCCGGTGGCATTCAGACTGTCTTTTTTAGTCCTGAGTAGACTAGTAATATGCAGTACTATGGGAAGGGAGAAAAAATGTCTTGAAATTACTTCTGCCTCCCTCTGAGGCATCCTGCGCTCTGAACAATGGGGAGCTCATCCTTTGTTTAGGGCAGACGCTGCTCTTCAGCCTTTCGTAGGACATGAGCACTAAATTGAGAAGATAAGTGAGTGCATGTCGCCAGGACTGAGCTGGATTTCAGAATTTTAGTGCTATGTCTGCATATCTATATAGAAGTGGGTAGATGCCTTAGAGAACATTGCATTCTTTCAGTCATGCAGGTCCTGCTTTTAGTGGTTGCCTTCTACTTCATCTACCTACTTGTGTCATTCTCATTGCAGTTTTTGAGGGTTTTCTTAATAAATTATGTCAAATCACACACCATACTTCATCTTTGGCTTAACCAATATTCAAGCAGATAAAATACATAGTTTATCTGTAATGTTCTTTATTAATACCAGCTGATATTACATGTGCCTGTTGCGTGATAGCATTTATATACCTTTGTGACTCAGTTTATCACTTGCTTATAATGCAACAGTGCAGTTAGCAAAATGTCTTTTCAGCCAGTTTAGATGAAGCAAAGTCTACAGCCATGCTCACATCCTCTGTGCTCTGTGTAAGGGCATCTAACCCTTGGAAGAACCACATGACCAATGATTTGTTACTGAAATAGAACTGGCATGATACCAGATCACTTAACCTGTGAGGAAGCTCACACTCTAATTTTGATGTGATCTTGGACTTGTGCCTTGTTTGGAGTAACTAAAACATTCTAATTTATCTGAAATTCTGAAGTATGATAAATCTGGGAGGTACTTGATATTCATGTTAAGGGTTTTGTGTTGATTTTTTTTTTTAAGTTAATGTTCTAAAGCAAGTTCTAGACAATGTCATGTAGATTTGAATTTTTTTCACTCCCATCCTTTCTTTGATACTGATACTTATTTAGCATACCTAGTTCAAGTATCACTGTCAATTATTACCCAAATGCATGTAGAAAAATTTGCCTTCTTCTGAGTAACTCCATTTCATTGGAGACTTTTTTGGCCCACTTATTTAATCAAGTTCATAATTAATTGTAATCCTGTCTTTCAAAGTGTTAACAATCCTGTCTAGATTTTTTTCTTCCAACTTGATTAACATACACTCCACATGATCCTCCAAGCCATTACTGAAAGTAATGAATAATTCTGGACCTAGAATGAGTCTCCCTGGACACATGCAACAACTCCTTCCAGCTCAAAACTGAGCTATTAATAATTGCTCTCTCTGTTCAGCCCTTTTAGCAGACTATGTGTCTGTCATTTTAATGGTGTCATTCTGAACCACATATATCAAATTTGAAGAACATTGTATAGACCTGCATCAAATCCCCCACTAAAGTCAAACTATGAGCTAGACCTGCACACATTTTGTATTAAATAATACTGGTTTATTATCTAGTGTGCTACACGTATGCTCTGTCCCTGCTCAAAGACTTTACAGTATAAGTGCGTAAGGACTTGATGCTAGGCTGGAACTTCACACAAAGCTGCAACTTATGAAAGACCTGGGCTAGTTATTGTAAGGAACTCCTGCACAGTCAGTTATCTTATTTGTGATGTCTAGTTTGGATTTTCATTTCTCTCATTTGCCCCTCGAATAACAGCAGGCAGGATCTCTTGGCTTTTGTTGCCCTTCCTCTGCACATCTCTTTTCAATACTTCCATGGAAATAATCCAGGGTTCCCCTCTCTTACCAGGCATCCCTTCTGCTTAGCTATCTTAGTAATACTTCCAAATCTTTTCTTCTTCTCAGAATACCCCATCTCACTATCAGAGAGGCCAACTGCAGTTTCTGATTATTTAGGGTGTTTTTATGCTTATCACTGGGACAAGGAATAGCATGTGCTGTGGCTGGTCTGTTGTGATGTGCAGATAGACATTCAGCCAAGCTGAATGAATGGCTGGATTTTTTTTTAACACTTCTAGCTTATGTTAGTGTGAAAACTAGAATTTTCTTAAGTAACTGGAATCCTTCAACCACTTCTGTTTTGTTGATTACCTGCAAAATGATTTAGGAATGAGGCTTGGGATTGTGACGTGGTCCCCCCTCCTTATCAATATGTTTTATATTCTCTGCTGAACAACAGACTAGAAGCCATACTTACAAGCAAGCTCTTCAAGAGGATGAAAACAGAAGATTAGAGGAAATGAAGCAAGAACAACGGAGGAAGGTAATTTTACAATAACAGTGTGCATATTGTATCATTTTTGCATGCTGTGAAACCAATTAAATGCATTGATTACTGTAGTCTACGCACAGAGCTTCTCCTTAGGGAAAGTGGTTTGGTCACTGTTTTCAAATATTGTGAAAGAGATGAGCTAAGCTGTAAGATTTGGATATAGATTGAATTATCGTCAGAGTTCATGCATCTGGATGACAAGTTTCTACTTCTCTCCCCATTTGAACAATTGTGCAGAGCATTTTCTGGATCATGGTGTGCAATTTCATACTCTTAGGAAACCAATTTCCTCTCTTGCAGGCAGAAGTAGTCTTACTGAGATATCCATGATGATCTCAGACTCTGAATATAGTCTGTTTTTAGAGAACCAAGGCCTGTGTGCCCTGCTTTCTGAAATGTGTATGGAAGCATTCAGATTTGCCATGAAGTGTGTCTGTTTCCATGTTTCCTTGCTAACCACATAAACTAAGAATTTTGAGCAGTCGTAAAAGCAGACATACCATAACTACGAGTTAGAAATCCATCTTCTGCACACACAAGGCACGTTGTCTGTAACGCATCCTGACCACTGCAGTCCCTCTAGCAATATTTTGCATACTATATCCACATGAAGTTAATCTACACAGGATTAGGGCGTTGTGCTAAACTGACTATCTCGGCCCCAGCTCTAACTGTGCAAGTATGGGGAGGGCAACGTTAACTGCAAACCACTCAAGAAATACATTAGCAAATACTAAGACTCTTGTTATGCCTGTGTCGTTACTTATATCTAAATTAATGTTAAACTACTTCCCTACTAGTAGAATCTTAGGTAGCTCAACAAATCCCATATAATGAGTTTCTAATAGAGCTGGACAAATAATTCAGGCCCCTCCCAGAAGCCTTTTTTTAAACACTTGGGATAATTGTGCTCTTTTCACAGTATTTTAGTAACCAGAATGCTAGAAACAAAAGCTAAAAAAAAAAAAAACCACTAGGGAGAGTCTTAACTGCTTTCCCAAGAACCGTACACAAGAAAAATCCTTGAAAGATAGTCACGTGGGGCATATGGCCTGCAACTGTTGTGTTGTGCATGTATTCTACCATAGACAAAATGAATGCAAACGTGCATTAGCATGCCCATGTGCTGTGAGTTTGGTTTAAGAGACTTATGTTGCGCTTTTGACTATTCACTATTTAACATAGGTTAAGAAGAGGATGTTGACTGGATCCAAGGCTATTCTTTCTTGGTGTGCTGTTCCACAGTACTCCTTGCCTTCATATTTACTGTTACCTATTGCACAGAGTAATGTACTACTTACAAACCTACTGTAAATAATACATATTTTAAAGGCCCAATGATTGTCCCTCGAATTTATGTTGGCTCATTTCTACTTCAGACTAATATGTATTAAAGGAATTGTAAATTCTGTCTTGTGTGCACCTTCTAGTACAGTGTTGCTATAAAACGTATATGTATTGTCAGTTGCGGGTTTTTTTTCAGAACAGGTTTTAGTATGTATTGCTTGATTTAAAAATTTTCAGTACGGTTTAAACACTGCATCATATACACACAATATATTTCAGAACATTACTCCAGGAGAGGACTCAGCATATTGGAAAGTCAGATACTGGATTTTAATTTTCAGGTTGAATAGTTATTTAAAACAGTGAAAATTAAGGTTGGCTTTTTTATTTCTTAATCCTGTTTCTTCTTTTAGGGCTAGACAAATATTGATACACAACACATTTGCAGTTATTGATCTCTTTTTTTGCATACATTTATTGCATGGTTTTTATTTAATGTTCCACTTAAATTGATTTTTTTTTAACTTTCATAGTTCCATTCAGTTATTGAAGCTTTTATCTAACTGCACCATTTTATTTTACTTCCTATTCCTAGTACTACTCAGTTGCTATGGAAAATGTGAAGGATATCTCTGTTCTTATCCCTTTCCCCTCCCCCTGCAAGCCAAATTCTCTTTGCAGAAAAATCTGCATCTTCAGTTCTTGGGTGCATTGCAGGGAGTAAGAGACAGACAAACAAGTACACATGCATAGCTCAGTCGTAAACTGTGCTTCCTTGGCAGTCCAGCCTGAAAACGCATAGACAAATTCTCTTCTTGAGAGAAGTTCTTTTGAAGCTATTTATATGCCTTAATATTACATAATGTAAGGTTTGTAGGCTCCAGTCCTAAAGTTTTTAGTGTAATGGGAGAAGACACATCCACAGATACAGCAAGGTCACTGTACATGGAGTATAAGTGTCGTTGTTTTGCTATGGGTTCTAAACTGGAATAATACTTTTGGAAGAGTTTTCCTGTCAGACAGAAATTTGGGCAAGAGGGTGAAAGAGGGAAAGATACAGTAGGTGTGCTTCCTGAAGGGCTCCACCGAGGCAGGAGGCAAAGGATACATGTCCTTTACACCTACAGGGATCACGTCAGACTGTGTCGGCTCCTGCAAAGGAACTTCAGCCACCTTCGCTCTCCTACCCGCAGGGATATGCAGACCTGTGGGTTGGAGGAGGAGGAAACTGAGGGTCTCAAGCTGAAGGCTTTGTGTGTTTCTCCCTCATGCTGCATAGCAAACTGGAGCTTTGGGTGCTGAGGGAGTGAAAGAGCGGTGCCTGGAAGCTAGGGGCTCGGCTAGAAGGACAAACCTTGCGCATGGACTGAAGTCTGGCATATCCCTCTAAAGGCACGAATGCAGCTGCTTGAGTTCTTTTACTTCCAACTTCTTGGGCACAAATATATCTCGTCTAGTGCAACCCTGAACAGAAAACTGAGCTCAGTTTTTAATGTAGTGCTGTCATGTAAATAGAATGCAGTTGAAGGAAGTTTTGGAAATGGCACGTTGTTCTGGTTGAAGTTAGCATCATGTGGAATTAATTGAGTTTTCAACATAGGAATGTTAATTTAAAAAGTTTACTTTTTGATTTTTATCATTCCCAGGCTGAATTAATGGAATTCAAACAAAAGCAGGAAGAGGAAGCCCGAACAAGAGCACACCAAAATGAACAGAGGAGGTAGGATGCAAAAAACCCAGAATGCACTTTAATTGAATTCCTTTCTAGAAAAGGTCTCAAAATTGCCTTCATTCATGCATTAGAAAACTACTGCAATGAGGATCCCTGACCTAGCCTCTAGTTTAATTTTGCCTTCGGATGAGCCACTAATACCCAGCATTACAACTGCTCACAGTATGCAATATGACATAGAGTACCTTTTTCACTTTATTCTGTCAGCATTAAGCTGAACCATTAAAAACCACCTGAATACAGGCATATACATACATGCAAACATATTTTATAATGGGCTCAAGGATATTTTATAATGGGCTGCTTTGTCCATGCAACTTTTTGCATTGTCACTGAAGCTAACAGGCAGAGCTAAACATGAGTTTAGATATTTATGTAGATAGAAACTGCAGTGCGGCAAGGCCTTCCGTAGTTGCAGTGTTTCATGTCCCCGACTGTGCCCCACTGTGTGCCATATTTGTGTTCTGTGGTTTTAATCTTGCAGTTCTGTCACTAGCTGACTTTTTGTTATCCTGAAGCATAGCTCTATTCTCAGTTTTATTTTCAGCAGGTAAAAAGAAACACCTTTTAGTCTCAATAATAAAAGTCCTATCATTTGGGGGAGTTATTTTATCATAAAGGAGTTTTTAAAAAAAGTAATTATTTGGACAACCACTCTCCATACTGTTTTCATTTCTTGCAAGGGGAGAGGTTTGCAAAGAAGATATTTAGATAAAGAGCCATAGAAAGTAATGAAATATTTTAGACTGACTCCATTTCAGTGTCCCTAGATAGAAATAATCCAGGATCGTGCATTTTACATCCTTTTTACGAAAAGTATTGCAAAATATGACTGTCATTTCTAGGCATGTGTGTCGGTCCTAGGCGTGAATAAGGAAAAAAAGATGCAGCTTTCAGCCAATCTGAAAATATTTAAAACAGACTGATGGAAATTGTATTTGTATGTGTTCCAGATTAATAAAGCAGTATAAAAAGATGCTAGGGGTGCTTTCTGAACCGGACGGTAGGGAAAGTTGACAGCTGCACAACTTGTCTCTATTAGTAACAAACTTAAGCGGCTTTTTAATTGGCATTAGGAAGTCACTACTTCTAGAAACTCTCCTTATGTACTGAGAGTTGAAAGACTGCTTAAAGTGAATTGTCTAACTAGCTAAACTCATTGGGAATGTGGGGGCTATGGAGGTAGACTTTGTACTGAGGGTTTTGGTGCATTTCTCACAGCAGCTACAGTGTACATTTTAATCATAAAAGATTGATCACAGGGTAGGAATAAACCTGGGGAACTGAAAATGTAATCCACTCAGTCTTATGCCAGTCTCTGGTTATTCAACACAAGCTCGAAAGACAGAGAGTTGTGTAATTAACTAAGAATAGGGAAAGCCACTCACAGAATGTTAAATCTCCACAGTCTGTCAACTCCTCAGCTACCTTTTTATTGTTTTTAAGGGTCAATAATGCTTTTCTGGATCGACTACAGAACAAAATGCAAGCTAATAGCATCTACCAACGTGAATATTCTAGGAGTCCGGACTACTTCAATAACAGCTGCTGGGTAAGTTTCTGGATCCAGAACGTGAAAGCAATAGGATTATTTAAAAGTTATTTTTTTCCCCGGATGCTATTATGTGGTTGTATGTGTTTAGTCTGCATGATAGAACTTACAGTCCTGGCTGGCTGCCTACAATAGCTTTTAAAAAGAAATTCTGCCTTAAATGTAAGCTCTCCATATGGGGGGAGGGAGAGAGAACAGGCACCCTTGCAACAGATGCAGATTACTTTTCATGCAAGGTGCTGCAAGGTACTGTATCCAAAGCGCTTCCTTAAGTTTGAAACAAGGATCGTAAAACATTAAGGGATTTTTGGAATTTTTTTTTTAAATGAAAGATGCTTGGAAATGCTCTAAACTTTTTAATATGATACTGAAAGTGGATGAGAGAAAGAAGCAGCTGTTCAATTTTTCCTATATAAAGTTATGACAAGGAAGACCCAACTGCATCCATTTAAAAAATATAATACCTACAAGGCTTCTTTGAAGAGAAGGTATCTTGACACTAGCCTATTAAACATTCAGTCCTAGATACGGGATTTTTCCCACTATTTTAGTGAGGCATAAATGTGATTGTTGTTTTTAAGAACTGCCCACTTCAGTGTGCAAAAATATTTTGTAGTATTCCTACCATTGAAAGTTGCATTAGGGTGAAATTCCACTGGTAAGAGGAAGATAGCACAGAAATGGAAGCCTTATGAAGACTGAACAGCCAAGGGATGTGGGTCTAAGAGAGTATAGTGAATGTGTCAATGCAGAGAAAACTGTTTAGTTGGAAATCAGAAAGACTTTTGAGTTGGAATGATTGGATTGTTCTGGCCACTTGAGGCCCCATCCTGAAGTTATATAAATCTGCTTAATTACATGTAAAAGTAGCTGTATCTAATCCACATGTTGGTAGACATTCACGGGAGTGTGGATTTGTATCTCGGCAGACGAATGCCAGGAGAACTTGGGCTCAGGCTGCTACTGAGTCCTAAACATAAAAAGCATGACAGAAAAGCAAGTATTCTTACTGTTGGAGTTTTCTAGGCACTGGAACTGGAGAAAGATTCTCTTAATCCCTCCAAACTCTGGGAAGGCTCTCCCAACCTGCCAGCTCAATGTCCCGTAGCATCTCACGGTAGCCACTGGGTGAACCAGATGGCTAGGGCCTTTACCAGAAGGGCCCTCAGTATTGCATGCTAGGCAATCCAAGAGTTACTGGAAGCCAAGCTAGTGATATCCAGGCTAGTAAAGGAGTGAGTCAATGCTCTGTATGGCAGACCTGAAAAGATGACGTGTCTGCAGTATAAGAGACTTCAGGTAAGAAAGAGCCAACTGGTGCCTAGTAAGGGGCAAAAGATAAAGTCTTCTGGATGGGGCCTGGTAAATACGACAAGCAAGGGAAGGCATTATATAATTATATATATATATAAAGCAAGGCTTTTGACACGGTCTCCCATCACATCCTCCTAGGTAAGCTCAGGAAGTGTGGGCTAGATGAGTGGACAGTGAGGTGGATTGAGAACTGGCTGGATGGCCGAGCTCAGAGGGTTGTGGTGAATGGCGCAGAGTCAAGTTGGAGGCCTGTGGCTAGTGGTGTCCCCCAGGGGTCAGTCCTGGGTCCAGTCTTGTTCAATATATTCATCAATGACCTGGAGGAAGGGACAGAGTGCACCCTCAGCAAGTTTGCTGATGATACTAAACTGGGGGGAGAGGCTAACACACCAGAAGACTGTGCTGCCATTCAGAGGGACCTGGACAGGCTGGAGAGCTGGGCGGAGAGGAACCTCCTGCAGTTCAAGAAAGGCAAGTGCAAGGTCCTGCACCTAGGCAGGAATAATCCCATGCACCAGGACAGGCTGGGGGTTGACCTGCTGGAAAGTAGCTCTGCCGAGAAGGCCCTGGGAGTGCTGATGGACAACAAGTTAAACATGAGCCAGCAGTGTGCCCTTGTGGCCAAGGCAGCCAATGGTCTCCTGGGGTGCATGAGGCAGAGTGTTGCCAGCAGGTCAAGGGAGGTGATCCTGCCCCTCTCCTCAGCCCTGGTGAGGCCTCACCTGGAGTACTGTGTCCAGTTCTGGGCTCCCCAGTCCAAGAGAGACATGGCACTCCTGGAGAGAGTCCAGTGGAGGGCTACCAAGATGATTAGAGGGCTGGAGCACCTCTCCTCTGAAGAAAGACTGCAAGAGCTGGGCCTGTTCAGCCTGGAGAAGAGAAGATTGAGAGGGGATCTCATCAACGTGTACAAGTATCTGAAGGGGGAGTGTCAAGAGGATGAGGCCAGCCTCTTCTCCGTGGTGCCCAGCAACAGGACAAGAGGCAACGGGCACAAACTGAACCACAGGAAGTTCCGTCTGAACCTGAGAAAAAACTTCTTCCCTGTGAGGGTGACAGAGCATTGGAACAGGTTGCCCAGAGAGGTAGTGGAGTCTCCTTCGCTGGAGATATTCAAAACCCGTCTGGATGTGATCCTGGGCAATGTGCTCTAGAGGTCCCTGCTTGAGCAGGGAGGTTGGACTAGATGATCTCCAGAGGTCCCTTCCAACCTAAACAATTCTGTGATTCTGTGATTCTTTAATTTCACTTTGTGTCCTTTATCCCAGTTCTCCTGGGAAACCCAAAAGGAAGTCTAGGATATTGCGGATCCTGGCTGTGTTATAAACTCTAGCATCTCAAGCATCCACCATCATCACTGGAAACTTTGCTGTCATCTGTGATGGGAGTGGAGCTTTGCCTTCAGTCAGATGCTATATATCCTTCAACAGGGCAGGTGTTTGTACCACCAAATGAGTGCACTGAACCCAGGCACAGTTTCAATAACAGACAGCTCTATGACATAAAGAAACAATCTATTATTATTGGGGTTTTTTAATATAGCAAGAATGCATCAATACAATTGCAACAAAACCCTCTGCGTAGGAGTAGTGATAATTTTCCCACTCTGGGTGTTTACTTAATGTTTCCCAAGGAACTTACCTTCTGTTGGATAATGCTAGACTATCTGTTTTTCCTATATGCCATGAATTGAGATAAGAAGGCTAAACAAAGCAAGGAAAGAATAAAGTATGAAAGAATATGTCATCATCAAGAGGAATTAAAAATGAGTGTTAGTAACGAGCAACAAGTAACAAGAAGCATCAGTAACAAGAAAAATATGTCTAAAAAAAAAAGGTTGGAGGCTGCAACCTCAGTGTCTTTGATTATATCCAAGTTCTTTTTTGGGTTTTTAAACAAAAAGAGTTTAACTGAAGATGGGGATTAGAAGTCATGTAGTCTGCAGCATAGTCTTTAATATTGCAATGGGGTTAACGGAAGCAGGTCAGACTATATACTGAGATTAAAAGGAATGAAATAGGTTCCTGAAGTTAAGATCTGCAGGTATTTTTGAGCCCGCTCCTTCTATACAGGAGCACAGAAGGAATAGTGAAGAGGAAATATTTGTTGCTGCTTGGGTGTGTGTGTTTTTTTTTTTTGTCCTTCCCTGACTGAACTCTTCACAGTCACAATGACTTCAAACTTGCAGAAACTGAGCATTGTGCCATGCTGTCCATGCACCTACTATATTTTTTTTACTATTATTCCTATTAGCCCGGTTTCCTAGGAAATGAAGTTGTTACAATCGCACTGCCTGCTGCCTTGCAGTTAAGGTTTTCCAGCCTGCTGGCCAATCTTTGCTGAGTTTGAAAGGCTGTATAAGTCCCAAAGACAATTAGGTTTCTATGTGTTTTGTGAAAAGTAGTGACTGGATAGAGGAGAGGGACCTTAACGCAGTGCCCCTGTCCGCAGGAAGGTGGGAAGGACAGAGCGCTCAATGTGCTGTTGGGCAGCCGCCATCTGGCCAGTTAGCACGGGCACAACTCCACACCAACTGCAGCTCAGCGGTATTTTCCTGTGGGCTAAGAGAGGAAAAGGAGGAGAAGAATATCATAAAGGACACGGGAGAAGGAGGTGAAATTGTTCTGCAGGTTTTGGGAACAGGAAGAAGAGTAGTTGCGCTGCCCATCATTTTGTCCACTAACTGATAGGAAACGAGGTCTTGCTAGTTCTGCCCTCTAGACATCTTGTGTTTTATTAGGAATATTTATATGCTGTTATTTCAAGAAGTATCTTCATGAAAGTAATATAGTCTCCCTTTCTGGTTGTAAATGCTATGGCTCTCTCTGGCTGATTATGTTGTTTGCTTTTTTAATGGGAAGAAAAATTAATTAATTTCCACTTCTCTCTGTGAGCTACTGCACCCTTGAGATGGACGTGAGTCTTATTATAGGCTATGTGGAAAACTTTGATGTCCTCTGTGCTGCCGTTGTCTTTAACATAGGTGTAAGGAATTTTAGGATAGGAGGAAAAAGAACCAGCTTGCATTTCAACATCAAAGTTTGACCAATAGGATTTAATCCTTACTTAGCCACGATCTGAGACAATTTCTGTTTACTGTAGTGGCACAAATTATCAGTTTTAATTAAATATAAAAATACTTCTATTTTTATGAAAGACTTATTTTAGAATAGTTACGCAGTTAAACACTTTTATATTTGCTCCCTCATGAGATTTGCCCATACTCCAGTACTGAGGGATTTGCAGAGGCCAAGTGCTAATGCATAGAAAGCTTGTGGCAGGGCTCCTGGTTTTTTTGTTTGTTTGTTTGTTTGTTTTAATATGGAAACCGAGCATTGTCAAGTACCCTTTTGTCAATTCTATTAATGAGGAAAGGTCATAACGGTGAATAGCTGCAATTTATGTGTTGACTCTTCTTTAATGAAATACTAGTTTTCTTGCTGAAACTCTCTGAGCTATAATCAACCTGCAATCTAGAAGGCGATATGACATATTACACCTTCCCGTTTCATGTCTCCATTACAGCATGTCATGCATAAAAATGAGGAATGCTCTTTCAGATGCTGACTCTGCTCTTTCAGATGATGCATAATTCCAGATATTTAAAGAGGGAGACAACTTATGGCCTGAATACACAGGTGCAGAGCGACAGGAAACTACATTCTTTCCCACATATAGAACAGGAACTCAGTGGAGACTAGATAAAACTGTTTTAAATAAGTATGGTTAGTGGATTAACAGTTGGTTTTGTTTTTGTAGTTTGCTGCGTTGGAGTGTTTCTTTGGAGTCTCGGTGAACACTGGATTTATATTATTTGCTTACAATTCAACAGGGAACGTGTCATGAATTTTACTGTTGTACAACAAAGAAAAATCATAGCTCAAAGTTATGAAGTCACAAGGCCAGCATGTATGCCACAGTCTTCCATAGACAATCAGACTGTAATGGAGACTTTAATGAGCTTTTACATGTGTAGAGTTGCATTGAAAATGCTGGTTTCCCAGCACAAGAAAAAGCTTTTCATTCAACATGGGAACATTGGCAATTGAATATTTATATAAGAAGGCTCTAGAGTGCAATCCAACATGATTGTTTTTGTTTTAACAAAGAATGCATTTTGCTAACTTAGCTTTAACCTGATTAGTTTAGGTACAATCAGTTTTGGAAAGATTATCATTTTTTTTCTTAAAACTGTTTTTTTTTTTTTATTGAGAGTAAAGTGCTAGTCTTTCCTGCCAGAATGATGAAGGAAAATAAAAAATCATTCTGCAGAAGTATTAGCATTGATAGAGTGACCAAAATTGAGTGAGTCCTGACATGCTGTAGCTGACTTTAATAACTTACCTCTGAAAAAACAGTCAAACAGCATATGCAGATGTGTTCTGCCTGACTTGACTTTGAGTTCAATCATTCTGTCCTTTGAAAATCTCATCCTAAAAGAGAATAGTGGGAGCCTGGGGAGGAAGGGAAGAAACCTTTTGTTCCTTCAGTTTGTGTGAGATCAAGAAAGGATTGCGGCATCTAAAGGTATTTGCAACATTTCTGTATTAACTTTTTCAGCAAAACTAAGATATGTTTACGCTTTGAGTTCGTACGTCCTTCTAGTCACATTCAGTTCAAATAAGTGAAATATTTATTACTGGAACTGGAATCTTGCAGAAGGATGTAATTATAAATTTAGGTGGACTTTCAAAAGGCAGCAAATGGCACCAAATGATTAAGAGAAAAGATCCATCCAAGTGGATAGCCATAATTCCTTGTATAAATACATCATTGTAAATCTGTTTATACTGTACTAATTTTTTTTTTTACTTTTTTTTTTTTAATCTAGGGATCAAAATATCTGGAATAAAGGGTCCATGTTGCCCAAAGGTAAGAATAATAAACTTGTTTTAGTTGTTTTTAATACCAGTGCTGGTGTTACTTTGACTTCATATTTGATATTTCATTATGATGTTTTATCCTCAAGAATTATGCAAGGGGACTTAAAATAAACGGTTTCCAACTCTGTCATTACATAGCCTCATAAAAGCAAGCTAATTCTGAAACTGGCTATTGCCAGGTTGTCCTGTTCCTTTCTGGGTCTTTGAAGGCCAAATCACTACAACCGTTTTCTCTCATAAAGAACAATGACACAATGTATATTTCTATCAGAGGAAGAGCCGATGCTGCTGAAAGCATCGGCTCCAGGTGTGGTGATATTGATGCTAAAACCTCAGAATGGTCACAGTCACTTTTTCACGGACTGTGTCCAAAAAACCTGGGCAGCTGAGGAATGCAGCTGGCAATGCAGGACTCGTTTGTGCAAATTTCCAGTGGATGTAAGTGAAAGAAAATGGCTTTGTTCTGGGCTGCATTCTTCCAGCTATTTCCCATGAGAAAAAAGGGAGGCTATTCATATCAATAGAGTCTGTAGGTCAAACACCAGTACTGAGTGACGGAAATCAGGCCCTCTGTTTTCAAATGACCTTTTCATAAGCCTCACTGCACCGATGTCCTTTTCTCAAATGGGTTCCCTACTCTAATTCCCAATTCTCATTTTAAAATTTCTGCAGAGCCTTTGCTTCTAGGCTCTTGGAATTTTGAAGCAAATGCAGGTCCTGACACACACTATTCTTGCCTTAGGAGATGGCTTTGACATAACTGTTTTTTTAAAAGCTAGAATTTTATAAAGAGGAACTAAAAAAAAATCAAGCTTAGAAACAAATCTTACTTTCAGCCCTTCTCCCACAGATTCAGATACTCTCAAATTCTTATTGCTTCTTTCTTCCTAGCTTTCTGTTTCAATCGTTATTGTAGTGAACATTTTTGGAGCAGGGTTGTATTATGAAAATGGGATCCAAATAATATTGTTCACCTCTCATGAAGTGTCATTTCAGTTTTAGGAGGAGTGAAATGTTCTTAAGAATTAGCTTAAATTCACCAAACAGATGACAATGAATAGACAAAGGCAGTTCCCCGTGGGGAAGAAACGACCGTCTTCTGCAGCACACAATACTGTTTGGTTTTGCAAACCCGGGGCAGTTGAAGGAGCTTCAACTCGTTGGATTTTTTTGTTTGTTGTTTTTTGCAGTATCTACAACACTAATGATATATTTACATATGAACAGTATAAGAGTTACAGATGGGTATACTTTTTCTAAGCTTTGTTTTACTGTTGTTTTGAAAGCACGTTTCAGCTTGCTACATTAATATATTGTTCAAAGGGTTATTAATATATCTGCAAATAATTAGAACATTTTGTGAATCACATTTAAAAAAAGATAGAAATCCTTTCATGAGTGCTTTACATAATTAAAACCTAAAACCTGTCGGAAGAAAAAGGAGACTTTATTTTCCAGCAGACTTAATCCTGGAGCAGTGTGACTTTGATTTTTGTTTGGCTGCAAAAGATTAGTTTAAATTCTATTTTATTCCTCTTGTTACAGTGTATTGGAGAAATATTCTTCACTTTTATCTGGCCTTGGCCAAATGACCTTGTAAAAGCTTCAAGAAAGCTCTCTTTTATCATGGTGATTTTCCCCCCCCCACCCCCTCCCCTTACCCCGACTTCAACTTCACACCCACTTCATGAGCAATGTGGAGAGACTGGTTTCTAGCTGTCATTATTCACACATATTTGAAGCAGCTGATTATGAAAGTCCTATTTAATTTTTAATAAGTGAATGTGTCATTTTTTTCGTAAATTGTTTTGCCTCTTACCAAATGCAATTATCCTAGTTACTGGGAACTCAGAAAAAAGAAGACATTAGTGCCTACAGAAGCTGCAGGAATATCTGGGTGTACGTTTTGTTCTGTACCCAGGCAAAAACTTCTCAGAGACTTGAACTGAAGTAGCTGATGGGGGAGAGGGTCGTATTTGTTCATGTTGTTGTTTGTTAACAACTATTATATTTAACAGCAAAGGCTCAAGAAGAAAGAGTATATATATAGTAGACAAAATCTTTCAAGTGTTTCTAAAAAGGTACATGACAGAAATAAAACTAGATAAATTTCAGTGTCATTTCATCTTCAGTGATATGATATACCAGTTTTTCCTTTTGCCTATTTTACTTTGGTAACTTCTGTTACATGAGTGGAGAACAGTATTGCAAGCTTAGCTTTAGTTTCTTACTATTCTTTTTCACCTATAGTTGCATGGAACTGAATTTATACATCCCCGCTTCTGCAAAGAACAATGTGTTAATACTTTTCAAGAGTCAGATGCATAACCTAAATATGCCTAGTGAAAATGGAAGGTCCACAGTACACGGTAAATAAACCATGCAGATGAAACAAATCTGCTGCATTTACAAGTACATTTTGTGCAAAGGTAAAGATTTCTTGAGCAGTGTTTCCAATGCACAGACATGCCATGATATTTTTCCGCCACCATTATGATATGACGATTCCATAATGGATCACTTGCGGTTTTCTTCTGAAGTGTGGATGTTGCTGTGTTTGCTTTCCCCTCTGTGACTCTCTGCAGTTGCCCTTAGTTATGTCTGTCTCAGAGAGTTACTCTAACCTCTTACAAGTCAGTCGCTAGTGTAGCTAGTAGTTCATGGAAATACCACTGGTTTTGGCAATGTTCTGTTTTTCACTCTCTTTCAAGCATCTGACACTGGGAAAATTCCTCAGGAAGAATTATGCATACCTACAGAATGACACTGTACTGCCAATAGTGCTTCACTGTGCTATCTGAATGCTGCTTTGAAAATTAAATTTACCTCTCCCTCCAAGGCTTCTCTCACTAACCTCCTTTTGTAGATGTCGGAGTCCGGAACTAGATGTCTGCTGGGTGGGATAGGTAATGCATGAACATATGTTTCACAGGAAATGTTTTTGCTTTAATCAGGTCCTTGTGTTGTACTCTAATCTGACTAAGGCTTGCAGGTAGTCTTTTTGAAACAGTGAACCTGCAGCTTCTCCGTACTTGGAGTACCATACCCATAGGTCCTGCTGAGGAAGCTAAGTGGGAAGGCAAGTCACCATGGTCACTGACAAGTTAAAATACAGTGTGATCATGTTGCTGTGTTTCTATACCAAAGAAAAAAAAGATCTTTTTATTAACCTGCTGCTTTCCCATTCAGGAACAGTAATGGCAAGTCACCTTGGGTAACCTCTTCCATTAAGCTTGTCTACTTTCTTTTGGCTGTCTTCAAAGATGAAACTTGATCACAACCTTCAAAGTGCTTTCTCTTATCCAGCATTTCAATCTCTTATTTGAAATGTTCTCCACAGCGTTTAGCTATTTCAGACATTGACTATTCCAGCCTTTTCTAATGGCAAAGTGTCTACATTTTCCCTATACTTTTGAACAGAACAAACAACTCTATATGAATAGAGGCCTGGGCAATGTCTTTGAGAGCCAAGGCCTGCTATGGAGACGATAAGAAGTTGCATGTACCCAAGAATTTAAGTTACCAGGCTGTCTAGAAAAGGCTTCTCTTACCCTCTTAGAAAGCTTCCAGTATCTCAGAATTACCACCTCCCCCCACATACACCCTGCCAAGACTTTAAATAGTAACCTGAAAGTACAGGGATAGTATGACATAATTTTAAAGAGGCTATAATGAAATGGACTGGCTATAGATTGGAAAACTGGCTTAATGTCAGTCAACAGTTAGGAACTAATAGCTTTTGCTAACTACCTATGGCAGTGAAGCTTTGATGAAGGCTTTTGAATATAAATAGTTTTCTTCGGGCTATAGATTTGCATCACAAAATTAACTATCTGTTATTCAGTGACATGGAAACAATTTTTATTAATATATAAGGGCAACAGAGGTTAATTTTGGTTGTTTTGAAAGTTATCATCTGCATTGATGATCTTGGTAGTATTTCAGAAACAAATCTTGCTAACAGGAACAGTATGAGGTTAGAAGTTAGGACAGGAACCACGCTTGCTTTATCCAGGGTAATGCAAATTCATTTCAACAGAACGGTTAAATCTTTATGATCAGCTATTTTAAATTCCAATACGACTTGACAGCAAGATTCCTGTGTCTAGAT
Source organism: Struthio camelus (assembly GCF_040807025.1). Lineage (NCBI taxonomy): Eukaryota > Metazoa > Chordata > Aves > Struthioniformes > Struthionidae > Struthio > Struthio camelus. The sequence goes on along the minus strand of NC_090942.1, from coordinate 189,833,161 downwards.
TTTATGGTCTGTCTAAATCAGAAAATGCCTTCCTGGGAAGAAATGCAGTGTTTGTTTAAGGATTTACAATGTTGTTGCATGAAGAAATGCAAATCCCTGTCTCCCACCTTGGAGGATATCTCAGCTATCAGGCTCTTTATGGTACTTCTCAGTGCTTAGGCTCTGATGACTCTACTGCTTTACATAAAAGAACTGAATTCCATGGGAAATGAGAAGGGGCATGTCTGTCTCATTAAATTTTACCAGCTGAATTGAATCAGATGCCTGTAATCTATAGATTCTTTTTGGCGCTCTTGATCCAGTCATCAAAGGAGGGTCTCTCCACTGCATCTTGTCCAAGAACAAATGGATGAAAAATGAATGTCATTTTGTTTCTTCAACTTAGTTTTTTTGTTTTGCAGTCACCTCTCTCCTTTCTCAGATATATATTTGCCTCACTCCCCTCTAGGTCCCCAGCTTACCACATTCTTTCCCATCTCCTAAACTGTCTACAGCTATTTTCATCTCCTGCTATCACTCATTTTTCTCCTTAATCCACATTTTCCACTTTCATCTTACAACCCAAGAAAGAGTTGTGTCATCTTACAGACAGACAACAAAAATGTTCTCGCCCCACTTCATTTTAACTGCTAACAACTCCTTTCTTTTTCATTTTGCAGCTTATTTACAGTAATTGTACGTTTTTCAAGCCATTCTCAGCTCCTGTATCTGACAGTCCACTGGAGTGGTTTTAATCAAAATCTCAAATGATTTCTTTTGCGATATGTCTTGGAATTGTCTCTGTCTTCAACCTCCTTCCTTGTTAGCAACAGCCAGTCCCAGTCCTCTCGAGCTCTGCCCATGGTGGCTCTCCCTCTCCTCTCTGGTTGCTCCCTCGGGTGGTTCTGGGTAGGTCTGCAAGATCCTGAATGCCAGTTTCAGTGCATCTGAGACTTAAACTGCTCATTTCCCTCCCTTGTCTGTGGAGGAGGACTCCTGTAAGTGCCTCATATTATGTGGAATAAATGCTTTCTCTTGTCCTGGCATTAAAGGACAGTCGTAGTAAACACGGGCACCCACATGGCAGATGCCGGCACTATAGGTAGGGGGGAAGTGTTTGTTGTGACTGGGACTTTGTAGTAAAGCATAAAGATAAGAGAAAATACACTTCAATTTCTTCAGTCTCTCATTAAAGACTTATCAAATTTCAAATCATTTCAGGCATGTCTTCTGAACTCCTTCCAGTTTGCTGTCATTAAAATGTTTTTTCCTTGCCAACATTAATTCATTTTTTATTTCACATACAGCCCCTATTCCATGCTCCTAGCTGTTTGATCTTGGCACCTAGCTCTTTAATTAAAAGAGGGTAAGCCCAGATTCTCATGCAGTCTGAACCTTTCTCTAGAATCAATCGCTAGCTCAGCTTGTGCCAACCACAACCTTATGACCAATTTCTCCTCCCTTCCCCTTGAGTCCATGAACTCACTGAACTACATTTGGATAGAAAACCCTTCCAGAAATGTTCTTTTTGAAAGATCATTTCCATTCAGTGTTTTCTTTTAAACTCTCACAAGTAAATATTTAATTTACTTGCCTGGACTGTGAAGTCTGAATGTTTTTTTCTTTGGTCTTGGTTTTGTTTTTAATGAGAATGTCATATGACCTTATATAACTCTGCTATTTTAACATACGAACATTTTGTCAAACAGACTAATAATCTCACCAAAAATACATCCTACTTATCTTCAAAACGTTATCTTTCACTAAACCGTGTTGTCCAGTATCGGTTATGCTCTTCTCCCTTAGTTCATTATTGAACACATCCTGTTTTGTCTTCCTGAGATTTTGTCTTGGATAAGCGTTAAACTGACAGACTTGTTGTTACATTTTCAGCACTTTATCCTTTTGAAATATTGAAAAATTTGTTTCCTGTCTTCTCTGTTCAATCTTTTGGACATTCACTTTATCTGAAAGGACACTCCCAGTATCCCACTTTGAAAATCGCAGTTTGACATAATCTCCTCAGTCACTGCCTTCACAGACAATGGTCCAAGTGTTCTGCTTTGTTGCTATTTAGTAACCGTGCTTTACTGATGGACTGAAGAAGTATATCTCCCCATTCTAAACTGGGGATATGTCTGTTTCCCAAAACTAAATGAAGATTTATTTTACTACCAGAAAAAAAGGATTTTGTACTTTTGCCTCCTCTTTGTCACAGTGTTCATTACTGAGCTTATCTGTGAGGGATTCTCTATTGGTGCTCCTTGTCTTTCTCTGCCTGGACTGGGATGTTTCCCTGGAAGTAGGCACCTGGTAATAATAGCCCCCCCAGATGACCCTGGCCACTTGGCAAAGACATACTCCAGTGCCAAAGATTCCCAAACTCCTCTCAAGTTACAGAAATCCCTGGCAGGTGTCTTAATAGAATCTGTGGTACATTGGCAGGTGACCACTGGAGAAGCAAGGTGCCTCATGTTCGCACAATTTGCTCTTAGCAGCAGAAAAGCTTTTAACGGCAAACATTCATATTTGTTCTACCAAAGCTGAAGGTTTGGTCCTACCTGCAAAAGAGAAAACAAAGTTATGAAAAGAGGAAAATAGTAAATAGAGTCTTGGTGTGTCTGTGACACCAAAGTTCTCTTCTAGCTGTCGCTTCAAAGCTTTGAGTAATAGCGTGACTCTAACAGCCAGAAGAAAATCTCAGCTAGCTCTGCTCTTAATTACCAGCTTCTCAGTTGCAGCCAAAGTTTTCTGATTTGTTCAATTGCATTTGTTCAATACAAATAAAGCAGTTCCCATTTTAAGACTCTACGGTTTCCTTCCTAATACGGAGTACTCTTTTCTGTTTTAGATTTGCTCTGTTCTTGGGGACAGACTCTACAGCTCTTGACTTTTTATTTTTATGTGTAAAAGGCTTGTTGGAATTCTTGTATCTTCACTTGTTTTATTTTGATTTGTATTTGTTTTGTAGACAATTGAATTGCTTCTGCCATCTTCGTGGAAAGTGTGGGAAAACAGATGCTTTTGTAGCACATCCTGAAGGTCAGCTGTACCTTCAGGCTTAGAAATTTCAGTGCTGCTCTTTACTCATGCACCTGACCCAGCCTCATTTAAATAACTAGTTACTATGAACTGATCTGGACTTTTTACTGGATGTTAAGGTAAACTGATTGCAACTGCTAAGCTGTAATGTATGATGAAATTTCTTAGGTAAATTTCACCTGTGAATGCCCCAATTTATTTTTACCTCAAATAAAAAGGTCAAAAAAAAAACCTCTCTGTTTTTCATTTCCTCCAAAAAGAAAAGAGGTTGAAAGGTAACAACTTGATTGACTGGAGAATTTTTTGGGTTAGCCTTTATTTTAAATGACTTTTCAGAAGTTCTGTAGTACGCTGTCATACTGAATCAATTCTGATGAATTCTCTGGTCTCTTGAACTTTTATGTTTTCTATATGTGAGATCAAAACTCAAAGCGCCAATTACTTTACTCTTTAAATCAATGCATCTCTTGGCTCTCCTTCAAAAAAAGACTGTATGAAGCAGTGATTCATTCTATTTTCACTGTTTAATCTAGAAAATGCATTGCTGTGCTCTTTGTACCCCAGCAGTTGTGTCCAGGCAGAAGGCAGTGGGAAATACTGGAACTGAAATTGGTTAAATGAATAGGAAGCAAGCCCAACTACAAAGATTTAATAAATAAATGGACTCAAAGTAATTCCTACCTTACAAGTTGTGGCTGCTGTTGACTTCAAGTGGAATGGTCAGCACTTGGATCTTCTGAAGATTAGCTCTCTTGTCACAAAATGGACACACAAAATCAGCACTTTTTCAGACTTTAGGTTAGGTGTGTGGGTGCATGAACAAGCACTAAAAACAGATGCTAATATTGTAGCATTTTGTAAAATCTATGATTCATATGGGATATCTATCTCACAGGTTCTATTTTCAATTTAGCATGAGTAACAATAATCTTTACAGCAATCTTTTAATGCTGTGAGGCAGAAAAAACTGGAGATGTAGGTGGAATACAACCATGGAGTTGATACAAACAGACCATATATTAGATTTGTAGTGCGCATATAGAGAGGAAAAGAAAATATGTATTGGTCCTGCAAAAGCAGCTTATTTTGTGTTTTGAGGAGTGCCTTTATTGAGAGAAGGATTCAGCTTGCTGAGCTTCAACTATTTAAGGAGCAACTCTATGCTAGCCCATCTGGAAGGGGACCCTTGACACCTGGGATGAATCAGCCTCTGAGGATGTCAATTTTTCTTCACTGTCTTTAGAGAGAATCCAGATCACAGAATCATAGAGTGGTCAAGGTTGGAAGGGACCTCTGGAGATCATCTAGTCCAACCGCCTTGCTCAAGCAGGGTCATCTAGAGTACCTTGCACAGGATTGCATCCAGACGGCTTTTGAATATCTCCAAGGATGGAGACCATAACCCCTCCAAGGAGCCTGTTCCAGCGTTCAACCACCCTCACAGTGAGGAAGTGTTTCCTTGTGTTCAAATGGAATTTCCTGTATTTTAGTTTGTGCCCATTGCCTCTTGTCCTGTCACTGGGCACCACTGAGAAGTGTCTGGCTCCATCTCCCTTAATCTCCTCCGTCAAATATTTATACACATTGATAAGATCCCCCCAAGCATTCTCTTCTCTAAGCTAAACAGTCCCAGCTCTCTCAGCCTCTTCTTGTAGGAAAGATGTTCCAGTCCCTTAATCATCTTTGTGGCCCTTCACTTGACTCCGACTTGTTCCTGTACGTCCACGTCCCTCTTGTACTGGGGAGCCCAGAACTGGACCCAGCACGCCGGATGTGGCCTCACCAGGGCCGAGCAGAGGGGAAGGACCGCCTCCCTCGACCTGCTGCCAATGAACTTTCTAACGCAGCCCAAGACACTGTTGGCTGCCTTTGCCACGAGCGCACGTTGCTGGCTCACGTGTAACTTGTTGTCTACCAGGACCCGCCAAGGTCCTTCCTCTGCAAAGCTGCTCTTGAGCTTGTTGGCCCCCAGCCTGAACTGGTGCATGGGGTTATTTCTCCTGCCAGGTGCAGAACTTGGCATTTCCCTTTGTTGAACTTCATGAGGTTCCTCTCTACCCATTTCCGCAACCTGTGGAGGTCCCTCTGAATGGCAGCACAATGACCTGCTGTATCACCTCCTCCTCCTCCTAGTTTTGTATCATCTGCAAACTTGCTGAGGGTCCCATCATCTAGGTCTTTAAAGATGTTAAACGGTACTGGCCCCCATAACGACCCTTGGGGAACATGACTAGTGACTGGCCTCCAGCTGTACTTCATGCTGCTCTCTGATCACAGCCCTCTGGTCCCAGCAGTTCAGCCAGTTGTCAGTCCACCTCCCTGACTGCTCATCTACCCAACACTTCATCATCTCTTCTGTATTCCCATAGTGACAACTATATGGGCAATCCTGGGGCCTTTATTAATAACTGCTTTCTCAGATAAAGACAAAGGTTTTCCATACTTCACTCTAGCAGTTATTGCAAATCATTCTTAAGGGAAATATAAGGATCACAGTCTAAAATGGAGGCTTCAGTCCTTTACTGATATCTCTTAGCACAACATCCTAAGACCGGCTGAAATTGGATGTTAATATCTGTGGCGATATAAGTTTAAGGGTTGCTCACGGGTCAAGTGAGACTAGAGTCCCATTGTACTAATTACTATGCACTCTGAGAGTCCCTGACCCAAAAAGGCTTTGTCAAAACAGACAAGGCAAATGGTAGGGAGAAAGGGATATTATATATGGACACAGTGATGGCTAGCAAACACCAAATTAACTTTGAGATACATTTTAAATTATTTAATTATTTAGGAGTTAACTGGGGAGGATTAGCTAAGCAGAGGAAGCCAGGGAAGGCAAAGTGGAAGGGAGTGATTAGTGCAGGACAGAAGAGAGGAGAAAGGTAGGAGCCTGCGGTTGCAGTGAAGAGATTGTGGAGATAGTGTGTGAGCAGACAGCCAACTTAAAAGCTTTTCTGGTCGTAAGACAGTGACCTTTTCCTAGAATCTTCCTTCACTGAGTCCATGAGGCTTGAGGGGTAGAAAGAATTTACTCTGAGAACCAAATGTCGCTGAGAGAGATGGCTCAGGGTATCCTGGTTGTGCTAAAGGCAGAGAGACAGCACTCAGTATCTCTGGAGGGAGTTGCCAGGAGGGAGCTCTGACTATGACTAAGTTGCATCTTTTTATTTTTTTTTTCCTTTTCCATGGCCTGTAGAGGTGCTTCTGCCATTGATCAGCCTTTATGCTGCTCCCAGCTAGCAGACATGTAGGCAGGGTCAGGTCTTGAGGAGATGATGTTCTACGACTTTAGTGTTGTTAAGAAAGCTTTTTATCCCTGAGCCACCTTGTTTCTCTCTGGGTTGCTGTTTGTCAGGCATCCATTTGAAGGACGTGACAACAGCCATAAATACCCGCTACCGGTACTGAGGTTTATGTCGCTTGATACACTATTTCATCCTAAAGGCAATATAGACCACACAGAACTCTAAGGTACCTTGAATCTGACAGGATTTTAAATAAATATATATGGTCAGATCATCAGGAGGGGTAAATCAGCATCGCTTCAGTGAAATTGGGTCCCTTAAACTGCACATGAGTTACGTATCTCAGCACAAGCAATCCCGAGCAGCTGAGTCTAATGCATTGCAAAGGAGCCACACAGCTGGCTCTGGGCAGACGGATCTGCAATTTCTCCTTCTTTTTCGGGACAAGCCCTCTCACCTGGCGGTTCTTCCCCTCTGGGAGCCCCTTCAGCAAGCTGCAAACCTGTTGCTACTGCCCCTCCTTGCACCTCCAAAACACACCAATGCATGGATGCCAAAGCAGTGCAATTGTACACATCAGTAAAGGAGTTATTGGAGATGCCTGGCAAGGCCAAATGATATACCAAACCAGGGTACGAGCTCAGTTAAAGCCTACAAACAAAGGCAGAATCCAGTTCTCTGTATTTAATTGCAATAGGGCATTAACAGCAAAAGTATGAGACTGAATATTTGGCTATGTTGAGTCCTTTCACATATTAGGGAAAAGAGCAGCAACACTATGCAAGTGTGGGTCTCAGCAGTGATGAGTTAGTCTTTTCCTTGGACGTTTCCTTCCTAATGGACCTATGACATGTTATGCTACTGTAATAAGGTACAGTTAGCCTGCCAAAGGGATGCTATGCCGGAGCCCATTCAATATCATGCAGATATCTTGTTCTGAGATTTCCACATGCTCCTAGCAAGTGGTGAATCATTTATTCATCAAAGGTTGCATTTCTTATGTGTTGAGTGGCCAGTACAATTCTTGTTTGAGCTTTCATTATGGGCTTCTGTACTGAGCATCTGCCTGCCTCAGTTTCTTTGTTACCTGGCCTTGCAGGTATATGGATCAGAGCTAGCCTGTTCTGAGGTGGCCATGTCTGAATGTCAGAGTAGATCATACCAGTATTTATTAATCCACTTTGTTCAGCTCTTCAGCTCAGATCGGCACTGCAGCATTAGTTGTGTTCACTCAGTTCTTCTACTTCTTATTGAGTGATGATTACATCTGAGCAGTGGGAACTAGTGAGTCATCAAAGGGTATAAATTCCAGGCTCTGTTTAAATGTTAAAAAGGTGGTAAATGCATGATATATGAACTGCTAAAATCTTCTACAGTTGGGAAAGCAGTATGCTATAAACAGGATTTATTTTCAATATATTAAAAATTTCTTGAGTATTCCACCAATAAATATCACAAGGGGTTGTTTTCTTATTGTGCTGTAATGAAAATGAATGTTTCAGCAATGTCTGCCCCCAGGCTGACAATAATGGCATTGGAAACAGATAGGTGAGGAAAATAGAAGCTAATGAAACTGGACCAGAGTTAAGAGATGTCACAAAACTCACTTTATTCCGTATGTGCATGAGTTACATTTAGTAATATTTAATAGTAAGCATATAACTATTATTACACTCATAAATTAATCTTTTCTGACTGTGAACATTTCATTACTGGTTACTGAGAGTCAGAGTTTAATACCACACATACAGCTGGCCAAAACCTTTTAGCTCGGGGACAACAATCATTTTCAAAAAATGACAGTGACAAATATCCCACACATTCAATCCAAAAGATCTTTAGATGAAGCTTTGTCAGCTTTTGAGGGGCACCTCAAGACAGCTTTCTGCTGGAAGCACAGGCACGAGTGCCCCACTGGGCTTCCTCCAAAGCATGAGAGAGTCTGGGCAGGCAAGTGTGCCTATGGCAATGGCATTAAGTCAGTAACTAGCTCAATCTGCCGTCAGCGTGGCTAAAAGGCATCCACTTGTCCAGGAGGTGAGCCAGTCAGGGAGTACCATATGTTACTGACTGCTCTTAAAAAAAAAAAAAAAAGGGTTAATTCAGTCTTTGGGGCAGGGACTAGCTTTGAGTACCAAGGCTCAATTTGATCTCCAGCCTCCCCAAAAAGGCAGAGTTTTTTTGTTATGGGGATCTGTGAGAACACAAGAGCACCACCAGAGTACAGAACACTTAACATAAGTTGGTACATGGAAAGATTTTGTGTTAAAACTGAAAGAGAAGCACAGGAAGGTTTATGCACAGTTTGAGCAAGGAAACATCCCTCAAAACATCTTTGTGCCTGAATAAAACAGCCAGCTGGGAACAATACCAGAAGAGACATAAAAAATAATTTAAAAAAAAACATAGAAACTTATCTATCTGATTAGTTGATCAGGATGTAAAACCATCTGAAATAATGAAAAAATCAGGATAATATGCTTTATGATCTAAATAAAGTGCTTATAAGAAGCTAGTGCTGCTCCAACCTAATAATAGCATTAGAACGAGATTAGGAACAAGAATACTGAATTTATCAAGTAAGTCCTGAAAGGAAACAAAGAATTGAAAGTCATAAGAATGTAAAGGAAAGAGAAAGAAGCCAGTGTGAATAGCTAGATAAAGGTTGAAATCGTGTGCCAGTTAAGCCCTTAACAGCAAGAACTATGAGCAGAACTGAGGTGTGTTGAACAGCTCAGAGCTGCTGCAAGTTATTCTTCCACATCTGTGGGAGATAAAACTTCTCTCCAAGGCCCATCTTCAGAAGAACTCTTGTAAAATGAATGCACTAGAAAGAAGCTTGTCAAAAAGCCTATATAATTTCCCAAGGCATTTATCCATTTTCATTTACTGACCTTTAACATTGACTAGCAAATGTGTAGTTGTTTACTAAGTGCTATGGTATGATTTTAAAATGCCGTAGAAAGTTTTACAGACTCCATTGGTTTCTATGAGGATTTTCCACGCAGAAGGATAAAAGTCAAGCTAACCAAAAACAAGACGGAAGGAACGAAGGAATACCTGGAACAGATAGGATCAGTATTCATGTTGGTAGCAAAGGATTGATACCCCAGCATAGTACAGAAAGTATATCGCTAAGCTGGAACAGTACAAGGGAGGGGGTTTCCCCTACGAAGGGAAACATAAATGTCCTCGTCTACCTTTCCCAGTGTGTCAGTCTATATACCAACTCTATAGGAGAATAATAGGGAGCAAGCCACAGGGCTTTCTAATTTTAACCAGTTATGATGAGATGCACAAATCCCAGTCCCATGACGTGAATTATCTTCATTTCTTCACCCTATCGCAGAAATACATGCGTAAGAAGAAAGAGATGGAATTGCTTTGATATTACCAAGTAAGGTGGCGGTGCAGACAAAGACAAGAACTATTAGGCATGAAATAGATAATACGGCACCAGGGACACAAATGACAAATGTCTTATCCTTACCATGAAAGAGAAAGGTTTAAGAAAAGAACTCACTGTTTCTACGTGACTACAGTAATGTGAAACAGCCTAAGACAATAATATTAAGCAGCAGCCCTAGATTGCTTTTTTTACAATGAGCCTAGGGAACAGAGCTCTTAACTGATAATTGCTTATTACATACATAGTATTCTGATTGTGTACAATATTCTTATCTCAACTGAATTCTTCCATAGAAACAGCAAATTGCCTGCCTGATCTGTCACCTGAGGAACTTTTCATCACTCTAGGCATTTTTATTTTATTAATATTGAGATGTATAGTGATTTTAGAAGAAATTTTAAATTTCAATTTTCTGTTCCCAAATCTTAATTTTGCACCTCTTTTCAGCTAGTCCCCATATAGCATTGTTATGATTCTAAAACCAAAACACCTAGATCTGACATAATACCTTTGTCGGAGGAAAAAAATCTCTCTCTGTTGGGTGATGCATCTCGTCCCAAGAAAAGTTTCTAATGTAGGTCAGATTAAATACTTTCTGTAGGCCCCTGTCTCTCTTCACTGGCTACAGAAGGCGCTACCTGTGATTAGGTGAGCTTTAGATGGCTCCTCCTAGACACGGAAAGCAGGCTGATATGGAGTCTTAAAAATCCTGAGACCTTGATGCTTGCCTTTGGGTTGCAGGTCCATGGGGCCTAATGCAGCTGCATCAGAAATGTGAGTGTCATGTAGCAATCTAGATGCTCCTTGTTCTCCCAGGTCCTCTACTTTATTCTTAGTGAGACCAAGGGAGCAACTCTAAATGAAATACCCCTAAAGTTCAGATCAGTCTGCAGGGACTTTGTAAAAATCAAGACTCCTGTTTGGAGTTAGTAACAGAATTGCTGGAACATTTTTTATGCAGTAGGTAGTAATTATGAAAACGAGGTCACTGATATGAAATGGATAAGGCTATTGCTGGATAAGTTTTGTGCATTCAAAATGTGTGCTTTGGTTAGGTTGGTTGGGATACAGTGCTGTGTTAGGTTAGCAAACAACGCTGCTCAATAGAACCATATTTGCAGAACAAACCAGTTGTTGCTGAGGAACCCAGGCCCACACTGCCCTCGTTTCAGGTGGGTTTACTATGGACTGACTCTTCAGATTGAAGGCCATTAGTGGCTGGAGCATGCTGGCTGTGTTAAAAGAGTGGTTCTTACATTTTAGCATCATCTGCTAAAAATATACTCCAAAACCATCCTGAAGTGTGAAACAAAGTGTGGTGAATAGCACACTGAAGACATTTGCTTCAAAAGTGCCTGCTGATCTGAGTTAAAATAACATAGGCACACCCACAATTTCAGTTTCATTGAAAATCTCAAGAGCTGAAAGAAAATGCTCGTGCTGAGTCAAAATGAAGAGCCAAAGCATTTTCTTCACTTTTCCCTGAATAACAGACCTACAGTATTTTATTTCAGAAACAGTAGGAACAATTTGTTCTTCCTATAATGATGCAGTGATTTCCCATGAGCTATGGGAGCAGGAAGGCAAGACTTCCCCACCCATGGTGCACAAAGGACCACTTGGTTTGGAAAACGATCAGGCAGCTTGCCTAGGAACGTGGGCAAGACATCAGACAAGTTTATGATAAGTCATCACCAAGTCCTTTAGAGTGCATTGAGTCAGCTTTTGTTTTCATGCTGCATTGAAAAATTCTCAAATAAGCTATAGATGTGGCCAAATAGAGAGTCATCCCTGTGGAAATAAAGAGCAGAGCACAGACTTGACTAGTGACAGTCCTAACAAAGAATAACTTTGATGGCATTGTCTTGGTTTGTAGTGTTAGAAAAGATATCACTGATATCTTGGCTAATTCTGGAGTTGAAGCTTTTGAGAAAATGACATTTAGAAAAAACAGTTAAGGTTGCCTTGCTCTGATGTATCCATGAAAGGAAAATTTGAGAGTGCTCCTTAATTCAGACAATTAAATGCATTCCCCAGTATTGCTTTACAGGTTGGGGATGTCTCTCCTTCCCCACTAAAGTTAGCACAGCCTGAGGCACCACGAACAGTGTGACAGAAATAATAAATAAGATTAATAAACTCTCCAGGTATTCAGATTTTCTACTGCTTTCAGCCTTGCTAAAATATATAACACTCCTGCACTGATGCTGTATAAGTAACATTAATGCATGCAATCTCTATCCAAAAATTCATTAGGATTTGAGTTTGAGCTACCATATTTTCGCATCCCAAATCAAGGACGAAATACTTGGGAAGAAAATTTTCTGTCTCTCTTTCTTTTCTTTTTTTACTGAATTCCTTTGTCTTTTTTACTTTGTGTGTGAACAGACTGATCTGACCTGTTCTTCTCATGTGCGTAAATCCATTGACACAATGAGACTACTCTGGAGGGAGCACTGGCTGCTCTGGGACTGTTGGTGTAAAGCAAAGCAAATTTGACACCATTTCAATAATTTTATGACATTACAGCTGCTTTTCTCCCTGCTGTTTTTCTGTCTCCACAAGCCTATTTCCCATCCTCGACTATCCTTGCCGGAGAGCTGACTGCCATCTAGTGATCCCTTTAACCACCTTATTCCCTATTGTCACTTTACAATATGCTTGTCTTACAGCTCCAATCTTTTAGTTTATAGCCTGCCCTCTTTCTCTTTTTCCCCAGTGTTATGAGCAATATCAATTATAAAGCATTGAAACACAGTCTACCAATCCCAGCAAAGGACAAACTAAATGTGATATTAAGTCATAATTTTAGTCCACATAATTTTTTTCTCCTTCTGTATTTTATAGAAAGGATATTGGATTTCTGTGTTTCACTATAACCTTGCTGTCAAATAAAATCCCTCGGCAAGGGAGAAGATTGTTTAACCCACCAGCAATGAACCATTGACTACGGTTGAATGTATTTAGCACTTTAATATGCCTATCTACCCTGGTAAAGGCTGTCTGTGCTTTTTGGTTGTTTCTCTTAAGTGATCTGGTACAGCTGCCTGTGTGCTGAGAGAGCAGAGCTCAACTGTTTCCAGCACCATATAAAAAAAAACCTGCTTGGAGCAAACCTTAATGACATCATGCTGCAAAAAGAAGTATCCTCTCTGAACAAGCCCTTAAATGTCAGCCATCCCACAGCAGGTACATCTCCCAGCAGCAACAAAATGAGACATCGTATATAGAAACACGACCCTTATCTGAGCTGTTTAGTCACCTCGTCCAAATTAGATGGAAACTGTCCTTAATTCATTAATATCTGAGAAAGGCTCAGAGGAGGTAAAACACTCTCTAACTGCTGAGAATCATGATAATTAATTTCCGAGTCCAATCCAATTAAAAAAGAACTTCAAAGGGACTTTAAGCAGGGATATCTGAAATGTAAGGTGTTTCAAATACGAGATATTAAACTCTTTCCCTGTACAGTCCTAGGTATTCTCACTTAAGCAAGTGAAGGTCTTCCTGTCTTTTTGTCTGCCTGTCTGTTTGGGAATGAGTGGAGGAGGATGACAAATTAAATCTTTTACAGTGGCAGCCAAAGAGGATGCTCTCCAGACTGAGAGGTAACCAGTCTGCATAAAAAACAACAACCATGAGTCTAATGTTGAGCTGGCAAATTTTTCCGTGCATCAGAATCACAATCATATTAAAGAGACAGGTGGTCAAAAACACTAGAGAAATCACTGTGATTTATTCAATGCTTTCAGGGAATCCTAGACATATGTTGATGCTGGGAGAAGAGCTAAAAGCTTGATTTTTCAATGAGCAGGGAAAGAAGGGAGAATTTATCTGATGACCATGTGACTATAGGAAATGCAAATAGGGTGTTATGAACAGGGTTTTTTTTTTTTTTTTTTTTTTTTTTTTTTTTTTTACAGACATGAGCATCACTTACATCTTAGTAGCAACGAGCCAAACCTGCAATGCAATATATCCGGAGTAGCCATATTGAACATTCAGGTCAGCTTGATAGGTCTGAAACTGAAATAACCTAATTAGCTTTGAAAATAGCTGAAATCAATCATTTCATTTCTCTTAGAGCAAAGGACTTCCCAGAAGAGTTGAAGAAACAAGTATGCACAGATACCTAGGAAATAATGCACCTAGGAGTGATTTTGCGGATAACCTGGATTCAGCTCCAGCGTCTGCCATTGCTCTCTTGGGTGATGAGATGTAGTCACTATTCTCTCTCCCTGCCTCAGTTTTCCCTTCCAGAAAAGGGGCTAATCAATGCAGCTTTTGTGAAGCACCTATCAAGGAAAAATGCTCTTTAAAAACAGTTTCCTTCAACAGACGAGGCTCCAGCTATGTCTATAACAAAGTCAATGCCAAGACTACACATCACAGTCATATTCCTACTTCAGTTTCAGACTGTCTTGAAAAACCCTTCCTAAAAGCTAGGTAAATGGATTGAGCTGTTCATCTCCATGACTATTCTGCTGGCTGCAGCTGGGCTGCCTGTTTGAGTGCAGCGTATCTACAAAAGCTGAAGTCAACGGGATTACTTCATGAGTAAGGCACCCTCTCGTGCTAGGCATTTGCATTGCTCATAAAAAGCCTCCACACCTAGCAATTTGCTGCTAAACATAACGGAGAATAGCGGAGATGTTTCAACGCAGCCTTAGCGGCAGGTGGCTTAGCAATAATTAGTCACATTCTTCTCTTTTCACAAAGATCAGTTCATTCCATGTTATGTCTCTGCGGCTATCTTATTGATTAGTAATACATGGCACAACCCAGAGAAGCCACTCCTAGGCAAATGCAACTACTAGTTAATATACAGAAAAACATGCAATGAAAAAGTAACTGTGCAAACAAACTGCCTGAGGAAAGCAGAAAGCAGAGTCCACAGGGGACAGCCTGGTGTCATGTTCACTGGGTCACGTTCCCAGGAGCCAGCTCTCCAGCTTGCGATGCTCAGAGCTCTCCTGGTTCGGAGCAGAAGCGAGAGAGACTGTCCCAAGGCGACCTGAGCAAGAGAGTGGTACCAGGGAGCTCTCACATAAAACAGGCTGTCCTTGAGGGACGAAGCCCTACTCAGCAGAAGCCGTTAGTGGCATCACCTGCAGTAGGAGCTATACTTCATACAGCAGCAGCCAGTGCCACAGAGGAGCATCCAACTTGCAGACTGAATTAATTAATAGACTGCTATTCCATTGCTGTCTCTGCCAGCTGGCATGTCAATGCCTTTAATAGTATTATGGAAACCAGCCATTTGCTGGATACCTTTATGAGCTGAAGTAGCTTTCAAGACCCTTAGATTTAAAAAAAAACAAAAACAAAAAAAACCCCACACACCTGTGATGGACTTCCTCTCTTCCTGGGATAATGCAGTGTTAGTATTTGGGAAATCTCAATAATATTGATATCTATGTGCTTGAATGAAGGAATTTTTTCATTCCAAAAGACGTCTGATATTCCACCCTGCTGTTGAGAAAACATCAAGAATTGTAACATCATTTGTTTCATGTTCCTTCCAGTGATGATAAAGCAGGTTTTTCCTATTGTAAGTGAACATTATGTTGGTTGTTTGTCTTATTTAGGTTATAAAAGGCTTGTCTTGAGATGTTTATTATTTACTCAATACTTAATTGCAGCACTGGCATATATTCACAAGAAGGCAAATACCAATTTTTATTATCAGTCAGGTGGTCCTGTTTTTTTTGTTTTATTTTGTTTTTTAGGCGGCAAGCAAACAAAATATCTTTGTTATGTTTCAAGCATTCATCGATCCTTAGGCAAAAATAGAGCAAAAGTTCAGAATAATATGACTGTTATATAATATACATACAGTCTTATTGTAGAATGGCTTTTGTCCATTTACAATTCTGATTGGCTGGTTGGGCAGAAGGAAATTAAGCCATAAAGAATAAGTTGCTATACATGACATTTCATTTTGGAATAAATGGGAACAGAAATGCACAGGCTGGGGTCTCCGTGCATTCATCTACCTGGGTATCCAGAAATGAAATGAAATGTCACATACAGCTGCCCAAGCCCTCCACAGCTTATTTCACTGTATCATTTCTGTAAAATATAGCATTAAAAGGAAATCCAAAACCTGGGCCAATGTTGCTTGAGCAGTTTCAGCATGATCGTGTTTTTTATCATGCAGATGACAGCTCTACTTTCTCTGTCTCTGCGCATTCCTTTTATGTCTGTCTGACTATCCTATCATTTAGCCCCGCACCAGAAGGGCAACAGTGTGTAATCTTGTTGTTTAGAAACTGGTCTGGAAGGTTCTCCCTAAGTTGAGGCTAGCTGAATAGTCCTGCTACTTGTATGTCTTTGAGCAGGTGACTAACTAACCACAGCATGACCACTCTGTGAGAAATCAAAACTATTCTCTGATCAGCACTTCTGTTTTCTTTTACTTAATTTTCCTTTTCTTGGTACAGGAACAACAATTAACAAGAGAGTGGAAAGCAAATAAGTCACTTAAAATACCCCATAACATTAAAAAGTACATATTTAAAATGCAGTTTGATAAGTAGCTCATTTATTCTTTTGCAGCCACTTTTGCTTTTTTCTGCAGTGAAAGAGAACATTTTCTTTTCATGGCCACTGGGATGCCAGCAGGGGGTTGGCTTCAATGAAAGCTACATTTAGCTGTAAATTTAGATGTGGTGCCAAACTGTCATGATTAAAGAACTGTATTACTTTGGGTCTTAAAAGGTGAACAGGAATACTATTAAGAAAAAATGGCATTGCTTTACATAGTGAGGCAAAACGTCCTCGTATGTATTGTTAGCAGACACTTCAGTCATTTTCTCCTAAGTGTAATTTTTTTTTTCCTTAAAAAAATTACATTGCATTGCTGCTCCATTGCTGGTCTCCCGCATGGGGCCAGACCAAAGCCCACAGTAGTCCCTAGGACTCCATCTCTTCTCATCAACAGGTACTGGGAGGATTGGAAGCAAGATGTCCCAGCGGTGACTGTGCTAGTGAAATCAGCAGAATTCCTGATGGCTGCTGAAGTGTGGAGCCTGCTGATATGAAAAGAGGAAGACAGATTGTCTTTCCCTGGAGTTGGTAAAAACATTTTCAAAGCATTTATAAGCTGAAAAACAGCATCTCTTCTGTTCATGAGAATATGTATCTCTCTCTCTCTCTCTCTCTCTCTCTCTCTGTGTGTGTGTGTGTGTGTGTGTGTGTGTGTGTGTATGTGCACACACACACACACACACGCACTCAAAAATTGTGGTGTTTTTTTTTTTTTTTAAAACAAAAATCCCTACCTGGTCACATTTCAGGAATCTATTGAGCTTTAGTCAAAATAGAATAGAAGTTCAAAATAAAGTGAGTTTTCTCATAGAAGGCTTTTGTCTCTCTGTAATTCTGACTGAATGGTTGGGCAAGAATGTGTTCATCCATGAAGACTACACCTTAATCTCTTGCTTGTCTATTGAGTATTATATTGTATATCGTATGTCTGCGCATTGGGTAGATTATTTTGTTATATATACTTTCAAATATTTATATATTAATTTATGTATACAAATAACTGCACCAATTTATAATAAAGGTCAATTTATATTTATACCAAATATGTCGTTTTGTGTTTGCATACAAAGATGTGTACTTATTTACATACACACACAGATATATACAAACATACGTACTTTTATATATATTTATATGTATGTGTATCTGTCCTTTGAAACTGAGTGGATCAGGTACCATCCATGCTATCACGTCTCCTTCCTGCTATCTTTATCCTGAATACATCATCTGTTTTAATATCCTCATTATTCTTATTATTAATACTGCTCTTTCTTTAGATATCATTGATTACCTCAGTGAGATGCAGTAAAAAAATAATTTCACAGGTAAAAGAGTCTCAACTTGGGGAATTTTACTTTAGTTAATTTATTTCCAAGCAGCACAAACCTATGATTACAGATTTGGGTATTGAGAAAAAGGAAAACACAATTAGCTACATAAAAATCTATCTTCCCCTTTCTATGGTCTCAGTTTTCCTTATTTGCGCTATGGGTTACAACCAGTCTATCTTTGTCCCAGCATGGGTGCCCCATGGCTGTGGTCCCTTGGGGATGTCCGTACTTCCTTTGGCATGGCGTTTCCCCCTCAATCACCCATGTACGTGCTTCCAGCCATAGGGACTGCTGGTTTCTTTCCAAAATATGTCTGAGCAGGGGCACTCTGTGTTTCGCCAATTGGATAAAATTTTGGTGCGTAGTGGTGAAGTTTTGGCACATGGCACATGATAGTTAATTGGGGGGGGGGGGGGGGCACTGCTGTTTTCCGGTGCCTCAGGGCTGGCCAGAAACATTGACACCACACTTGAAGGCCCATGACCTCTCCCAGCCCAGGCCACCACTGCCACCCCTTACCATTATACCCTCTAGCATATGCCCCAATCTATAACACATGACCCTTACAAATTCCATCCCTTACCCCTGCAAAATAGTTAATGATGATAGCCTTATAGCTGTGAAAGCCTATAGCTGTTATACATATAGCCCTTACAGCAGTCAAATGAGTCCCACAGTCCAGGCTGTGTGCAAAAACAGATGCATGGACTGAGGTATTGCTATGCATACCTGGCCCTGAAGAGACCCGTGCACAAGCTTGTTTCTGCAATTCACAAAGAATAGGGCAATGGCTGAGGTTCTTCTATAGGGTCCAAGTATCAAGCGTAAATATTCAATTATTCACTAGATAGGAAAATATTGAACATTTTCCAATGTCATAGTGAATGTAGTGAACTGAAAGGAGAGCAGGAATCGGTATCCCCAATGTTGGTCCAGCACCCATGAGGAATGGGAAAGATGCTGGCAACTTCAGTTAGAGAACAAATACAGGAAATGTTACCCAGGAGAGTGGCGTAGCTATCGTATGTGAAGATGTGGGCCAGTAGACCTGACCAGGCCAGCGCAGACCCTGACCAAACTATAAAGCTGAAGGAAATCAGGCAGAGCACTGGGGACAGGATGCAGAAAGGACCACCTGATCCACACTACACAGTGATGCTTTGTGTGAAGAGTGAATCAGTGCTGAAAATAATATGCACTCTTCTCAAGCAGATATTTGTTTCTGTGGGTGCTAACCCAGGTGCCTGGGTAGGCTAAGATCCTACACTGCTGTCCCTGCTGTGGCTGCCAAAGACCCTTGTTAGAGGCTCTAGCGAATGAGCTCCTCCACTGGGATCATATATTATGTTTGTGATGTGCGCTGCATTTCCTTGCGTGCAAGTGTCATGCACCCCAAACACCTGAGCTACCTATGCAGGATGAGGCAGGTATGTGCATCTCCTTAAGAAATGAAGAAAAAAGGGGAAAATAATGTGCTGAGCGTTTCTGAGGTCAGGGAGCAAAAGTAGAGCAGTGAGAGTTTTTCTGCCAGCACAGGGTGGGAATCTTCACTGTGCTAAGGTCAGGGCTGTGGAGGCATCCTCAGGGGCTGAGACTCAAAGCTGTGAACTCAACCGGGATAAAAGCTGGCCGCATAACTGTCTTTGCCCCCCACAGCTGCCCAGCAGCAGTGTGACGCAATGAACCCAGCTTTTCAGGCCTTCCCACGCTCTCCACGCCAGCGCCAGCCCCTTTCTTTCACCACAATAGGAGCAGCCTTCCCCTGCTCCAGCTTTGTTTCTCCCGCTTGGGAGGCACATTTCAGTACAGCATTCAGGAGCCTTAATCCATCTCTGCACCAGGCTACTGGCCAGCAGCTGAGGCTTTTTTTTTACTGGCCAGCGGCTATGTCCTTCCTGTCCTGACTCTGCCTTTGGTGATGCGCCAGCTATCTGCTCCAGCTCCAAAGATGTATTTGTGTTGACTGCACCTCCATAGTCAATCTCTGACTGGCAACATGGACTTTTACTGTTCTCTGTTTCTGTGACTGGCTGATTTACGTCTGGTCTGAGACCTGCTCACCATTTCCTTGAAGCCCGCTGTCTACCCTCTCTAATGCATTGCTAAAGCATGCATTTGCGGCAGCAAACTATCCCTCCCTCTCCTTAGCAAGAACAGTCCTGGCTTGTCAATCTCTGCGCAAGGCTATCTGTGAAAAGATGTAATGTGGTGACCCAAAATTTTAAGGTAGTGATGATCCCTTCCAGTCTGCTTTGCTTTGGCTAGCATGTCGTTTTTAAAGCTCTCCTGTTCAAAATGCTCCTTTCCAAACACAAATCCTGTCTGAGTGTCCTCTAGGTGGTCTCCACAAGTCAACAGAACAGTACTGAGCTGTGATCTCTGCTGTACCTAGAAAAAGTGAATAGGCTTCCTTATATTTTGAGAGGTGGAGAATACATGATGAGGCTGCAATGTGCTTCTGCTGATCCTCTCTCTCATTATACATCTTCCACTATTTCATGCACAGGCTGAACTAGTAATCTGTGCTACATATGCTGATTTTTTTCAGTACCTGTCTTATCTCATGACAGCAGGTATAACTGCTTGGCCCCAATAAACAAAAATCATTTATTGCACATACCAATCCTATCTTTTACATGATAGAAATATCTTTTGCATTCGATCCTTGAAATCTGGCCAGTCCTGGATAAATAGGTGGTTTCTATGGCTCCTGCTTGCTTCATGCTCCCTTTGACCACCTGGGTCCTGCCCTCTGAAGTACATAAACGAGCCATTTGCAAGTATCATACACGTTGAGGTGCTTTCTCCCATTTATGCCTTTCCTGCGAAGGACTTGCTCTTCATCTCGTGAGGTCTTAAAGACAAAGGTATTAGGTGCATTTGGCAATGGCTTCTTTGTGATCTTTTCTAATGGCCTGTGGTCAGACTGTGCATCCTTCCTATGCCTGGAGGTGCCATACTGGCAGCTCGTTCTGTTCCAAGGAGAAGAGCCAGCAGTTTCTTTTTCACCTGGCAAATCCTTTGCTTGTGCATCCTGGGCCTTCTTTTGGCAAATGTGTTTGCTGGTCAGTGGTTTTGCATCGCTGCTGTTCTCAGGCTCCCCTGCAATCCCAAACTTGAGATGCAGCTGGCATGCAGGGCTGTAACACTGGAGACGTGGTGTTGACTTTGGGCTTTCCCTAAACCTATAGATGCTCCTCCTTTAGTCCTTCTCCACTCATTACATAGTGACTGTTTTAACAGTTCTTAGGCTTCTGATATGTGATGTGCTCATCTGTGGGTGGCAAACCTTTTGGGTATTGGCAGCAAATTTAGTTTAAAAAGTGGCACAACTGCCTTATTACTGGTGGTGCCAAGACTAACCTCCGTCAGTGTCAAATTTGGTAGCAATGCTAAGGATTTACCATTTGTACCCTAACTTGAGTTCTAGATCTATTCTCTTCCTTTTAATCAAATGTTGTCCATTTAGTCCTTTTCCCTTTGTGCTTAACCATGTCCTGAGGAACCCCATTCTCTTTATGGCTCTGAATCAAGACAGGCAGTTCTATTCTCTCTTTAAATCCTAGCCTTGGATGGTTAAATTTCTTCTTTTCACCTTCCTCTTCTTTTCACCTTCCTCTCTTCCTGAAGAGAGGAAACAGACAGTGTGCATCCGATTAAATGCTGCCACGACACATGGTTTCTGTTCGTATGCAGTAGATCCACATGCATGTGCAGGAAACTATGTTGGCTTCTGGTAGAATGAGCCTGTGGACAACGCATGTCCATTTATTGTAGGTAAGTGATTTTTCTTTCTTATTTTCACTCTATGCTGTGGAGTTTTTCATTGATATTTCCTACCTACCTTGCAATAATTGTGAGAAAATTAATCAGTAAATGTTTGCAAAACACTCCACACATAAAACTGCTAGATAAGTACTAAGTGTTATTTCAATTAGAATTAATAACAACAATAGGACTAGACTAAGATCCTTTCCATGGGCATAATACGTGTTTTCAGAGGGAGAACTTAAACTGACTGCATATTTAGCAAGTTACAGCTACCTAGTGTAGATAATCACAAATAAATTACTGCCAGGGTTCTAAAAGTAATTGAAAACCTCGTTAATAAATTTAGTGAAGAAGAGAAAAAAGCCCCATCTAAAAAACAAAAACTAGCTCAGCCAGCCATCCCAGGGGTTGTCAGCTGAGCAAGTGCAAAGGACTGTAAGCCTACAAGATATGGAACAAACCTGTAAATCTCCGAATACCACTGGCAATTCTTATTACTTGCCTAAAGACCTGACCTCTTAAGAAATGGAGCAGAATCAAACGTGGCCAGGTGCGTCTAGCAGGAAGCAAGATGTAACCTCCCCTTGAGACAGAGCAGAGTGCAAAATATGATGACAGCAGTTAGCAGGCGGATCAAGTCATGCTCTACTTGGGTTAAGCGCTCTCGGAAGCTGAAAAGTGCCTTCAACATCTTCTGTATCACAGAATCAAAAGCACTGAGATGGCTGATTGCAACATGTTGCAGACATAGCTACTGGCTTAAATTTGCCTGCCGTCTAGCTCTGGCTACGACCTGCCATCCAGCAAGTCCAGTTTTTACCACTTGAGCTTGAAGTAGAGGTCCCAATAGAGCCTGTCCAGCAAAGGACTTGCACATGTGTGTAACTTCAAGTTACACAAGCAATCAGGCCTCTGTCAACAAGCCAAAGGAGAACAATACACGCCCACATATATCCTGTTTCCTTGCAGCTCTAAACACAGCAGATTTTCATCTCTGCATACCAGGGTGCAAGGGTCTTTAAAGACTCTTGAGTGGTCAATAATATGAGGCAACTAGCTGTTGTCCTATTGCAGGTCTCCTCCCAAGACCTGCTCTACATACTGCGAAAGGCTGGCACTCAGCTAGAGGGTGAGAGCAGAAGTGCTGTTCGTGAAGAGCCCATGCTCAGGCCATAATTTGAAAGTAAGAGGACAATAAGTTTTCAGGATTAGCATGATATGACATTTGGTGGTTCAAAATCCTGTTGATGCTACCAGTTGCCTTTAGGAAAAGCTTTCAAAACAGTAGGAATCATATCAGTCAAACCCAGGAAGAAGGGACAAGGAAGAAGAAGAATTAAAATATCCCAAGTATTGTCTTTGGATATTTAACGGCTTGCTTGGGCCAAATCGTCTTCTCAGTTCACAAGGTAGGATATGAAGAAGTAAAGACTGAACAATAACTCTGCTAAAAGCAGAAAGAGAAAACACTTTGTTTGCCTATTATCGAGGTTTGCCTTTTATTTGGGTTTTTGTCACCCAATTAAGAAATACCCTAAGAGAAGTGTCCAAATTTTGTCAGGAGAAGAGAAGCTTGAAGGAAGAGAGAATCTTGTTCTGAAAGAAGAGAGAAGAGCACAGTTGCCAAACTCTGAAGAAGGCTGGGATCAAGAGGAAGATATTAAAATGGAGACAAGACCTAGGCCAAAAAAAAAAATCTGCCAAGAAGAAAAACAGTTTAGCATGGTAGGAAAGAAAATCTAGTACTGTAGGCTAGGTGCTAAGAAAGAGAAAGGGAATCAAAGCATAAATCTCTGATGAAGCAGAACCACCTGTACTTCTGCAGATGTGCATCAACTACTCTAGGAACGAGAACAAAATGAGAACGAGAGACTCTCAGTAGAAGGGAGTGAACGGAGGTGCTGCAGAGAGTGGTGCTCAGCTGATTGGTCGTTCACTAACAAGAAATTTGTGCCAGCTCCACACTTGTGCAGCTGTGCTGCCACCAGTACTACTAAAGATTTTCTCTCCTTATCTCTAATTTTAATTTCTGTACTCATGGCTTCAGCAATGCATGAATTATTATTAATAACAATGATATTATTGCTCTTCATCTGCATAGACTCAGTCATCCAACCCTTTTCTAATTCCTGCTAGCTTGCTCACTCCCTAAGCTGGGCAGCTGAGAGCTGCTGCACTAAATGTCAGTGAAATGAGAGTCTTGAGTGTTCACAGTTTAATCAATAATAGATTTAGGAGATGAAGTTGCCCATGCTCTTCATTTTTGAATCTCAGGCCCCATCTGCTGCTCACTCACTGATTTGGTCTCTCTCCTGTGAATGCCTCTCTGATGATCTTCCGTTGTTTACTCCTAGTAAAATACTTGTCGCTCAAGAGTTCAGTCAAGTACATACTTCTGCAGTCTAGCCAATTATAGAAAACATTGGTATTGCCAAAATACAC
The DNA here is from genome assembly GCF_040807025.1 of Struthio camelus. NCBI lineage: Eukaryota > Metazoa > Chordata > Aves > Struthioniformes > Struthionidae > Struthio > Struthio camelus. Next base: position 189,809,390 of record NC_090942.1, on the reverse strand, counting down.
TCTCTTTTGCATCATAAAGGCTGCATATGACACAAATGGTTATTTTTGAACATTTTTCATCGAAAGGAAATCTTTAGGAAGACTGCAAAATCAGACAGAGGGCATTTGGTTGAGGAAATCCTCCCTCTCTGTCTAGTATTTAACTTTCTGCTGATGAATAAGGTACAAGCTAATCTGCACATCTAGAAAGTACGTTTCCGTAAGAGTCACTCACACAGTCTGCTGCACATAAGGTCTGCAGAATAGGGCCAGAAATGAGGACAGAGGCCCACATTCATTTCATTTGCTATCTTTTACTATTCTAGTGCTCCAGCTGTGCATAGAAAACAGGCATGAACATATGAGGCAACTCTCATGACTCTTCTTAGGAGCAACCCCAGTTCAGCAGTTGGCAGCAAACTATTAATATAGATGCTCCAGTTCTGACAGTTAGCAATAGGCAAGGACACACACAGGCTGCTACCTGCACTAAGCATCCCGTCAGCCAAAGCATCTGACTACTGCTTGTCTCCATAATGTTTTAACTGGCTCAGCTGCACCAATTGCTCTCTGCTGACTGCCATCAGGACTGCTGTTAAGTATAAACAAGCCTCAAACCTTCTTCAAGCGGTATATTTCCATATACACAATAATAACACAGGAATTGTACAAGTAAAAGTACACTATGGGCACTCTATTCCTAGGCATGCCTTTCTGGTGTCCACTGAATTGTGATTTCTGTTCAGGTGATGCCACCCCGATTCACCCAGGCAAATCTTAATGCCTAACAAGACATTGGGAGGGAGATTTGAGCAGCTTGGTCCTGGGTGTTTTACAACAACCTTCCAATAATGTTTCAGTGTAGTATCATCTCGAGGACACATCAGAAAGAATCTACAAAATCTGTCACGTTGCTTTAATTACAACACTCTGTCTCTCTCCAGAAACCAGACCAACAAGCAAAGAAAACCTCCTACCAGATCTGGACGCCAGAAGAATAGCTCTGATTCAACCATGATGCATATGGCTACAAATTCCCCAAGGCAAATGAAATCCCCCTTTTTTACACCAGGATCAAGCATGCCTCAGAAACACCAACTCTCACTTACAATAAAGCTACTTAATGTTATCTGTGCATAGGGGCGTTCACGCTGAAATACTAAAAATCCTCATGCAAAACAGAGGTGGGGCACCTGCAGTCCATGGGCTTAGCACACACGAAAACTTCATTTCATGCCAGCTATGGATGCATCCTTGGAAGGCCCAGGTCCAAACACAGTTCCATGTGTAACTACAGAGGATGAAACTATAGACTAACTACAGAGTGACCCTTTTTAAAGCAATGATATTGATTCAACTTCTAATAAGGGATGACAATCTATTACCCCTAAAGCTGCTCTGTGCAGCTGTGTTTATCCTGGAAGGGTTTGTATTGCTTTAACGATATCAGTCTTGTTAAGGGAAAACAACTTTTGCATATGGACCTGAAAATTAAGCTCAATGCCTTAAGTGGAATGGATGCACCCACTAGAAGACCTTCTTGCTGCAGTTGTGAAGAGGAGCATTTTCAATTGTCTTTAGCTTCTCCTTCCTTGTGTACTGTGTATTGCTACTTAGTCACCTCTCTAATTGCAGAACATTGGCATGGGTATTGAATGATGATTTGGAGATGCTAGCACCTCAGGAAAAATAATTGCAGCATGACCTCAGGTTTAAACCATCACCTTATTCTTATGCATGGCAACTACTCTATTCCATATTTTTTAATAGGGCTAACACCTTATTTCCTCCAAGTCATTTATTGGAAACTGCTGTGTGAATGAGATCTGGCCATTTTTTCCCTAGGCCTGATAGACTGCTAGTCCATCTTTCGAATGTGCACGTCCTCCTTTTATAGCATTTTAGATTCCACCAAACTTGATTATCTTGGGAAAGTAAAAGGAAGCTCTGCTTCTGTTTACAGCTTTAGTTGTCCATGACAAGAAGTACAATAGTTTAATTCTGCATTCAACTACGTTTGAATGTGGTGGCGCCTGCATGAAACTCATTTCCTACTCATCTTTTTTCCCCAATAGAAACACATATGCAGCAGCTGCTGTGTATGTACAGAATTACATAGCATCACATTTCTTTTACAGTTTAACTCTCCTGTCGTATTGGATTGCACCCCTGCAACATGGCCTGTACTTGTAAAAGCTGCAACAAAGCACAGTACAACCTTGCCACAATAACAGACAAGTACAAATAATGGAGAATATAAACAGTTAATTGCAATTTGCTGTTCTGTGCCCATACTGAACAAAGGTGAAACGGAGGCATCTGCATTAAATTGGTGTATAATATAAACTTTTAATATCACTTTCTGAGCAGGTCTTTCTTTATTTTATATATGTTTTCAGATAGACTGCTAATTAAAAGCAAGCAAAATGTTTTATTCGCAGCACATATTTTAGTTGAGATATGTGATTAGAGTCAGATGCATTTTTACAGGTGCCTCATTTATTCACCAAAGAAAAACATGTTTTAGACTATCAATATTTGAATTCCTGCCAAAATCCATGAATATTTACAGCTGAAATTGAACATTTTTTGATGAGGGATGCAAGTCTAATCATTTCTTTTTTAGTGCTGGGAAAAATAAAATATTTCAAAATTTTGAAACTAATAATATATAGTATTCTTCTAACAGCATTTGCAGACTAAATTCAGCTAAATGGTAGTTTTTAAAGGATGAGAGAAACTCATGAAACCAAAATGAAATATTTCATTTGAGGCTGAGTGAAAAGGATTTCTGTCACTTGAATGCATTTTCTTAATTATATTTTTTGTTTTAGTCACCAGACCAAAAGATAAAATACCATTATTAGCAAGGCCGTAGATTGATCAATATTCAGCCACTGCATTATTGGAATGGGCTTGGAGACAGAAGGTGCTTTGTCAAAGGCAAGTCGAACAATGCTCATTAGACAGCTGCTTTAGCACAGGTACGCTGCTGGGAACAACAACGTTGTGTCATTCTTGAAAGCTCCTTTTCCCTACTAGGAAGCAATATGTGCATGCTCTGTAATCCACTTTGCTCCAGAAGACTATCTGTGATGGCAGTCAGCTGAGTTTGCGAGAAGAAAAGGGAGTAAACAGAGGAGTCTAATAACAACCCCTGTGCTGGCAGAGGGGAGAGACGGATTACATTCTTAATGGGTCCCGGGACCACTAAGATACCTACCAGTAGTCTCCTCATGCAAAATAAGACGGGTCTTCATACCTCAGAACAGCATCTCCGTGGCTAGACAATACGATGGAGGCTGCGGAGGGCATGGAAGGGGCCAGTGATGACAAAATGGACAAGTCCGACAGACACAAACTGACAGACTGAGCTAGAGAAAGGAAAAAGCTGGTTTCAGCCTGCTGCCCTCCCAGTGGGTGTGCAGCCCTGGCGCTGCCAGGAGTCAGCAGCAGAATATTGTCGTGCCGCAGAGTGCAAGGCTTTATCACATCTTTCCAGGAAAACGGTACAACACCCTAATGGTAGACTGGAGGATGGATATTATTTTGTGGCACACTATTGGGGCCCAGAGGAGTTCTTGTGAGCAAGGGCTGCAATTGCTGCTGCTGCTCTTATGAGACAGGGGGGAAGAAAGGGAGGGAATTTATCTGGCCCGGACTCCTTGGATTTGATCTGGGTACAAGGCAAATGATTACACTGAAGAAGGATGTAGACCTTCTTTCTTTTTCCTGACATTTTCTGTGTCAGGTACTTTTTTTGCACTCTGTCTTTTCGGTGTTCTCCAGCAAACAGCTTACCTATGGAGATTACCTAATGTATGTACAGTACAGCAAGAGAGTACCGTTGGGTATAGACGTATTTCCAGACTACTCAGTTCACCTTTTTGTACAGTTAGCTTCACTCTTGTTTACTCATGCTTTGCCCAGTCAACGTGTCACACAGACTTTACAGTTAACTGAAAATGAGTGATATATCATTTAAACAATCCCTCTGCTAGATTAGAACTACACATAGTTTCTGTGCTGTCTGCCTTTAAATCTCCAAGACCTCACAGATGGTCCCCTTGGATCTAGATGACAGCATACATACTTGCTTGTGTGTTCTTCCCTAAATCGTGAAAGATCATATACTGTAGATTTGTAGTCACTGGAGAAATTGGTACTACTTATCTAACGTTACAGTAGACAAGGTGCAGTACTCTGAGTTAACAACCATCCTGCGGTTCCATAGCACATTTTTTCTCTTCTTTCTTCTTTCTTTTTTTTAAGTTATAGACTTCATTGACCTTAAAAAGCTTTCCAAATGAATTGGGAAATGTGGTCATAAATATGTTAAAGAAAACCTAAATATGTTAAAGAAAAGTCATGAATACCCTTCCTGCTCGTCTTTTCCATTTGCAACTGATCATTTGTAGGAGAACCAATTCTGGCTAGGGCCTGAATGTCAGTTTTTATTTCTTTCTCCCTTCCTTAGCTTTATGCCTGACCTAACATGACACCAGTTTGTCCAAAAGGTGGCACTGCATCTTTGAGCATTTCACGAACTGAAATTGCTCTAGTGCAGAAGAAGCCTTCCATAAAAATAAGTAGAGCTGTTTTGCAGATTTGCTAAATATTTCTGCTAGGTTTAAACCGTGGACTCTCTATAAAGTAAGCCCTTAAAGTTTTTAAAAATTTATAGCTTTGATAAAAACAAAAGCTTGACCCTGAAATTTCTGACATCTAATTTTAGTGTAGCTAAAAGCAATTTCTCCGGTCAAGCAGATTCAGGTAAGAGATGGTGCTTCTTTGGGAAGCTCTTTAAGAGAGTTGTAATCCTGTGCTTCCTGAAAAGCCCAACACCTTCCACTATGACAGGGAAATTATTGCCCTTTCTGATCATTCTCTCTCAGATTTACCAGCTGTGGTACACACAGAAATAAAACTAGTTTTAACATAAAAGGTGGAAACTCCTATTTAAGACAGCCCTTTCTGCTCAAGGCACCAGGCACAAGCCGCAGCTTCAATTTTTCAGACCCCTAGGTAGTGTTAAGGGTCTGTGGTTTGGTCTAAGGAATATAGAATTGTCCTTTCCAGAAACTCCTCACGAAGCAATTGGATTTGTGCCATCCAACACCATGACTTGTCCAAACTGAGCTCCTTTGCTGTGTCACAATCCCTGTCTCCCAGATCCTCAATACCACACTAATGCTAGAACCAACGACTGACGCAACTCTTCACCTTTTGCCAGCTTTCCCCTGAAGGCCTTTTTGACCCATCCTTTGTCACTTGCTCCTTCTGTTTCTAGGTCTAGCTAAGACACCTAAAAGCCACTGCAGAGCTGGCAGACTCCCACTCTTACTGCTGTCTCCTGTCCACTCAATCTCTCTTCCCTTTTTCTCTTCCTTCTCTTTGGAAATCCAACTGTTTGTCTCTTTTCTATCTTCAGGTGAGTTCAGCTTTCTTTTATTTCAATTGTGATGTTTTCTGCACTTCAAGTTCTACCTTCTTTGGGAGACCAGATTTCAGTTTGCATATTGACAGCCTCACTCTAGTCTCACTTCTTGAATTTAAATTCCTGAACTGCTGTCAGCTTTCAACTCCTATTGATTGCCAGCGTTGTTCTCTCAAGTTTGCACTCAGGCTTTCCATACCTTTCAGCTACTTCTTGCTTTTCTTCCTTATATTTCATTCTTCCCTGCGTCTCATGAGGCCTTTAATGAATTTCAGTCTCCTAGCATGTTCTTTAGCCTGACTTTTAATCTGTCATCCTGCTTCTCCTGCCTCCATTCCTGAGATGTTTTTCATCACTTTACACCTGACTGTGTGTCCAGCGTGTATCCTGCAAATTTTTTGTCTCTTCTGGCCTATGTTGCTATTGCCTTTTTGCCATGGTCTACACTTAAGATGCAGTAGAGCAAAAAACCCCATGCAGGGCTAGTTGAAATGCAGGAAGCTGTGCTCTAGAATTGGGAAGCCATCTGAATTTCTTCAAAGCTTGAAGGAGCTTTGGTTTTTTGGGTGGGGAGACTGAATTTAGTCCACGCCAGAAAGCCCCAAATCAGAATTCACTGCCAAACTGTTATCTAACTTTGAAAAATACCTGTCTTTATACAACGCTTCTATGTGGGATATATTTCAGTAGCACTTATAGTGCAGCAGTTGTAACTACTGTATGGCTTTGTGGGTGTTTTATAATGATCTCAAGTTCCTGCTACAGTGCCAAATAGATAGTGGAAGGTACCATGGTGACAAGAACTGCCTAAGTACCTACACAGATATAAAAGCTACACATGAGTTATGGATGTGCATTGCCTAAGATTTATTCTTGAGAATCTATTGTAGCTAGAATGTCTCTTTTTCTGTGGGGTGTTTTTTTTCTTACTTAATCCAATAATGGTCAGGTTTTATTCAGTTTTTTTTTCTTTTGAAAGGTAACAGTATTGCATAAAAATATCTTTTCCAGTAAAATGGTTCTTTAACAATTTGGCCATGATACAAAATCAGATTCCCACCAGAAAAGATTTTTGCCTCTAAGCATATTGCAGCCAATTTCCTTCCTAATTAATACCATATCCACCTTCATATTCCATTTCAGTTCCCAAACGAAAATTGATGAGGCAGTCAACCACAAACAGTTCAATCAGCACAGTTTGAGCATATCACTCTATTAAAGCACAACCAGCATACACATTTTTATGTCCCTTGGAAATGCTCTGTTTATAGTATGTTGGTATGAAAGCTCAGAATTGCACTCAAATTACACTTTTAATGTGACCTATCATTAAAGAGTCAGCTATATGTGTATCAAACTTAAGTAAAATCTTCTCTAAGGAGCAAATCTCAAAAAAAACAGGGCCTAAGTGGGGAATGGAAGAGAGCAGAGGTTGGAACAAAGGAAGGTTGCAATGGCTCCACTTGCCAGGCAAGCTCTTCCCCAATGCACTGGATGGCTTGCAGTAGCAGCCCCACCACGGGACATGCCATTGTGGGGCAACCCCGCTGCAAACGACCCTGCAAAAGAGGGCTTCAGGTGACTATTCCCAAGTGAGAAGGTGGTCCTGCATCCCTGATCAGCTGAGGTCTGAATTTGCCTAGCAACAGTGCTGTGAGCAGTGTGATCAATGACTGCTGTGGTTCTGGTATTTGCAACATAATCACCCAACCTTGAGAATGAAACGATGACTGATCTCTGTTGGCCTTCTCACAAGACCCTTCCTGGTATCTGACAACACGGAACGAAGTGATATTTAATATGTTTAAATATTCTGGTTACCGTTTTCCAAAGTATATGCAATACTTAAGTGCCTAAAATGCAATCCTCCCCTTTCCCTGAGCAGCGCCAGTGTGAAATTGCTTACTGCTTTCCAGGAAATCGTACACATTTACCAGAAGAACCTAGACCACCAAAGTCTTTGTGCTTCAGTCAAGAGGACACTCTGCATTGATTATCAGGCCCATATGCACACAAATTAAAAAGTGTCTGTCTTGAAATAGCCCTACATTTGCTCACCTTGCATGCATCTAGAAAATCATGGTGGTGGGGGAGGAATCCTCAAGGATAATGTTTCCAGTTGATAGGATATTTAGAAAAGAACTATGACTTTATTTTAAAGTCAGAAAACAGAGAGAGAAAAGTGGCAAAGCGGGATTTTGGCAATAGTCCTTCAAAGTAGCTGTTACAGCTATGAACATGTTTTTTGTGCTGGGGCTTATCCACCAAGCACAGCTGTTGGTTAGTAAATAAAAAGAATCCTTTTATATAGATGAAAATGCTCTGGCTCTAATGTTTCTAAATCTATTTGCCTAGATCTAGCAAAGTTTATTTTAAAGGGTAGTTTCTTCTTTGGAAATTTCTCAGTAAATAATGTACTATGCATATCTTGGTGGAGGTACTCTCAAAGCTGCCTGCAAAAGCTGCTGTTATGCTCCAGAAATATGAGGAATCCCAGCCAGGGGAAGTACATGACAAAAAAACTACCTTAACTCCAACTCTAGCTCTAACCAAATAGATTAAAAAAATAACCAGATTAGTAGGCATGGTAATAGGGGGAATTAGTGTGGAGGGAGGGGAGCGGGGAGGGGGGGGGGAATAGGTCCCACGCTCCGTACAAACCTCCTTCTCTTTGTACTATATGACAGTAACTCCCTTTGAAAAGATCAGTCAGTGAATACCTGATCATTTCTTATTGCTGTTGTTGTTGCTGTTATTGTTTGTTATTATTAGTATACAAGTAACTGTGGTGCTTGTAACAGGCATGAGCTAAAAATCTCTGGACTTGTGCTTTATGCAATGGAGTATGGCAGGTTGCACCTACACAGATGCCTTAAAGGCGACCTAGAGGGAAGGGAGGATCAACGCTTTCCAGGGCTTTGCATACCTTTGGGCTCTCCATGGAACAAGAAATTGATGCCAGCGGTAGAGTTTCTTCCTCACCATTAATATTACTAATGTTGTCTATTAGAGAGAACTGCCCAGGGACCCCAGCCAAGCTAAGGTAATAACATACTGTACAAACACGTAGTATCAGATATATTATCACCCTGAAGGAAATAAAACCCCAGAAATATGAAGCAACCTGCTTGTGGATGGGACTGGTAATGAGCCTGAATGCCTTGCTTCAAAGCAAGCCTCGAGTCACATTCCTCCCTAAGGATTGCTCCCTAAGATATACCTGAAGACAGAATCCAGCTAACCATTTACAACGTGTAGCCAGCATGCATGGAGCAAAACCGTCACCAACTTCAGCAAGTGCTGGATCCAACCCATAGATGGTGAAAGCACAACCTCATTTCATTCCTTTTCCTCTTCATTTTCATCCAAGTGGAAAACAACTTTCACAAACAAAGTTTGCGAGTCTGTCCAGACCATCTGGCATTCATCCGGTGATGGTTAGTCCTTTGGTGTTTCCATTCATGGACTTCACATCGTTATTTATCAAGTGTGCAGTTAACAAGGATTTACCTTGTGGATTCTGTGCTTATGAGTTTGTGAAGATCCCCTACTTAGAAAAATGATCAATTTGTTAGGTATGTCAGCATCTATCTATAAATGCACTGCTTCTATATTACTACCTTGTAATGAATTATATTTGCAGCTCCCCACTCTTCTAGAAAGTAGCATTAATCCCTGCATTTCTGTCTTTTCATTCTGGTTCAGAATGAGCAAAAATTTGCCAAAAGGAAAACCACTATGACTGCTTTCCAGATACTTAAGGGTTATATTCTATCTTCATAAAAAGGAGGAATTTGCAGCTCCTTATACAGTGTAAGCAGAAGAGTCATGCCACAGGTACAGGTTCTCAGTATATTTTCCCTGGAGAATAAGTGAACTGTGCAGACAGCTGCAATTTCTAGAGTTAACCCCCTCTAGGGACAGGTGCAATCTTGACTTCAGCAGGATTTGATCTCAATACGGTTTAAATGTGCAGATAACACGGAGTTATGTTGTAGAGTCCTGGAAGCCAGGGGCACATTCTCCCCACCTGTGTAGTTCATTGTATTCTATCCCCACTAATGCCTACACCTTTTCAATTTATTCCACTGTATATTAAAAATTAACAGCACTGACAAAATAAAACCTGGCTGTATGCTTTCGTTGCCTATGGAGCATTTTGGCTGCTAAAAATAATATGATGTCGCTTGAGAAAGCCAAATTCTTCATGTTATTGCAGCCAGGCTGTCTAGACTGCCTAATAAGGTGGAGGTTGTTCTGGGATGGCCTCATATTCTTTTTAGTATTGACTATTTGTTTCAGTGATTGCTTTGCTGGTAGATATTGCCAATGTTATTGTCATTTCAGGTTTGGGGGAGGGGGGTTTCTGAGGGATGAAAACCAGTGTAGATTTCCCTCCAGGAATAATTGCTCTATTAATATTAGTCTTCTCAGTTCAGCTAAGCCCAAGGTATGAAAAAGTTTGGAAGACATTCTGTCTAAGCCAAAGAATAAGATGCCAATTCTAAGCAGCAACATCTGGAATGACAAGTGATTATTTAATAGTCAGGGCTTGACCTGGCTAGTCCTCTGTATATACAAGTCAATGTGAATTCCACGCATGGAGGCTTCAAAGGATCAGATTTTCAGTTTTGTAGGGCACTAAAAAGCCAGTGCTCATTTTTAAAATGTCACTGCACATATGATCATCAACACAATAATTCAGCACTGCTTAGGCCATTGTGCTTCTGTTAACTCAGTGCTAAATGTCATGTTGGTCCTGAGCAGCAACTACTTTTTGACATGTGAGATGTCTGGCCTTCATTCTGTGAAGAACTGGAAGTACTCTGAGTTTCTGAGCATCCACTCAAGTCCAAATCCCATTGCAGCAGACCTTGTGCTCCTTCAGCAAAGGCATCCTTCACTGCTAAGGCCAGTCCTCAGGAATTCCAGACCCTGGGGACAAAAGAGGAAGGCTGGAGAAAGGAAGGCTCTCCCTTGGTTGAGGAGGATCAGGTTAGAGATCTTTCGTCCAAACTTGACATCCATAAATCCATGGGCCCCGATGGGATGCACCCACGAGTGCTGAGGGAGCTGGCGGATGTTATCGCTAGGCCACTCTCCATCATCTTTGAAAGGTCCTGGAGATCAGGAGAGGTGCCTGAGGACTGGAAGAAAGCCTGTGTCACGCCAGTCTTCAGAAAGGGCAAGAAGGAGGAGTCAGGAAACTACAGGCCTGTCAGCCTCACCTCCAGCCCTGGAAAGCTGATGGAACAGCTCCTCCTGGAGGCCCTCACTAAGCACGTGGAGGACAAGAAGGTGATCAGGAGTAGTCAGCATGGATTCACCAAAGGGAGATTCACCAAATTTTCATATGTCGTCGTTTGGAGGAAGTGGCTTAGATTCATATGTACAAAACAGCTTAGATTCTTGATGTGGCATTTAGGCAGAATCTAGGGTCACGGTTCAATTCTCAAACCATCCTCAGGTGCCCAAATAGGCAAACAATACACTTCCCAACTCACCTGAAATTCTATTTCTGCAAATGATCTTCACTGCCATGACTTCTCCCAAATAAGTATAATCACATCTATTCAAAATCATGGTCTGAAGAGAAGGAATGAAATTTTAATGACCTTCCCGCATGGGGACTGCCACAACTAACTCACTAAGGCAGTCTATGCCAATGCTTCTCTACCCATAGATTTCTATGGCTTTTGCTGATGTATAAACTTAATTTTTTTTTTTGCTGCAGTTTAAAGTTATTCTTGCTTGTGCTGTCCGTTATGGGAACAGGGAGCAGGTTATTCCCTTTCCTCTAAAAGTGTTTGCAGTCTGTGATCACGTCCCTAACCATTCTTCTTGCAGTCTTTCCCAATAGATCATGTTTTCAAAATGTCTTTTTTCTAGACTAGCTTGTACTTGTTTTTCTGATACCTACAACCGAATGGAGTGCTCTAGCTGAGCTCTTACCAGTGTGGAACAAAGTAATATGTGTTGCAAGCCATTCTCCTGCTTCTAAAACCTTCTAAAAGTTTGCCACTTTTGCAGTGGAATAAAGTTGTTGGGGCCAGTTTATGATACTATATAGCATGCACGTACATTAGTGTTCCAGTTGACAGAAGAGTACTTTTGAAGTGATTGCGCCTATGCCCACATACCATGCTTTCTTTTCCATTATAGAGCAGCCTTGAAGAACATTCCCTTTGGGATGAAACTAAACTGAAAGATGGTCCTCCAGAGCGCACATACCGAGCATTTTCTGTTAATGGACAGTCCACAAGCTAGATTGATGTAAACTCTCTAAAAGGGAACCCAAGCGTGCTGGGTCCTCAGCACGAGCTCTTTCACTCTACAAATTTGCTCGTGTTGCACAGCCCTGCTTGCTAATATGGAAATAGGCTGTAACTTTCAGAGCCTGTCTTAAAGAAGAGTGTCTTACTAGTTACTCTCTACAGCATATTTGCGCAGTCAGTTACTTTTGTCTACGTGTTATATCCTGCATTTATCCACTTGGAATTTTATTCTACATTTTTCAGTTTTCAGTTTCTCTTTAAATTCTAGTCCTATCCTGCAACGCATTCACTATCCTTCTTATCTTCAGGCCATCTGCAAATTTAATAAGCTTATTTTCTTTTCCACCATGAATGGAATAATGACCCAATAATGGGTCATTAATGAAAATATCAAATAGAGTGAGATACAAGACAGTTCACTTTGGCACCCAACTTAGCACATCCTTCCATCTTAACAGTCAACTACAAATAAATATTCTCAGAGTATGATTACCCAGTCAGTCTTGACCCACACTATAGAAGCTCCATCAAGACCATATATAGAGAGATTTTTTATGAGCGTGTCATATGAGACAGTATTAAAATCAAAATATGTGACATCAACTGCCTCATCTCTATCTGTAAGATTTTGTCATAGAATGAAGTAAAATCAGTTTGATGCAAATTGTTTGCAACAAATTCCTGTTGGCTATTATTTATCCCTTTGTTATCCTCCTGGTACTTACAAACAGTTTGTTTGATTATTTGCTCCAGATTTTTTCCAGGAACTGATATTAAGTTGACTAGTCTTTTCTCTTCCTTTCTAAAAAAAATTAAATAAATAAAACTATGCTTACAATTTTTCCTATCTCCTAGTTCCTTATTTGACCTCCATGAATTCTCAAAGGCTACACTTTATGTTTCTAAATAGAACAGGCAAACAAACACACTGGCCCTGAGGCCATGTGGCACAGCACAATTCATTTCCGTATGGCTAAATCTCCCTTTCTCCTCAGAAAAGGGAGTCCATATTCAAATGGTCCCTAGCCCAGGTTATGCCCCGTCTGTGTCCAGAAACTGACTGGAAAAATAATAGTTAGCAAAGGAAAAAAACATGCCAGATGATAGTGTTTAAGCCCATACCCTGGCGCTAATCTATTACTATAGCCATAGCCAAGAACGACCACAAAGCCATCTGAGGTGACCTCAATCAGTTTAGCCATGATAATGATGACTAAGATGCTTACCTCAGTGCTTAGGGCACTAAAACAATGTGCAAGAACCACTTTATCCCTTTAAGAACTGCAGTAGTGGTATGGGAAGTGGGAAACGATCCTTCTTCAAGGATGCACACATAGAAAACTGCCAGTATGTAACCATCTAGTTTAGTTTAGGAATCTAACTTATTTATCATCCCTTGCTCTGCACCTACCCCATAATTAAAGCTTCCTTTCTATTCATTGCATCTGCTTTTTTTGCTTTTTTATCTTTTTTTCCCCCCTAGGGTGGCTTATTTACTTGTCCTCATTTTCTAATGCCTTTGTCACTGTGATTCTGCAACGTTCTCTGCTACCCATTTCAACCCAAGCCTTCTTCACAGTTATCGTATTGTTATATTATGCAAGAATCATTATTCGGCCCTGTCTAAGACAGAACATCCAGCTGCTACATAATGCATGTACAGATTCAATGCATTTCTAATGCTGAGAATTTCATTCCTTTCCCATTGTTCATATAACCAGAAATATTCTGTGGAAAAACTAAAAATAAATCTTCATCCAATGGAATGTGGTTTGTAATGTCTCTTGATATGGGAATTATCTCAGATTTAGCTCAGCGCACTTTGTACGGGAGACAGAGAGAGATTCAGCTCTAATTTAATATCTCTAAGATTGATCTGAGCTGTTTGCCGTTTCAGTCACACGTAATAAGGTACGGTATAGTGTCTGGCTCTCTGGCTGGGCATTTATGCTGTGCTTATCATGGTAATGTATCTGAGCTGCTTTGAAAAAAATACTCTGAAAAGCCAGCAAAATTTAATAATGACCCTCCAATATTATTAAGATAACCTAATTTCTTTGTACCTGACACCATTAATTTTCATTCTTTTAATGCTGTGCTTCCCCATTCTTCAATCCTGAAAATTGCTGGAGTAAGGTCTTTTGCAAGGTTGACCGGGAAGCTGTGTCAGATGCCTTCCTGCCAGAGAGCATGCTGGACTGTGATCTTGATGGAGACTGGAGCGCGAGGGTGTCTAACACCCATGTGGCTATGCCACAAGCTTTGCGACTGGAAGGGCAAACACCGCAGGAGGCATTGCTAATTGAAGTAGGAGGGCGAGATGGATGGGTACCTACAGCTGCAGTGCTAAATCTGTCCTTTGTGAGTTCTTACCACAGATCATTCAAAATGGAGTAATTTTTAATACATCTAGACTACATAATGCAGCCTAACGCAGTGATCCCTGAATTAGCTCCAGAAGTGGTACAATTACATTGCCCTGTCATTCTGCCCAAGCTCTTTAGTCTTGCTGAGAGGCAGGTCTAATTAGTCCGGGCACAGCACCAGGTTCGTGCAGCCGCAGCACTTCTGGGATCTGAGATGTGGTGTCTGCTGACGCTGCACTGAATGGGATAGTCAGAACAAAGCTTGCTTGGTGCTAACTCCAGAGCCTCTTTCCTAATGCCTTGTGGCAAACTACAGGTATATCTTAGAGCTGACCTGCCAAAGTAGACCTCAGTTCCAGGTTAATTCAGTGTTAAATAAAAAGCAATCGCTGCTCCTCTTTGTGCGGTATGTCTCGGGAAAGCAGGGCTTTCCCTTTTCTCATTTTGTACTTTCCTGTGTTTTGGAGGTTTCACACACTTTATGGTGCCTCTCATGGGCTTGCATGAGATATCAGCTCTGGTAAAGACTTCAGATTTGGAAGTTTCCTGATGAACTGCTAGACAGCTAAACTGGTGACAACTGGTGATTAGTTCTTTTTCTGCACTTTCTGCACTATCTATTGCAAGTATTTATTTGTAATGCAGAATGCATTCCTTCTTGAGCAAAAAAAGACTTTTCCCAAAGCTGTTGTCACCACAGTCACACGCAGTGAAACAGGAGTTGAGGACAAGTCTTTTGGGAGGACAGGCTTTTGAGAAGAGAGGGTCAGTAGTCATGTTCCACTGAGACTATGAGGATCAGAACTGCCTGGAAGAGCCTGCAGACCGTCCTGCATGTGTGCACACACGTCCACTGCAGATCAAGGGAACCGAGATCCTCATTTACTGGATGGCTTTTGCCAAACCTTGTAGCCAGCTGCAGGTAATAAAACTACTGGACCAGGTAAATTCAGCAGGATTCTGAAAATTAATTGCCTGCAGTATGGATGGGAGTATCCTAACTTAGTATATATTTAAATACTGCTCTTGAATAATGCAGAATAACATGAGATAAACACTGTAAGTGCTGTGACCAGAATGCCAGCTCCATTTTTAGGGTGTCTATCCCCCAGAAAAATAAGCCTCTGTATTATTAGAAGGACTTTTTCTATTTCCTTTTCTATTTCTATTTCTTTTTTTCTCCTTTTTCTTTTCCTTCTTCTTCTTCTTGTTCTTCTTTTCGAGTTATGGTGAAATCTCTAATGAAGAAGACCAACGGGCCTATCAGAAAATACAGTTTGTAGTTATCATCTAGTTTGACACTAGTGCTACCTCATGTAAGTGATGTACTGTGGACCACTTTCAGTTTTGTCAGCCCCAACAGAGCTTATAAAGACTGATCTAGTGAAATCAACATTTGTTTTTGGTGACTCCCAAGTGGCCACTGGACCAGGCTGTTATATTACATACTAGAGTTTCCTAACTGACCTTTTTTCCCCCAGTGACTTTTTTTACATCTGTGTTGCAGGAAATCAGACCCTGGCAACTGCGGACTGGGGGCAGTCTGAGTCACTCACCCTATTCTTGTGGTCATGTATCATACTGTGCCAACCATGGACTTCATCGTTATTCAGCAGGCAAAAAGAGTGTAGCCTGAAGACCTTTAGATTCTTATCATCTGCAGAAGATCTCACAAGCTCCTGCAAGGACCATAAGGACAGCTTGAACTCCAAACCTCTTAAAAATACAGGCAACCATGTGGTTAATGAATGAAAAAAACCTGCTTATGAGTGGGAGTCATTAAGCTATAAAATTCTCTAGCTTCTGAGCTATGTCCTCACCATCCAGGACAGGGAAAATGCCATATATGGACCTCTTCTAATGGTTTGCCCTCATTTTTCACCACGTCAGCTCACGCTGCCTGTGGATTCCCAGGCCCCATGCGACCATTCTTTTCTCAGGCTTTGCACTGTCTGCTCTTTGTTGGAGATATGACCCACACAGTGTGAGAGTGTGAGTAAACATGGATTAAACCTTTCAGTATACCGTGACTCTGTCAACACCACCCTTCTGGAGAGCTGCTTATTCAGTCAAGACCAGCCCTGATACCTTGCTATTGCTTGTACACTCAACTGTATCATTAATAACAGCAGGTGTACTGGTGCCTGCCTTTCAGTGGCATGATTTGGATCCTTCCCAGCTTTACTTCACCGGGAGCCTCACAGAAGCCAAGAGGATCAAGGATGAAGAAAACCAGCCTGCAATAAAAGCCTAAGAATCTAACTAATCCTAAACAAATAGTTCACAGTTCCACACTGAATATTTCATTTCCACCTTAGATTCCATTCAGACACATGTTTAAATCATAGAAAAATCTGAAGATAGCCTTATAGTGTCTCCAGGGTAAGAACTGTGTCTTCATCTCTCTTTGTACAGTGATAGGAATCTGACTCTGAATGAGACCTTGGGGTGCGCGGGAGTACAAAAGACTGATAGCAGTTAAGGATAGACTGAGTAAAGTCGGGGGGACAGTTAGCCACAGGAGCAATTCCACAGTGCTCCGTTGTCCATCAGGATTGGTAAACCATGCTGAACTCAGTGGGAACTCCTTCTGGGGAATCTTGACTCATCTGTGTGAATACGGCACTCTCAATCAAGCCCTGACACATTTATGGTTAAATGCACTTCACTGCAGTAGTGGTCTGCTGCTGTGTTTTCCATTCCATAAAATAAACTGTGCAATTTTACTGTTTTCTTTTCTCCATTCCAATTTTTGTAATCTAGAAGAACAATAAGCACATATATTGCTTTTATGAGGGAAAGTTCTGAGAACCTGGCAACTTGCCTGATCTCCTCATTTGTTTGTATTCAGGAACAGGCAGGGTATTTTGCTGCAGCAAAAAAGTGAATAGAATTCTGTCTCTGAAATCAATTGCCGAGGAGTACAGGACAGAGTCAGAGTGTGTTGAGGTCTTCAGGAGGGACAGGGGATAATAAATCACCTCATTACTTCTTGTTTCTCATTACCACCAGTATCAGGAGGAGTGTATATAATCTCCTTACTGTGTGGTAGTGCTTCTGTGTGGGTGTGGGAAGGGTAAACAAGATTTAGTCCCTATTCTGTCAGCTTTTCTCTTGCTGTATAATGCCCCCCACTCAGAGCAGATTCTGACACCCTTGTGACCCTGAAGAGCGAGCGTGGATCCTGGTCACGTTTCAAAGAACCAAAGAACAGAAATTGAGCTCAGGAGTGTGGCCAACAGGTGGAGAGGAGGAGAGAGATAGTAGATATGAAATGAAATTTTATGCAACCTGATTTTGGGGCTGTTCCCTGTACGTGTGGCAGAAATCATCCTGGGGCAGCCTAAGCAGTCATAGACTCACTTAGCATTTCTGCTAGGCCCTTGCCTTCTAATACCAGTTCATATTTTCTTCCCCCTTGATCCCCAGGGTTTGTGATTGGAGTTTTGGAAAGTGAATGATTTCTTTGGATTATCAAATGCTTAGGTTTATGGTTACCTCCTTCCTCAGGTCTCTCAGCTACTCCCTCTTCCTCTCTCCCACTTTCTAATGCTCCTTGCCTTTAGTATGGTTCCTTCACTTAGTAAAAAGAGACAAGAGCAGGGTGAGAGAGCTTTCTGTAGTGTTTTATGCCATGGCAGGTATTACTGATATCCATACAGTAAGGTGAATTGTATAGTACCACCCAGTGGACATAGGTTTAGAGTATGGGTCCCCAGGAGCAGCTTCCTTAAATGGATTCCAGTGGGATTATTTGTAGCTTTCCATCCTGCCAGCTCCAAGTAGGTCTGAAAGAATTCAAGTGCTTGTATTAACTATAACTGGCAGAAGTCTCTTAATGAAGGACTTCTGTATACTTGTTTGAATTGCTGCATATTTATTTTCAGTATAAGGCTGAATTAGGAGTTTCCTTCTCAAACTGGTGAACGATCCCTTGAGTAGCCCCACTGGAACTGCTTGCATCAACAATTTTACTCTACAAAACAAGCAGTTCTCCATCTGCTTCTTATCTGAGGACTGCTGGATCTGCAATGCAGTATTAGACAGCCAGGATGAGACTAAGGCTAGGACTACCTGGATATCACCAAAGGAGAGACCACACAATCCTACATGAAAGTCTGCCAGCATTACCACCTTCATCCTCACATGAATTCTCTCCCCTCCTCCAAAGCAGGTGGGAATGGAAATGGATGGAGAAGGTGAGGTGCCTTCTTTAGTTGACAGCCTCTACAGCTGACCTGTCTTAGGACTGTCAATGCGCAACTAAGACAGCAGTTTTCTCCCTGTTCCCCAAAACTGGGAAATAGACCATACTGAAGGGACATCCATCAGCTGGACAGTTTTGGTGGAAAAGTCACATTTCCCTCACTCCAGACATAGCTGCAGTTGCCATCTAACAGCTCGTCTGCACCGAAGTCCAGTGTAAATACTGGAGCAAGCATTAAATTAAGTAATCCAAGGGCTTGTAACAACATAGCTGTGACATTATGGAGTGCCTTGAAGCCAACTCTCACTGCCTTATCCTCCTTTTTAATAAACCTGATGACTAAATAAGGCGAGAAAGCGTTTTCAGATTCACTCACTCAAGGAGCAGCTGTTGCCTCTGATGGGCTTAACAAAATTCCAGCAACCAAAGCCCATGAGTCAGGCTGTTCATCCCCTGTGCGCTCAGGATTAGTCCCCAGAATGTATTCATTAGCTCTTTCATAGTACAGCAAGCTTATCCTCCTGTGAAAGGGAGCTGCGAGGATAAAAAAGTGCATCATTCCCTTACTACAAAAAGTAAAAGAGGTGTGGCAGGGATGAGATTTTCCTTAACGATAGAAGGATGTCTTGCGCCATGTAAGTGGCACTGAAAATATATTGATAGCAAGAGAATTTCTGTATAAATATTTATAGAGATGCTAATAAAGACTATAAACCGTATCTTTATATTTTAGA
This sequence comes from Struthio camelus, assembly GCF_040807025.1. Lineage (NCBI taxonomy): Eukaryota > Metazoa > Chordata > Aves > Struthioniformes > Struthionidae > Struthio > Struthio camelus. The sequence continues at coordinate 189,790,392 of NC_090942.1, read as the reverse complement.
ACGAGGACTTTGGCCTTCTTGGGCAGGCCTGGATTTTCTTCCACATTTTTATGCTGGGAATGTTATGTCAGCCTACGCACTAGCTTACATAAATGGTTATATTGGGTAGGTCTACACTGCTAACTGAGTCAGGAAACAAGGTCAAACAGTGTATCTCTGATCATCCACGTTGCTCATTTGTTGGCTTGTTGTAGCCAGGTCTCTCCAAAAGAAAGCTGCTCTAGGAGGGCTTGAACCGGGCAATGTGGACATTGCGTCCATGCTACCAAGCCTGAGAGCCAGAAACAGATCCCTAGCCCTCTTCCAGTTAAGCAGCATAGACATAGACCATATTCAGACCATATTCCCTGGCACCAAAGCTGGACTGAGATGCCTGTTAAGCCATCGTTCATTGTCAGAAGGATAATGAATGACTCAGAGGGGCAGTAGATAGGGCTTGCAGGCCTTGTGCAAACAGTGGCGGTAACAACTCACTGAATGTGAGTAAGCATATCATGGCCTAGCCGTAATACTCAAAGTTGGTATCTACCATATGCAATCTGAACACGGATCCCGCTCCGTTGACTACAAGGGTAGTCAAGAGTCCGGCAGCTGGTTACTACTCAGACTCAGCCACTCTTAACTTTAAGACTTGGATGCCATTTGGCACCCATATCCCTCCTGGGTTTCTGCAGAATATGGCCAAAGATAGGCACTGACCTTGATGGGGGTGGCTGTGCAGGCCCTTGGCTGGGGTCAAGGAAGATGATGGGCAGGCATGCACTCCACTGGATGTGGCAGGAGGCCAGCTGATGTTCACACCTTGTTGGAGCACATGCTGTAATTGTGACCTAAGGTCTGTGACAAGCCTTTCGTGTACTGTCTAAAGCTGAAATCGTGGATCATTCTGGACCCCAGGGAACATTTCAGCCTTTAAAGTGATCAGAACCTCTGATGTATCCATTTGGTCTGAAGATTTCAAAACTATCTCCTCTCAACTTTTACTAAATTCAGAAGACTGCATGTAAAGTTTGTGCTGTATTAACGTGTTCTACTGCAGCAAGCTGAACAATAATTGCTTTAATCTATGTAGCTTTTGTTCCTGATTTTTATTCTACTGCATTTCCTTATTTTTTTAAATTGTCCCTTTTATCATCAGATCTTCGCGGGCTTTGACAACTTTGAGAAGGCCAAGTTTATAGGTCTTGCATCTTAAATCATCCATTTTCTCATTTTCTGAGTGCTGACTAAAGACTTCCCTTTACATTTACTCAAATTGTTATGACTTTTTAAAATGTTCCTTAAAAAAAGAAGAGTTTTCTAAAATAAAATGAAGTTATTTCCTGCTGCTGCTGCTGGATTGAAACAGTTGGTGTTTTGTTGAAACATATTATCCTGTTTAATTGCTTATTTCCAACGTACATTATTAGTTTTCATATGAAAATGATGGATCTGGTTTATTACTGTAATTCTGGTGTCCCAGAGGTGTAAAACCACTGAGAAAGAATGGGGAAAAGATCAAATCTATAGACTTATCCTTGCCATCAGCTCTCGGGGAGATTTTAGCCATGAGATATTTACTGAATTATTCTGGGAACTAATGGCATGGAATGGTTTGAGAAGTTCTTATGGTGCTCCTCTGTGCTGTGAAGAGCTGAGAGCCTGTTTCATTTTTATGCTCTGCTTAGGTGCTATTTTTCAGCTTTCTTCGTATAGTATGATTCTGCCTGATGAATAGTTTGCACCTCAGCCTTGTGGCTTGGGGGCTACATTGAGGGTTTACACTCAAGACGAAGGAAGGAGTCAGGTATCTCGGGATGAACCAGGATGAAAATGAAGGCAGTCTTTGCCTTAGGATCTCCTGTTTTACACAGCCAGGAAGCTCTGTACCGTCAAACCTCACAGGTTGCACTACCTTCCCTATTTTGTGGCTATCACATTAGAAGGGACAGATCCATGTTCGCACTCTGTCTTTTCACTTTGGCAGGATCCAGTCCTACATGATTTTACTGGCAGAAGCCTTGCTGGGCCATCCTACCACACATAAGCATACACATTAGCTCTCTGTGACCAGTTTCCTGGTGTCTCTAGCACGACACCACTCAATTCTTACACTAATTAGTACCATATATCAAATAGCTGTAGTAATCTTTAACTAGGCTCTACTGAACAACATGTTGTAATGAAATAGTAAAATTGTATTGCAGAAATGGTACACCATGCTTGACAAAATTTCAACTTGAGATTCTGTTTGTGTTTCCGGTTTGTATTCACTTTTATACATGCCCATTAGAGTCACCAAGAGAGAGTGTTTGTCTGAATTGATCCATTCTGTGCAATATGTTATATTTTTTCCAGTGGAATACAATCTAGGGAAAAGAAGAGAAAGAATGTTTGAGTATCGCCCCATGAAAAAATCTCTACCTAATAGCAAAGACAACACTTTCCTGTAGAGCAAGCCATGGAGGATGTCTGAATGTAAACACGGGTTGAGTTACTGCCTTGTACAGAATGGAATTCTGCTCCATGTTATATTTTTTGTTCCCACAAATTTCCTGTGCCTAGACAAAACATTCTTCCCTCCCCTTAATCATTCCCTTAGGGACCAAGAATTATATGTGAAGTTTATCTGATATTAGTATTTCTTGAGGTCACACAGTGGTAGAAAAAAACTTTCAAATCTTCGAAGCAGCCTTGGAGATCGTGTATATAGACTATATATACACGGAATGTTGCTCATTGAACAAAATTTCACTGAGGAACAGTTTCATCAAGGAAATTTCAAAGAGTATTTTGACACTTAAATCTATTTACAAGACAGTAAAGGGATTAAAAAACAAATTATAATCTGGCCATATGCCATCCTAGGTGTAACTGCAGTCTGTCTCCTCCTCCACATACCTGGTTCCTACTGTAGCTCTAAGCAAATACAGTGCTACTTTTTCACTTCCTTGTGCAAAACTTGGTGTAAACTTATGCTGTGTTTATATTATATAAATTTCTATGCTGTATCACCGATGTCAGAATCTGAGTACTGTTATTCAGTTGCCATGGCTTCCAAAAGATGGCTAGATTGTGACGGTAAAGGGAGTTTATTTACATCCACCCACACAGTATGTTGTTTGTTATCCCAGCCTCATGTATATTTGCAGAATATGGGTTTACTTAGCTGGGATTTAGTGTATACATTTGGCAATGAGGGGGAGAGATCATGCTCACCTCTGCCTGAGAGTTTGGCCCTGAACTTGAAGTGACATGAGACCTTCCAGGATACAAAATCCTTATTCTCCCTATGCGGTCCTTTAGGACCCGAAAGGGAGAGGAAACAGGGCAAGTCAGAGGTGAGCAAGGCTTGACAGATGTGACTGTTCAGTCTGGTGCAGCAAATGGGACAGCCAGAGATGAGCGGGAGATGCCTTTTAAGACAGTCGCAGGCCACGGTGCAAGTTCTCTGCGGCGCGGGGTGGCAACCTTGCAGTTGCCTTGCGTGGGCAGTCGGGGCAGACAGCGCAGAGCCAAGCCCAACCAGCGCACCATCAAACTCCGCTCATTCCCACGCACGGTCAGCACGAGCCTGGCCCGAGTAGCGAGAAACAGTTGGCTCCGTTTTGGTGTGCCTCCTCCCAGCAGCAGCAGTGAGCTGTGCGCTGCCTCGCTCGGAGCGGCAAAGACTGCCTGCCGACAGCTCGTTTATTCGGGCTGTGTGAAAGGGGGAAATTGTGGCTTACAAAAATGAGATTGCTGCAAAGCATTTACCAGAGTTTTTGAGGAAGGTGGAAGGTGGGTTGCCAGGAGACCAGAGGTGAAAGGAGCTCCTCTGTTGCTACGATTTACTAGACAGCTAGGTTAATGTGGACTCTGAATGTTGCTAGATGGTCATTGCAAGCTTTAATTAATAGTTAGACCATGTAGATCTTTGCAGATGGGTGGGATTTTTTAAAAAATTTGAATAAATGAATAAATACAGCTTTGAGCTTGAGCCCAACTCTATATTTCCAAGTGTATTTCAAAGCTGGCAGGATAGCTTCCATTTTTGATTAGCGATAAATCTAATTTTGAAGAAATGGCTGACTTTCAGAGCTAGGATTGTATTACAAGCCATCTGAGGGTAGGAATCAGGCTAAATGAGCCTGATATAATGATTTATTTACAGCAACTCTGATACTTTTAGCAATCCATTATAATTGTGTAGACACAGACTTCATTATCCCTTCACGTATCTGTGGTCCTTTCAAGGTTTGGAGAGATACAGAGTATGCCTGCAAAAGAGGGAGCATCAGAAGGCTTCATCCTGTGAGGTGCTGTGCAACCTGCACTCCCACACCAGACAGAATAGGTTATTCAGTTCTTTACACAAATTCCCCCTGTGAATTATTCAAGTCAGTTGAATATAATTACATTCATTTTATTTAGGATCTAATATGGAAAGGTAGTTCATTTCTGCCTGATAATTAGCATAAATCACTAATTGAATCAAAGTAAGTAAATATTTTTATTAGGCTGTTAGCACGTTGTCTGAAGGTACTCCTGTGCATGTTTTAGCTATCTTGGTTTTCTGGGAAGGGTGATTTTAACAACTACACAATTAATTAGATTTGCTAAGAATTCTTTTTTTTTTTTTTATTGTGCAGAATATTTATTTTTCAGTTGAAAAAGAGCCTCTTTTTTGGTTCCAGCCTATGCATTTCTAGAGGGAAAGTTATACCCACAAGCTTTGTTGTGTCAAGGCCCAAATGGCTCGATTTTTCTGTATCACAGTAAAGTATCACATCCTATTCTCCCAGAAAAGCCAAGATTCTTGGTTGGACTACATCTCCTGAGTCAAAGTTGAGCTTTTCCTTAGTTGAAACCCCAGTTTTTCGCCCACAACAAGCCACACGGAACCTTTTTGACTAACTACAGTTGGACCAGTTCAGTTTGCAGAAAAGGTGTCTGCCAGTGCAGCCTTCAGGTATGTTCCTCTCATAGCCTAAGAACAAAAAAAGACATCAACAGCGCTGATGCTGCAACACTTAACCCCAATATGCTTCTGCCTAGAATATCTATCTCCCACCATCTGGTCTATCTCCTCCTCGAGGACACAGTCTGCTAAGGGTACATGCAAACTCTGAGTGAAGGTCTGAAACCTCACCTGGCTGTTGGGTTCCTCTGCTTAGTCCCCATCCATGTCTCTTTTCAAGAGTAGTGGGCAGGCTGGTGTGTTGTTCAAGGGATACAAGCACAGAGTAAGCTCGCTCATGCCCTGTCTAAGGCTGGAGAAGAGGGATGAAAAGTCTTAATTTTTTTTTGTTTGTTTCAGACACAAGCCCATTTTTTCAGCTGGGGACAAAAATAAAGGGGCAAAAGGTCCCCAGGGCATGGAGAAGCAGAACAGCTAGCTAATACGTCTGTCACTCCGCCAAATCTAAGCAGACATACTGAGACACTTTTAACACTGCGAAATGGGAGCAAAGAGACAAAATTACTGTTCCTACAGGTACAGCTGGTAGGGAAAGCAGAGAGAAAGCAAAAACATTGGTCCCATTGTTTCCCTTCAAAAAAAGAATAGAGATGGTCAGCAAAACACCCAGAAAGTTAACATAGCAGAGCATTTCAGATGTGGTTCATGCATTGATGCTCTTCATCCCCCATTAAAGTCAGGGAATTTGGCAAAGTCTTTTGGCTTTGGACACATCGCTGCATCAGGTGCCTCTAAAAGTCCCAGCCTAAATCATTACTATGGCCAGGTGGGAATGACTTTATGCTGTCTTTTGTAAGCCTTCCCAGACTATTCCTATCACAGATCTTTCTTTTCCCCCATTGCTTACACTAATGTGTAGCTCAGAAATGCCAGCCTGGATTCAATTTTTTCTTAATGCTAGGATACAATTTAATGCTTTAACATGACTGTAAAGGTCAAGAATTCACCATGTCCACCTGCTGGGACTTAATCTACATTAATTTCTGGAAGTCAACAGGACAGAGGGAGATACAAGTTAATGCCATTTTAGTATTACATCCACCAAAGACAGAGTAAGACTCTAACATAAAGTGATGGTCAGAGAGACACTAACAGTTCTCAGACATCTCTTTTCCCAACATCTGTCTTTCTGTGCCAGCCCATTGGATTCAAATGCAGCTGACTCCAGTTCCAGCTGAAACCTTTCAATTGAGATGATCTTTCGAGCCAAAATCCAGGAAGGAGATCGTCTTAGGTAATGTGACCTGAATAACAGATGGGGAGGATGGAAAAGAATGCACATGTCGGGTGGATGTACATGTGCAATTCACCGCTGCAGCCCCAGTGGGTGGCAAGGCCACATATCACTAAATGCCAAAGAAATATGAGTGTGCCGGAGAAGCATCCTGTTGCACATAAGAGCTGCCTGAACCAGAGACGCAGCAGCACTGGTCAAAGCAGCAGAGGTCCGTAAAACTGATGAGTCAAGAAGTAACCTTAGCCAAGTGTGAATGATGGAGTCTGAAGGTACTGTCCACAGTAACAGCTGGAGCTTCTGAGACTTCTGTCAGCAGCCACCATCTCCCGGTGATGTGGCTCTACTCCTGCCAAGAGTAGTAAGAGTAGAAGCAATCTTGCCTGAAATAGCAGGGTTGTGGGCTCAGCCAAGAGACAGAAACTATTTGCCTACATTCAGCACCTCTGCCTTTTTCCCAGTGCTCTGTAGACTAAGATGTACTTCTAGAAGTTTCAATGGCACAACTGATGGTTGTTTTGTCTGAAAATAATCTTTGATGTCTGGAACCTAGCTATCGCAGGGGGATACCAAAGCTATTGGTTTTAGTTAAACTCATTCTACTCTCAGGAATGTCACTGCATATCTCCAAGAGGTGCTGCTGGTAGGGCTCTTTCTGATAAAGGCTGCAACCCCAACTTTGTGGTAACACAAAGCCGAGGATTCCCAACCCTCAAGGAGATGCAGAGTGCAGAGATGAAAGACATGATGGTTGAACAGAGACCACAGCTACTAAACTAGTTGATGGACAAAGCCAAAGCTCATCTGCACGTTTACTCTCTGCATTTACCATGTCCATGGTTAGTGCCTGGAGTAAGGGGCAGGCACTTTCTAAATGAAGAAATAAATAGCAGGAAGCATACTATCTGTAATTGTTGGTGTGGTGGTAAGGGCACAAATCGACAGTCATAAGCTGCCCAAGTGCTTCTTAGCTTGTGTGTGCATGTTTATGTATGTGTACTGACTGCATGGCCCATAAACTTCTCCTCATAACCCCCTCCAGCCCCAGGTTTATCCTCCAGGCTCCGATTTCTTTAGGCTACTGATGTGCCTAACAGTGCCAGCAAGTACTTACCCAGTGATCTCTGCTGTTGGAGGCTGAGCACATATCAGTAGTGCAATGTTTCCCTCATAGGTTTGCTATCGTAAAGTCTCATAATGCTGTAGAGATAATATTTCTGCCCTCACTTCAACTCCTGTCAGAGAAAGGCAGTGCACAGTAATTTGTGAACAATATGACTGAATTTACGTCTGATTCAAAAGTAATTTGACATGGTTTTGAAAGGATTCATCCCCCCTCCTTGTTTTTCTGTTACAGAGGATTTTATTAAATAAAGCAGGGAATAAAACTAGGACAAAAAGTATATAGAGAAGGTTATGTTAGAATATTTTTAACCTTTTAAAAACACTAAGGGCCTGTTTCCATGATGTGATGCTTGTTAGATATGCCCTTTTTCACTTCCAAAAAGACTGGTCTACTTTTGGATGGCAGATGACAACAGCCTGAAAAATAGCAGCGCCAGTCTTGCTTGGGAATGCAAATCTGAGATTTATAAATGTTCTAATAGTTTTGAATAGTGAGCATAGACGGGAAAGATGCACAAGTAAGGGAAGGAGACTGCATTACATCAATGAAACGTGCCAGCGCGGAAAGCCCAAGGAATATATAGAGACTGCTTGGAGTCAGAAATCAGTTAATTACAAGATGCGCCAGAAGTAATGAGAAAAGATAATGAAAGGATGAGTCTGTCTGGTCTTTGGCCTCCTTAAAAACAAACAAAGACATGTAGGTGGAGGAAGGAAAGAGGTCAAATGGGCTAAGAGATCCTTGTAGAAGGCGCTCAGGGGTCAGCATGCAGGGGTCAACACTTCACTGCAGGTACAAAGTCCTTTCAGACCTGAAGAATCACAGTAGCACCATGAGTACCATTAGTACATGGGCAAAGACCAAGAGATGTGATATCCTGCCATTACCCCTTCCCTCAAAGCTTCCTCTTCCATCATCTGTCTTTTCTCTCAGGCTCACACACAGCTTTCAGCTAACCTTGGGACTGACAGTACTGTGGCCCACAGAATGAGATGTTATGAGCCATGCAGATCTGCCCAGACTGGGAAAGATCTGTAAAAAAGGAAAAAAGAGCTGACCAGGCCACATAGTCAGCCGAGGAAGGGAGCCAGTGACCGAAGTGATAGCTGCTGTGGCTGACCTGCCAGCCCAAAGCATCCATCTGTGACTGACCATCTGCTCTGGATCCTGCAAGCATCAACAGAACGCCATGTTTTCCCCAATTCTGTTATCCTTTCTCTTCCCCCTCCTTCTGTGTCTATCTAAGAGTGGTCACAAGCAGGGAAAGCAGCATCTCAGAGCAGAAAAGCCGAAGCAACACAATCCCCTCATTTGACAAAGTTGTTTGACCAAGTGGAGATATCTGTGTAACACTATACAGAGCTGCTCAGAGTTACTTCAGCAGGTTCAGCTACCAGAAGTAGTCAGGCTACAGCCCAGGGCAAACAAGACGTGGTGCAAAGTGAAGTATCCTACCCACAGCAAAGCTCTGTCTCAGTGCATCCAGACTGCTCACAGTGGCTGAACTGGTCCATGGAGAGCTACCTCTTGTGTCTTACAGCCACCCCCACGCTATTGGTTCCTGGGCACTCATCCTCGCTCCCTGGCAGTGACTGCCCCAAAACGTAAGGTGAGGAGGGCAGAGCAGACCCAGGTTAAAAGGGTCTAGCAGTCTCGTTTTTCTTTATGGTGCTATCTTGGGACTGATGTTGCTAGAGCTGCCGGTGAGGCAGGAGAAGGTAGAGGAAAGTAATGAGCATCAACAGGCACAGGAGGGATGAGGGAAGGAGTGAGGACAAAACAATAACACTGAAGTAGTTTGGTTCTAAATAGATCAGAAATATGGCTTTACCCTGATTTGTCTCTTTGCCCTTCTCACACATTTAATTTTAGTTACAAAACTTGTCCTATCTAATTTTGTTTTTCTTTAGTGCATTCTAGTCATCATATTCCTGAACTTTGATGTGATTTCCTTACTGTGACTTCTGTGATAATCAAGCAGGATACAGTCTCCAGGACTGACACCCCAAACCTGTCCTATTTGTTTTGCGTTACACAGCAACAGGGTCCTCAACCCTTTCAATTCTTTTATTCTCTCAAAATTAACACCAAGATCAGATAAATGATCAAACAAGGGGGAAGATCTGTTTTACTTCGTTTCATGGAGGACTAACCAACAGACCAATTCCAAGTCCGTTATTTGCTTCCTGTAAGCGTGGAAAGCAAGCAGCTGAAAGCACTGTATTCATGAGATAAAAGTGAGCCTTCAACACTCTTGCACCGTTATGAGAAAATATTTAGGCCTGCGTTAACGTGGGGCTTACCTTAGATATTTGGAAAACCTAGGGTCATAGCTGAGGCACAGAGAAAAAGTGCCCTGTGCCTCTTCTCTCTCTGTGTCTCCCTGCTGCAAGCTGCTATCCTAGGCAGCTGGAAGGGCTCCTATGCACAAAGCTCTCAGGGAAGAGAGCTTTAGCTGGGCTTCTGCTGCTGCTTCTCACCCGTCTTTCCCTGCCTCAAAAAAACAAGCTTTATGTCAATAAAGAAATTGTTCTGTACCTTGATGTATCCAGTACAACTCCTCTAAGAGTGAAAAGGGGATGGAGGGAGGGGGGGAAATGGTGTTAGAGAGAAAAAAATACTGCTTAGAAGCCTACCCCTACCTTACATGGATTCAGGCTGTGATCTGTAAAATGAGGCTGAAAGGAGAACAGGAATGCGGCCACTATGCCCACAAGGAACAGAGTCAGAGCGTCTGGGAAGAGAAAAACAAGCTACTATAAACTAGCATTATGCAAATGTTTTGTCATGTGACTTATAAACTGGTACCCTTTGAAAGACGTAAGACAGATTCAGTTCTCCTTTTCTTCACGTTCTCTTCTTCTGTGCTACGAAGTTGAAATGAATTACAGTTTTCATCCTTATTTTCCATGGGGATGTTTGCAGTGCTTTTCAGAGAAAATACTAATCCGTGCCCAGCTGACAATCTCAAGAGTCAGATCCTGACATCGTTATTTACTTATACTTTATTTACTCCTTCCCCACAAGGAATTAAGCTATGGAGAAGCGCCAGCTACATATAATAGCTTCTGGCAGGACATAATATCAGCATATCGCAGGACACAGGACAAATACAACGAGAGATGACATAAAGGTCACTGAAGGGAAAGGTGGCTTGCTTTCTTAAACAAACAGACAAAGCTTCTCGCTTTGAGCTTTCTATCAGTTGATTCTGACATTTTAAATTGTATTATGCTGTTTTGTTTGGAAATGAGAAGGGCAACATGGATATAGAAGTTACTGCTAGAGAGAGCAGAATTTTGAGCAGGAACGTAGAGAAAAGGAGAGCCACAAAAGATGTGAAAGGCAGAGAGGAAAGCACAGGCCATTTAAGTAAGGTGATCCTACCTGATCTCAGCCCAGTGTGTATTCAAAGCTGCTTGTGACACTTATCAAATATTGCCCACTGAGAAAGACTCTGATGAGCATTTCTCCCCTATTTTTTTTGTTAGTGAAACTGTTCCTAATGGCTGCAGCAATGCGTGTTGCTGCTTAATGCAAAGAGCCTGCTGTGTTTGCCTACACAGCAACCAGAGTTGATAGCATTAAATTCACAGTGCTGTGCTTTGAGTTACCTTGCAGAATGAGAGACTTCATATATAAAACAAACTCTATTCAGCTCTGACTCACTCCTTGCTTTTCCACAGGAGATAGTATTAATAATAAATTCCATTTCTCCCCAGGAACAGTATCATTTCCATGCTGTTGACAAATATCCCAGCAACATAGGGGTAGAGGAAGAGAAGGAGAGAGTATGATAGAGAGCTCTGGGAACTGGTCTAAGTGTTTTACACAACCTTGGCTATTGCCCGGCTGATTCGTTCGAATGACCACATCTTTGCTGTTTTGCCATGCTCCTGACTGCTCCGGTTCTGCCCAAGAAATCCCTGCTCAGCCCTCAGAAAACATCTCTGCATGGACACGTAGGACTGATGAGAGCTGGAACGCAAACGAGTAGCATTGGCCATCCTAAAATCAGGCAGAGGTTTTGGGACGTGGAACACGCCTATGCTATGAGAACCAGATAGCAAACACACATCTTCATAGGGCAATGAAGGCAGAGGAAACAGACCCGACTAAATCCTATGAAAATGCTTTGTGAATACAGATTCAAACAAGTCAGCTTCAGCTCTGCTAGTAAGGCCAAGGGGGGAGATTTCAGATATGGCCAAATGGGATGGAATTACAGTGTCCCACTGACTTCCGTCGGGGGGTTAGGGGCTGTGAAGTCTGTTGAAAATCCCCTCCGTGAACCCTTGCAACTTTCTCTACCAGTTTACTGCAAATACAATAGCAAATGAGTGAATGAAACAGTAACTTTCCAACAAGTATTGCAAGACATTCATAGAAAGAAAATTTTAAATTCCCAGTCTGAAACCCTACTGCTGAGAATTAATTTCATTGAGTCAGGAAAAGGATGCATACAAGACAGCTTCTGAATCTGCATGAACATTTGGAATGTGGCTGTTCGCAAAGGGCCCACAGATCAAGGATTATTTGCCAAAAGTGTATACCAGGTAATGAATGCATTTGGGATGATCGTGGTTATTTCACAGATTATTCAAGAACAAAAACAAAAAGAGGTGATGAAATGTATCGGCACCGGTGAGAATTGTATATCTAGCTGGAGCGGAAAGATTGCTGTTTTGTGCATGGCAAGTACCAAGAAACGCTTTCTTTTACAAATATTTTACAATGATACTGAAGAGTAGGCAGAATACTCTGGTCACTTATTTCCTATTATTCTGTGGAATTAGCACATTAATCCTTCTCCACTGCTGCTCATCACAAAAGACACATCTTGCATTGTATTGTTTGGAAGAAGCAACAGCTTTCTAACATCATATGCAGCTTGAGAGACACTGTGTAGGAAAGCTCACCTAGAAAGTGTTTTCCAATGTGATTTTAGATCTTATTTTTCTGCACTGCCTGCAGGAGACACCTACCACACTTGCCCCAGAGCAGATATCCAAGAGGGTGTCCCAGGAAGCTGAAGGACACTTGGGTCTCAGTGTTTGCTGAGCAAACTCATGAAAAGCAATCACACTTAACTGGACCCAGAATCGAGTCTGAGAGGCATCTGTAAAAAAATATGTCCTCACCAAAATATACCCCACCCTCAACTTAAGAGTCAAGAGTTATTTTAGGAACAGTTTTTTCTTGGCCTGGTGGTGATGAGCTTATATTTGTATCTAGGAATAAAAGAGGTCATTTCAGCCCCTTTAATAAATATTTAGATGTTAAATAAGTGCATCAATGCAAATATGTACTATGTGTCAATGCTTTTTTAAGGCACCCAGGAAGTTATCTGTTGTACATGAGGATGTTTGAACAGGATTTAAGAAAAGGGTAAGAGTCTATGCAAATTTCATGGACCTTGAGAAGCTTCTCAGCTCTGTCCCATAATATGGTTTTGCCAGCAGACCTCAATACTGGCCTCATGTGAAAATCCTCCCCTGAAGGTATAGTACATGTAAAGCCTCTATTACAGCGAGGTTAAGTGTCTTGCAACCAACACACCAATGAGCAGGCACCTATCCACACTACAGGACATACCTAAATTGCATGAGTGTAATCTACATACACTCACGCACACCCTTTTCTAGCCTCAGAAAAAGACTTTACAGTGCTGGCTGAAACGCTGGGGTGATCACGGCTGTGCCTAGCACTGGTAATTTAACAGAGGCCTGTCACCCCGGACACACAACCCCACCACTTCCCATACTGCGACAGGAATTTGCCCTCCAGGCACATGTCATTTCTCAGTTAATTGTTCAGATTAAGGGTGTGTTTCAGATTAAGAGTCTTTGTGTGGTTCATCAGGTCCTTAAAACAATGTACATAAAGGTATTGAGAAGATCAGATCCCACCCACCTGTGTTTGAGGGAAAGCACTTGTACAAGAACATTCAGGTATAATGTTGGATGTGGTTTCCTTTGCCAGAGCAAAGAATCATGCTGGCAAACGCTGGCATAATATAAATACTTCAAGGACAAGAGTTTGTCTCCCCACAGAGAAAAGGAAGAAGGAAAAAAAGGTAAGAGGACACATCCATACACTAATAAACTCTGTTTATCAGTAAGATATGGGGGGTAACATTCATTATATAATTTTAATACCTCTGCATTGCTGTTATGCATATGTGTGTGTATATACACATGCACATAAACACGTATGTGTACGTGTATACACAAGTGTGTGCGTCTTATGTATACAAATGCACTTATACATACCTTCCACCTTCTGTTCTATATAGGCATCATTTTCCTTTGTATCTATCCCTTATGCCTTCTCTATCTCTTTTTCACTACAGATGTATATTTTCCATATAATAGTTACGATTTCAGTCTCTTTTACTCTGTTGCAATCCAGAGCCACAGCGACGGTTGAAATGAAATTGTTCTGAGGATTTCTTGTGGTACTATAAAGGTCAAAATCTGGGCAAACTGGGACTAAATTTGATCTGCGGCGTAGAAGAGTTAACAAAGTGACTCCTATTAATGCTAACTTAGGTCTGCTGAAATCTCCCCGTTCATCATGATGACCATGTTTCTTTTGGGATCTGTTCTTCCTTTTGTCCATTATAGCAAGTGAATGAATTTCACCCTTTTGCTGCTGCTTTCAGCGCTGCGCCTCTTTTGCTTTTATTTATTGCATCCTTACTTATACGTGGTACAGGGAATTTAAAAAGTATCCTCCCAACTTCTGTAATGTGAATGCAGGGCACCCTTCCTCCTCAGTCACCTCTGACAGGTGCCAAGGCTGTTCTGCTTTCTGTTCATTCCTTCCTATACTCTTCAGAGCTGATTAAAAAAAGCTGTAAATGTGCAATTTGGATAAACTGGAATAGAGGAGGGGAGGAAGGTAATTCAATTTTAAAGTGAACACTTAAGGGAGGAGTCTGATTAAGGAAAACAAAGTCACAGGTAACAATTTGGAAAGGGAATATCAATGCTAAAATATGGGGAAGAGGGATGAGAATTTTAAGGTTATCTTGACTACTGGGCATCCTAAAGTGACATAGAGGTAGCCCCTTTGCCATAAACAACTTCAGCCAAGGAATAGGAAATGCTTTACCAGAGTAGCCAGGGAGAAGCAAGGACAAGGTGAATGGAAGAGGAACACTTCCAATCGGAATCAAAAGGCGTCAAAAGAGCTGATTCTTCTCTTATGAAAATCCATCCTACATCTTCGCCATCCAAGTTCACTAAACATCTTAGCAATTTGCTTCTTTTATCACTACTGAATATGGGGCACTTACTTGGGTTCTTTTCCAAACGTAAGCCCAGAGAATGAGAGTAGAAATCCACAACCAAATGTAACCAAATTACTGCAGTTTGTTGAGTCCACACAAAATCACACTGAATAGTTGACATTGGAAGGGACCTCTGGAGATCATCTAGTCCAACTCCCTGTTCAAAGCAGTGTCAATTAGAGCAGGTTGATAGGTCATTGTCCTGTCAGGTTTTGAATACCTCCAAGGATAGACACTCCACTGCCTCTCCTGGTGACCTGTTCCAATGTTCAACTATAAAAAAGTTTTTTATTATGTTTAAAAGGAATTTCTTATATTTCGTTTTTTGCCCGTTGCCTCTTGTCCTGTCACTGGGCATCACTGAGAAGTGTCTGGCTCCATCTCCCTTAATCTCCTCCGTCAAATATTTATACACATTGATAAGATCCCCCCAAGCATTCTCTTCTCTAAGCTAAACAGTCCCAGCTCTCTCAGCCTCTTCTTGTAGGAAAGATGTTCCAGTCCCTTAATCATCTTTGTGGCCCTTCACTTGACTCCGACTTGTTCCTGTACGTCCACGTCCCTCTTGTACTGGGGAAACCAGAACTGGACCCAGCACGCCGGATGTGGCCTCACCAGGGCCGAGCAGAGGGGAAGGACCGCCTCCCTCGACCTGCTGCCAATGAACTTTCTAACGCAGCCCAAGACGCTGTTGGCTGCCTTTGCCACGAGCGCACGTTGCTGGCTCACGTGTAACTTGTTGTCTACCAGGACCCGCCAAGGTCCTTCCTCTGCAAAGCTGCTCTTGAGCTTGTTGGCCCCCAGCCTGAACTGGTGCATGGGGTTATTTCTCCTGCCAGGTGCAGAACTTGGCATTTCCCTTTGTTGAACTTCATGAGGTTCCTCTCTACCCATTTCCGCAACCTGTGGAGGTCCCTCTGAATGGCAGCACAATGACCTGCTGTATCACCTCCTCCTCCTCCTAGTTCTGTATCATCTGCAAACTTGCTGAGGGTGCACCTTGCCCCATAATCTATATCATTAATAAAGCTATTAGGTACTGGCCCTAGTATCCATGCCTGAGGTACACCATTAGTGACCTGCTTCCAGCCACTGATCCCACTCCGGCACCAGCCGGTCCTCAATCCACCTCTATCTGCCTCTGCTCCATAGAGTTACTGTCTGCCAGCAGATTATGTGCACATTCCCCCTGGCAAAGTAAAAAGAACTCACATAAGCCTCTTTCATGAGGTGGCCCAATGAAAGCTATCTTCAATAACGAGGCAAAATTCTGTTTCAGGTCAGCAAAAGAATTATCCCTGTCTTTGTGCAATGAAAAAACAGTTATCTTTCAGCTCTGGAACACAGAAGATGATGGTGCAGATCTTTTTATTCCCCAGGTTTCACCACCATTTAAGTGCGTTGCTGAACACCTTCCACTGTTTACAGGTCACAGGCAGCAGCACTGCCAGGCCTCCCGGCGATGTCCCATCTAGTTTTTTTCCTGCTTTTTGGAGCCTCACTTCTCCCCAGCTCAGAAGGTGAGTGTAATATGTCTCAGTTGTCTTCCTGATGTTGTGAAAAATGAATTTATCTCCTAGCTTCACCCTCCTTGCTTCTTGCCTCTGTTTCCAGTACAGACCAGTTACTAAGGCAGAAGATGCAAGTTTTGGGGTTTTTTTTAAACATAGAATGAATTTAATGTCATCTTGACCTTTTCTGAAAAGTACTGAGGGGAGATTAGAGGTTAGAGACACGCTGTACACGACCTTGCCCTAGAACAGGCTTCCCTCTCGCAAAGCTCTCCAAACTGTCATTAGCTCCTATGGTTTATATACCCGAACTAGGTCCTGTGGTTTATCTGAGCCCATTTCTGAAACCCAGAAGCCAAGCTCTTTCCATGACAGGGACTCTCTGCACAAGAATGAGTTACTTTAAAGGTCACAGGGGATGCCAAGAAAAGATAGAGAGCTCCCCTGTGTGTTCCTGAAGTTGTATACAAGGGGAAACATACAGCAGCTGGCTGGCCAACCCACACAGAGCCAATTATGCAATTGGCTTGACGTTGGTAGTATGACACTGCGTCAGGATGCGGATGCTATGACTACTGTGTTATGCCCTGTCTTGTCCTATCTTGAAGGAGAAAGGCTATGCAACATGCTGGCCGTTACTATTGCTTATGGGGGCGAGGAGAGAGACTGCAGAACAGAGCAGCCCCATAGCTGATATCACTGCATGGGGCGGCCCAAGATCCCAAAGCACTCAGAGAAAGCTGAAATTGCAATGCTGTGAATCTCCTTCCAGGAAGCAGAAAAGAGGGAATGGGAGAAGGAGAATATTTATTGCACCTTCCTCCTCCTTTTTTGTCTGGGCTGGTGCCAAGCACATCCAGCCAAAGAGAAGGGAAATGTGGTTTCCACAAGATGAAACTTTGAATGGATACAAGCAGTTTCTAAGGAGATCTACTCTATAATTGTAGAGGAAATTACAAGCTGAATCATCTGTGGTTTGGGGAGATAAATCAATGATATTTTGTAAGTTGAACCCAACTGTGCTGACTACTTACCAAGAAGGAAACTGGAAAGAAACCAATTCCAAGAACTTTCAACAAAATCCATCTTAATTCAGGTCTGACAGGTCTGTTTTGTTCCTCTCTAAAGTAACGCGATGCACCAGCCTGAAATCCCTATTACTATTCCAGAGCCAGACCCTCCTGAGCAAAGCTGGGCTAATACACTACCCCGCTGGCTTGCCAAACCACTTGCTACTGAGTCTTGGGAATCCACAAAGGCCTGCGCACCTTCCAGGGCAAACCTGCTGCTGTCTCTCAGGGGGACAGATTTAGAGCAGAATTCACAAATTGTGATGCATTGCACCACACATTGAAATGGATTGCTGAAATACAGCTGCACCCACTGGACCCTGTAATGACAGCAGAAAACTAATTCTGCTTGTAATCTAAATGGCATCTGACTCCTAAATTAGTGCTTTTCATATGGTGATGTTTCACACATTTTATTTTTTTTTAGTTTTGAAACACAAGAGGGAGAAAAGGTAGACCCTGATTATGTAGTATTTACCCTTCATTTTGTAGTTTCACTTTACTGAATGTTCCTGTGAAGTCATGAACTCAGTTTAGTTAAATCAAAAAGCAGATACAGAAATAATTATGTATCTTCCAAAAGATGAGTGAGACCTTTTTTTCCAGGTACGTTTTATGTTTGTTTCAGGTGGCGAGAACTCCACAGTCAGACATCGCAATGCCCGGTTCTTGCACTTAATATCTGTCAAACTTAATCCTGCACCTAGCAAAATTCATAACCCATCTCACCTGGACTCACCCGCAACACAGACCTGCCGAAGCCTGTGCCAGGAAGGCTGGATTAGTTACAAAGGCCGCTGTTACATGTTTGTTCAAAAGAGAATGACGTGGTCTCAAGCTGAGGTACCTGGTTCTTCAAAATACGAGCACTCATTTCTTCTCTCCTTTCCCAGTTATCTCCCTTGTATCAGACTGATTTTTCCTCCTTTTCTGCTTCAGTGTTGACAGAAGGTACTTGATATTCAGCTCGGTGCCACAGGTAAGGTTAATTGCACTCTGCCTTGCCACAGGAGACCAATGAACCAACTCCTGTTTGGAGCTTGGACCTTCTGGATTTCCCCATCTCCCTTCCTCTGTTACAGTTTTTAAGCATGAAGTCTATTGCCTTTTGCTGTAAAATTAGCAAATAATGTATAAATACATCACTGCTGTATGCATACAGCAGTGAAGAGAAGTCAAGGGGGTCCTTCAGGATCGTTGGCTGTAATAGTGATACCAAACTGGTGGGTTATGGTTGAGAGATTTCTCCATCCAGTCACCACGCACACCATGATACCTACCAGGCATGACTTTTCTCTGCAACTCGTCAAGCTCCTTATGAACAGTAAACCCTTTTACATTTCATAGAACATACTTGCTAAATAGCATTCTGACTTCACTTTACTACCTACTCAGATGATACAGAGCGGCACTGTGTTTTGCAGCCTTATACCAGAATGCTTGCTCTTCCAGGAGCCAAATACAAACACTTCTGTAGAAGTTTGTCAAGGGGTGTCAGTTCCTATTGCTCCTCTTGTCATGGGGTGTCATGTGCATTAAATTCAAGTGACTAGTAAAGAGAAGAGTTATTTCCTGAGCCTGAACATCAGTGCAGTGAGTGCCCTTGTTTAAAGGTGCAGATGAAAGAGTACTTTTCCCCTACCAAGCACAAAGGCTACCCCTCAGGGACCCAGTTTATTGTTATTATGACTGTCTCTATCTGCCATTCCCCAGCTGAATGGGGACACAAGAAGAAGAAAAAGTGTAAATAGCATCCTCTTCCACAAACTATTCCTACATCTTCATTTCTGCTCGTCCATCTTCTTCTCACACTTCCTTTTTAAATTGCCTGGTTTTTGCTGTCAAAAAGTGGAAGTATCTAGACTGTGCTGTATGCTAAACTCCCTCCAGCGAGAGCCACTGCATCCCAGCTCCCCTTAATGCCTTTCTTACAGTGAGTATATGGCAATCTGGATATGTCTCCCATTCTCTAAAGACTGTAGAGAGCCCATGTAATTGCTTACACTACAGACCCAGCTTGCAGCCGTGGAATCATTTCAGTGGAAAGAGACATCTGAAGAGATCTAGTCCAACCCGTGATTAAAGCACAGCCAACCTCAAAGCTAGAGCAGGCTGTTCAGGGCCATGTCCAGCTGAGTTTTGAAAGTCTCCAAGGATGGCAATCGCCAGTGCCCGACAACCCTCTTCTCCTTGACTACTTCTGATGATTGGAGTTTGGTTTTTTGGATCCCACCCTTTGGGCTTTTACTCTTTTAGAGCATTCTTTCTCTTTATTCTTTTCTTTTTCTATCTTTCATTTTTCTCCTTTCAAAATTTCAAGCTTTCCATGACTTTCCCCTCTCACTTCACACTTCTGCTTCCAAAAAATTTTTCTTTCTCTGGGGTCCTGGGGTCTTTCTTTTATGGCTCTGGCACTTTCCCTCTCTCAAGCCCACCATTTGATCTACGTTTTTCTTTGCTCACCTCTTATGAAGTGGTTGCAGCTTTGTGAATATCTCCTGTATGTAATCTTCTTTACTGTGCAGAAGAGTTGTTGGACTAAAAGAGAAGGAAGTCACCTAACTAGCATCACCAGTGCAGCCGAGAATGAATTCCTCCATAAACTTGCTCAGAGACAAAAGGAAACCCAATTCTGGACAGGCGGAACTTACCAAAAGGCAAGTGTGCCATGACCAGAAATGAAAATAAACATCAAGGGGAAGAACTTTATGACTCAACTGATCAGAATTTTTTCTATGGAAAATGGTTTGTTTTCAAGTGAATAGTTACCCTTGTAGCCAAACTAAATGGTTATCAAAAAGCCAGTGCTGTTTATCTTTCAGTGTTTTGGGGGGGTGGGAGGGGCAGGCAATGAACAGATGAACAGTGAAGGAAGAGGGAGGTTTTATGAATTTTTTAAGTGACAAGCTTTTATCAACGTTGCATTCCAATGACATCATCTAAAGGAGAGCTGGGTACAATTATCAAAGGAGAAACTGGATGATGGATAATACATTCGCTACTTAATCTCTGCTTAGCAGAATGTCAAGTCGGTAGAGTATATTCTGAGTTATAAAAACCTTGCATAGATATATTCATTAAAAGAATTTGAATGAATTTATTTGTAGTGTCTTCCCACCAATATTCTAACCAGTGAATCTGCTGGGGCTTTTGCTGATATGAAGAATTTAGAATTAACATCGTAGAATACTAAAAGCAAGTGAATTTCAGGTTTTTAAATGCATATTAGAAATAGAAACTCGATTCTACAAGTTTTACTAATGTAACAGGGCACAACAACAACTTACACGTCTGTTCTGGATGTCTCAGATTTTGAATGTCACCCACCTGCAATGAATTACTTATGAGTGCTATAGTCCTATTCTGAATAACAAATATGTTCAAGAAAATTACAGTTTATTTGAGGACAATTCATGAAGAGCAGATGAGGTGAAGTTAATCTAATATGGAATTAAAAATGAATTATTTATGCAGCTCTGTAGGACAATAATATCCCTTCAGGCAATAACTGTATCCACATCCCTGTGGAAGAAGGTCTCATTCAGTTATTCTCCATCCCAGTAAATATACATGTGCAAACTGCCTCCTAAACTCAGGAGGGACCTGCAGTTCCCAGTCAGCTTCTGGAGGTTTGTTTTTTTTTTTTTTTTTTTTGTCTGCAGGGGTTATCTTTGAAATGGACTGACGGATCTCTGACAACTTTCATTCAGAGGCCTCTGTCATCCCTTCTCACATCTGTCAGAAGACTAGTTAACAACTTGTTAAACATTAAATTTTGCTTGACACTGGATATTGGAGGTAAGCAAAACTTGAAATGATTTATGAACTGCGGGATGAGTATTTTCCAGGATTAGGTGGAGAAAACATCTTATTAAAATGTGCCCACTGCTGCAATGTGCATACTACAGAAACATAAATTAAAAGAAAATTAGATTTCCAGAGACTGACCTGAGTTTGAATGATTTCACATCACGAGTGAAACAGTTCCCTTATCACTTCTTCTTATTTTTCTTTGCATTCTCTCTCTATCTTTATTTCCAGGCCAGGGCGAATGGGGCAGCTCTGCTTGCAGCAAGAGGCTACCATCCATATGCGTTTACAGACCAGACCCAACGCACCTGTCACTGTACCACTGATGAAATCTAACTGGCTGCCACTGTGCTTCGGATAGAGTTCAGCTGTAGTCCATTTGTGCAGAAAAATCTTTTGCATGGAAGAATCAAGTTCTTATCTTAAAAAAGCAGAGCTATTATAGCACAACACTTTTCTGTTCTGTTTGCATTATTGTAGCAACGTTCTTGTAGACTACATTTCAAATGATGCTATAAAAATAAGTTCTGATTTGATTTGAATACTTGATGAAAAAAGCATTTAGCTTTTCCACAGGGTTTTCAAGAATATTCATAAGAGCTCTTTAATTATTAAATAATTACAAATCACTCATTAAAACATTATTCATTTCACCATTTAATCATGTCAAGTCATACATTTTCAGTCCTGGAATTTTTCCTTTCTTAGTGTCAGATAGATCTAAGGAAAGTTAATTGAACGTTTCCAATATCTAAGCAGTTAAATGGCCAGTTCAATACACTGTAATATAGCAATAGATGGTGCCCACATTAGAGGCAGAAGTCAGAAGTATATCACTAGGCACAGGAGGTGGTGCACCACTTTGTGAACTGAATAGGGTGATATTTTGTTAAATGAAGCAAAACTTTTTATCACCATTTTGTTTGCCTCAGTTCTAAATATGATCCATGACTGTGTGCTACATAAGCAAATATCTTCACTTTGTATTTCTTAGTTGTAAGTACACTTGTTGTTTTTCACTCCAACAGTTAGTTGCAAGCTCCTATTTATAGATACTTTCCCTCACTAGCTAAAAAGGTAGCTGGGAAACCTTCATACAGGGGGCCATGGATGATTGTTCGGCCTTTCCAGGTGATGACAAAAACCTCCTCAGTTAGGAAGGATGGGAAAACTAGCAAACGTGTTAGCCCCTCTACTGTCCTGTTATCAAGTACAGTCTCAGAGAACGGTTCCATTGATAAAACACCAGCTGTCGTATTTACCTGAGTATTTCCTATTAAGCAGGTGTGAGATTTTCTTCTTCATGAATAAAGTAGGGGTATGAATATGTTAAGGGTCAGGCTGTGCCAAGATGGTCCCAGGGATGTCCTGGAGATAGGACTCACCTGCTGTTTAGAGACCAAACATCTGGTGCAGGCAACATGTACTTTTTCACAGCTCTAGGCCACCTGTGATGAGTGCATGTCTGGCCAGGCTGCTGAGGAGTAGAGCGCACCAGACATAAAGCCACTCCAGAAACTCACCTTTCTCTGCTAGGCATAGCTGGGTTCCCCCCAGAGTCCAACGGCTTTCCCTATAATTATCTCAAGGAACGCCAGCCCTACCAAGACAAAGCTACGCTTTATACAAAACGAATTTTTTTTCTTGGCTGACTGTCATTCCAGTGTTTGAATAACTTCCATAGTGGTTTATTCAGAGTCACAAGGGAAGATAGTAGCAAAGCTGGGGACAAAGTCAAGGAGGATCTGATTCTCATTCTTCAAAACTTCTGTCTATCAAGGAATGCAACTTCCCGAATCAAAGTGACTGTGGTGAGTTCAGAGGGGAACCAACAAACTGACCAGTTAATCTAAGCATATTTCTGCAAATAACACAATATCATATTGTCAGAGGTGTGCCCCGCTCCTTATTTTTTGACAAAATCACTTTCTCTAGAGAGAATAAAGGGGCCTGTGTCTTTGAGGTAGGAAACTGATTTATGAAGAGGCTTACTGGTCATTGAATACAGTTCCCTTTCTTCCCTAGCAGGCTATCGTGGATTAGATATCTACAAAAACAGCCACAGAAAGGCTGACAGGATATCCATCTGCTTTACAAGGTCACCACACCGTGTGGCCTCCAGTGTTCAGACAGCAAAAGTACAAAGGCCACAAGCCTGCTGTGCCATAGGAAGAGAGGCCAGAAAGGTGGACAACATTGCAGATATGCAAGTATAGCAAAATAGAGGTCTGTGACATCTACGAAATATAAATGTATTAATCAGGATACACTTAATATCAGTTTACCTTCAACCCAAATATTTGTACTAAAATGGTATAAGTAACAGCAGAATGTAAGTATTTTTAAGTGCTGTCATGGCATAGCGAGACACAACGTAGGAGCATTTTGCATACCTTTGTGAGCAACATGACTACCAAAGAAGTGTGTAGTTGCAGGTAGGAAGCATCCAACTAACAAAAAGCTGCCACACAGAGAACAAAATAAGCACAAGCGACTGCAGATAGGCGGGACATATCGCCAAATACACAAGAAGGAGGACTGGCAAAACCAAAAACAGGATAAGCAGCATTGGGAGCAGATGAGCCCCTCCTTTCTGGAAAAGAGGCTATAGCATAAAAACATCAGGCATAAGCAGAAGAAAATCAAAGAAGACAAGTACACTTCAGTTCTTTTTCTCTCATCAATGAGCTCTCAAGCCTAACCACCTTGACTTTAGCAATGAAGGACCACCAAGAACTGCAGCCATCAGCACTGTTGTGCTGCGTACTTAACAGCTATACTCAGAGTATGATTGCTGAAGACAAAAAGTTTCGTACGCCTATTGGTGATGATGATCTGTCAGAACTAACCATTAGCAAAAAAAGTATGTTGTTAATGAATGAATTTAGTAAGCTTATTTCTAAAGTTTATCACTTCCCTGATCTATCAGTCCTCTAAGCACTCCCATAACAGCAATCTCTTTCCCTAACTGTATACACATATGCAGGTTTGTGTACCTGCAACAGGGATTTTTTTGCAACAGCAGGGATTTCTTCACAAGAAGTCCTAACTGATCCTGAGAAGAGGCATGCACACATGCTGTGAAAACTGAAGTGCTATAAGGAGTATTTTATAAGACGAAAAGATCTTCCACTGCAAAGAAGAGTGAGTAGATTGGGGATTTCATCCTCAGCATCTATATGAACAATGCAACAGGATCTGTAGCCTAATCTGCATTCAGTGAGTAGCTGTTGAGCGCTCTAAACTGAGGCAATTGCTTCAGTTACATTCCTAATGAATATTTGTTCACATGAGAGAAGCCTTATCACAGTTGGCAGTACTTTACAGTTCAGCATATCTGAGGGCAAGGTCGGCAGAAATACCAGGATGCTGGACAATGAACTTATGTCTTGGCCCTGGAATGAAAACGTTCACTCTTTATCATTCACTCATCTTTCCAAAAGTGAGTAAAAATTTTTCCAACTTACAAATGGGAAGAAACAAGGTGTAGGGAGAGGAAAAGCTTATGGCCTGTTTTAGCACTGCAGGATAGCATCTGTGGCTGCAGAGTCAAACCACAACCCCTGGCTTCCAGTTGCACAGCCTGGCCTTTCAAGCAGGCTGCCTCCTTCCAGAGCACAATTTAGCACCAATTCTCCAATACATGTGGGTGCCAAAAATGGAGAAAAGCTCCTGGCAGGATTTTTCCTGTAAACATCTTTAGGCAACAAAATGGTTTTGGAAATCTGACCCACAGACACAAGAGCAGACTAGCTTTGAGTACTTTCCCACATCCTATTTAGGAACAAAAATCTTCCATTTTCAGACAATAAACTCAGTAGCCGCCCTGAGCCTTGGTGGGAGTATGTTAATTATTGCATTTCCGTGCTAATATGTTTGGATCTGTCTATATGCTGTAACCATGAACTAGAGTCATTTTATTCATAATTTATATTCTGGTGATGCCCAGAGGCCGTAAGAAGGAAGGTGGCTTCATTATCCTAGGTGCTATATAGCTGCCTGGAAGACATACTCTCTTGCCCTGAGAGTTTACAGCATTATTTATGAAAAGAGCATTAGGGCTGATGAAGGAGAAAAGTTCTCTATGACCTAATTTGCTGTTCTAGTTTCCCATGCTGTCTTGCAATGCTGATGGCTTTGTTTTGAAATGTTTGTAATTGTGTGGCAAAACAAAATATGGAGGCATGGAAAGGGGGGCACTTATCCCCCAGAAGACTTGTTTGACTGGGTATTTGGTAAATTGTCTGCTTCAGACAGTTGGAGAGAAATGTGAGACAACACAGCCAAGGGGGGGCTCGCCAAACCATCTGATCATTGTGGTAGCCCCATGCAAGGGTTTTATTGCTGTCAGTCAATCAACTTACATGTTTGGCCTGACTTGTGGGTTCCTTTCCCTCAGGCAGT
This sequence comes from Struthio camelus, assembly GCF_040807025.1. NCBI lineage: Eukaryota > Metazoa > Chordata > Aves > Struthioniformes > Struthionidae > Struthio > Struthio camelus. Next base: position 189,765,004 of record NC_090942.1, on the reverse strand, counting down.
CGATGACATTAGATTGGTGTCTTGTTAACACTGTTCTCTGAGTTATGCAAACATGAGTTTAGTCCCTGATTTGTGAAAGCAGCTACCACAGCATGCAAGTGAAAGGGGCAAATGTGAGCAATTAGGTATAGGGTTCATTTTGTGATGGAGTGGTCCCAAATGGAACACCTGAAAATGTATCAGAGATAAAAGAAAATTGGAAGCACATCTCGTATTTGATTGGCAAAATGCCCCTGAATTGGCATTCTGAACCATCCTTCCACGTAAAACTGACCATGGCTGGACCTGTAACTTCCCACTTGCCATGAGATTTGATATGAGGACTAGGGGACATCAGATAACACTAACTGGAATCAAATTCAAAATAAACAAAAGGAGGTGGTTCTTCACACAGCAGACCAGCAGAATCTCTTAATAAAAGATGTTGTAGACTCAAAAAGTTTATATAGGTTGAAAGGAAGATTGAAAAGGTTGGAGAAGACCAATGAAGGTCAATAAATCCTGGTCAGGCTCAGAAAAATCTCTAAATTGAAAGAGGCTTAAGGCTGAGAGAATACTATGGGAAAATGCTACAATTACTTGCCCCCTTATACTCTTCCCTATGCCTCTACTTATCATTGGCATTGGAAACAGCATACTGAACCAGAAGATCATTTGGTATGATCTGCCACTCTTGTATTATGTTTTATGTTCTTAACAAGCATACCAAGATTATTCAGATTTTTTTTTGGGGGGGGGGTGGGGGGGGCTGTCTTTTGGCTTCCCTTTCCCACTAAGCAAGAAACAAAAGCATACCTCTTCATGTGAACATGTAAGTGTCAAATTTACACACAATGTAACATGCAGGCTAGATGTCTGCTTGGATGGGTGAGAGTAAAGGTCATTCTTGGATCACACTAAAAAAAAATGCTGTGTTTTTTTCTGTCAGGTCAGAACTCTGCCTTCCACCTACTATCAAAAGTGTGTATCAGTGTTAAAATAAAAGGTATAGAATTTGAGTAAAAAGCCCCCAGAGTCCACAAATGACACAGATCAAACACAACTAATCCTGTGGCACCATTACAAAAGGATGAAAAATTGCTTGAATGGATGTTTTCACTTTGATCTGGTAGGAAACATGTAAAATCATGCTTTTCTCTTCCAAGAAAATCCATTTCTGTAGCCATTGTTGGTGTGCTGAAGGAAAAAAAAAAAAAAAAGAATGCAGGTTAATTCAGCTTCCAAGCCACTACAATATACCACAAAGCCCGCAGCTGCTTTACACACAGCCTTTACCTCAAGAGAGTCTAGCAATTTCCTTCTTGTTTCTAGTGACATGATTAATACATAGGCTCCAAATATACAAAGACATAATAAAACACTCTATGCCATGCACACATATTGGATGGAATTCATCATTCCTCAATAGTGTTGGAGGTGCTGCCAACAGTTCTTCCTGGGAAAAAGAACTTCTCCTTCTGAAACTTCATGTGATGTTTAAGAAGGGGGTACTTTATTAAGGAACAGAACTAGGAGGAAACACTACTTTTCATTGGGCAGTTAGTCATCCAGAAAGAAAATACTTGCTCAAAGAAGGCTCTCAGCCTCACTGGAAAGAACCTACATTTCCACAGAGAAATGTCTCTTGGAAGATGGTGCAGTGGCAAAGCAGGCTGCAGAAAGGGACACCAGGACACTCCTACTCCTAAGTGCGTGCAGGAGAGACCCGACTCCGTTCATCTGGAACTAGCCAGAGCTCTCATCCCTTTTTGTTTATAGCAAGGAAGAAAATGAACACTAGTGTACAAGGGTTAGAAGATAAATATGTCTCTTTTGACCACCTTTCTAGGGCATTGTTACACTTAGCAAACACAAAAGTGTTTTCCCCTCTTTTAAAACCTACTCTGGTTTACCAGAGGCACCATGCTGGCATGTCGAATGTGGCCAGAGATAGAGCTTATCGTCAGCGGTTAGTGAAGAACCATCTAGGACCATCTACAACTGCGGGCAGTTAGTGTTGGTATGTGCAGGTTACTGACAGCGTTAAGAGTAAGAGATTGATCTCACCATCTCAGCAGCTGAGCCAGCTTTAACAGTATCCCTAGCATTGGCAAAACTGAGGAATGTTTTTCTTATAAATGAGAGAGAGGTCACCCAGGCAAAAGTGTATCTATCTCATGAATTCAGATTTGTAGATGAGCTCCTTTTCATTATGTCTGTTTCTTTCAGCATCGTTAGTGGAATTGATGGTCTACAAGATGGTAGTGCCTTGGGAGCCCAAGCAAGCAAATTATAGTTCTGCTGTGCCAAATTCTGCACGAATAAAGGATAGCCTGGGTACGATTTTTTACTTAACCCTGGACATCTGTCTGTAGATCTAAGGTAATCACTCTACTCTCCCTCCCTAGGCTGTAGAACACAATCAGCATGTTCAGGGAATGATTCATCTGACCACAGGCAGTCTGTACTAGGGTGAAGTGAATCACACCTAAAACCCTGCATTCATCTGTAAAAGCTGTGAACAGTTGAGGTTAGCCATCTTGGATCTAGATACCTAACTTTAAGATGCCTACACTTAAGCAACTAATCCCATTTTATCTGTTCTTAAGGGCTTTTGTCCACAAGGTAAGTAATTTACTGGCACAATCCTGCTGGCAAGTTATTTTCAAAGATTCCTGTTTAAAATGCTTATGAGTTCATTTAGTCGAACAGTATCAAGTAATCTTACTGGGCCAGACAACAAGAGCCAAGTAAAGGAACACAGCTGGATACCTGTATGAAAAAGAGAGCATCCCTTACCCCCTTAGAGGCTTAGAAAGCATCAACATCCGTTGCTTAGATCAGCAGGAACCCAACCATGGAAACCAACCAGGTTTGGGCTGAGCAGAGTGAACGTCCAGCTCTGTGGGTGGACCGTGGCCATGAGCGCAGACCGAGCTCTGAGCAGGGCTGTTTGCAAATGAGAAGGCTTTAAACTGAGGTAGGAGACAAGGTTCCTTTCCAAATTAGCGCTTTGAAAGAAGCCAAGAGGACCCCCTTGCTAGAGCCACCAGACCCTTCCAAGTGAATGAAGATGGCAATCTGATCTCTCCTGAGCAGCATAATGAATCTGAGATTTTCGGCTGAGATAAAGCAGGGTTTTTTTTGGTTTTCCTTCCAAATATCACAGAGAATACCTGTAAGCCAACACTCCCACCTCATCCTGTATCACAGTTGGTGCTTTCCCTTCAATTCTTTTTTTCCTCCAAGCTCATCATTTGCATTTTTAGCTAATAATGCAAATCATCTTGAGGACATAGCAATTTTGCTTCCCCTGTGTGAAGCACGAAATATTGGATAAAAAACATGATTCCTCTATTGAGCAAGGGAAGGTGATCAGCAGGATCAGCCTTTGAGTGAAAAGAAGATGCTTTCATTATTTTAAACCTATGTCCCTGCAATCAGCAGCCCACCCTTCAGCTCAGGGAAGGCAGCACCAAGACTGGTAGGAAAAACCCTCAGGCTCAGACTGTGTACTAATAGATTCAGGTAAAATATGTTAGTTAGTGTCTAATTAGTCAGCTCTGTATGTACACCAATGGCAGCTGAAAAGACGTGTTCTACTTTGAGTTTCAGGAGCCTTCACCACAGGAAACAATATTTTATTATTATGCAGATTTTTTGATTTCTTGCAAAAGCCCTTAATGTAGGACAGATCTTTTCATCACTCACTGCCATATCTCAGAAAAAGGGAGGGTAGAAAGAACTTGGAGAATAAATATTTTAATAGATGAACCAAGGAATTATTAATCCTGTGCTTCTCATACAGAATATAAAGTATATATAATTTCCAGAAGGAGGTGATTGATGGTGCAGCTCAGCTGCAGACTTTCTTCTTTAGACTGAAGCAGACATGCAAAGTATATGAGACCACAATGGGCCAGTCAAGCAAGGCAACAATCAAATTGGACTCTCTGGAAAAATATAGCAGAGAGTAGGCATGAGGGAAGACTCAGGCAGTATTTTCTTTCACAAGTGCAGATTTCAGCCCAGACAGATACTTCTGTTAACTCCTCAGCAACTTCAAGCAACTAGACCACTCAATGCACAGGCTTCCTTTAGTCTGTCTGAAGTGAGCTGGATGCACTCCTCACCTGCCAAGTACTATTTTTTCCCTTTCACCAGACCCTTCTTTACATGGAAAAACACACCTGGAGCCTACGAGTATTTAATAACTCTTGCTCTATTCCATTCATGGGATTCAACGGTTTTACCACGTCTACAGAAAAGGAAGCAAGCAATTAAGAATTATAGAGGTCTGAGAGGAGACATACGAAAGAAGTCTTTTTTCCTGTGTTTAGTTATCCAGAAGGCAGTCCGTCGTGTTTGACAGAATCATCTTGTAGCGAGGATGTCTATTTGTTCCAGTTCCTTTCCTCATTTTGTTGGAGGGAAGATGGGTATTTTTGTTATTTTTGTTGCTGTGTTGCTTTTTGGGTTAGTGGATTTGGGGGGGGGGGGGGAGAAATAGTGCTTTGTACTCGATTTTACTGTTCAGGGCTGAAGACACCATGTAAGATATGTTCCCAGACTGTAAGTTAAACTAATAAAGAGTGACAACCAAGAAAGCCTCTTTTCAAGTCTTCTGAATTAAAAGATGATACTATCAACATAATGGGGAGAGCTTATTTCAGTGCAGAATTTCTGCAGATTCTTTACATCTCAAACTATAAGTCAGATACAGATTTGACATGAATTAATACATCCCAAATTACAAAATGAAAAGAAACAATTGTGATTCTGCATACTCATGCAAAAGGAAATTTTTTGTCATTTATAAAAGTCCTCTCACTGACGTAAATAGGACTGTTTGTACAAAAGTTGAGGCTTGCTGGGTGAACCTGGTTGTTCCAGCACAAGGAGTGGAAATCAGATGTATACCCTAAAATTGTACTTGCAGATTAGGTGTGGCAGTAATGTGAGCTGCAAGAAGAGGAAATGCCTGCTGCATGCACATTCTGGATCAGCTCATCCTGATCTTTGCTTCAAGCTTTGGAGAAAGATTAAAAAATGAAACCACAAATGGAAAAACAAATCTCTGGAGTTTTTCTAAAAGGCTGTGTTAGGTCTTTCACTGTGTACTTTTGTTTTATGTTACAGACAAAACAATGAGTCATCTTGAAAAGCTGCTAGCTGATTGGGTTGTGATCACGTGACCCATCAGCATTCTGTATTGTTTTAATGTATTTTATAGCAAACAAACAAAAGGACAAAAGATGTAGTTGCAATAGAGGTCCTGCTAATTCTGAAATGCTCCTGTTTATTCATGTAAAGAAGAAAGAAACCCCATGTTTAGGCAGCCAGCCTAAAACGCTCTCTTCTTTAGTGTTTAACTGTTGTATTACACATTCACAAGAATTTGATATTCTTTAAACAGTTGTTCTGTACAGAAGAGACTAGTTTAGACAGTTAAACTGAATAAAAGCAACACGAGCATACAGAGGATGAAGCACAGCCCAGCCTAACCTGCCACAGGGTTCAGTTGCCCTTTGCACATTTTTTTTTTATCATTTAGACTGAAATTTCTCATTCTGAGTGTCTGTTTCAGGCTAATTTTTTTTCTTTATAATTTCATTGACAAAATGTACCTTTTTCTGTGAATGAGACTAGGCAAAATGCTGGTTTCTCTACATGGTTCCCTAAGTCTTTTGTGTCTTTGTAATGTAGATGGCAGATTTGACACTGCCTGTCTCTCAAGGTCTTGCCTAGTCCTGTTAGGAAAACAAAAAATTATGCCTACACGTGACATAGGTTATGAGATTTTGATAAACTGCCATGCATACAGGCTCAATAGAGGCTTGCTAGTGCTTTACCAGCACCATTTGTGCCCCAGCCCAGGGCTCAGAAAGGTCTTTCCTGCCGTTTCAGCTGGAGCCAGGAGCTGAAACTGAAAACAGACGGAGGGTCTCTGTGGTGCTGTTGCCTAATGATGTCCCGGTATTGGAGAGGAGAAAGCCAGGGAGAAACAGGATCAGCTTGGAAGGAGAGAGTCTGAAAAGTCAGCTGAAACAAAAAGCGTGGGGAAGGCAGGGACAGAGTTTATTTGCTGCTAAATACACTGTCCAATCCTCAACACTGGCTGTCCATATTGCTTGACTGCTAGCTCGCTCCCTGGTTCCACTTTGGGCTTGCTGTCTCTAAGAGAGAGATACAAGTAAGACCATAACTTTTATCCCCATTAACTTTAACTTTTTTTTTTCCAAATCACAAATCCTCACAGAACAGGATGCTTAGTTTTCACTGTGCTCTAGTCACTTCTTCAGGGGACATTTATTGATTCCTAGCACTACTGCAGAACCTGAGTCCTTCACAAACCCCATAAGAGGAGGAGAGGGTATTGCCCCTCCATTCAAGACCAAGAATTAAGTAATAAGAATCCACTAATTAAGGGGTTCTCATTTGTGCCCCCCCACCCCGAGACTTGTTTTTCCCGCTATTTAATGTGATCCAATACTTTCTACATTCAAAGCCCAGCTGCTGGTATTCACTTGCAGCTGTGAGTGCTTACCCCTTCTGCAAATCAGATCCAGGGTTCAGTCAGGTCCAAGGCTCTCAGAAAATGAGAAAACAGACAACCAGTGATGAGCTGTGAAGGTGGTTCTTAGTGGCCTGCTTACCTTAGCTAGGAAACTTCACACAGTTGGTTCATGTCCGGCCTCCTCCTGTGCTCAGAGAGCTCTGCATAGGCTTTCCAGTTTTGGTGGTATTACCTCATTGCAGATTGAAGACACAGTATTTATGGCCTCAGAAGTGGTCCTTGTTATGGTATTTCATGGTTGGTCTGCAACGAACATAACTGGCCCTGTGATTAATTTCTCTAAAGCGCTTGTCTGGCAGCTGGGTTGGGACCTGGCTTCTTGCTCCCTATTTATGTGTCCAGTGCTAAAGTGGTTTGAATGCAACGTGACCTAGAGGTGCTTCCAGAGACAAGGCTGATCTACTAATATATAAAGATAGATCTCTGTGAGACTCTGGGCAACACCTTCCAGGCAGATAAATTCATTAGATTACACTGCCTTGCAAAACCACCTCATTCTCTAAACCAAAAAACAAACTCTGAATTATCAAATGAAGTGTGACAGCTCTACTAACACAAGAATACATTGTTACCTCTGGTGAATAAACTGAAAATCAGCTGGGAAAAAAGGTCTTTGAACCTCCTCCTGTGTCAAGATACACATCTTTGAATTTCCTGGGCCGTGATATAATCCAGCAGAAATTCTAACCCATCCTAGGTGCAAAATTTGAAATAACCACAGACAAACGATGCAGAACCACTGAACCACTTTTCTAAGGATGGAAAAATTTAAATACACATAGTTAATTATGTTATTGATGAAACGGGTTAAAAGTACTTTATTTGCTGTAAGGGAAAGGTATTGATCCAAACCCCAGCCTAACTCCTCTTTTAGGCACAGAGATAAATTGGTGCAGAGTTAGGCCCCTAATATATACTTTTATGGGTTTTGGCCTTTAACTTTATTTTAAACAGAAGGGAAGATCACATTTTCTGTCAATAGGCTCTTGAGTCTTCCAGGGATTATTTGGTCCGGTCCTAACAAAAAGAATTGGGATTTGAATAAGCCGTATAAAGCTTTGAGGAAAAAAGGTATATATATATGTTTCTACCTATCTTGAAAAACTGGGGAAGAATTAGAGGCCTTTCATCTAACAACCAGGTGAACAGAGATGCTGAGAAGAAAAGGTCAAATGGAAAGTCAGGTGCAGAACAGTAAACAGACATAGATCTCAACCCAATCCCCTATCCGCCAGTCAAGGCTCCCTTTCCATCCTGAAGAAGCTCAGATAGGTACCCGGAAACAAGCTTCAGAGCATTTGATGGTTAACACAGCTGTATGAAACTTCTGCATTGAAAACCCCAAACTAAGCAGGTAACTCAGCAGAACTCAGCAGAACTAATTTTCTTGTAGCCACCATACTCGGTTAACACTCTCCAAAATATGCTCCAGGGTTCAGAAACAGTCTCACAACTTTGGGTTGTGGCTTGAGTAAACCAAGGCTGAGTTTCAAGTTGAATGGCCCTATTTATAGTTTCCGGCAGAAACCAGGCCAAACTCAGTGGTTTTGCATGGTTTCCATCTGAAAGCCGGCAAAAATTGGCCATTTCAGCTGATTTCTGTTTTGGGTTTTTGGGGCGGAGGGGAGGAAAGACGGAAGGTTCATTCAAAAATTGAAATGATGAGCAAAAATAAGGGTGTGTGAACCTCACCAGCCAAAACTACGAAAGGTTGACATAGAGCCCTGGGAACAGAAACCACGGCGATTTTCCTGTCTCCCATGGTAAGCAGAGACTGTGTGGTGAGTGAGAGCGTTGTAGGAAAATGTCTGAGAGGATGTCCACAAACAAGAGGTGGATTGAATAGACGAGAAGCCGATTGTTGCTCCCGGCTGGACCCTGTCCTGCTACATTAAGAACTTCTGCTGTAAAATCACCATCTCATACATTGACAGCAAAAGCCTTTACAGCTTACATCTCTCAGCTGTGATGAGGGTTTCACACCCCAAAGCATGCCAAGAGGAAGCCATGTGGTCTTCTCAGTGGTGGAATAAAGAAATGGGAAGCCTGAAGGCACCAAGCCACTGAGTCAGAGTGTGACTGTAAGGAAGTCACTCCACCTTCTTGTGCTTCAGTCATACTAATCCAAATTAGCTTAAAAAGTAGGAATCACTAAAAAAAGTACCTATTCTGACTAACTTATCTGTTGAGTCACCCTGGACTCCCTGGGTGACTGGCTGTTGAGTCACTGGAAGCTTTCTTAGCATATGAAGCGCCTTTCCAAAGGTATAATCACCCTAGATAGCTCAGGTTCCTGATACTGGAAATGGAGCTCCTTTTATAAGAAATCAGAAAAGGCCAATAGAAACTTTGGAGCCAAAAGGAACTTAATGGTCCAGGTTTCATTTTCCAAAAGGCCAGCTAGAATCACTGTTTTTTTAGTATTGCTCATTTTGACTGGATTCTTTTTTGCCTCAATGTCACCTTCAAGGAGATGGAACAAAATAGGCTAGAAGAAGAAATGTCAGAAATCTGCTCACTAAAATGGAAGAGGTCAAGATGTGCCTTTTTCCTTTCCTCCAATGGAGAGAAAATCACTGAAGCTAAATTATATTATCTTTCATAGTGTTTCTGTACTGAAGGAAGCAACTATTTGGCAAGCATTAAAAGGACCCCAGTAAAACTTAAGTGAAAAAATAATATAAAATTATATTATTCGTACAGAATAATAGCAAGAACAGAAAATGTATCAAAAGGGTCAAGCCTGTTGTTCTCCTGTGATCCCGACAGTACCCTCCCGAAGACTTATTCTTGACTCTCTCTCCCAGGCAATGCACAGAGAAATGCGGAGAGACACAAAAGCTATGTTCACAACAGAAAATGAAATGCAGGCTGAGAGCTGGATTAAGACCTTCAAGCACCATGACTTTTTGTGCTGGCTTTAGCTTAAGAGGAGGTCAGATACAAAAGTTGCCTGTACTGTGCTGAGGAAGGGCTGAGCTAAGCTGTAGCTGTCTGACCCTTCCTGAGCCAACCACGCATTGCAAACAAAAGCATTTGACCATGACAAGACACCAGACCTGCCCAAGATAAGTCTTACCAAAGAGTGTGAACGCATGCAGGATCCATATGCCCATTTCTGCTTTGTTCCCTTGACCAAAATATTAATAGCCATAAATTTCAGCCAGTGCTGAAGAAAAAGAACCTTATAAGCTCATTCATCCAAAATGTTAATCACAGTCAAGGAATGTGGTTTTATCCCTAATCAATGGATATAATTGTACTGTGTGGTTGTCAGTTAGGAGGATTATTCAGGGAAAAGAGCGGAAAAAAAATTCTGCTTCTTTCACGTTAACAGCAGAGGTTACCAAAGTGTGTTATACCACATTTACCACTAGAAATATGCACACCATTTGAATATTGTGTGTTGCCAAAGAGTCTAGCAACTCTCCGCATAACTGAGTAAAGTTAAATATAGAATCATAAAAAGATGGCTGAGATGGGAAGGGACCTCTGCATGTCATCTAGTCAAACCCTTGACCAAAGCAGGACTAGCTCTGAAGTTAGGTCAGGTTGCTCAGGGCCTCATCCTATTGAGTTTTGAGTATCTCTAAGGATGGAGATCACACAGCCTCTCTGGGAAACCTCTTCTGATGTTTAACGGCCCTAAGAAATTTTTTTTCCTTGTATTTATCTGCAATTTCCCTTGCTGCAGCTTAGGTCTGTTAGCCTGTCCTCTTGCTGTGCATCTCTGAGAAGGGTCTGGCACCAACTTCTTCTTGCTGTTAGCTCTCCTCGGAGCTCTCTCTTCTCCAAGCTGAACAAGCCATGCACCCTCAGCCTCTCCTTGTACACAGTGTGCCCCAGTGCCCTTGCCATACTCGTGGCCCCCCAGGCTCATTCCACTTCATTAACACTCTTGCAAACCTGCTGCGAGCAGTGGCCCAGCCATAGTCAACGCTGAATCACAGGAAGATTTAGGTTGGAAGGGACCTTTAGGGGTGGGAGCTGGTGTGGGTTTCCTCCCCTCCTCAAGAGCAATGAGGGGTCGCTGGTGTAGTTGTTGCTGCTGCTCTTGCTGGTGCCAAGCTAACAAAGTTTGGGAAGCCTTATTCTTGGGTGGGAACTACCAAAAAATGCACAGATCCTGCAACTTCCTGCAGCAGCACAAAGCCTTTCTGCCTTTATGTGAGTGCCTGAGCACAAGATGCAGGAGCTCCATATTTAAATGTTTTAGTAGTATGAGTATTACTCTCTTGCAGTCTATTTATACCTCATTGGTGCTAGCAGCCCTGGCCATCTTTGTACTGCCCACTAGTCTTGTAACCTGGCTCTTACCCAGGACGGTGTTACTGGAAGACAGTGGATATGCTGGCTGTGCTTTGAGAAGTTGCCAGGAGGCAGCTGAGTGCAGTAAAGAACATAACATGGATCTTTGCCCTTCCCAAATTGTAGGGCTGGCCTGGCAGGGGACTAGTCCTCAGAGCATATCTGCTTCCATTTACCTCTCTGAAGGCAGAGCAGAAGAAAATTCCTAGTCATACACTCAGTGAAGTGACTAAGCTGGACCTGTCTCCTGACAGTAACAGAATATCTAAAATTAAACAAGATGAGCAGGTCTAGGCAACCAAATCCTACCTCTTGCAGGGACCAAAGGACTTTGAGGAGAGCAGTCTTCCTAGGGAGGTGTGTGGGGCACTTTGGCCCCCCAGAGGTGCGCAGCCTGCTTTCTGCAAGCTCAGGCTGACATGCCACCCCATTTCTTCAAGGTTCACATTTTCAGCTTGCCTTTCCCTTTTTCCCCCATTTGCAGGAAATAGAAACATTTGTTCCCCTCTCTTCTTTCTTAGACACCTCCCTCTTTGGACTTACCTTCTCTGCTGACTATTAAAACCAACTAGCCTAATTACTAGCTGGTGTGAGCCAGGTGAGTCATAATCCACACCTAGGACTTACGCCTTATTGTGGACCCAAAAAGGCTAAATTAGTTTTCAATTACCCTTTTTTTCCACGGGAAATTCTCCTGTTGTGGCTTATGCTGGCACTAAAGGAGCTTTCAACTGCCTGAGAAGCACAAAGTTCCTGTACACAGCAGAGAATCAGGTCCCACATATTTATTTAGTGATTTAAAGATCTTATATTAGTTAAAAAGACACAAATGTCAAGGGGGAAAAGGACTGTGCAGCATATCTCTCAGAAATAGTCAGATTCCAATTACTGTAATTATATCTTTCAAAAGTAAGGTATGAAAATTATCACTTAAGTGAGAGAACAAGGAAAGCAGAGGGAACAGTACCTTATTTCTCATCTTATCTTTGTCTGCATGCCATTGTACTGAATTGCCATGATTACATTTTGCTAAAATCTTTTCATATTTCTCACTACTCTCTGAGGATGTAAGGCTGGGTGAACAAAGCAGGGTTATCAACCTAAATTCAATTTCACAAACTCCTAAAGGGAAATATTTTTGAAAATGCAGACTTCAGAAAGATCAGATTCCTGTCTAACTTCCCTTTATGTATTTGATAAGTGTATGAACAAGAGCAAATGCTTCAGTGATTTGTTGGTTTTTTTTTTTGGGGGGGGGGGGGGGAAGGGTGGGTAGCAAAATTAAGGACATAAAAAAGCCTCCAACAGAAGAGAGTTTTGTCTGGCAAAACATGACTTCTCCTATGGATTTTGCTTCTTTTTGCCTTCCTGAACTTTCACCAGGACCTCTGGATCTTTACTCCTCTTGAGCAGCTGAAATATCTCCAGCCATCATTGCAATTGCCTCTCATGGGGACCATGTACCTGCACTGGCTGCAGCCGGGCTCCCCACCATGTTCTGCTTTCCTCCCAGTTAGACAACACCAGAGGCCTTCTGTAGGCCTAACCCTGCAAAGTACTCTGAATGCATTTAATGTCACTGGGGCTTGAGTCAGCCTCACCAGGCAGGAGCAAGGGCACAACCTGGCAATATCTGCCTTGTGGCAGAGCCTTCCAGAAGGTGTTTTCTGTAAGCTTCAGGGGCCATCAACCCAAAGGAAACCTCGGGGACTCCTGCCATTCTCTTAGGGTCAGACTAGAGCTCTCCTGGAAGGGGAGAAGGCTAAAGGAAAAAGAGACATGAGGGGAACTAAAGAAGGAGAAGAAAAGGAGGAAGGGGTATGAGGGTCAAGGGCACAGGCAGGGGTAGCAAGGAAATTGGGGGAGGACATCAAGCAGAGCATGCCTGACAACATCTATCATTCCCAGAAGGAATATGAGAAGCTGGAAGACACTATTTAATGATGTCCCTTTTGGACTCGTGGGTGGACGAGACAGAGGAGCAAGCCCCACAGTCCCGGTCACCCCATTAAATTTGGTCCTCCTGGCATCATGGGTGGACAGCTTGGCCCAGGCCGGGAGGAGGTAGATGAGGAGCTCCTGTGACTTGCAGAGACCTTGGGTGAGGAGGGCACAGATGAAGAGGTGGAGCCTCAGGGACCAGAGAAGGCCAGTGCAAGCATGCAGAGGGTGTAGTCCCCATCTTGTAGGGGAAAGGCATCCTCTGTCGCTGTAAGTAGAGAAAGCACCATCAGAAATTCTGCTAGCATTAAACCCATAGCCAGGCTTCATTTTTGTGAGGTTCTGCTCCCAAACCCTCCAGATGACCTTCTGGGAAGTCACAGTAACTGTACATAACCTGATACGGAAATGGGACTGAACTGAGAGCAGATGTAGTGAGAAAGAAAGCTGTTTTGTAATAAAAGAAACTATTCACATTTCTCTCCCTCCAGTGAAAGCTCTGCAGATAAAAGACTTAGTGAGGTGAGGCAACTGTATGGAGTCAGTTTCCTAATGTAAATAATTCACAGAACTGGCAATGACCAAGACAGAGGCAGTGTTCTTAACAATACTTTGGGCTTTGATGGAACAATTGGATGACTCTGATTTTCAGCCTCTCTTTTGGAAGCAGGAATTTGTAGTCAGGAATGCTGCATTTCAAGGTAACCCTGCTTAAATTAAACTAGACAGCACTAAATTCTCCTTAGAACTTGTTAAATTAATGGCAGAAGACTTTAGCAAAGCTTTTTGTTCCCCTTTATAAACTGTGTTAAATGTGGAATTAATTTTGTTTTAAAACAAAAATGCAATTTAAAAATGCAAAGCGTTGAAACTAGTATTGAGCACTTAGCTTCTGCAGTAATACCAGACAACTGCTAGCCACACCAGGTCAGGGTGATACTAGTCAGAAATGAAGAAATGCAGATTAAATTTCAGTTATGAACTAAAGATATAGTTTTTAAGACAATAAAGGGTATAAACATAATGGCTAGAATTCTCAGCTGAAATGAAGTGCATACTTTGAACAACTATTTGACAACTTCAGTATGGTTGCAGTAGATTCTCTCTGATTTGGTGTCTTTAAATAAGGGATATCTGTTTTTTGAGAAGCAATGTTTCAGCACAGCAAGAGATGATGACCTTGAGGCAGAAATCTTTAAGTAAAATTTTCTGCTCTTTGCTGAAGCTCAGAGAGTAATACAGGCACCTTCCAGCCTTAAAAATCTCTGAATCTCTGCATATATATATATGCAGAGCATATCTAAAGTTCTCCATCTAGTGGCAACTGTGAATAACCACGTCATATTGTTCATTTGGTTTAGGTTCAATACAGTTATTAATATGCACCGCATATGCAGTGCATATGCACATATATGCATACATAGGTGCAGTGCAGTACTTCCCACACAGATCTCATACAGCCCATCTCATCCCACTGTCACACCCTGCCTTTGCCAACTACCTCCTTCCAACTGGGATTACGGCAGCAACAGCTTTTCCTGCTGCCAGTAGTAACAGGTGCAGAATGTGCATTAAGTGTAAGGGTATGTAATAGGGACCTAGAAATTACAAGGAAAAAGTATTTAATAATTCATCTTATATATGTTTCCCCACAGAATTCTCATCCTATGAATAGCACCTTTCCTTTGAAATAAGCAAGTTATCTAAATCCTTGTTAATGTGGATGCACCAACCCTGGAGTCAGGGGCTGGGTTCATGCAAACCTACCTCAGACAGGAATCAGAGGTTCCCCATCAGCTCTGTGGACCTGTGATGCCAAAAAAAAAAAAAATCCTTTACAAAGAGTGAAGGGAGCATGTGAGGGAAGAGGAAGAAGGGATGAAGGCTAAAGGGAAAAGAAATAATCATTTCTCATCCAAATTATCTGTGATCACCCATAAATCAAACAAAACCTCTTTACATTTCCACCATGGTTAGTGAACAAGTAAGCGTTAGACCCAGGGATGTATCAAAGAGTGTAGCATTTTGATTGCTCCTTCACCTGAATCTCCAAGAGGATTTTTAGATGTCTAGAGTCTAGCTGTGAACTGGTGACCAAAGTTAACAGCATTCCCAGCTCCCGCTTTGGTGACACCCAGGTGCTCCCTGCAGGCACCTGACAAGCAAAGTCACAAGCATTACCCTTCACCCTTTCTCCATGGCAACCTCTCACTGGATTTGGTAGGAGTCAGCCCTGAATAAGGGGCTGAGTTCCTATAAAGCCATCAGCAATCTGGCAGGCTTTTAGCCAAATTTTATGCAGCTAATTGTTGACTGGTTTGCAGATTTTCCAGCTGTTTGGGCTTTTTTTCCCCCATGCTCTCCAGCCGTTGGATTTATACGTTGGCCAGATGGTCCCAAACTGGGGCAAGCTATCTTGCCTCTGTCTGCTTCCTCATTGTCCAGTTTCTCCAGCAGTCACATTGCCCTCTGCCAGTCACTCTTTTCTAAGCTCTGCTGCCTCATGCTTTTTCCTGTAAGGATAATCTCATACCACCTTTATATGCCCCATTGCTGACTTGATGCATGACTGGCAAAGAAACAGCAGGAGGAATAAAAATACGTGTATGTGTCAGGAAGCATGAGACAGCTCCATTTCTCCCTCCGTTCAGAGGCAGCTTGAGCAAAGACCTGACAGCTCTAACCAAGGAGAACTACTCCCATCTACCCACAAACATCTAAAAGTCTGGTGTCAAAATCTGACGTGGCCAGTGGAGAGAGAAACAGGCACTCTGGAAGGTCGGACTTAGATGCCTGTCCTAGGAGAATGTGAGGAACCACTCTCAGGGCATTATTTAAATTATATCTGTAAATTATATTCACAGGGTTTTTTTCTGTTTCTTTACATCAGACCTAAAGGGAGATCATATTCCTCGATGCCTACCTTTGGGCAGACGAATGCCACCCTAGCCAAAAAGACTGCAAAGACCTCGGTCTAAATGTCTAGAAAAGCTATCCGGAGGGCGGGCAGACAGGCAGATTTCTCAGGACAACTTTTTTTAGTGAGTTCTGCACTGTAGAGTGAAGAGATGCAGTCAACATATTTAGCTTAGTAAAAAAGTCTGATCCAGGATGACCATTTCACATTTTATTTCTGGAACTATGTAGCAAGTATCTTGCCCTTTACATACAGATAATATTTTGCTACAAAGATATAAGGTACATATCAGTATTATGAAGTAGGTAGAACTATTAAAAAGCATTAGCAGTTCAGATATATTTTTTAGAATGTGAGAAACAAAAATGGTGCAGGCAATGTCAATCCAATGTTGCTGGGAGGGGTTTTCACCATGACACAAGGACTGAGCAAGAAACCAGATTATGACCAGAACATGAGAAGAAGTTCATGCAGGTTATTTAGCCGCTTTGCCCCTCTGCCCTCTTTTTCCTTTGAGGAAAATAGCAAAGGCCTGAGGCAATTACATTTGGATACACAGAAAAGCTTTAGAAGTTACCCTTTACAGAACTGCGCAGAGCACATAAACAGGGCGTGATTCAGGAGACGGAGGTGATATTTTTCTTGTCGTCAGTCTCTCCTATCTTAAATGCATAAGCTTTAGGATGATTACACGGCTTGCTATTTCTGTTCTGATGAAACATAAAAGCGATCATGGTGCTGAGAGCTATCGCTTCTTCAGGACAGTGTCCCATCCCTTGGTGCTCACCCACAGTCCTTCCCTTTGAACCGCAAATACGTGTGCGAGCAACAGAAAGCTGCTGAGAATCTTATACAAAACTCATCCTGCCTGCTGCCTGACCCGCTTCTACTTCCTTTAAATTCAACAGCAAAATTCCCCTTAACTCTAATGTGAGCGGGAACTAACTTGGTGACCTCCTCCATGTGCATCTCTTGGGTGGTCTTTTTCACCCTGTTAAGTCTGAGGGGGTTCCCAGGTCATCTGCAGTGCTAAGACCTGTGGCAGCAACTTCCAGTTTCAGACTCCCAATTTGCAAAGGGTCACAATGCGTGTTCTTTCATAGTACACAAATTAAAAACCAGAGTTGAGGAGGGAAAAAAAAAAGATTATGGGCTAAGGGGGAAGGAGAGCACAGAGCTAGTCTTTCAGTCTCAGGAATTGCTCAGTTTTTCTCCAGGTTTTTCCACTGCTGTTTTTTTATTTTAGTTTCTAAGTTGCTCAGGATAATTTCTAAACATACATCGTTCATTTACAAGCTCCTTACCCCCAAAATAAGAGAATTTAATTTCAACCTATGAATTAATAATTTTTTTTCTTTAAAACATGTGAATAGGGAAGTGCCAAGAGCATCTGCATTCTTATTGTGTCTATAAGAAAGAAGAAAGGAGCAAAGAAAATTACCCAGAAATCTAAAGGGGAAGTGAAGAGGTTTAATCGTATCTAAATAGAAAGACGTTGGAGGATAAAAAGAAGGAAACAGATAAAGTTCTTAACTGGCACAGAACTTGCCTCATTAAGAGCTATAAATTTTTGGGAACGTAAGGACGGTCTTTGGGATCCAAATTCAGTGGAAAGTAGTCTGGCAAAACTTTTGTTCCGGGCTTCACTTCTAAAGGTGGTTGTTCCTTCCTCTAAACGTAAAACCCGTGAAAGCTGCTGATTAATTTTACACACAGGTAAATTATTAATGTGTAGTAGCAAGAAAACATCACTTTATGAATTTGACTCAGTCTGCCAAAAGATAAAGACTTTTTGTGGGAAAAAAGCAATTGAGCATGATAATTGAACATGAAAATGGCTCATGCTTTTAAAAGTAAAAGATAAACATTTACCAAGTGGCCTCTTGAAGCAGATAAACAGAATGTTACTGAGTCAGATGATATCATAGCTGAAAAGTGTTTGATGTTTTGCTAATATCAAATAATAGGCCCAGTGTCTACATCTGGAATCTTTGTATCATGCTTCTAATATTGGCTGCATGCAGGGACAATTTGTGCTCGCATGGGGCACATGGTAATGTCCTATCAGTGACGGTACCATAACAATAAATATGAGAGAGACATGTAAGTATAATAAGACCTTCTGGACCTTTTTCATACTAGGAATGCCACCTCTGTGAAACACGAAAAGAGCAATTAAAATTATTTATTCAAGTACCTCCCTCTGGACATTTAAACGTGAAGAGTTCATTAGGCAATATTTTAACTGTAGCAGGAGAGGAAAACTTAAAGGAACTAAAAAAATTAATTTTGACATAAACGCAAGATTGTTCCCTGACTAGATAACGTGCATGAGAGAAAATATTTTTTTCTAACTGCAATTGAATCTTCATTCAGTTATGAAGAACTGGATACTTGCATGCAGAGTCATTGAAGATTGCAGTGGACGATTCAGCAGAGGTCTTGGCTCTTGGTTCCAACAATAAAACTACATTGAGAAAGAGAAGAGAACTTGTCTTAAGCTTTTGCCGTATGAATTTCAGCCCACCACAGCAAATGCCACTGGAGGAAAAAAAAACCGGTTCCTTCCCCCTTACAGCATGTTTCCTAAGTCAGTGAGCCTCTGAACCTGCTCTTACCTCATGTTGGTTGACCATGACAGCCTGATGCCCCAGCATTTCCACAGCATCCCAGGGAACGCCAGGTACCTTGACGTTGGAATCCAAATACCGCACAAACTGTATGGTGTAGCCACGGAATTTCATCCCGGAATAGTGTAAGTTTCACAGACAGGCTTCTCTTGAAGGTGTCAAAGTCACTTGCTTATTCAAAGGATGAGGAGGCTACTGGTCCTTGTCCCAAGGGAAGTACGGTTTCTTGTAATCTGGCAGGGGGGAAATAACTGCAACTAAACCACCGGAAGCTACAGAATTTTTTTCTTGAGGAAATATGAGTAATCAAAGAGGGGTTTTTTTTTCCTTCCCCCTACAAGTGAAATTTCAATTCTTCTCCTCAAATCTGTTTGCAAAGGAGCCTGGGTTGCAGCATGTTGCATCCCAGTAGAGGTATATCTTTTGCTGGGAAAACAAGACAGTTGCATCAAAAAAAAACGTACATTTTTAAAAGAACAGTTAGGCATTAAAGGCAGGTTCAGTTGTTTGAGCACAGATGTCCCATACCATTTTACACTCCCTACAACACAATTCCCTGGCACATCTGAACTTGAATAGTAGATATGACACAGGATTTACAGGGTATCTGTCCCTTTCTGGAGCCACAGCTGGAGAACAAGCATGGTACCCTAAAATGACACCTGGTGTCTGTGGGCAACTAATCTCACACCAGTTCTCAGTGGGAGGACCTAAAAGGCTAATGGAGCTGAAAGCAAGCGGTTGCTAAAAATCTATCTACATCTAAACTAATAGAAAATGAAGGTAAATTTTACAGCTTAGCAGACCAGGATCTTAGCTTTCATGTTCTTGTATTTTCCTCAGGGCTGCCTTTTTAATGGCCAAAGAACAAATGTACTTACTAATATAAGCTGCTCATTGATTTCAACACTTTGACAAGCGTGCCCCCAGCACAGCTATGTGAGTATTGTGTTTCACATCACTGTAGATATGCCGTAAAAAACAGGGCATTTTGCCTAAGGAAGGAAGAAAGCGAATGAAACAGCCCTCTAAACTTCACTCATTTAAGCTAGTGATTCCCTGATTTGCAGCAGGATGTGAGTTCTCCACCCCTGGATATTCACAATGCTCAGTTCTCTGATAGAGTGGTATTTCCAAACTTTATTCATTCTTCCTGCCTTAGCTGTATGCATTAGCCTTTGACTTTCTGAAGAGTATTTGAATAATAATAAACAACCTTGTTCCCTGGATGATCACAGTTCTCCTACTGAATAAACCCTTTAATCTGATGTTAAAGCATCTTAAAAAAAAATTGCCCAACAACAAAAAAGATAAAAATGGTTTAAAACACAGGAAAAAGAAATGTTTCTCCCTCTACCATGACTCATCAAGTCACTTTACAGCTCTTAAACTAATCTAGTCTATGTCCTAGTCAGTAAAATGACAATTAAAAGGATGGAATAACACATCCAGTGGTTCACCCAGGCACGAAAAGCAATTATTTACCAAAAAATGTTAAATATTTGTAATCCATGTTTCTGCCTGTATTACAGGAATGTTGAAATTATTTGCAAAAATTATCTTCTAAAAATACGGATTCATTTATAGCTCTATTGCATGGGAAAGAATATGATTTATTTTCTGAAAGTTTCTTTTCCAGCAGTGTGTGGTCTCCCTGTATATCGTAACTCTATTTCCAAGGATCTTTTCATATCCCAGTATTCCTCTAAGGGTAAGAGCAGTCTCTTTGCAGAAAACAGAAGAGAAAGGAACATAGTGAAGTATCCTTCTAAGCTTTTCCCATACCAGAGATTTCTCAGGTGACTTCAGCAAATTATATGTCATAAACAATTACTTTTATCGCAGTGACATGCAAAGGCCCTAAGCAAAGTTGAGAGCCTGATGGCACAAAATACTAGTAAAAATAGCAGAGCAAAATCATTTTTGACCCCGAGAGTTTATGGGCTTACTGGGAAAGGGAGTGAGCTCTCAAATTCAAGAAGGCCATTGGCTTTAAAGCATTTCATATAAAAAGGAGGTGGGAATTGCTTTCTAGAGAAGAAAAGATTTGGGTTATGGGACAAGTCCTGAGGTAAGAAGAAGAGCAGAACGGCATGCTCTGAAGGAAAGGCTTACCCAAATTTTAATACATTATCGTAAACTCATTCATGATGCAAATGCCCCAAAAGAGAATACCAAATGCTGTAACTGCCATACCCACTCTACCATAGCTTGACTTTCTTTCTCTGATACTCTCAGAGTCACTTGTACTATCCTTAGCTCCGCTGTCATTATTCACGGCAACACTCCTTCTTGCATTTCATCTTCTAAATAACAGCCTTGTGTTTGATGCTGTTGACTGTTTTATATTGTAATGCTCTGTTTGAGTGTTTGATTCTAAAATCACATCTGTGTCTTCTTATCATATTGTGAATGGAGAAAAACAGTTTTAAAAGTAAGTGCAGTAATAGAATCATGCAGTTCAATGAACAAAGAAATTAATGATAGCACTTCTGTGAGGAAAAAAAGGAATAACTTTGTTGGTCTCCATAAACAAATATCAGGCATCATTAAGAACATTAATACTTATTACGAAAGATGGACATATTTATTTGGACTTGTGACAAAATGCGCGCAGCCTGAAAGTATGTGTAAATGTGGGATGGACCAAAATTGTGGGTGAGCAGAACATTCCTTTGCACTTGGATTTCAACCTCTTCCTCTCCTCTTTACTCAGTAGTTAAAGAATCTATTTAGTATGTAAAATTGGGTTTGGGTTGCTCCTCCACCCAAAAAAGGCTGGAACCCTTGGCTCTTTCTAAGTGAACACTATGCTGTGTTGTTACGTTGATGTGAGCCATTTTCCACTTTCTCCTGTGAAAACTGCTGAATCTTGGCTCCACTTCTTTATTCACCAGGTTGGGGGAAGAGAAAAAATACCCTACCTGCATGAATTAAACTATAATCTGCTGCACAAACCACCAAGGAAATAAAAAGGATTTCAGGGCCCGTTTCCAAGACAGTGTTCTGCCCCACTGTGCCTGTCATGTAACAGTTAAGGCACGCTTCTTGGGGACATGCAGATTTCCATCCTGTCACGCAACAGGAGTATTTCTATTTAGACATCCCACAGACTGGGTGAGTGACCGTGCCATTGATCAAGGAGTGTGGTGGTAGCTACCTTTGTACTGCTATTGTAGGTGATATTTTTGGATCCCTTTGCTTTTATTAAAAACAAAGAGAAATAGTTGTGTCGGTACCAAGCAAGCCTTTTTTTATTTTTCTTTTCTTTTTGGCATTTTGTTTCAACAGGAAAAACTGACTATTCTCTTTTTTGTATTATCTAAATTGGTCGGCTTTATTGATTTAGGTTTTGAAAAAAAAAACCCGGTTATTCACTTTAATCTTAATGGATCAAACCTTCAGCCTATGCTGGGGCTGATACACAATGCCTCTCCTGCAGAAGAAGGATCTGTTCTGGGAATTCTGCAATAGGAACAGACTTTCTCCCAGCATCCCAGCATTTATTTAGATATTCTGTCATTGTTTGCTATTTATAATTAAGCAGCTTTCCATTGCATGATAAAGACCTGAATGAACAACACTTCACAGTGCTGATGGAAAACTATTCCTAGCAGAAGCCATGTGGGCTCTCCACACAGGAACAAAGGAGGATTTGAAGTGTTTGCTAATCCTTGTGCTGGACCTTTGTATAGGGCCAATTTCATTCACAGAGTAGAACAAAATATAACAGATGACGACTGCAAATCAAATATATATTAAACTCTCAGACAGCATTTTGAAGTACAATTTGGAGAAATATCGGCATTCTGTCCAATATATATGAAGTTCTTCAAAAACGGGACAGGAAAAGCTGACCTCACTACAGTAAGCAGAATAAACCAGTTATACTTAGTCTTGTTGGTGTTTATAAGAGGTTTTAGCTGGCTTCCTTCCCGACTGGCTATAATTGGCACAGACAATTTCCTTCTTGGAGAGCAGCTGTCACTGGTGTAGTTTCTCTTAGGGCCAGGAATGGAATAAAGCCTTTCTGCTCGTGAAACCTTCTCCTTAGTGTGGAGACTTATAAACAAAGGGGAGTGATAATCAGCTATTCATCAAATTGTGGGAAGATGATTAGTGGGTTGCCACAAAAATTAGTGTTAAGCCTAGGTATAATTAACATCTTCTGTCTCTTGCACAGTCTGATAAAATCTAACTGTTGGAAAAATTTTCTTAATATTCAGGCAATTTTTTCATTTTCTTAACTTATTTGCACAATGTCAAGGTAAAGATCTTTAGATAACCCTCACCTATTCTCCTTCTTTAGTGTGAGCTTTTCAAGTACTTGCAAATTATCCTCTTCACAGACATATGTCTCTCCTGGAAAGTAAACTAAAGTATTTTAAAAATAACGTGGCAGAGAAAGGAGAAGTGGCCATTTAGCACAATTCATAAACTGTAAATCCAGAAGGGGCCACTATGAGCAAGCCTGACTTGCTGTAAAATTGAGCCAAAGGAATTTTCCTGAGTTAGAAACAGAGCATATAGAACCAGGTGAGATCTTCTGAGTTTGAGTCCATCTTGGTTCTTTGGGCAAGTATACCAAATATTTCTATTTCAAACTTATCAACGTCTATTTCTAAGCTAGCTAGCTTGTATGTTCCCACCCTTTCTTCTGGAAATCTGTGGCAGGACCCTATAGCTCTGTCATCAAACTTTCCAGCCCAAACATACTCATGAGCAGTTTATAACCGTACGTCTGGAGACTGATCATAAGTTTCTGAATCAAAAAAGAAGGATTTTTGTGAGAGTTTCCTTAGAGTCCAGGCTCTACTTACAATTCAGACTCTCAAAAGCATGGAGCCAAGACACAAAACCTCACATTGCATTTTTCACGGGTCTTATTTTGCCAACACTGCCATATACTCATGGACAAAAGTAGGAAAAGGTATCTCCCTTACGAAAGTTCTTCAAAATTTTCTATAGGAAGACTTAAAATATGTGTTTGGTCAATGATAACAGCATAGCACTGGTTTCTGCAGTTCCAAATAGAACCAAACCTACATTTACAATTTAAAATTAAGAGATTAATGTTTTACATTATGTAAATGAAAGGGCATATAAAAGAAGGGGTACAAACTGTGTCGATGACAATTTGTGATTTCATAGTTTAATTATACATGAAATAGCCCGTCAGCTTAATGAAATATAAAATCAGGTTAATGAGTTAATAAGAACAACAATTAAGCAAACATATACAGATATCTCCATAAAAAGAGAGTGACAACTAAATGCCTACCATTATAACAAAAACATTTTGAAGAACATTTTGGGTTTTGGGAACTGTTACACCCCATCCCAACAATGATTGTTGTTATTTGAACTAAAAAGCCATATATGC
Source organism: Struthio camelus (assembly GCF_040807025.1). NCBI lineage: Eukaryota > Metazoa > Chordata > Aves > Struthioniformes > Struthionidae > Struthio > Struthio camelus. The sequence continues at coordinate 189,741,269 of NC_090942.1, read as the reverse complement.
GTCATTCACAATGTCTTTACCAAAGTTTGGCCCCAATACAGGTATTGTTGCATAACTGGCAACTGTCTATTTAGTGGTCTCGCTAAAAACAGAACCTACACAAAATGTGTACCAGTGCAGTGCTACCTCTAATGTATCACAAAGATGTAAACATCTTAAGCCCAACACATGATTTGCAAGGCTTAACTTGAACCTCAGCTGCTTGTAGATACAGACACAGTTTATAACTGAAGTGCAGTATTCACCAACGGTTAAGAGCAAGGCAATGACTAGAGAAAGAAATGGGATGCATTTTGGTTAATTATCCATGAAGAACAAGAAGAACAGCCAAAAAGAACATCCCAGTGCAGAGCAAAACCGGCACTGGGAATAACCAGCAACTCGTGGTTATTAATCATAAAAAAATATGAAAATGCTTTGACTGGAAGAGTTCTACAGCTACCACTTTTTACTTTATTTTTTGTCACAGAAGTTGGTATTTGTTTCTTGTTATTTATATAAAGAGCAAAAAATCCCTGAAATGTGTTAATTTATTGTAATGTTTTTAGAGGATGTGGAGAATTGGTTATAGGAAGCTTCTGTTAAGAGACTTATGAGGTCAGCCGTAATAGCGCAAAAGAGTTTATTAAGCTATCAGTAAGGCTATGTTGTAAATATAGGAGTGATATAAGCAACAGATGCTTAACCAGTAGAATAGGATAACCAAATATATTGTGATATGCTTGTAATGAACATGTGATAAATATCAGCTGGGGCATGAAATGGCTTACATAAAGAGTATTATTTGGGGCATTCCTCAGCATGACGCCTTTGAATTCTGTTGGTTTTCTTGCTTTTCCGTGCCAAGAAAGGTGTAAGTATAAGAACTGTAGCAGATTACAACCAAGATTCTATTTTGTAAGTGTAGCCTTTTCTGGTATTAGTGCTAAATAATTTTAACTCTTAATACATGCTTACCTAAGCAGAATTTGTAATGATTTTTCGTAAGCCTGGTCAGGGCTGATTCTAGAAAAAATACTGAGTGGTAATTAAGTTATATCTAATCCCAGACAAATAGGGCAGCTAAAGCATTTTAGGTCAGCACTGTTCCTTTGCAGTTCATCCTCTGTTTTTAACTCATGAAGTATTTATAGAGAGAAACTGCATTTCTCATTTGCATATTATAAAAAAAGGTCAAATTGGAGCCTAACTTCCTTATGGATGGTAAGATTTTTGTGAGATTCCACTGACCATCTCAGCAGCCCTTCTCTCTTCTTCATCTGTTTTGATTCCATTTGCCCTGAAGATGGTTAACCGCAATTAAAACATGAAAATGTCAGCAGGACCTTGTAAAATGACATTAGCACTTTACCTCTAAAAAAGAATATTTTGTGCAACCCACCTGAAGATGCATTTGTCTTTTTCATTGCTAAGTCATAGTGCTGACTAATGGGATGCAGCTCCAGAATCAGGCTCTACGACTTAGGTATCTGTATGTGTGTGTTTATGTGTGTCTATATTACCGAAATGACTTGATCTCTGTTGACTGTTTTGGGAGCTTGGCCATTTAGCTCTCATTCAGGCACCTACATTGTAGATGTTTAGATTTAGGTGTCTGAATCTGCAGCCGCAATGTATAGCCAGTAGCTGACTAACACAGTCTTTACTTTTGTAGCATTGAAGAATCATACAAATCACAGAGTAAGTCAGGCTGCAGAGGACCTTAAGAGGTCTCTAGTCCAACCTCTTGCTCTGCTTTAAACTATTTGAACTATTAGATTAGTCCAGGGTGCTCAGGGCTTTATCTAGTCAGATTTTCCCCATTTGCAAGTGATGAGCTTCCATTTTACATCAGAAATTCTTGTTATTAGTATTGGAGTGGTTACCTTGAATTTTGCACTGTTAAAGACCAACCCATTTCTATTTTTCTATTTCCATCACCTTGCAAGGCATCCTGGAAGCCATTTCAGTCCTTCCCTGTTTTCATGCTCAGCCTCAATTCCTATTTGGACTAAAATAGAATTTTTAGTAAAAAAATCCTATCTTCATCCAAAAAATTCAAGTGGCGACTTCACCACAACTTTTGGTAAGTCATTCATTATCTTAAATTTGCTGAGTTTTAACTTCTGATCCTGAATCTTATCATTTGTTCAATTGCTGGACTGAGGAGCCTTCAATGAGTAAATTTCCATTCCCTCTGTGAAAATATATATGAATTTAGGATATGTTGTTATGTTTTGCAGAGAGAAATTCAATTCACTTTTATATCACTAGAGGAAGACCTTTGCTTTGCTAGAAAGTAACTTCATCAGGTGGGATCTGTGGACATTATGCAGCCACTTACCTGGACAGTAACTCTACGCGATCAAGGCCTGTGGTCCATTAAGTTAGCTGAATGTAAGTAACCCAACAGGGCATTTCTCAAGCTCTCATTCTCACTTAATGCACTTCTCCAGTGAAGGCAAATCCTTGGCATACTAATACTAGTGTTGCATATGTCACTGCCAAAAACTGTCAACAGTGGGAAAGCATCCAGATGAAAACTAGCAAAATGATGGATGATCAAAGGAGAAAGCCTCATAGGGCAAGTCAGAATAACTAAATATATACAGTTTGGTTAAATGACGTCTAAGAGACATTATTCTACGGTTTCATCTGGCTCCTTCCAGTTGTATTGGTTGAACAGCTTTTCTGTGTCTGGTGCAAAGCAGCCTTTAAAATAATGCCATTTCTGCTTCTCTTGCAAATGTTTACATATGCAAGAATAAAGTATGTATGTGGGTAGTGACGGAGAGACATATAAGAATGACTACATTTTCCTATGATTACTGTTACTTATAGGCTGCTTTAGATTATTGTCAGGGCCCTGAGGTCACTGTCCCTGGCCACCCTCAACCTCCCCATTCCACCCAGCTCCAGCCCCATTTCAGCCCAGCCTAGAGCCATCAGTCATGCAGGACAGCACAGTGGCGCCAGGCTCCAGCCCCGCCACAGCCCTGCACCTCCCCAGCCTTTGTAGTTAACTTTCTTCAAGGTCCTCTTCCACTAGGTGTACAAAAACCTTTCTAAAACTGGAACTTTTAACTTCATAAAATCATGTCAGATTACTTTCTATATTGCACATTTTTTTGGTAGAAAAGCAGTTATATTCTTGAACGTAATAGTGAAAATAATGGGAATAGCCTGATGAAAAGTGATAAGGTCCTTATTATCCCCCATGCTCACTTGGATTTTATGTATCATATTAATTGGCATAAACAATAATTACACTGTATGTGAATGACAGAATCATCCTAACTTGTCTGTTTCATCTTTCAGGCAGTCACAGTAATTTAGCAGAACAATACCTTGCTTAGTTAGTCTTAACTGAGGCTATGAGTCTCTTCAAAGAAAACTCTCATGCATTTTTTTTTTTAAGAGTTCTGCTGGAGTTTGCTTTCCCAGATTGTCTGCAGGGGTGCTAAGACATACCCAGATGACAATGCTACACAGTACTGGAGTGGTCACAAGTCCAAAGTGGCATGTGAACATGTCATCTTTCCCTTACGTTGTGTTACATATTCACCCCAGAGACAGTCACTGCAATGCACACACTCCAAGGAGGTTCTACATCAGTCTGAAGACTTTGGAGCATATGGTCCTTGAAATGGTTCTTCCATGACAGGGAAAATCGTGCCTGCTTGGAATAAACCATGATCAACCGCACAGTATGGCTTAACTACACAGTCACTGATCTATATTTTGACACTTCAGATAAATAACACAAGGTGTTTTGCCTTCCGTTTGAAACACCTCATTTCTCATCTAATCAGTGATTTGCTGCCAAAATTTTAACTAGGGCTCCAGCAGAAAACTTTTTCCTTAATCAGCAAATCATGCAACATCTGCTTGGTAATATATGTTTCTCTGCTCTCTGATCCAGATCAACAAATGAAACAAATCTTTGAAAGTCATCAATTTCCTGCCTACTCAGAAAAAAACACAACCATCAGTCCCGTATTCTCTAACTCCTAGAGGCATAAGTCCTTCACCATCACTCCCTCCAGCTCAGCCTCTGTCTACCCCATCCATTATTGGTTGAAATTCCTTTAGGTGGATCCCAGTTTTCTCATGGCAGGGCAAGGGAAACAAATGCCAGATGGTGACATCTTCTACAGGGCTGTGTTTCTCTTGGGTACGGAGGCAAGCAGAGCTGCCCTGACTTTGGCGGGTGGCTGGGGAGGAGACTTCCTTTTTACTGAAGAAAGAGTATAGTTAGTTAAGGCAGGCGAGGAGCTTTATGCCTGGTGGCCCAGGCTGCCATATAGGGTTGGCAAGCCTGGCTGGTGACCCATCCCCATCCGGCATGTAGAGAGCCATGAGGGCAGTGTCACCGCCACAGTGAGGACACCAACTGTCCGCAGTGGACTGGAGCCCGCCTGGCTGTTTTGCCCTTCCCTGTGAACCCAAAGAGTCAGATTCATATGACCCACATGGGGCCCATCACAGGAAAAGAAGAGAGTCCAAGAGCGCTCTTGCCCTCTTGTACACGCAATGAAACAGCTGGCGCAGCAGGGGGATTCAGGGATTCTGCAACAGTCTCCTTTTTTCTCCCTAAAAAATGCTATTGGGAACATAACTGTGGAAATTCCCGCACATGAGTTCTTACTGGATGTGTGGACATCACAACATATTCACAGATGGATTTGCACCACACATTAAGAAAGCTTATAGCAACTTCTAAAAATGTAATCCTTTCCTGTCTGGGAATGTGAGATCTCAGAGAGGAAAAGATTGCCCGGGCCGTCAGGCCATCCTGCTATAAGATGCAGCTTTGCCTTACTGCTGCACTATGCACAGAGCTGTCCAGAGATTCACGGGAGGGAGACATTTTAACCAGAGGATTCACCAGGAACCATATATCCTCGGCTTTTCTGATTTATCTTACATGAGAAACGAGGGTGTCTGGAGGAATCCTTTGGTCCCTTCTTCTCTCTGCCTGCAGACACGGAGTGCAGCAGTGCACCCTTCATCACAGCATTTGCTTTGCAGTGGTATACATTACCAAAGCTATCTTCCCAAGATAAAGGCGATAGTCTTCCCTTTTCTCTTTTATTCAGGGGCTGAGTCACTCCACTATGAAACCCATGGGCTGCGTCTGTTACTAATGCAGTTGCCTAAGTCCCTACATGTTCAGCGGAACTGTGTAGATCCATTTCTGAGAAATAGCTGTAGCTGCTGCGTGTCTCTGTTTAAATTAACTTGAAAATTTTAAGTATCAACATTGAAAGAAGCTAAACTGTTTTATTTCTTCGTAGTTTTCCTTGTTGCTGCTGTAATATCCGATATTACCTCCCTGTGATTTCAGTGAGTTTCTACTGGTCGTGTGTATCGGGCTGCTGTAGCCATATTTAGCTTTCTTACGCGTGCCTGCTTTAGATGTTGCAGCCTCTTTTCTCCTCCAGGAATGGCCCTTGAAAAGAGTCAGCCATTACTCCCTTGAATTTAGATGCCACAATATTTGTGATGCGTAATATGTATATGCAGATAGGTAAACCCATATCCTTAGAAGTATGCAGGTATCCAGGAAGAATTAAGTTCCTAAACACCTTCAAAGGCCTGAATGTTCACCCCTAAAAAGAGGGACTTGCAATAGAATCCAAATTGCCAAAGTGTAGCTGCTAAGTCGGTGGTGTTCAGTACAGGGAAAGGCATTGACTGCTGTGGAAACAGAGGTAAAGCTACAGAATGCCCATCTGAAAACTGATCTCCAAATGCCAAAGGAGAATCCCCCCAGAGAATCCTGTCTTCTAACTTTGCCTGGAAAAATAGGCTGAACTGAAGAATAATATGTGAATTTCTTTTTACTGCATCAATAATTTCCATTTGGATATTTCTGTTCCCCAGCATCAATCCCAAACACTACTTAAAAGCCATCTACTCCTTGTCCTGATTTCAGAAAAAGCTATTTTACTACTGCTTATACAGCAGTGAAATCAAGTTTATATCCCAATGCTATCAGTGTTTCTTTTATATCATACATGTACGTAGAACAAACTTCCTTCTTAACTACCATTTCTAAAAGGTTCATTACTGAAATTTCAGTCTCAGAGTATTATTTCTTCTCACAGTTGCCAAGTCCATTCCACTGGGGTAGCATTAATCTGCTACACAGATGGAGGCAAGATGTTTCCATTATTCACTAAGATAACTAGTTCCTCAATTTTTGCTGACAAGGTTGTTTTCCAGCTACTCCAACCCAGACTGTTGGCAAGAGTTTATAAGGAACGTAAAGAAGCAACACTCAGGATTAGTCACTCGGTCAATGTAAAATGTTAGTTCTTTTTATTCCTGTTCTTATAGATCTGGAAATATGGTAGCTGCTGAAACTGCTGCTTCTATATTTTATGCTTGATATAACAAGACTGTAATGTCTTAAGTTACGTAGGATCAATTTTCTCCTGTAGGTTGCACGTTGGAAACTGACAGAGCCCACCCAGTTTTTTGCCTACAGGATACGTGCTTTGCACTAAATTTTTAAGCAGTTTTAAGACAGTCTCTATCATTAGCGGTCTAATTCTGTCAGGCACAAATTACTTTACCCACCCAAGCAGGAACATAAAACTCATAACTGTGAACTCAAATTAGCTGAATATGTGTCCCCCAAAAAAGGCGCTACCAACTCCCTGCATACACAGTATTAAGCGTGGCGGGATTTGAAAAGGCAGTCAACAAACTAATACGAAACACTGCAAAATTATTTTGATGCAAAATAGGTCCATAGGAAGCAGACTAGAATGAAAACTTTCCTCAGCTGGCTCCTGTTCAGACCCCCTGAACTCAGGGGGCTTCTCCCAAGGGCCTGGGTAGAACTCACATGATTTCATGAAGGACTCTGCTGCTGGATCTCATCCTTCAGGAGGGCCTTGAAAACTCCTGTGATCCAGAGGATCTACAAAACGCTAGGCAAAGGAAACTACTGATAATCTTACTCATAATCCCAAAATATACTTGGACCACTCATGTTCTGTGCTGGCATTTGTAGCCTTGATTTTCATATGGTGCCTGCTTCTGTGTTTTATAAGTTGCCTACCAGTACTGCTCAAATGCTGCGCTCTTATCTTAATCCTGCTTTTACAATTACGCGCTCTTGTTTTGAAGCTTCTCTCTTCTGTTGACTTAGCCAAATACGACAAAGGAATGAGTAGAGGTCAAAGCACTAGTCAGTCCAGTCAGTGGTCCAAATTCTCAATGAAAGCTATGGAAAACAATTCTGACAAATAACATCTAAGCCACCATGGCTTATTTCTATATGTGTTTCTTGCAATATTCCAAAGGGAAGCATACAGCATTAGGAACAATTAATCTTATTCACCTACCAAATGTGGAGGGGTTATACATTCTTCTAAGTAAGTACCTTCACTTTATTCTTGTCTGCACCCTTCAGTGCTATCCTCTCTATATAAATAGAAGTTGTAATAATAGCAAGTATTGTTATTATTATAACAGCACATTTATAAAATTGAGGCTATTTTGAGTTGTAAGAACACAAAACCCTTTAAATAGGTAGGATGACTTTCTTTAAAAATCACAAAACACAAATCAGATGAACCTCTTTTTTTAAAGTTTGCTTTTGACCTGAAAATGCAGTCAAGTTTCACCCTAGAGCAAATTTTTACGGATGAGTTATAAATCTCTAAATAATGAGGTTTTTAATGAAAACAAGGCTAACAGTGTGAACTGCAGCAGAGCAAACTGTGTCACTATAACTGTAACTTAATAGAAAATTACAGAATACTGAAAATGTTTTCTGATTATTGCTTAATTTATCAAAATTATATCATTTACAGCGCACTCTAAATGAGGCAAAGGCATTTTTAAGGATGTTAGATAGCTATAAAAAATACCAAGCAGTCAAGTAACAAGTAGGTAGAACAGTAAGCCACATGAGAGGAGAAAATATTATCAGGAGTAGTATGATGCTGATACTATCGATATACCCCCTACCCTCCATGTAAATCTGATGCTTCAATGGTTATATCAGGTATATGCATGGGAGATGGTGGGGAAAAACGAGACAGGGAGTGGATAGTTGGAGGGAGGGATGCAGAACATAAGCCGTAAGAAAGGTTTTGTGATTGATGGGATAGCAACATCATCCCTGAAGTTTTCTTCCTGGGGTAGGACTGCTGTATATATAGGTACTTTTAACAGGAAGCTTGAGATGCAATTAAGCAAATGAACTGCTAAGACCAAAGGGACCCAAAAGAAAGGAAAGGTTAACAAATTAGCTCTGTAGTCATCATTGGTGCAGTATTTTACAAATTTTCAGGGCATTGCACAAACATTAACTGATGAAAGGCTTTTCTTGTTCTTCCTGAAGTTCATAGGAATTAAGGTATCTACAGTGACCAGAAACAGGCCCAAAACGACACTGTGTATCTACCAAAGACTGGAGAGGAAGGGATACTAAGCAATAAATATGACTGCTAAGGTGTCCCTCACGCTGTGGCAGATGCAAACCAAAAACAGCCCTTAGTAGTGCAGCAAGGAGCTGCCACAGGGCTGGCAGATCCATTAACTGGTGCATTAACGCTGTGCATCTGCACAGGCTGCACCTGAGGCAGTAAGTCCTCTCTCTCAGCTAGGCACAGTGCTGTGCTGGGACCAGCTTCTGCTCTGTCAGCCCTGGCCCTAGCCTCTGTTGGTCTTCATCGCACACAAAAGATGTGCCTGAAGTGTCGCATAGTGCACCAAGAGGATTATGGATCGAGGGATTGGATCCAACAGGAACGCGCACTGACTGCTCCCAGGGAGAGTCCATAGCCACCCCACTGATGGCATTGCTCTTTTCCCTGTTGAAACTCTACCACCATCCAGGCAAGACTGGCAGATTCATGGAATGAGGGAAACACAGTAGTCTAATGCTTAGGGAGTCCACTTGTAAAGGAGATATCAAGGTTCCTGGGAGTCAACTTCATGGAAAAAAGTCCAGTCAAAAAATAAATGGAAATGTAGTGACGGTTTCTGTGCTGTGAACTGGAATCAATGCCCTAGTGTGAATTAGGTGCTGAGAGCAAACCTACCAAACCTGACTGCTTAGGGATTTAGGTTTAGGGAGGCCAGCTCCGTGGATCACACATGCACTTCAGACTAGCCCAAATGCTCAGCCAAGATGGTGGCAGCTCTGCAAACAGACACTAGTAGGACTTTCAAGATCGGGCAAAAATGAAAGCACCTGAGTATTCTCAACTACTGAGAGTTTAGGCAGATTATGTGTGTGTCATTCTCATGGGCTTCAGTTCCATCTACGTAGCATTTTAAGCAACTGCATATCTTTTTGGATCTAGGCATGAGTGTTAGAGCTGGCACTGAAATAATACAAACAGGAGCACTACACATCCTGGACTGTCAAATTTCAAGTTTCATGAAGAAAGAGGCTGGGTAGTAAAAAGATTTTGAGAACATACATGTCCTTATGTGACTGTATAGTGGTGGCTTCCACTACCACAGTGGTGTTGCAAGGCACACATTTTCAAGTGTTTCCAAGACTACAGAAGTCTTGCAGCTGGTTCTGAGTCATTCTGAGCACCAGCAAAGGCGATGAACATTAGAGCAAATGATCTCCAGTTACTTGAAAATATTATTCTGGAATGGAAACTTGCGTGAGCTATTTGCTCTGGGAGGTATTTTGTGCTTATTAGGCTCATTGCTCTTCTGTTTTCACAGAAATGCCCTGCCTAGTTATGCTCAGGACTTTGCAATGACAGCCACAGCTGCATCCCATGAAGACTATCCAAAGCATCATTTAAAGGAAGCTGGTAAACAAAAGAATAAATTATAGCATGCCCTGCAGATGTTGTAGCTAGTGTCCCATGCTGGCACTCAGTGAGGTTCTTACTCCTTACAGCATTACAGTATTCAGCAAAGCTCTCACAAATCAGAGACTACATCAGCTAAAGAGCCAGCCCAGATCATTATAAGCTGTACCAGTGGGTCCATTTAGCAGCAACACAACCATTCTGCTAGCTGCTATCAATTTTCCTTTCTGTCTCCATGTTTCCAGAAGGACCACAGTCCATTCCTTCCTGGAATGATTTGTCTCAGCTGTTCAGCCAAGCGGTGATGTAACATGGATGCATGAATTTTTACTGGAGACGAAGAAGGCTTTCGGGTCAAGGGGATAACAGCTGGAAGTACCTACAAGTAATGCATGCATTGAAGATGCACAACACCAATCAGGCAACTTCTCATAGAAAAATTTCCTGATAGAGACTTCTATTCTATTGAGGTCTAATATCTCAAAGGGAATGGTGGAATCTTTCTGACTCCAGGCATTTAAGCCTAGATTGTGAATAAAACTTAAGAAAGGAGACTACGGTGAGCAGCTTTTCTTCATCAGGAAGGCAGCCTCATCATAAGAGCTTGCCCTCTCTGATGTGTATGATTTCTGACAGATTACAGTTAGCCAAGTAATTAAGGTAAAGAAAGTAGCTTAAATGGGAACCTGAAACTGTGAGAAAGGAGAATGATTATAAACAGTGAAGACTATATTAAGGGATTATAGTAAAAAGAAAAAAATGTGCCTCAGGAGGATTAAAGTGTTAAATATTAGTTAAATAGCTAAGAGAGAGAGAGCAGTCTAATGACTCTTTTTTTTCCCCCCATAATACAGATTTAGCAGCAATTTTAGGCTGTCTGATGACATGGTGTGTGAAAATTGGATGCATTTTGAAGAGACTAATTTCCTCATCAGGGATGGGGTTGGCGGAGGAAGTTTTGTAACTTCTTACTGCCAGACAGCTACTAGGACATTGGTGGAAGTCTGATGTTTTGCCCTTCCAAAAAGAAGTTAGGACTTCCAGGAAGCGTGCCAAAGGGCAATGGCGGTAGGAGTCATGTTCTGCTATCCAGCTCGAACTGAGCAGCACCGTGAGTACTGCTGTTTACTTTGAGGGGGGTGGATGTGCCATGAAACAGTGAACCCTTTCAGTATCTGGCATAAGCAGAAAAAATAGCCATAATAGAAAGAAACAGAGAAGACTTCTCTGAAAGTGAAGCATAGATTTAACAGAGGGCACCTCATAAGCCTCTATGGCATGGTAACCTGAAAAAGGATGGATTTCATCGGAAAGGAGACTATGGCCGCAGCTGATTTGCAAGGTGAGTCACTGAAACACATACTCTAAAAGGAGGCAGTGGCCAGTAAAAATTGACTGTATGTGGCAAACCGCACACCAGTCCGCCTTAAATTCATCACTGTTGGTCACACTTATGTTTTCAGCCTAGGTACCAAATCTATCCCAGAATAAGCCAACAGTTTGCTCAGCCTTCACAATGTCTCTGACAACATTTTGGCATAGATTCAGCTAATACATATCAAGCATTTTGTACTCTGTGTCTTTATCAGTTGAGTAAGGAAAAGAGACTAGCTAAGAGTCTGTGTTTAAATGTAATTTAGCCTGTCAAGCAAGAGCGCTCCTCAGTTGGAGGTGTTTAAAAGGGAATAAAGGCACTTGTCATGAAACTGCAAGGTCAAAGATTTCCCCCTGCTGCTGTTTGAGTGCTGGCTGCAGCTCTGTTAAAGGCCCTTTTCCTCCAAGAGGAAAAGGCTGAGGAGGGCGGAGGAAGCCCAGCTGCAGGGGCATACGCCAGCTCATACGGCTTTCATTTCCTGAGGCCAACATCTCCTCTTGGTTTTCAGCAGCTGTTACCCACCGTCAGCTAGCCTGGCTGCCCGTGTGCACATACTCTATCTCCAAAACCAGCCACTTTCAGAGATTTTTTCCCTGGCTCGGCGCTGAGCTACCTGGTCTGCCTTGGAGATGCTCCTTTGAGGAGGGAGATTTACCCTCGTGTGGGGGAGCAGTGCCAGAGCAGCCACCACCTCTGCACATCCTGCTCTCAGCAGCTGAGCTATATCACCCCATGAAAAAAATCCTTCAAAGAAAAATACTGTCCTTAAATTGCAGTGATACAAGAAAATGGCGATTATAAAATGACACCAGGCACAGATCTGCTCTCCGTGGTTGAGGTTTTCAGTACTGTAATTCACTTTCTATTAATACTGAGTCTTGTAGCTCCATCTCGGTGTATTTACCCATATGTATCTTCGGAGATATATCAGCTCTGTTTACTGACACAATCAAATGTTTACTGCTTTCAGCACTGCAGAGCCAATATAGCTGAACAGCAAGCTATATTCTAATCTACTTCTCGCAGCATCATCAAAATTGCCAGCTAAATTTTGGTTTCTGATCCTTTATTATTGGCAATGAGAAAAAGAGAAACAAAAAAAAGGTTTCATTTCCAGATACCCATCTGGTTCTTGCAGCTCTACCATTTGGAGAAAAAAAAAAAAAGAAAAACAAAAGAAAAACAAAAAACAACAGAAGCCAAAAACTGAAACATATCCCAATATATTTTTCCTGAACAATAAATGAGCATCTAAGAGCAAGAAGAAACTGGATAAAGAAGAAAAACGCAGTAAATCATTTACTCTAACTGCCTTTTCGACTAGATTCTCAAAAACAGTTTCCAGTATAGCGAGAACAATTTTTGGCATCCATGACTGTAGGCATTTAGTAACTGAACCCCCTAACTGAACCCACACTTCATTTCCTTAGACATTTTCTATGTATTTAATCAAGAGCACAAATAACGTGACCACAGTTTTTGTTTGCAAAGACCGTGCACCTCAACAACGGGTATGAACTGTGAGTAAACGATATGAGACACCTTAGAAAAATCACAGAAACATAGAATGATTGAAGTTGGAAGGGACCTCTGGAGCGTCGTTAAAAACCAACAAACAAGCAAAACAGGTTTTCAAAACCAAATACATACCATACAGGGTTCCTAGGACCTAAAGCTTGAAACATCTAACTTGTATGTCCCAGGTTGCTGATGTGGTACCTGGGACCTCAAGTTTCTTGGCCGGTCCATTGGGCTATGATCCGCCAAAGCAAGCTCACAGTTCATGGTAGCTTGGAGCTTAAAGCCTAGGACTGGGATCGTATCTTCTTATTCAAAGCCTGAGCAGGCTCTTCAGTTGGGTGGTTGTCTCCTGCCCCTTGCCTGGTGGTTAGGAATCTTCCCTGGGAAGCACTGCCTTCAACTTCTTCATGCTGAGGTGGACCTAGAAGCAGGTATCCCATATCTTAGGCAGTCAAATATTTAGCCCATTGTTCAAAGATGTCTGCTGGCATTTCTTTTCCCTGAATACCCATTACAGGGTATTCCCCTGAAGTCAGGAAGAAGATTAGGTCTAAGGGTCACCCCTCTCTCTTGCACGTCTTGTTGGTTGGCGTCTCTGCTGCCCCTTTCACATGCAACCTCTTGGGCACCTTACTCGGAAAAGCAGGACTCATTCCCCTAATGGGATCTTCAGGGCACAGTCCAGCACCATGAACATTGCTTCCAGAGCCAGACGGTAGCTTTTAGGCATCACAGTGGCTTAGTCCTTTTGTGCATCTGAGCCACTACACTTCTTTTGAAACCATGACTAGGCAGCACTGAGCAAGAGTGGAGCAAGGAAGGAGAGCAAACAGGAAATGTCACTGAGAAGGGGAGAGCAGAGGAGTATACAGCCAAAGGAGAGAGACATTCAGGACAGGGAGGTTGCTGCTAGCAGTGAAACCCATGGAGCTCTGAGGGACCAGAAAGAGAAGTCTCTTCAATTATACTTATTACCCACTTAGACCTGTCAGGTCTCAAGCTTTATGTTCGAGACTTACTCATTTAGCCAGCCTCCTGAACCCATGCTGTGCAGCCCGGAGAGCAACAGCAAAACAGATTTTCTCTGTCTTTACCTTTACTGACTAGTAAAGGTCCATCTAGTGCAGGAGGTCCCAGTGCCGGGAGCGGCTCTGGCAAGGGGCAGCAGCAATAGAGTTTGTGTTGCTACTGGGCCCTCACTGAAAAGTACCCTCCAGTTTCATGTAGCAGCCACAAGTGACATAATGTAGAATCAGATGGGAAAAATTTGGAGTCAAAAGCCACAGTAGCCATCTGTCAGGTATTTTGTTTCAAATTCAAGTTCAGGGTTTTTAATCTCAGAAAAGGTTGAATGTCAGTGCTAGGTGAAGTGATTTTTATGTTCATATTGTGAAGAGCTTTGATTTAATAAAATAAAACATTACAGTTGCTGTTGTTATTATTGTTATTGTTATTATTATTGTTGCTTGTATGGCACACCTTCCAGTTTTATAGGCCTGGAGAAATTTGACAGCTGATATGGGGATTAATGTGGTAATTTTGCTATGGTTACCAGCAAACCTTTCATTAAATTCATTGCTGCAAGGTAAACTGCATTTCCACATTCTCACTCACTCTATGGCTGCAGCAAGCTGTGAAGGTAGGACTTGGGATTTGGCTGTTCAAACAGAAATGTGGGCAACTGATTCATTGCAATCTGTCGTCTGTTACATTATTTTTGGCAATTTTTTTTTTTCTTTTCAGCACATCAGGATAATTATTACTGCTCAGCCAGAGATGTTTATGCTAACTTTCAGGGACCCTCAAGTCAGAACTCTGGTTCTGATCCATCTTTTGTCAATAATTCTTTCTCCTTTCGTGTAACTTAAGCATATTATTTAATGACCAGACACTAAAGGAAATGTATGAGATAGATAGACTGAAACTTCTTGGGGGACAATACAGGATGAAAATAAAATGGCAACTATCCTGCAGTTATAATACTAAGCAGTTCATTATGCTCATTTGTACTAAAATATTACCCATTAAAGCTACAGAAAAGGCCACGCTGTAGCGATATTTTGATTTGTGCCTCTTTTCTCTTACAGTGTGTAAGTCCCATCTTAATTTTGTCAGACAATATGTCAGTCTAGGACAGAGTACACAATTAAGAATGAAAAAAGTACAAACAAACAGTGCCATCTTTTGGGCACTGCATAAACTCCACATTTGTTAAATTGCAGGTACATATAACTTACAAATGATATATGGGAATACACATACACACTTATCTGTTCAAGAGGTGATTTTAGGATATTAGCTCCACTGTCTCTTCAGGGGTAGCCATAAGGGCTCAAAGGCTAGAAGTCTCCATCCATGGCTCTGCAGCTCAGCACTTCCTCTCTGTGGCATGTTGGAGTCCTGCGGCACAAGGTGCAGAATTATGCCTGTTCCTGAGGATGCCTGTTGCACCTCCTGAGCAAACATAAGCTCTGTGAGGAAGCAGCTGAATGACTGAGTATCCCATGAGAATTTTTGTGTTTTGGAACACAAGGACTGTCAGGATAATGTGGAAATGCAGTGTTTTCATTTGTGGGTTGGCAGGAGAGCAGCTCCGTTTTATAGACTCCAACATGATGTCCGACTGGATTACCTGTAATATCAGACTGCTAACCCCTGGGGCAGGTTTCCTAATAAAGTAGTGTAGGTATCTATGTCCCCCTGAATGATACAGGCATACCCCTCAACCCTCATTTCCATCAGTGTTGGATGACTATTACAACAATTTCCAATTTCAGGCAGAAGGTGGTTCTTGAATGAGCTCCAGCCCCATCAAAATGTGGCAGCCAGTCTGTGAAACCATAAACACCACCACCCATCTGCCCCAGACACTGCCTTAATGCTTTCTGAATGCTACAACAAATACATAGAGTTTGAAAAGGCCTGTGCCAGTAACACCAACAGATTTTCAGGTGTGTTTACACATCGAGTGCTTGCTCAAAAAGGAGTTGAACGCTAAAAATTCCTTTGAGGATCTGATCCTACCTTAAAAAGGAGATTGAATATTTAGTCATGCTTTACCAGAATGGTACCCATAGAAAGAGTTTATATAGGGTTACAGGGTGTTAGAAATGTATTACATTTATCAGTGGTACATGTATTATAGCAATCATCACTGTAGTGGACAGCATTCTGGCTAGTTGTAAGCAAGCAATCAACCCCTGGGACCATAACAAGAGATTATACAGTTCTTGAAGCATCCAGGCACACACTGCCCAGGAATGGTCTGTCTAAGGAGATATTACCCCGCTTAGCACCGGTCAGTCTGCTTTCGGGCAAACGTATAACAATAATTTGTACCTGAGTTATGCAGGTACAAACATAACATGAGTTATGTACGTTCCTCTCCTACCCAGCTTTAATCAAGGTCTTGTCTCGCCCTGAATGATATACATAAACTTTCAGAAACTTAATGTTCAGAGATTCTTCATAACTTGAGTCCACTATGAAGACCGGAAGGCAAAACCTTGGCAGTTCCTTCACTGATCTCACTCCCTGAAGACACACCATTAATCCCACTGAGATGTGCAGGCACTGGCATGCGCAGGGCTCCTACCCTGGACTACGCTAGGGGAAGTGCTGACAGTAAGGCCAAATATTCTGTATTTGAAGACTCAACACTCAAAAGAGTAAATGAGGCAGTTAAGAATAGCAGAAATAAAGACAGACAGACAAAGCTTGAACCCCAGAGGCAGGGGAAATCAAAATATCTTCTTTTGCTGTTGCCATGGCTCGAATTTTTAAAGATTTTTAGGCTCCTCAGTCTTGACAAATCAAGAGGCTTTCTTTGAGGTTCAGCTGTCCAGCACCCAGGTCTCTGTGACTGATGCATTCCTGTGCATCTGCTCTCTCTGTGCTCTCTCTCCTTTTCCCTACACAGCTCTGTGGTGGTAAGGTGGTGGGTATATATATCTCTGTTACATTTCCAGATAAAGGTACTATTCCTTAACAATGCTCTTCTAGGAAGACCAATAAGGAAAGAAATATTCTAGGGAAAAGGGAACTAGACTAATGTGCCATGACTTGTACAGGGGTCCAAAACTAACCCTCCCAATTTTGACATCTCTAGATTCCCATTGTGTTTCTTTACCTGAGATGTGACCTGGCTGATGCTTCTGTCTTCAGATTACTGAGGACTCCTTAGCCTTCTCCAGCTAATACTGTTCTACTCTGGGCTTTTCTTCTTACAGTCCCCGGTTGCTGAATTTGTTAACATTTCTCCAAGGATACACAGAAATTCAAAGTCTGGTGTGCTGTCTTCATTTCTATAAATTGGTATGCCCCATTCATTTACTCAGAAGAGTTCGGCAGCAGTAGCAGCAGCCCAGTTGTGCATGCTACACACTGCTCAGTGCAAAGAGATCAGCATATAGCTATATCTACTCCACTGAGCAAGCATATCACTTGCTGCTTTGCAAACAGTGAAAGGCTTGATTAAATTCAGGTTCAGTGTGTTTGCCATCCTGGCTTGAAGTCATAGTCTGTGGAATCACAATTCATTAGAATTTAAGTGTACACGCAAAAATAAACCATTTTCTTTTTCATCTGCAGACTCTTTAAATGTCTTACACGCATCATTTCTGTGCACTGAGTCTTTGATTTCAATTGCTTCTTAATAATAAAAACTGTATCCAGCTACTTTCCAGTGGCAAGAAGACATTATTTGACACTGGTACACTCAGATACACTTTCAGGTTGCACTCATCTGTATTATTGTTACGCTGTAGGATCAGGATCAGAAAGAAGGATGCCATAATGGGCATCTGCTACCAGCTGCCTGGTTAAGAAGAGGAAATAGATGTCTTCTTTAAAACTGGAAGAAGTCTTCTGATATCAGGCCCTGGTTCTCACAGCAGATTTTAAGCACTTGGGTGTCTGCTGGAAGGGCAGCATGGTGGGATTCAAGGAAGCCAAGAGATTTCTGCAGGGTGTCAAGGACAATTTTTTGACACACGTACTGGACAGGCCAGCTTGGGAGGTGCTCCGCCAACTCTGCTAATTCACAGATAATGAAAGACTGATCAGGGATGTGGTAGCCAATGGCAGCCTTGGCTGCAGTGACCTTGAGGTGGTACCGTTTACGATTCCAAGGCAAATGAAGAAGCCAACTAGCGTAAAAATTGCCTTGAACTTCAGGAGAGCAGACTTCAACTTTTTCAGGGGAGTGCTGGCAGGATCCCATGGGATACTGCCCTGGCGAGAAAGAGCTTAGACAGTCATGATTCTCTGAACTTCTATATCGTGAAGGGATTTGCCCCACACAGGAGTTATCGCTTCACAGCTGCTTATGTCAGCCTTGCATAAATAACTCAGTTCTGACTGGTATTATTTTAGTGGGAAAATAACACTCTCCTCAGAAAAAGGCAATTTTCCATGAGAAAAATTTCAATTTTGCTCAAAATTGAAACAGGCAAATTGAGCTGACAGAAGCCCAGCTGCTAACTGGGAAAGCTCTTGTCAGCTGCATTTCGTAGTGGCAAAAAGTCAAATTGACCAAAGCCTGCCAAGGGGGAAGCTAAAGGCCACATTCAGCCTCTTTGGTTTTCAGCCTGCTGTTGTTTTCTTTGCTCTCAAGCATCCTGCAGGGGAGGGTGAGCTCCTCAGCCTTCTGCCTCGCTCCAGGAAGCAGGGCGCTCTGCTCAACATGTCTCTGGCCAGCGGGTCAGGCGGGGAAGCTGGGCAGCTACGGCTGTGACTGCTGGAGCTGTGGAGACTGAGCCCTCACTAACTCCTGTAGCCAAACCCAGTGGCAACCACCAGCTAATTTCACCTAGCACCTGCTACCAAGACTTTTCAGGTGGGCAGCCAAAAACCTCCCTCCAGGATTGCTTTGGTTCTTGATATCCCTTTTGCATTTTTCACCTCACCTGTGCACAACATAGGTCTTTTTTAAATGTAAAAACTTTCCCTTTAAGGAATCACCAGCCTCCAGAGGAGAAGAGCCAGGTGCTGCTTCTGCTGAGTCCTTCAGGTCGCATTTACTCTAGTAAATAAAAAAGACCTATGGACAACTCCAAGAACTAGTCCACAGATATCTTCCAGCTATTCTGCTGAGAGCTGAGTCCCAAGCAAAGCAGGATCATTGGGTGGGAGCAGGCTGCAGCAGCACAAACCTGGGCCACAGCTACACTGTGCACGTAGCGGGGGAGCCTTCGCTCAAATGGGTTTCCTGGTCTTCTTTTATTTAGTAGCATAGCCATACTCTTCAGCACTGTGTAGGGATCAGGCTGTTTCAAAAGCTCTTGCTGCAGATCACTCCAAGTTATCCACTGTGGCCTGGCTGGGTGGATCTTGTAGCATCTCCTGAGCTCTCCCTTCTCCTTTTGCCAGCGGTGGCAGCAATGTCTTCCTCAGGGCTCACGTTTTCTGGTGAGCTCAGTAGCAACCTGGCTTTGCCTACTCTCAGTAACTCATTGCACTACTTAGGAAACAGTTTGACTGTTCAGGAAGGCTTCTGTGGGATGGCTGCAGAAATCAGTGATTTGTCAGTGATACTGCAAGCTGTGCTCACAAGGAGCAGATAGATCTGGCCGGGTATCTCGGGGAAGCATTCAAGTCTCCTAACTGAAGATATCTAAAAAATTGGCACGTAATGGTTAATGCCAAGCTACTCATGGAGCCTCCATGAGCCATGGAGATGGAAAACTCCACAACAACCTTCCTCCTACATTTCCTACCCTCTTTTTTTACAGGGGGTTCAGCCCCTATTGAGAGACATCTGCTCTCCTACTGACTGTTTGGCGAGCCTGGATGACTGCTTAGACTTACAGGCTTAATTTAGATGGCTGAAACTGAAGTGTTTTCAATACTAACTTTGCATCATGTAACACTTCTTACTCTGACATAAGTTCAAATGAGTCCTTACTTTTAGAGGAACAGTCTGAGGCCTACTTCCCCCTTCAGTTTCAAGTACATATCTCTTACATCTTCTGGTCTTGTTTATACCTTTACTTGAGATTTAAACAATGTCTCAGAAACCTAATCCTCGCATAACTGGCATTTGAAAGGCCAATGACTATTGTGCCTTACTGATAGGTGTCAATTTTATCTCATCAGTTGATGGCCATGTTTCTCTAACATCTGTAATGTTTAAGCATTTATTAAGGGATATATTTTATTAGACAGCCGAAGAACTTCCTTGGACACCATTGACGCTGTTGTGATTCCAGGGAACCACTATGACATTTAGCTCAGAATTCAACATTTTCATTTGCACGGATATATGTAAATATATGCGGGTGCCTACATGTATATATGTATATTTCATCATTGCTCTAATTTTTAATTTACATTGACACCTGTGAATTTCAGCTACTAGATGAAAGCTAAAAGTAGCACTTGTGAGAAATAATTCACAGATATTAAAGTACGGTATATGTCTACACCAATACTATGAGAATTTAAATGAGCAACAGTTCATTACAATTGAGCTAATTTCAAGCGCGGGAAGGTAGGTGATAAATTCTAGTATGTGCTGAGGTTATATCAGATAACAGCATTACCTAAAATTTTGCCTGATAACCCGTTTCCTGCCTCAGATTTTTATTAAGTATTTCAAATGAAGAGGAAATTCTAGGTAGTGCAGCTGCCTTGCTCTACTATATTTCTCCAATTTGCCAATGGCTGGTTTCTAGCGCAGCGTTTTTTAGTGTTGTGGATGTTGGCTTATAGTGTGATAAACAGCATAGGTCCTGCTTAATACAGACACTTCCTTTGGTTCTGCAACTGGAGCCAAATCAGATACTGCAAATATCTCAATATCCATCAGGCTGCTTGGCAAGAAGCAGCTGCCAATGCACTAAGAGCAAATGAAAGTCCCTAAATCTGGGCCTATTATGACATAACAAGTTTGGGGATTTTTGTGTGTTTTGGGATGGAGAGGAGATCTGTAGGAAATAGAAGTCTGCTGGGATCTTGGAGGCATTTAGCTTTTGGGAATTTGGTTCCCGTCTCAGGGAGTGGGAGGCAGGGTCCTCCCAGGGACAGTTGCTGGAGGTCCAGGGTTGACAATTCGCTAACCAAGGTGGCAGAGGGAGCCTGGGGAGACCCATATCCTTTCTACTTATCCAAAACAGTGCACTAAGGCTGGGGGAGCATAGGGGAGGATGAGGACCCTCACATACCGTGGAGGGATGTATGCTGTCACATCTGTCCTGCAAAGAGCGAATACTTTCCAGCACATAGATAAAGGAGTCAAAAAAAGCTCCTTTCATCTACTGACCCATGGGGGCAAGTTACTTCAGCTTCACATGAAATACAGTTTATCGTTAACCATACTTGTTACAGCAATGCCCAAGGACTAACCCAGGACCTTGTCAGATTAGAGGCTGCACAGAGACAGGGAAGCAGACAGTGTCTGTCCTGAAGAGTTTGTACTCAAAATGGGGGTTAGGACGGGCAGGCAGGACATACGTAAGATCCAAAACCATCGCCACAACAAAGACTGTGTCAGTGCCAAATGGATGCAGGGCTTCTGTGAGGTGGGAAAGGGGTGGCCGTGGGACAGGTGAGCTAAGAAGGAGTGAGGGGAGAGGGTTGGAAGTGGAGGGTAAGAGGGACCGAGGTGAGCTGAGGTGAAGCGACAGGGCGGCAGAGGCACCGCAAGGAGCAGGATGTGAGCAAACAGATTGTCAGCGCAGGAAAAGAAAATGAAGGCACCAAAAGTCCCTGGCGTGCTTTCTGTAGGCTCCCAGCCGCAGGTTTTCCCCAGGACCCCAAGCAGAGGCAAGACGTGTGTTGCCATGCAAGTCAAGGAGGAATTCAAGTTAGGGAGTTCCCCCGCACTGGCCTGGGGTGAGAAGCATGACACTGTTACGAGAAAACGTGGCCCCACCAAGATCCTGTTTTATCCCTCCCCATTGGCCATCTTACCATTGCTAGTCCTCTCTTGGAGACGGTGGTCTGGACGCTCCTCTTTCCTCAGAGCAGACAGGAAAATCTGGTGGAGAAAAGCTTAGCCTGTTTTTTTCAGTCAGTTAAGGGATTTCAGTGCCCAGCTCTCATCAGCATTAGCAGCTAAACCCTTGAGTTCAGCTTCAAAAATCTCAGCCTGATTATTCATTACGATCATTATTCTGTATTCAGATACGTTTGGCTAGGCATATTATTTATGTTCCTAAATTATTAATGTCCCAGTAAATTCTTTGTTATGACACCAAGACAGGATACAATAGGAATGTTAAGAAGAAGCAGCAAATATTAACCCCATCTTGCACACAAATCAGTACTTGCAGGAATCAGCACAGAGATGTCTAAGTGGCAGAAGAGTTACTTTTGGTCAATTGATTCCATGGGCGTGGTGGGCATCTGAGGCTACTTTTCCCACTAGTGAGTATAAAGAATCTGTTGAGCATTCTAGTTATTGACGAATAATTTCCAAGAGCTGCTATGTTACCTAGTTCGCAAGGTATTGTGAGTATTACAAAATTTTACTAAGATGATTTGTTGATGATTTTCTAAATTTCTAAGTTTCAAGTTCTAAATTTCTTCTCTGACCCCTGCAAACCTAAGTGACTTCTGAGTTTGGCTCAGCAAACCTCCCCCTTACTTATGCAATTTATAGGAATGGACCCAGAAAAGTCTGTATCGAATGTTCCCGTTCACAGAAATTTAAATGACTCAGTAGCAGCTTAAACCACAAGCAGCATCGATGTTTGCACCATAAATTATTTTGAAAGGGAAATACATTTCCATTTTCATGAGACGGAGGAAGATAAAGTGATGTTTTATGAACTTGCTTTTATGTGTCAAGCTGGTTTGGTTGATTTTTTGGATAGTACTTAATCATTGTTGGGGCTTTTCCAGGAAATGATAATTTACAAGCGTTTGAAACGTATACTCCCCCTCTTCACTAGTCAGAAAGTACGACCTAGTTTAAGTTACAGCTTGAAAATGTGACCTAGTTTTAAAGGTAACCTGGGCCTATTCTGATCAGCTTAGCACTGTAAAATTTGGAAATCCTTTATTGATAAAAAGTGAGCTAGAACATTCCTTTTTAACTGGCCCCAGAAAAAAATAACAGTATTGCCTAATTTAGAAAGCTCAGGACAAAAAATTTGAAAGCCCTAGAACTCCTCGAGCCACGTTCTCAGAAATACTTTGCCACCCGCTCCACTGATTGAAAAAGATCTTGCCCAGCAGCTTTTCTGCAAATCACTGCCAAAGGCCAGTCATCTGTCACTCCAGTCTTCAAAAAGGGCAAGAAGGAGGAGCCAGGAAACTGCAGGCCAATCAGCCTCACCTCCAGCCCTGGAAAGGTGAGGGAACAGCTCATCCCGGAGGCCATCTCTAAGCATGTGGAGGACAAGGTGGTGATCAGGAATAGTCAGCATGGATTCACCAAAGGGAAATCATGCTTACTAGCCTTCTCTGATGGAATGACTAGCTGGGTAGAGGAGGGGAGAGCAGTGGATGTTGTCTACCGGGACTTCAGCAAGGCTTTGGACACTGTCTCCCATCACCTCCTCCAAGGTAAACTCAGGAAGCGTGGCTAAGATGCGTGGCCAGCGAGGTGGATTGAGAACGGGCTGGATGGCCGAGCTCAGAGGGTTGTGGTCAGTGGCGCAGAGGCTAGTTGGAGGCCTGTAGCTAGCGGTGTCCCCCAGGGGTCAGTCCTGGGTCCAGTCTTGTTCAATGTATTCATCAATGACCTGGAGGAAGGCACAGAGTGCACCCTCTGCAACTTTGCTGATGATACTAAACTGGCAGGAGTGGCTGATGCACCAGAAGGCTGTACTGCCTCTCAGAAGGCTGGAGAGATGGGCAGAGAGGAACCTCCTGCAGTTCCACAAAGGCAAGCGCAGGGTCCTGCACCTGGGAAGAAATAACCCCATGCACCAGTAGCCCCCCAAGTCAAGCATGAGCCAGCAATGTGCCCTCGTGGCCAAGACGACCAAGGGGGTCCTGGGCTGCATTAGGAAGAGTGTTGCCAGCACGTCGAGGGAGGTGATCCTGCCCCTCTCCTCAGCCCTGGGGAGGCCTCACCTGCAGTCCTGTGTCCAGTTCTGGACTCCCCAGGACAAGAGTGACATGGCTCTACTGCAGAGAGTCCAGCCAAGGACTCAAGGGGCTGCAGCATCTCTCATGTGAGGAAAGGCTGAGGGAGCTGGGCCTGTTCAGCCTGGAGAAGAGAAGGCTCACAGGCGATCTCATCAATGTGTACAAGCATCTGAAGGGAGGGTGTCGAGAGGATGGGGCCAGACTCTTCTCCGTGGTGCCCAGCCACAGGACAAGAGGCAACGGGCACCAGCTGAAACACAGGCAGTTCCATCTGAACCTGAGGAAAAACTTCTTTGCTGTGAGGGTGACTGAGCACTCGACCAGGTTGCCCAGAGAGATAGTGGAGTCTCCTTCCCTGCAGATATTCAAAACTTGCCTGGATGCAATCCTAGGTAATGTGCTCTAGAAGACCCTGCTTGAGCAGGGGGGTTGGACTAGATGATCTCCAGAGGTCCCTGCCAACCTCAACCATTCTGTGATTCTTTGATTCTGTGAAGACCATTCCGGTGCTGAAGGCACAGCTGGGTTGTCACGCGGTTCAGGAGCTCAGGCACAACGGCTGATGCTGCCAATAAAGGAATAACATGGGAGAATCATCGAGGAACCAAGGGGAGAGCATAACTGCCTTTTTTTTTTTTTCTTTCTCCACAAACACTGTGCAATTATGGAGGGAAATGCTCCACCTTTGCTGGGTCTCCTACTTTATGGCTGAATGTTTGAGCAGCTCTAGATACCGCATAAATGCAATTGTGTTTTATAAGGAACCTGTTCTTATTCGTCTGTTTTGTGGTGTTTTAGTATGCGGTGGGGCTGTTCCCCGTGGAGAGAGCACCAGTGCACTTTCTGTCTGGATCTCTACCTGGATTAGGCAGGAGGTATTCAGATGGAAACTATTCTGATCATGTGCAAAGGCAGAAAAGTTTGCATCCTTAAAGGCAAAGACAAATGGTGGTAATAAGCGCTTCTACACCACAGTTGTCTGGTGGGTTTTCTGGACTGCAGTTTTCCTCTTAAATGCTTTGATTCTAGTGGAGTACACCACAGTTCTAGCAAAAGCACCCAAATCTTAATTAACGTGTCCTGGAGCAAATGCTGTCTGCAGAGATCTGTGCATTTTCCCCTACTATAACAGACTTTTCACTGCATTAAATAAGGTTCTTCCCTAAATATTGGAAATAACTGGGAGCAGTGTTCATTGTCATATCCACATAGATGGACAAGAAGAGGAATACTACTGGAGAGTAAAGTTTTGTGCCGCTTAAGTAAAAAAGCACCAATGTAACTAAAATAGAGGTTCCCCTATGGGGGAAGCTATCCATGAACATGTCCTTCAGATCTGTGGCTTTGGAGTGATGAGCTAGGCAGCTCATGAATGGCTCACTTCTACAGTAGAAGAGACACCAAAATGTGCTACACTAAAATTCAGGAGTGATGCAGACCTTGGACTTTCAGAGGCACATTACTAAGCGGCACAAGCTGAATTAATTATCCTCCTAATAAAAATAAGCCCTACAAACACAACTGTAGGCGGAAGTCACAGTGATGGATATACATCTTCTCCTTTGCACATAAATAGGAATGGACTAGGTGAACATGGTATTGCAAGGGTTATTTGCACCACCCAAATCTAGGTCACATCAAGAAATTCAAAGAAAACTTCTGAGTTTACCAATATATTTTTAGCAAGTACCACATTTCCGAGTATGCAGGAGTCACGATAATGTGAGAAATACTAGTACTTCGTTCAGCCTGGCCTTTTTTCATTTTAAAATTAGAGCTGGGGTGAACTTTTGGGTAAAGGTTATATAGTGTGAAACAAACAAGGTTTTGGTCTAGCCCTAAGTTGGCTGCATGTTTTCATGGCTGAAGCAGCACTATGCTCACTGTCACCTTCAGTCCTATTTTACTCTCTGTGAGAACCCGGCTGGTGTGTGCTACTCTTGATGTTCAACCCAAACTACTGACTCCAACAAAAGACCGCGATGAAAGATAGTTCATCGGTAACCATTGGGCAACATCAGCTATAATTACTTCAAGAGGAGGAGCTGGTATTAAACCCATGGTACATTCTTGGTGTTGGTCCTTATTTTAGCGGCTCTTACAGTCTGTTATTTTTTCCTCCCTCTAATGGCCAAGAGGGAGAGGAGATCCTGCCCTGGCAGCGGGAACTTGCTCCAGCAGACTCTTTGGTAACTGGCCCATTCCCATTGTTGATTCAGACTGTCTCGTGTTGGGAGCAAACCCACATTCGTATACTTTTTTTCTGTAAGAACTTAAATTACTTTTCATTGAATGTGTTTCCAGCCCATACTGGTCATAAAGACCATCTGTGCTCTCAGGCTTTTGGCTGACAAGCAGAGGACAACGGATGCTGACTGGAGCCCCTCTCTGCTTTGCGTCTTTCAATTTTATGAGTGTCATTGATATCTGAGCAAAACCAACAAAAATAAAACCAAAAAGCCTCCTTACCACTAAGGCTAAGAATTTCTGCTTGGGTCTTACTTTATACACATCGCACAAGCACATTTGATGAGACAATGTGAAAGCCACTGGAAAATCAGGTGTGCAACATCTCTGCTCCCTCACTAGACTATGGTCTCAAAGCTGGCATGAAGCAGCTATGCGCCCTTAACAGTGACCTGTTCCTTGCTGCCAGTCAGGGATGCTGACAAGAGATAACACATGCCCATTTTGTGAGCAAATACAGCTTTTTCGATGTGATCATCTGTTTATTTGTTGTTGATGCTACAAAGTCATTTGGTATTATCCCTTCAGCACAGGCCCAGAAGTCCCAGAACAAGTTGTAAGGTCCTCCCAAGGCAGATCTCACAAGAGATGCACGGATAAAATATGTCACAGACTAACAAACATTATAGGGCATTGCCAGTATTACTCCCTATTACTTCTGGACTATATGTATGTACTGCGTTGGAAATTGATACAACTAGTGGATCTTTTGTAGAAGGAAAATCACTCGGATTGTCTCCGTGTTTTATTTAAGTCAGTTTAATATGACATAGAATGACAAATACCAGTATAAACTAAAAACAGCCACTTCCTCAAAAAAGCTTAAAAACTGTCATATATAAACAATCTGTAATAGTGGTCTTATTGATGTCAGCAGGAAAACTTCCACTGATTTCAAAGTGAGAAGCTGAGCCCTCTCTTAGCAGTACAACTATGAACCCAGATTAATAAAACTGAATGAATTGTAACAACTAATTTATGTATTTTGGGGAAATTTTCACATTCAGCAAGTCTCACAGCACAGCTGGGCCAATAGAGTACTCAATTATCCTTTTTATGTGAACTGTTTTGTTTCAAAATCACACACATCAGCAAAATTTTGCAAATGTACAGATGGCATATACTAGAGAATAAGAGCAATTTGGAGGAAATTTGTTTGTATTTTTTCAAATAAATCATGGGAGCATTTCTATTTGGCTTGTGTTTTTGTAAAGATCTTATTTTTTAAATGCAATTTTCAACCAGATTGAAAAAAGAAGAATAGTCAGATAGTAGATAGTAGATAGTAGATAATAATAGAAACAGAATATAGTGCTACTAATCCAGAGAGCGCAAAACACTGGCCTGTAATACAAGACATTTGATACGGATTTATTAGATTACTTTTTATTTTTACAGTAAGGCTAATTGGGTACAACTAAAATTACTTTTTCTTAGCGGTGAAGTACAACATTTGAGAGAAAGTGAGAATTCACATAAATAATAATTTAGCTCTACATGTACAAATGACAATAAATGGTAAAATAGGCAGGTGCTTCCAGGAACTGGCAAGAAAATTAACAACTTTTTCCATAGCCAGATTATTCTTCAATTTTTCATTCCTTACTGATAGCGATAGATCATAGAAGGAAAAGGCAGAGCTCAGACACGGATCTCACTGTCCACATGGGTTTGCTTTAGCTCTCTCACTGGGTCTGTTCTGACCCACTGCAAGGAGCTCTCTCTGTCAAGCCCCAAGGTACATACTCTCAAGTTCATAAAGAGCATTACGTTTTAGGCCATATGGCCTACCCTACGGGGCCTAAAGGAGACCTGGTGGTATCTCAGCATGTTAAACCAGTCTGCTTAAGAGGGAGGCAGGTTTAAGCAGCAAGGCTATTGGCCAGCTTCTTAACCCCAGCCCTCCTTCAGTTAGCAGGCCAGAAATAACCTAACTTCACATTTTCAGAATTGTAGTTCTTCTACTAGGCAAAGGTTTGTAGCTATGATGAAAGATAAAACATTAAACCACAGGGATCTTGTTTTGCTTAAACTGTACTCCTGCATGCGACACTTCACAGAAGAAAAATCATTTAGTGACATTGCAAAGTGGTACATGTAAATGGAGACCTGGTCAAACTTCTGGATAACGCAGAAAGCATAATCTTTAGGAGATGCTTATCCAGAAAGTAGACATATTCTGCAAATGGTTACTAACTAAAGTAGTTTCATTAGTTATTAGTTGCCCTCCCAGAGGGCAAAATAAGTTTATAAAGGTTATGTGACTTGCTGTACCTCCATTCCTCTAGATGCCAGGTTAACAAAGGAGGAGGTAACAAGGGGATGGATAATCTCTTACAGAGCAACGCTAAAGCAGGACTGTGCACAGCCAAAGCAGGACTGTGAACCCTTGTGGGTGACTGCTCCAGCAAACAAGGGTTGGGATAATCTGGAATAGGGCTGTTTCATTGCTCACTATAAATTGAATGTTTATTAGGCAGGCTAAAACTTTGGGATCACTCCCAGCATTCCACTCATTCTGTCCAATTAACCAAAAAGAACAGACTGATGAGGAACCTGATTTAAAAGCATCATGTACAGAGGAGTATCTGAACTTCGCAAGCAACTGCCTTTCATGGAGGCTGCACTCGTCTTTCAAAGAGTTCCAAAATCTGTGTCTTGCTGGGCAGGGGATGGGGTGGGACACTCTGTGAATCCTCCCGTTATGGAGTCGGGATCCCAAAAACTGAAAGGTGACCTTGCCCATCAGGCAACCTTACTCACGTTTGGTAATGCCAACCTAGGGGCTTAGGGATTTAGGTACCTGCAGGATGAGGCAGCAGCTACATCTTGGTTATAAAGACATGACAGCACCTAAAATGTCAGCTTGGCTGCCAAAAAATGATTCTGGCATCCTCCGCTAAATGAACACAAGGAACTCACAGAGGGTAAAATGAGAACCAGAAGGTTAGAAAAATAAAAGGGATCTATCGTTTTGTGACTTGCAGCTTGTAAGGAGCTGAAAGTAATTGGAGTTCCTGCTTGTTTTCTGCCATAGCTAAACATAAATTGAGCTGTTTGGTGATGTGCGGCCTCGGTAAAAGCACTGTTTCATGCAAGGAGGCAGGCAGTAGGGAGCACATGGCTCACATGGTGAACAACTGTGCGCAAATATGCTCCAGCTAAACTTCATAAAAAAGATTGTGAAAAGATATTGGTAAATTAGAGGTACCCAGCCCCTCACGTCCACCCCAGCCCAACCACTTCCTTGGAAATGCAGTTAGAAACCTTAGCACATCATTGACACTTAAGGCAAAACTTAAAAGTAAAGTAGAAGAAAGAAACATCCAAATTTGCCTGTAAACTTGTGAAAGCTCATTCAAACAAGCTTGACACAGGTTTCTCAGCTTTTCATGACCAAGCTGTGCTTTGGGGCTAGGTAACATTAGGCAAATGAATGGGCTCTGCAGGATCAGATCCCGGGGAGTTAAAAAAAAGCAGTATTTTGCAAAGTCCACAGGCTGAGATCCCAGATACCAGCAACCAGGAAATACTGGACAAGAAATCAATACTGAGAAGGGGAAAGAAGAAGAAACTGCCTGCATGTGCTTGTGGATACATGTGAGAACAGATTCTGGCTGAGATTTGAGTTTTCTTGCATCACTGCAGCAAAACGCTCCATATGATCATGCTTGTGTCTATAAAGTTTTGCTGGTGACTAATTTTGCAATGGCAAAAGGATAAGCATGCATAAATTGTCTGGAGTCTTCAGAAATTGATGCATCGAACCAAAAGGCAGCATGGACCGATTTGTGTGTCTGATTCATTGGTTTCTTATTCCCCGGCTTCTTTCTTCATTCCTATCCAGCTAAGCCTTTGCATTAACACCTGAAAAATCTTTTTGACAAGTATTCCTAATGCTTTGTACCCCAATACACAGCCAAATCACTGAATGTGGCCCAGATGCGGGGAAGTATGGCTATATCTCACCCATTGCTGTTGCTACCACCAGCAAAAAGAGCTATAAGTCAGCGAGAGTGGGGTGAGCAGGAGACTGGCAGCTGGAAGGAGCCAGAGAAAAGGAAGTGGGATAGACAGAAAAAGAAACACGTACTGGCTGGAAAGAGCTTGGGAAGGCGGGGGAAATCGCACCCAGGTGCCAAAATATGCAATTTAACCCCATACACGAAAATTTACTTTTTTTGCAAGCACACAGTAAAAATATATGGATGTTTACATACACACACATACACAGAACTCCAAATAAATTATGTTTCAAAGGAAGGCTTTTTTAACTTCAAAGTTCAGGAAATTATCATCCTCTACCCACAGACCATAATTATCTTTTGAAGACTATAAACTTACCTTTCTTAGCTAAGGAGGCATTACTTCCTTTGCAAGGTAACGCTCTTTGTTAATTGATTAGCCTACTCTCTTTGCCATGTCCAAACAAGGACACCTTTTATAGAAGAAAAGAAAGGACACTTCTGCAAGAAGATTTATTTGTAGTAATGTCAGCGCTAGGACAAGTGGTTTACTCTGTCACCTCAGCATACTTGCCAAGGCTGCCTTGAATGACACTAAAGCTTTTCAAAGCAGGACTGCTCTGAAAATAAGAGCAAAATTAGCCTTTATTAACAGTACTACATGGAATTTCATGTTTCCTTTTCCATACGTGTAAGAATGAGACTGCACACAAAGGAAGATAGGCAGAATAGGACTCCCACCTGTTTTCTATTTTGTGGATAGCCGGAGCATGGCTCCACAATGTAACCATAGGAGTAGCCCACGGAGACCTGTTTTACCAGATTTCTCCCATCCAGTTCATAGCAGTAACAGACAGAGCTGCTTCCTGATGACACTAATGCCTCCTCCCAACATCATTTAGGCCCCTAAATCTTTGCACAAGGGGAATTTAAGGCCCTACATTTCACTGTGAAATTCAGAGGCTGACAGCATTGCTAATGGGCACACAGAGATAGATGCACTGCTAGGCTGAGCCTCAGGAGCCGTCTCCCAAGCTAGCAGGGATTTAGGATTCATAGGGTAGCCAGCAAGTGTCTTTATTAGGGTTCAACGCGCACAAGTACTGTGAGTACATCCAGCACACACCCACACATGGCACACAGCCACTGTCATTCAGACGCAGCAGTTAGTGCTGGTGGTTCCCCTTCTTCATGTAATACCGTTAAGTACTCAGAGCACTCGCTAAGGAGGTCAAATAGCAAGCTTAGGTCTAACACAACTCAATGGTGAGTATCTTTCTCCCACCAGCCCGCCACTGGACATCTCTACAGGAGAGAAATACAAGATTCTTAAGAGCGTGACCTGTGACACTTGAAAATTTGAAAGAAAAACCCTGGCTTCCTCAACCTTTTCTGGGTTTGATCTGATATCTATTTGGTGTAAAACATAAAATGGAAGCCCTTGTTTCCAGCTAAATTTCCCATCTCTGATGTACCCCTGCTTGAAAGCGGTGTACACATGTGCCTCCATGGGTGAAAGTTATTATCTTTGCCTTTTAATATGTTAACTTTGAGATCACACTTGTGGTTTTAATGGAGTTTCCAAAATTTTGGAGTCAAATTAAGACTCCATAAAGTTCAATATAGCTGTCCCAAAATAATAGACTTGTGCCTCGATTTTCTACAAAGAGTTATGCCATACAGCCTGCACGTTCTGAAATATGAATAAATAACCAAAGCCGCACAAGAAATAAAAGGACGCAAAATAACCACTGAGTTTTTTTTCTTAGAAATATATTTTGTAAGAAAACAATATTAAAATTAAAAAGAAATGTTTATTATACATATAAAATAACTGCTTGAATTCAACTCTGTTTCTTATAAAAAAAAGCCTCTGAGGAGTTCTATGAAGCCTCATTTCTTACAGATTTGAGTCTTTTGCCTTCTGCGATTCCTACTGCATTAAATAGGTTTTCCGCACATCCTATCAGCACCCAGAATGAAATACCCCTAAAACCTCCCTCTTAACTCCTTTCCCAACAGCTGCTGTTCCCTGCCCAGATATGCCCTAAATACCCACGGTATGTGCAGCTCTTCCCATACCACCCATCCTCAGATTCTTCCTAACTACATTTTTTTGGCCAAGCAACTATACAAGAGACAATACACATAGCGGCTAACTAGGAGTTTTCCCATATTAACTGGTTGGCTAATATGAACAGTGGCCAGCCACTGACAAATAATGTAAAATGGCTGAGTTATTCTCAGCTGTCAGTTCTCATAAAACCTGTAAGAATCT
Source organism: Struthio camelus (assembly GCF_040807025.1). NCBI lineage: Eukaryota > Metazoa > Chordata > Aves > Struthioniformes > Struthionidae > Struthio > Struthio camelus. The sequence goes on along the minus strand of NC_090942.1, from coordinate 189,709,067 downwards.
CTTAACACTGCCATTCATCTGCCAAATCCGGCAGAAAAGTGCAAAGAGTTAGAAGGGGAGATAGGGACAGGTAATGCAATGGCATAAGCTTCATTTTTTCAGAAAACTAGGCTAAAAGTCATTACTCAATTATATAATTTACAATTTGCAGAATTCGTGGTAGGAAAAAATGCCTGTTCCGTAACTATAGTATCTTTAAGACATAATGTGGCCTATTATGTACTTTAAGTAATGCCAGCTTTGTAATATCAATTACCCTCCAAGTCTGAAAGGCACCCAGTGACCAGCATTCTGGTGTAATTATTCATGACATTGGTGTGATTTTTTTTCCCCTGATAATACTGACAAGTTTAACAGAAATCCATTAAGTTAAAAAGAATAAAGAAATATATTACATTTGCTAATTGCAAACAACCTCTTTTAGCTGCAATTTTTCCCATTGGGATTAAAAAGTGCACCAGTTTAACATGTCTGTACATTAAAAACAGTTTAAAACATTAAATATACAAACAGCAAGAGATTTTAAATATTTTGTATCACATACTATAGGACAATATAATTTACATTTTTTACACAAAACATTACACCTGAAATATAACTTTAGATATTACAGAATATAAAAATACATACTTTTTGTCTAAAAAATGTTTTTGCAGGTTCTGGCACAATTAACACTTTAAAGCGACACGATACTTTGGCAATCTATATTTGCAATTAGCTGTGCAAGGATAATAAAAAAGACCTGTAATCAACCTTTTAGAATTGCGAGGTCAGACCTTTTCCCCTCTCCCTAGAATAGCCCTATGAATCAGGTAAAACTAAATTTGAACTGCTTAGGTGCTCTATAATTTTCTGCCAGGGCCTGAGTTTTCCAGTCCTGGTCCAGCAAAGCAAGAACAAGCTTAACTTTAAGGATATTAAAGGCCACATCAAATACGATGTACTTAGTCGTACCTTTGCCATCTTTGCTGTCTCAGGATCAAAGTCCTCAGTCCCGAGCAAAACAAAGCCCCAAATCCAAGTCTGGAGCCAAACTCTGTCCTGCTCTACATTTGCATCAAAGTGAACAGAATAGCACAGTTTGTAGAGAAAGTCAGGGCAAAATTTGGAAATCCAAATTCAGTAATATTAATAGCTCTGATTTCAATTACACCAATGTAAAAGTCACAATGACTCTACTGAAGCCAGGGGAGTTATATGAAGCAAAACTGGTATAAGACTGAATCAGGAGAACTGTGTAATTTTGCCCTTCTGTGCATTCGTGGGCATAGAGTTAGCGCAGGGTAAAATGTGTCTTTCAGGGACGATACGTGGCTTATACAAATGCAACTGAGACCTAAGAGATTTCTTGTCTTCAAGTTGATTTGGGACAACTATAAACACCATCTTTTTTTTTTTTTTTTTAAAGGAGTCCCAGGGAAAAAATAACACACATTAAAGACAGAAGGATTCAGTCTAAATCCCTTACTTTAAATGCCCCAAAGTAAGTTGCTTCTTGGGAAGAATCTAGTAGCAATGGGTTTGATACCTGGATACTTATCACTTCACCAGATTTTAATTTAAAAAAACCTCCTACATTTACAGAATAAAAATGAAATTCTGAATTCCCCGACCAGTATTTGGTGCTTCCTCCCTTCATCAAGACATCCGAGCGTCTTATCTTAAGGTTTGTCTTAGTCATATACACCATCAGCTGAAGCCCTCTTTTAGTCAGGTTTCCTGATGTTTCATGATGTCTAAAACAAATGTTGGCATAAAGATAGTAAAATCCATCTTGATTAACAATTAGTTTTCCATCACTGAATGTCATATTTGATAAGTTTGCCTGGCCTTTGTCATGATGCCAGGATGTAAGGTTCACTTTGCGAGTTCCTGAAGAGAAAGAAGAAAAAAACACACAATTACATTACGCTTACAAGCATTTTTAACAAAACTGAGTGTTTAAAGAGCAGTCTCTGGATTTTCAGCATCAATAGCAACTATAGTTACGTAAACGGAAGTTTGAAGCTTCAAAGTATTAGACAGTTATGAAAAAGAAATAAGAAATAAGAAGGGAAAGGGAATAAGAAATTCCTGTTCTTCATCATGTACCACCCCGTTCCAGTTCGGTATTTTTTTTAACTGCCTGCTCTTCCACGAGAACTTTTGCTAGAATAGGGTACAAAACACTTGTTTGGCCAATAACTTGATTCTGCTAAGGCATCATATGGCAAGCACTGTATAGAAGTTGTATTACACAAAAAATTTTACTCAAGTAAACACCCTGAGAAGGATTTGAAAAAAACTGCTAATGAAAAAACCCAGTAAGTCTTGTTTTCAGACTTTAACCTGTTTCATCCTAATATAACATACAGACATCTAAGCTAGAGGCATGAAATCTTCACCGCTTTTCTTTCAGGACTCTTCAAATAACTACTTGGAAGTGATCTCTACAATTTGCTCCAGGATCATTCTCCACCAATCCCAACACGTTCTTATTTCAAGATAAAACCCCTCAGCTTTTCTACATTTTTTCCCCTGCTGCTGATTCCATGGCACTTATCTCCTCTGTCCCCATTTTTCCACCTCTGTTCTTAGCTTCGTCCTCCTTCCTAAAGTGTTCTAACTCTTGACACATCATAATCTCCAATCTTGAATCTCATCTGTGCCTAAGACGCTCTTCAAATATTCTTTTTTTTTTTTGTTATCCAGTGTAGGGTCTCCAGTATCTGGAAGGTCAAAAGTTAAGTGGAGAAAGTTCTCTTTAGCCATTCCTACCTCCTCTTTCATAGCAGGCTCTCTCTTCTAGGATGTGATTCATCTGGTCAAATACAATCTAATTACTTCCACTCTATATGAGCAAGAGTAATAAACAGGACAATTAATCTGACCCTACACACCCTTGTTGGAATGAGGTATATCACACTCTACTTTTTGGCCCTGAATAGTCTGGGTGACTAACCCGTATGTGTATGTTGCATTTAAGACTCAATGCAATTCATGGTTCTGGTAGACAGTTTCCCTAGACTGCCAACACCTGAGACTTAGAAGCCTAAATATGCCATGTTAATATCGGTAGGATTTAAACATCTAGCTAAGAATTTGGCCTCTATTTACTATCACTGTATGAACAAAAGATGGTACTACTTATAGAGTCCTCGGGCCCTCCATCTAGATGCCTCCAAGCGACTTACTACAGAAATTCAATGATTACTCAGCCTAACAGGCAGCTCAAGACAAAAGCAGAGTATTCTTGATGCCAGGCACCTATTCTCAGTATTACAATAATGTCTGTAGACCACATCAGGGAATCATTTGTCTGCACAATACTAAATTATATATAGTTTAAAAGCATAATCTCCTAAAAAGCTTGCAATGTTATGGAGAATAAGTAAAACACAGATACTATGGAAAGAACAGGAAACATTTCTATCTAGACTAATTCTGCATATAGCAACATCACTAACTGCCTAACTTAGCTGATATACTGCAAATCACATGAAAGTGTTTTCTAATGGATGAGGTGTAAGCTTTAACTCAGCCTTAACTTTAGCTTTGCTTCTACTAGCTTCTTTATGGTGCTGAAGTAGGTGTGAGATTTAATTCCTAAAGGATCTTTGTCATGTAAAGTTGGCTGGAATATAATTCCATGAATGCTATAAATGTTTGCAAGGAATAACTGAATAGAACTTGACAGTTAAATTGCAGTATTTCCCCAAAGTTGGTGTAACCTTCATATAGTTTATGCTTTGGTGAACGTAATGTTATGAAGGTAAAAATGTTTTCATTTGAGAAGCAAAAAGCTGAAAAAACCATCAATGCAACCACTATGCATTTGTAGTACTATATAACTTGCCTGTGCTTTACATAACACTTCAAGTATTTATGATACAAAAAGTCTTTAAGTAAAAAAAGTGCTTAGACTTAACTCAGTGCTCTTGAATATACCTGAGTAAGATTCCACCATCTGGTTTAGTCATATCCTATACAGCACCCCCTACAGCGCGATCCTAGTTCTTTGACTATACAAATATTTATAGCTAGGTGATGAACTTTTACAGCTATTTAGAAGGCAAATTCATATTCTTCTTCCTCAGATATGTACTGGAAGATCCTGGGAAAAGACTTATGGAAAATAAACGTGATTTCAGATGCTTTACTCTGTCTTTAAGGTATCCGAAGTTGGGAACTAGAAAGAATGAGCTCGTAGTTCATGCTTGGAGAACAGTCCCCTGCAAGTCATCTTAAGCAGTAGATCCACAAATTAGGAAAGAAAATGACCATAATATTCTGTGTCTCTACAGAACATCAGATATGCGGGAATCAAAATAGATGCATAACAGTTACCAATGTTGACGAGCAAAAAAGGACAAATAAACAGAATTGACATATGCAGACAAGAATTACAGAAGAAATACTTCTAACAGGTACATAAAAGCCTTTTCAGCTTTGCCTGTATGACTGGTGGCCTAGCATACAAAAAGCTGTCCCTTACCTGTAAAGGTAAGGGAAGGATGCTCTGTGAAAAGAACAAAAAAATAGCTGACAGACTGGAAATATTTTGAGTAGCTTGTCAGCTCTGCGCTGTCACTAGAAGTTAACTTCGGTAATTACAGGTACCTTAGAAACACTGGCCTGGAAAGCACTTCCTGGATGCGATCACAAAGTAGACACACTATCACCTCTCTTGGGTATCTCAAGCTTCTGATCAAGCCTCAGATGCAATTTCATTTAGAGCCTATTGAGACTGCGCTAAGAGATAGCCTGACGGGAGGTCATCAAGGCACGGAGAGAAATCATTTGGCTCTTTCTTCCAACCCTGGCCGCATTTGGCACTTCAGTGAAGTGAGGGACACTGTTTTTGGTGACAGTGCTAAGCAGCAGTCTGCAACACCTAAATAGCATGACTGCTGGAGCACGTGTATTACGCAGTGGATTACTACAGTATTTTCTAGTGAGGAGCACGTTCCTGCAGTACACATCCCACAACCTCTTGCGCCTCCCTCACTTCATCTTCTTCACATCCACCTCTACTCACAGCCTGCAAAAACAGTGAAACGGGCAAAGGGAGAAGACTCAGTCCAAGGCCCACAAGCACATCCACGCAGAAGAAATAGCAACCCCTACGAAAGCCACACAGGCCCTGAGAAACATCCCCTCCTGACACACGTAATGGCTTTTTCAACACAGGGCACAGCACAATGGATGGAAGTCAGCCAACTTGTCCTAACCAGCAATCTCCAGCACACAAGATCAGCTTTTTCTGCTCCCTTTGAAGCACCCACAGCAGTGGGTCTACACAGGTACTACAGGGCCTTACACCTTTGGCTCTCAGTGCGCCACATTCTTCATGTATCTAAACACCTGCTTGGAACATGCAGTGCTTTATCCTCCCAACTTCAAACACAAATAAACAATCTATTCCCATCAAAATCTCCAAGGCACATGGAAGCCATGGTGCCTTCTCCTCCCAGCAGATATCCAAGCTTGCCTCAGAACCACCAGAGCTCACAAGTATGCTGGAGCAGAGCCCAGGCTGGAGTCAACTGGCTCCAGCCAGACATCATCTGGATTTATCTGTTCAGAAAAAAGTGAGGGGAAAAAAGGGACAGAGGAATTTGAGAACCAGAAGTCTTCCCTAGTTGCCAAGGGCAAGCAACTTCTGCATGCCAGAAGAATACTTTTACTGCAGTTCATGACAAAAAGCTTCTGATGTTCTCCCAGTCTTGCACAAAGCATAAACTGTCAAAGGCAGACCATAAAGAACTGCCCTCATATGGTTCCAGTGTAGTCAGGTAGAAATTATCCAAGTAAACTCAAATACATACCCTTTTCTGGGCAGTGCCTCAGAAAAACTCTGAAAATTATGAATTATTGGAAGACTCACTTCAAACATCTTAAGTCTCCTATCCTGGAACTATCCATTTGCCAGAATCAATAATGAAAGGGGTACCAGAGTACACCTTTCAAGCACTGCGAACAGCTGGGAAAGTTGTAGTTCTCATACAGAGTGCAAGTCTGTCAGAAATACTGTCCCAAGAAAGCTGGGCTATCTTCAAGAGAAGGGCAGGCAAAAAAGCTGGTTGCTTGCATCAGGGGGAGGACAGAGGCACATCAGATATGGAACAGGAACGCATATATATGACTGAGCAGAAATAAATGCTGTGAGAGACTGGTACCACACTGGGTTATCTGCTAGGCAGATTTTAGTTGCCTGGCAAATAAACTTTTAGTTGCCAGTCCCAACAATCAAGTAGCAACTCTGAAGAAATCCTGAGTCGGAACGCAAGATAATGAAGATGGGAGAAGAGGGAAAACAGGTATCACACTCACTTGTAATTGCAATGCTGAGAGGGGCTCTGGGTGCAGTTTGTTCATACAGCTTTGGGGTTGAGGGGAACATGCATCATTCATACATGGTCAGGTAGGGGGACAGGCCAAGCAATGATGGAAGATGACCTTATCTACTGATCTCATCAGACCTGTTTTGAGCAGCGGACTGGAATAGATGACCTTTCGAGGTTCCTTCCAACCTGCATTATCATTCTTTGATTCTCCTACCTCAGGCACATGAGCATTTTGCCACAATATAGAGTTTTTGAAGAGCCACCCAGCAGCACAGCATAAGAGGTATTAGTGGAAGTTATGCCATGCAACCTTCAACAGAAGGAGCTAACAGGCTCTCAAGCACTTGAGACATATTCAAGCATCCAAATTTGGGGACACTAAGACAGACCATCAGCACTCCAAAAGACGCGGAGTAGAAAAAGGGGGTACAAAAGTGCCAAGTCGGTTATCTTTATTTCAGAAATTCTGGAACATAATCCAAGCTGTGGGACAGCCAGAAATGCTGTAATACAGTATCTTCGAGGACACAATTTACAACAGTAAGTCATGCTGACAGAGAAGAAAGAAGTCAGAGCTAATGACTGACTCCCCACCAGGATAGCAAACATGAAAAACATTAGGATAAGTCTTCTGAAAACCTCAAGAAAAGAGAAAATAACATCCTGCATGCTAGTGGGCATGAACTAAGAGTAATACAAATGAGTTCCAGTAAAATTGATTAGTGAGAAGAAAGAAGTTGGAAGGGGAACTGAGGAGAAAGTAAGCCTGCACTGATAACTCGTGTGCATCCTAGTAGCTTTCAGGTATAAGTAAAGCCTGAGGAAGGACCAAAGCTCTGTCTGTCCTGAAAAATTGCTTCTGGAGGCAAAGGGCAGCTGAGCCAAATCTGTAGCTGTAAAGAGCTGTAAATACAGAATTCTACAGCATTTCCTTAAACAGCTAAAGATAACACTTCTCAAATGACATATTTAACATTCGCATTCATTTGGTTATGCTTTTCTCCTTTAAACTGACTAATTTCTGTAATCAATTTGTAAACTAAAATTTGCTGTTTTCACTTAAAATCTGGGTAGCTTTTAAAGTGAGCTCAGGTAAAAAGCAAGGAGCAATCATCCAGCTTTTACCTAAGACAGCAAACCTGAAAAATACACAGCACAAACCAAACCACTAGGGTTTCTGCAGCCAAGAGATGGGGAAAATCAAGATCCGGGAAGGCCCATCTCCCTTCTCCTCCCAAAAGGCTAGAAAAGTCAGTATGGAAATCTGCAAAAGCCCAAAGTCATATTACTGAGAACCAGGCTGAAAGAAAATGTTCCCTCACAGAAGATGCTCAGTACCTTTTGATGAAGGTCAGTGGCAAACTACTTAAATGGAAGAATAAAATGCTGTTTGACAGTAATGACAAGAAAAAAGTGAAGAGGAAAGCAAATATCACTCCAGTCTTCAAAAAGGGCAAGAAGGAGGAGCCAGGAAACTGCAGGCCAATCAGCCTCACCTCCAGCCCTGGAAAGGTGAGGGAACAGCTCATCCCGGAGGCCATCTCTAACCATGTGGAGGACAAGGTGGTGATCAGGAATAGTCAGCATGGATTCACCAAAGGGAAATCATGCTTAACCAATCTGATGCTTAACCAACCATTCTCTGATGGAATGACTGGCTGGGTAGAGGAGGGGAGAGCAGTGGATGTTGTCTACCGGGACTTCAGCAAGGCTTTGGACACTGTCTCCCATCACCTCCTCCAAGGTAAACTCAGGAAGCGTGGCTAAGATGCGTGGCCAGCGAGGTGGATTGAGAACGGGCTGGATGGCCGAGCTCAGAGGGTTGTGGTCAGTGGCGCAGAGGCTAGTTGGAGGCCTGTAGCTAGCGGTGTCCCCCAGGGGTCAGTCCTGGGTCCAGTCTTGTTCAATGTATTCATCAATGACCTGGAGGAAGGCACAGAGTGCACCCTCTGCAACTTTGCTGATGATACTAAACTGGCAGGAGTGGCTGATGCACCAGAAGGCTGTACTGCCTCTCAGAAGGCTGGAGAGATGGGCAGAGAGGAACCTCCTGCAGTTCCACAAAGGCAAGCGCAGGGTCCTGCACCTGGGAAGAAATAACCCCATGCACCAGTACAGATTGGGGGTTGGCCTGCTGGAAAGCAGCCTGGAAGAGAAGGACCTGGGAGTCCTGGTGGACAGTAAGTTGAGCATGAGCCAGCAATGTGCCCTCGTGGCCAAGACGACCAAGGGGGTCCTGGGCTGCATTAGGAAGAGTGTTGCCAGCACGTCGAGGGAGGTGATCCTGCCCCTCTCCTCAGCCCTGGGGAGGCCTCACCTGCAGTCCTGTGTCCAGTTCTGGACTCCCCAGGACAAGAGTGACATGGCTCTACTGCAGAGAGTCCAGCCAAGGACTCAAGGGGCTGCAGCATCTCTCATGTGAGGAAAGGCTGAGGGAGCTGGGCCTGTTCAGCCTGGAGAAGAGAAGGCTCACAGGCGATCTCATCAATGTGTACAAGCATCTGAAGGGAGGGTGTCGAGAGGATGGGGCCAGACTCTTCTCCGTGGTGCCCAGCCACAGGACAAGAGGCAACGGGCACCAGCTGAAACACAGGCAGTTCCATCTGAACCTGAGGAAAAACTTCTTTGCTGTGAGGGTGACTGAGCACTCGACCAGGTTGCCCACAGAGGTTGTAGTGTCTCCTTCCCTGCAGATATTCAAAACTTGCCTGGATGCAATCCTAGGTAATGTGCTCTAGAAGACCCTGCTTGAGCAGGGGGGTTGGACTAGATGATCTCCAGAGGTCCCTGCCAACCTCAACCATTCTGTGATTCTTTACAGATTGATTTTTTTTCCTGATCTTGTTTATTTTGGGTCAGAGTGATGACAGTGGAGAACTTAAAATGCTAAGAATATATCTGACCAGACTCACAGCTAGTACAAAATAATTTAGAAGGATTTCAGACAGGTAAGAACAGGGAACAGGAGAAGAAAATATAAATTCCCATTTGGGATCAAAGATGATAAAATGGGGCAAAAGAGTGGTTGGTGATGCTGAGGAAAATTTTTCATCCTTTATGCCTCTCATGCACCTCAAAAGCTTTTTTGCATGCTTTTTTGCACACAGCCAATCTGGTAGTGCCTCATCCCAGCGAGTATGATACTGAAATATCTCACACCTGTACGTTCAGGGTTTCAGCTATCCATAAGGATGCAGCCCTTCCTTGTTGCAGGGCCCACAGGAACTGCAGAAGCAATTGTCCTAGCAATGCCCTTCTAAATGACACATAAGCCTTACGTGCCAGATCTGGAGGGAGTAAGCCCAACTCACCAGGTCAGAAAGGGGTTGATCTGCTCCAAGGAGAAACAAAGCTGCTTGTTGCTATTAGTACTATATTTCTGAGCATTCCTGCTGTTAAGCTAGAGGTGGAGGCAGAGGTAGAAGGTAGAGAAAGAGCGAGCGCTCACGCATGCAAGAGAGAAACAGAGAGAGCACATGCACATGCATGAGCAACTCCTTTCCTCCCATTTACCCACAGATGTGCTAACAATATTAAGTCACACCCTAAGAATTTAGTGCAAAAACATCAACCGCTGCCCCTAGTAAAAATAAAGTTTCCAGACCAATGTTTAGGGACAGAGCAAATAAATTCCCCACAGGAAAAGATACATTTCACCACGTGACACATCAGTGCTGTAGATGTAAAGTGGCCTGTTGCTATGATTAGCAAATTAATCCAATCCTTCCAAAGACTAAATGCTAAGACAGGTTTACAGATGCTGTGGCCCCTACTATTGACCTATGTCAAAGGCTAACACCTGACTAATGCAAATAGAAACATATCAAGAGGTATTTGAGCTAGTAAGAAACCCTGTAGAAGTTCAGACTGCCATTTAACGAGCTGCTTAAGCTCTCTGCCTATTGAGCTCTGAATTTAGGCAATGCCAATGCACATGGAGGGAGAACCCTGTCCCTCCAGGCAAGAAGCTTACCCCTTGTGTGCAGGAGTATTTTATCTTTAAATAGAGCAGAAGCAGGTATTATTGATTATGCAGGCAGTGGAATTAGCTCAGATTTCAAGCCTTAAGACAGCATTCCCCTTTGGTTTTGTTGCAGAAAACAGAAAAGCAGTGCATATAAGTTCATTAAGCTAGAGCTGAGCATTGCAGAACGTATGCATCTACAGAGGAAGGAGACAACAGTGATGAGCGCCCCCTCCTAGCTTGAGATCTTCTGTCTGATAGCTTCAAAATAAACTCTCACTCACTTCTACCACACCAAAGATGAGGACTGCTGTGTTGACAACACAGAAAAATCTTAGACCTGAGAGTGCCCTGGGGCAAAGAGGAAACAATACTGAGGTAACTTAAAATTGTAGGAATTAATCTTTTGACATAGGCACTCTGGACAGTGTTCAAGGGCAGACTCATGATTTGTTCCCTCATATTATACTAGCAAGGGTGTTCCCAAAACCAAACCAAGACACTCCTGTGGGTAGACACTGAGAGCTCTAGCAAGACAGAAAAACCGCCACCCCCCTTTCTATAGTGTCCAGTTAAAGCTGCAGGAACATTTTTTGGGCCTACTCAATAGTTCAGAAACATACTGCATCCAGGTCAATGCACTGACCAGAAACCTCATCGCAGAGAGTACAGTGCTACAACTGTTGATTTCACTACTGCTGGACTAGATGTAGACACATGCTCATGAAGCTCTAGGGTGTCTGACTGTCAGAAAGGCTCTGATAATCTTCATATGGAAGAGTCGTGGCCCATACCCATACCACAACATAAAATGGAACACAATAAAACCCTTCCTGCATGCTGTAGAAAGACAATGGAAATGGAAACAACTGCTGTAAATTCAGCCCTATGTTATCAGAGTGCACTGAGCCCACAGAGGACAGGGAACCAGCAGACAAATTATAACTTCAGGACTGGAGTCGTACATTTTCAACAGCTCGAAATGACAGATACGTTTCCTCTACGGGTAAGCTTTTACACTGATGCATGCCTAACACATCCATGTCCTGTGTACTCGCGGGTAAGATTTTTGGCTTCCAGATTCACCCTGAAGATAACTGCTGTATTCCCCAGAGCAGACCCAATGACATTTCGGCACACAAAATCCCTGAAGGACTGGGATTTTGGCCAAGGATTTTGCTAGTATATCCTCATATTTACATGGTTGAGGCCACTGTGGGTGAAAAACTCCAAATGAGCCCTGCTGGCCAAAGAAAGAAGCTTCAGAGAAGAGCACTTCACACTTATCTTCACCTGAGGACAGCATGAAGGCAGGCAGGCCGAGCTCTCAGAGCACAGAGAACATGAACACTGGTCATCTGAAACACGCCAGTCAGCAGCACAAAAGACTCCCACGTAAGATACCTAAGCCAGAGGGGAGCTAGCTAGTTAACATTACTGCTGCCTTTTAGATCCTTCTAAATTATGCTCATTATCAAAAGCCATTTCTGAAATCCCAGTCTGTTTCTAGTATTGCTGAAAGATTTTAATATATTCCACTGTATATATTTGTAGTAATATTAAAACTGTTTGCTTAAAACTGAACTTACCAGATGGAATATTCTTATCATCAATAATAAGATGGGCAAAAGGTTGCTTCTCAGGTTTACTTCTCTTGTAGAGATCCATTCCTAAGGCTTGCATTGCAGCTAGAGATAAAAGAATTGCATGACTTCAGAAAACATGTTTAGTAGAATTTGAAATATTTTTTTATGCATAAATCAGTGCCTACCTTTTTCTGGTCTTGGTAGTTCTCTTCCCATGACACGCTGCACTTCCTAAAATGAGAAAGAGCAATTGCTTTGATATTGCCTTGCTTTTTTACAATACTGCATATTGTATATAGCTTGCAAGACCCTTTTCTAGTTATTCTAGTTGGAACGTTTCTGCAAGCATAGTGGAACAATGGCTGCCAGGAACACATCACATGTAACAGTGAAACCCCAATTACCCCAATTAGTCAAAAGGTAATGAGAGGTAGTTCCACATAGGGACAACTAGTGAGTACTTACACTAGTAACTGGGGAAAGCTAAGGTCTGCATTTCATTAGCGATGAGGAAAATGAAACCACCTCTGCCCCTCACACCCAACCAGCTACAGGACAGGTGGCAAGACAATTACAAAGCCTTTGCGATAGCTTGTACAATTTTGTTCGCCTCAAACAACCCCAGGCATGTAATCATGACACTTCTAGCAAAGTACACAAGAAAAAGGATCAAAGCATTTTCTCCATCTGGACTGGGTCACGTAAATCGGGTGCCAGGATCTGGATGTATGAATCCTTTAGAACGGTAAATGAGTTTTAACATGAATGAGGACCATGTTACCAAGAACCACACTAAAAACAGACACCAGGCACTGCTGCAAAGCCTTACTTTCAACAACCCCCTTTCCTTCTTGAAGAAGCACACAAACAGCAGTTTTCAAAAGTCTAAGCACCATGTGCTTGTAACAAGTCTGCACCTGGTCTTGACAATATTTGAAGGTTTGATCTTCAGTTCTATCCCAGCTTCCCCCTTGACTCTCATCTCAGTTTCCTGTCTGAGAAACAGGGATAATATTCTCCTTCTAGCTATTCAGATTACCTAGTATCATGGAGCGATCAAAAATGAAAGGAAACATTTTGCAGCAGATATCAAGCCATTTTCTTATTTATAAAGCCTAAGCATAGTCCTGTGTTTTGTCTTCATGTTGCAAGCACTAGCACTGTTTATTCTCTTGCTAATTCAATACCATGTATCTGCAATATGCCTCGGGCATTTGGCCAGACCAGCAATGCTCCCTCGCATTCTCAATCACTGTGGTGTTTTAGAATTTGAAATCCTACTTTGAAAACATCTCAAGTCCTGTCCTTATGTAATTTTGCAACACCTTAGCTGCTACATTTATGTATTCTCACTTTTCCCTTTCAGTACGTATCTAAATGTTAAACCAAAATGGAAACCCACAGCAGAATGGAAGTTGTAGTATGACTATCAAAGCACGATACTTCAGCAGAGATATGCTGATTTTATAGATAAGAATCAAAGATGCTTTCTGCTGTAGAGCCGAGAAAAAAGCAGAATTGCAACTTCAAAAGACGCATAACCCATGTCCACATTCCCTCATTTACATTCACTTCCCCTCTCTGATCTTGCTACTTCAATGTCAGTTCTAGGAGCACGAACATGAAGCTCCAATTCTAAGAGCTGCAAACGAGCATCGGGCTCTAGCCACACTTGAGTTTTTAATCTCATGAGAAGCAGGAAGAACAACTGCAAGTAGTGGGTATTGCCAGAAGTGGCAAAAGCACCTGAAGAGAACAGGTAGAGAAGACAGAGATGACTGGGAGATGCACCATGCTCTACAAGGTTACTGCACCATACCTGTTCCCAAACCTTTTACTAGAAAGGAGAGGCTCCTTCTTTGTTCTCTTGTTTCCTAAGGGAAGCCTTTTGAAGGTGGAGTCTGCTTTTGTATCCTCTCCTTCCAGTGGATGTGATAATGCACTTGCTTGGAGAGACTGATAAGCAGATCTAAAAAAATCTATGCAGTTTTTAATCTCCTATTATCTAAAGATATGATTTAAAAAAATCCCTTGTTTGGCAACTGCATAGCCATAGGAGTCCCTAAGCTGGCCAATCATTATCCTCCTTTTAACCTAAATTTTTCTTAAGAGCCTGGAGTTCCACTTCTGCACATGTCCAAAGTCACTCTGCCTTCAGCAGCTTGGTACCTCACCTTCTGAGATCTAGCAGCCTGACTCAGCAGTCCTCCCATGTGGAAAGAAAAGGGTGTGCTCCTCATGAAATTCAGCCTGAGCTGCTTTCTTTTCAGCTCATTGGTGTTGGTGATGTTCATCTGCTACATCATCATTTGGTAGGCAGAAGAGCTGCCCAGGAAGAAATGGGCCCTCAGCCCTCCTTGTCCCAAGGGGCTTGAATCCATCCTTCCCGCTTCCTAGAAGCATCTCTACCCTACCAAACTGGAACTGGGTTTGACAAGAACACTCTTCTCCTCTTAAAGCTAGGCTACTACGCAATAAAAAAAAAAATGCAGGTGTAATTACAGATTAAAAGAGTGCGCCCAAGACTAATACACTGAGAAGAGCTGGAGTCTGGCTTACGCTCAGAGGATCTTCTGCACGCTTGTCATTGAATGAGAAGCGGCTAACCTGGGGCTGGAACACAGGACTCCCCCACCAGCTGAGTTCCCCAAGCACTGGGCAAGAGTCATGCTCTTCGCTTGATTCTGCCCAGCCCCATTAATTTTGACATTCCTTTCTGTTCACTGGCCCAATTATCAAACAGGAAACTGAAAGAAATACATGAACTAGTCCCTAGAGAACAGAGATGGAGCTGTGGGTTTGCTCACAGAGAATGATACTGTATTGCAATGCTTCTCGATTTTTACTTCATCTGTTTCTACAGTTCCAACATACTGATACATAACCCACCCTAGAAGAGCTCTCAAGTATTTACTCACTTCTCCTGACTCTGGAAGGCTAGGAACCACATTTTTGAGTGCTATCTGGATGCCTAAATACGGCCTCTTAATGGGATTATAAAAATCCCCTTGAATCCTCACAGCAAGAAATTAAAACACAGGATTTTTCAAATCTTCAACGTATCAACTGCATTTCTACATATGTGAATACTTTTAAGCATCCCATACCCCTAGTCACAATCTGTAGAACAATTACAAAAGCAGAAACAGCTCAGCAGAACTTGTCACAAAGATATTCCTTTAATGGCATGAGAACTGCTGACAAATTATTACCAGTGACATCTCTTAGGACTTCCTCCCGCAGAAGCATGCGCACTACCAAGCTGTTATTTTTAGCAAAACTGTACACAAAAATCACACCACATTGTTAGTCTTACAATCAGGTGTACTTGCACACCTTTGACTGCGTCATTTGCTCGCTGCCCACCAAGTCATCTCTGCTGGCTTGCTTCCCACATTCCAACCTTTCATACAGAAACTGTTTAAACAGCAAGCAAGCAACCAGTCAAAAAAAGAGAAATGTGTCTTCCTTTCTTCAGAAATTTTAGGGGGCCTTGGGGAAGCTGCTAAACTGTCAAATTTTTGAAACTGAAAAGGTGCTTTAAATGTTTGGAAAAATCAGGAATTGCTTTTTTGTCATCCAGTGGACGGCAGGTTTTACCTCTCAGACAACCATCAGGCTTATTACTACACTAGCATCTTAGCAACTTCAAAACCCAACTCACGCTCTTAAAAATTATATGCAATGTTAAGAATGCATAGATAGGCCACTGAAGGAGCTTAACAATTGAGCATGCGAGAACATTTGTGAATGATTTTTCCTTCTTCTTTGGCTTTTAAATATTCCAGTATCTACTCTGAGTAGCTATAAATAGCCTTTTGAGCTCAGTTAGACGAGACCTTCTTGACATTCATGTATTGCTTCAGCTGCGAGTCTAAAGCTCCCTTATTCAGTTTGTTCTACTACCTCAGTGCTTCAGGTCCAATTAATACTAAGAAGAGAAGTATGACTACCTCGCCGGAAAGTCACCAATTTGAAGAATGCTAATCAGGAAGGAAGTGAAAGTACATGAACCAATATTCTGAAGAAGATAGTTTAGAGATTAGCACTACAACCTCTATTCAAATGAATAGTCCATTACCCACAAAGAAAAGGCATGTAAGGGTGTATGATTAAAACCATGACATTTTAACAACTTACAACAATCACCAGTGACACCTTGACTTTGTCCATACCTACGTGCTCTTAATGTCTACTAAATATACAGATCTCTTCACAAAGGCTGTCCTGAAGGTCTAGCAACAAAGCACTTTTTTGCCATGTGGGAGACTAGTTTAGGCCTGAACTCCCCAAGCTGCCAGAGGCTGGGACTATTGCCAAGAGAAGTTACTTCATGAATTGACTCCGGGTATGTTTGTCGTTCTTTCTACTTCAGACTCATAATTGACTTCATAAGACGTGTGGTTAGTGCATCTGGACTGCAAGAGGGTTTTTAAGGATATGCACAAAAAAATTAAACATAGACTAGGAAAGCATATTTTTTGTCTGCTTGAAAGTTTTTAGGCAATATTTAAAGTGTTTTCTACTGAGCAAGCTGCTCCCTAAGCAGTATTTTTATCCAAGAATCTGTTGAGGAATTCAGCACTAGATTTTCTTTAAAAGAAAATTTTGAATTAGTACATTTGTAGGAGATAAATGTTTCTGGATCCCACCTTGCAGCCCCGCTACACTGGTTTTCATAAGAGCACTTTCAAAGTCAACCCTTGCTTTAAATTTAAACACTGATCTCCAGGTGTGCAAGGAAAACGGATGAGAACCGTAAGCTAAAATCTGTAACCAGACCATAACCTTAAGCAAAAGAAAGCTGTCTATTTTCATTTCCTGAGCCTCTTGAATTGCAAAAGACAAACAATCAAAAAAAATCACAAAACTTAAACTGTATTTCAAAGTGTTCCATTTCAGTCACCTAATGTACTGCCAATTCAAACAAGGATAACTGATTTTAACACACACACAGAGGTTAGATTCTCCTTCAGGAAAGTGAACAAAGCAGAGAGGACAGGAAACCTCTTTCCACTCACATCAGCTGCATTCCCTCACACAAAAGACTAGCACAGCCGGACATAAGATTCAGCTGCATCTCTCCCCTTGGATATAGCACTGCCAATGAAAGACACAGCTTTATCATGATTACAAAATCATGATAAAGCATGATATTGCCTTAACACTGGCACTTTCACTTCTGTGATATACTTCTACAATATATTTGCATCTGAAAAGAGGCAAATACAGCCCTGGGCACGCATTTTTCTGTTTTTTTCGTCTCTTTCATCAATATATGATGCCAAAGCATCAAGGACACAGACCCAGCTGCATAACACACTTTGTTGCATTCAGAGGGAATTTGGAGCCTGATTACTTTGGCAGGAGAAATTTTATTCTTCTGAAACTAATGGCCATCAACCAAAAACATCATCCCTACTTGCTACTTATCTTAGCCACGGACATTGCAGCATTCAACCTCTATCCAGAATGGCAGGATATGCAGTCTCCGCTAAAGCCAAGCCTTTGTTGAGTAACCAGCAGTGAATAACCAGAATACAGGGCTTCCCATTCACTTACTGTAACAAGCTCCTTACACTGTCAAGGGAGTTGCATGAAAGAGCAGTCTAGTACATGCACACAGAACACAGAAGTGCATGTAGTATGAGTGTGTCTAGGAAGAAAAGAAGAAAAAACTAATCCTATAGAGCTGAACTATTTTCTTGAGTTTTTAAAGGAGGACGAGTCACAAACTCTCAAGTTTTTTTTAAGTTTTGTTCACCAAAAAGATCCATAACTCAGTTCTGTATTAAAAGTAAACGTTAGCACAATTAAAGTACCATATAATTAAGTACAATTCACTCTATGCAAAGTGCGCCTAAGTTGAATTCAAGGCTAACACAGTTTCTTTTATGAACAAAAATATTGAAGTTTTACGTAGCTGTGAAGAAGTGAAGTAGTAGTGGACCTGGTAAGTCAGAAAAAACAAGCACCATAGCACACATTCAGCATTTAAATAGCCCTAGTTAGTTCATAATTAGCACTAAGCACGCTTATGAATGTAAAAACAGATTAGAATCAATAATTGTCTGGAATAAGGGGTATTGTGACAAGTATATCAACTTGCCCAGGTTTCTTCATTAGCGCTGATGTCTGTAGCTGACTACTTTTGTTATCTGTGTTTTGGGAACAAGCTGTCATTCTCAACTGCTGGACAAAGACTGCCTAGTTATTATGCTATGGCAAAGCAGTTCTCCCCCCCATGCAGGAATGGTCTGCACAGAACAGAGAATCGGCAAAGTGACTGAAAAAAGAAAAAGAGATACTATCCTTCACATTCTCGGTAGTCTGTCATCATACGACATAAAAAAAAGTGAGAAACAAAAGGAAACAAGAGCAGATACTATTCATTCTTTCAGTCAATATTTTGCACATCAGTGATCTTGACTAAGATGAGAACTGAGTCAGAACCAGTCAGGAGACTGGTCTGAAAAAAGCATGGAACTGTCCTTTGTGAACATCCAAACTGCTGGCAAACCTACACATGCTAGCACAAATGACCACCATTTAAAGCCGCCCCAGTGTCAGAATGGCCAGTCAACTAACCACAATCATGGTTTTCTGTGTGAATTCAGGCCTGCCTTTGTTAAAAAAAATAAAATAAAATAAAATTAGTTTGAATACAGAACTGGTTAACCACTACCACATGAGTAAACACAGTATGATCTTGTATGCAACTCCAGGTATTATTCAAACTCCAAAAAATACTTTTTAGAACTTACCTCTGAATATAAAAGTTGGAAAACTTGTTACAAGTTTGACAGGCACATGAAATAAAGGAAAAACAAAGCCTCTATCTAGCACTTACCTTCTGTACAGCCCTTTGGAGAGCCTGTTTCATACTTCCACATGAGTCAGGCATTAACTTTGCTTCTTGACTTTCAAATGGTGTCTCTTGCAAATCTGTACTTCCTTGAGCTCTTAAAAATGTTCTTACACAGTGTGCATCTTCTTTTGAAATTCTATTAGGGTCCATCTGAAAAAAATATAAGCACAGCCACAGTTTTAAGTGTTTGCCCAACAGATATTAGAGAGTATTTAAGTCAGGGAGAATTTTAAACTATTTGAAAGAACTTAACACCTAGTTAAGCCCATTATTTAGATTTTCATTGTCAACAATGAGGAGAGAAACTTCCCCACAGGAAGGTTTGTCATCCTGAAGTACATAAGAGAGAAGAATGAATTATCTCCTGGAGCTGTCTACCTCATTAGCTTAGACTGGATACCTGACTTAAAAGTTAAAGATGATAAATTCCACCTTTACAGCAAAATCAGTTATCCTGAATTTCTTTTTTAAACAACTACGTGCAATCTCATGAGTATTTTAGCAGGCAACATATACAGCCCTCTCATCCAAACGAACTGTAGCTTGCAAGTTGACACACAAATGCCAAGTAGGGCAAGTTGAGGGATGTATCTAGCACATCCTTTTGAAGAGGAGAAAGAAAAACAGGTGCCAGTTATTGCTGAAAATATTCAGGGGGCAAGACATTGCTGAGTGAAACAGTTATCAAGACAGCACAAATTCAGGAAGACCACGTAACTATGAAAGCGTACCACAAAAACAACTCTATGTATCAGAAAAAGACAGGTAAACCTAGAACAACTACAAGATACTTTTAGTGATCAACCTCTGACTGAATCAAATATTCTATTTTTAAAGTATATGTTTAGAATTCTAAGTCCTATCAGCTAGATAAGATAGAAAGTTGGATATTCTAAACACTGGGATTGTACCTTCACAGAGTTTAATTGCACAAACATCATTTAAACCACTTCACCCTCTGTCCCCCCACTCCAGAACCCTTACCCTCAACAGATACTACCTAATCTTTCTTTCAGAGACAGCCTAAGACTCCTGGCAATTGTTCTCAACTTGTATTTATTCTGCTTTTACTTCAGACACTAAGAAGGATTCGTGTTCCCAAAACCCTAAGTTTGCTAACAATACCAGCTGGTCTAATAAGACATTTACTTCTACCTTTGTGCATAAGGTAAGGCCGAAGAGCCACGTCACATCTGAGAATTACAGAAGGTAACGTATTATTCACAGTCACAAAGAGGAAATACCAGGCCATTACATATATGGCCTGACCACCGCTCAGTTTCCTTTAACGTAAGACCGAACAAAACGGAATACCAAAAGGCAGGCTTGCAGGATAGCGAACAGCCAGAGCGAATCACACGTTGTATCGTTGGCTCACACGTACGTGAATTCTATTCCCTAATCCCAAAAGGGAACCAAGCTAACTTAAAAGCATACAGTTAGGATTACAGAAGTGATCAGAATTTAAATCTACATCAGGCAGGCAGCCATCCAACAGACGCTGCAAAGAAGCATTTGCTACACGGATGGCTACAGCAACAGCAAACGTTGCCTCCTCTGTCACCATCCTTCTGCTGAAGGCTGCCTGATCCATCCAAACCAATGTCAGCCCACAGCTACCCCTGTAGATTTGGAATGAAACAGGTCAGGAAAGGTTCACTTGAAGATCACAGGCAGCCATAACTTTGAGCAGAGGGGTAATGAGTAACAGGACGGCTTGGAGGCAATGACATTTTCCCAGGGTGATCTGACACAGCTGGATCCACAGGAAAATATGTGTACAGCTCTATGAATTAAGAGCTAAAATCTACCTAAATAACCTCTAAAGTCAGCTGGTGCAGTGCAGCCCTGTAACAGTTTAAGCTGATCTAAAGCAGCATCTCTGGACTCGCATCCTCTTCACCATGAAATGCCACTCCTCTTTTAAATCAACAGCATGGAGCTCTAACCTGGGAGGATTTTTGCTGGTCTGGCTTCCTGAAGGATTAGCACCCTCAAAACTCCCTACAGAAATCAAAAGCATCAAAGACAGTGCAGGGACAGGCACACAAATGAAGGAGCAGGAAGGGAGCACCAGCTTTAACTACTGCAGAACTGTAAGCTAACAGTCTCCCTCAGTATGTTCCATTGGTGTCCAGATACCCAGAAAAATCAACAGTAAATGGAACAAAAAAATGAAGCACACCATGTTCACCAACAGCTGTTAAGTTACACAGAAAGAAAATAAAGAATAACTTGGGCTGAAAGGCACCTCTGGAGGTCTCTAGTCCAACCCGCTGCACGAAGCAGGGCCAACTTCTAAGTTAGGTCATGTTGCGCGAGGCCTCATCTAGTCAAGTGTTGTGGAATCTCCACCCACAGTGACTTTCAGCCTCTCTGGTCAAGCTCTTCCAGCATTTAACCATTTTCATTGAGAAGTATTTTTTCTGATGTCCAGTTGGAATTTTCCTTGCTGCAATTTATGACTGCACCTTCTGTTTTTGCTCTGTGCTTCTGAAGAGCCTGGCTCCATCTTCTCTATAACCCCTCTTTAGGTAGCTGAAGACAGTAACTAGCTTCCCTTACCTTAGTCTGTCCTTCCACAGGATGAAGTAATCCACCTCTCCATTTCCTATGTACTACAGCCCCTACCTATCCCAGTGGCTCTCCACTGGCCTCTCTCCAGTTTTTGATCTCTTGTATTGGGAGATCCAAAACAATTCCAGATGTGGCCTCTGATGCTGGGATTATTAGAGACCTGAGGAAGTTAGAGTATTCAACAGGATTTGAATAAATGTGCTCCCCTCCACACCTGACACAGGATAAAAGATAGGGAGCCACAGTAAACAACTGCTGGTATTTTTTTTTTAAATCAGCAGATACTACTAGTGAAAGATTATTATTACTCCAGCGTGGGATTTAAGAAAAAATCTTCTGAAATATATACAAGGAAAATGTGTTTTACAGCACAAAGATCATGAAATTTAGTAAGGGCTAGACTCTGCATCCAGCCTGACAAATCACATGTAGCATACACTTACAGGAATCACCCATCAGCAGTCAGTCAAATGGGTCAAACATTGTGCCAGAACAGTAACAGCAGCTTGTATGGAAGCATTTATTTGGATGATAGCTTATCTACTGAAGACAGAAACCCAATCAACATCCTCACACCTACAGTTAAAAGACAGCACTGAGAGTTTCAGCAACTTACTTTAATGTTGTGCAACCCATTCTGATATAGTTTAAGTCTCTAGAGACTTAATGTGTTGATAAAGCCAATCTTTGATCTTGGGACTAGCTAACCTACCTAATTTCCCTTACCTTTTTCAAAAAATATCCAGTTGTCACCATATTTCAACCATAAAAATTAGCTCACCTGTCTAAACAGGCATCCTCAGGAATCCCGTATCTTACATTTTATAAAAGACATTCACTAAACTGCCATGGCTGTGAACAGACATTACCAAGTACTGAAACCAAAACTGTGGGCAAGAAGGACCAACAGGAATACTTTCAAAGACATTTTTTGAAAAAAAACTTCTGAAGACCCAAAATAAAATACTGCAACGGTCTACAGGGAACAGCTTGCTAACTTGCAAGGCACAGGAGGTTAGCCTTTGAATAAACAGAGGTCTACAGCACAAAGTCCTAAAGATTTAACATCTAGAAAAAGTATCAAAGTGCAATCAACAATATTGAATAAAGCTTTACAACTTTAAGGAAGCTAAATACTCTAGAGGAATTAGCCTATTTAAAGAGAGGAGTATAAAGCTTTTTTTTTTTTTAACATTACTATTGTGTATACATCCATTGTGTCTGATCTTGAAAGCAGGTCAAATTTGTGGGTGTCCCTTGCTACCAAAATTTTTCAGTGTCTCTAATCATTTCAGTTGTGTTTCTACACTCCTTTTATCTAACTTGGGGCAGTCAATATGAATTCAACATTGCAGGCAAGATCACACCAACTTACAGAATTCAAAGGCAGTATGTTTCCCAATCCACTCACTACATTAACAGCTAGTTTAGTTTCTACTACTGCACAGTTTTCACTAAGCCTTCTCTTGTCACCCACACTGGTTTGGGATTTTTGTCATCTTTTATGTTACTACCAGGTAAAACTCAGCACAGTTTCTTTTTCTCTCAAATACCAATTGCCAGTAAAATATTAGTCAAGATTACATTGCGTCTCTCATCCTGCTGTCCACCATCCTGCACATTATGCCTCTATTGGCTTTTCTAGCTTTGATAACTGAAGTCATTTATCACCGTCTGTCAAGCTTGTCACCTCACCATTTACTACTTTTTCAAACGAATTCACCTGCATTTAGGGCCAGTCAAAAAGTTAAGCGTGTCATGACCAACCTGACAGGTTTCTAACAAAATGAATGAAAACAATCTCTCTCGCTTTCTCTTATCCTCAGTGGCAAAAGACAGAAGAGAAAGAAAACTAGGAAAAAAACTAAGAGAAAATAAAACTCAGAATATTCTCCCTGAAAATTTAAAGTATTCAGTGGGAGTTTAATTTTGCCATAACAAACATTAAAAATAATCTTCCAATAGTAAAAAGATTAACTTTGATTTTAAAAGATAAAATAACAAAGTTAACAAAGTTAACCTATACTGTCTGAATTATGCAATGCTAAAGTATCATATTCTCATTTTTTCCTCGCAATAAATACTGACCATTTATATCCCTACTTATTTTCAAACTTAAACGAACTTTCAGTTTACCAAATATCACTTTTGACTCCATGATCTATCTTAACCAACAGGGATGGGCTCTTTTGAGCTTCTGAAAGGTGCTAGTGACCCCTGGCAAGCTGTTTTATTTTAGCCACTGTTCTGCTATCAGGCTCACTAAATTTTACATGAAGTCTGAAAGGAGATTTTCTAAAAACACACTGTAGTGAAAGTTAAGAGTTCCATAGATGCACGAAACGATAATAAAAACCTGCCTCTAGGTCACCATCTAGCAAAATATAAATTCTTCAGTAAGGTAGGAAGTTAAGTATAATATTTGTACAGACTTTTTAATAGGTAAAATGGGTAAAAATTTGGGAGTTTCAGATTAACGGAGTTAATCGGAGTTAAACTTGGAGTTCCAGGAATGAGACATGCAGATCTCACATCTGGATTTAAGCACTTCCAGCTTGTTCCACTGCCCTCCAGTTCAGTCAGTATTCGACCAAGTTCCTACTTTCATGATCTACTGCTCCATTACAAGCATCTAAGAAAAGTGAAATTTCCACTGCTCTTTCATCAATTGTGACCAAACTCTCTCATGAAGTATGAAAAAAAACATTTAAGAGGAATACTTTTTGTTAGTGTTTAATGTTCTTCGATTCAGTAGACTGCACAGGATGGTCCAGAAAGAAAAGGCAGAACATTTTACTCTAAAATTCAAGTTATTACTACCAAAACACTGGTAAAATTCATATAATCATTGCTTTTTTGTTCTTTTTGAATAAACCAGCTCCTTGTTTCATTTGCATCGTGCTGCACTATTTCTTGGCCACAAACATGTGTTTACCCATGAAAATTTGGTGTCAGTCTTAGTTATGTGTCTTGTGAAATTCCAAATGCTCAAGCCACAAAATAAACACTAAGGAAAAATCAAAACCTCAGTTATTGTCTCAGTTTATATTTTGTCATGATCTAGCCCAAATGATTTTATGCAAATGAAAATAAAAAGCATATGGTAAAACTGAGTCAGAGTTTACTCAGCCTCTTAGCTAGAGTTTTAAAGAGCTTGCAAAACGGTTGTCTTAAATTATTAAGTTTCTTACTATTAGCCTATACTATCATATTTTGCTAATTCACATTTGGTCAATTCACAAACCAAACAATTCACATCTTTCTGATATACAGCTCAGCACATTTAAAGAAATCTGCTCTCCTACTATTAAATTCTCACATTTTAACAAAATACACATTACTCAAGTTCTATGTTATTAAAAGTAACTGAAAAGTATAAATTTAGATAGTTTAAGACAACTCAAACGTGACAACAGTCTTTTCAAAAGAAAGATCAGATCCCATATAAATGGAAAGGCAGTTAAATACTAATTAACTTCCGCAGGACCTACTGTGTTGAGGTTTTTTCTAATCTCTATTTCACAATAAGAGATTGTGAAACAGGTATGGGTCACCTTTTCTTATTATTGTGAGTTATGTACTTGCTTCAAGTGTACACATCCTTTTTTTCCAGCTGTGGCAAGGAAGACATTTCGTCCACTAGATATTATTCAGGCAATTATTTTGGGCAAGTCTACATCTAGTTACATCTTCTCTTTCAGATATTTTGGAAGTTCACGTTGACAAAGGACTCCATCCAACAGCATTACTCCAAACCTACAGGAATCAAACTGCTGAGAGGATTAGATGCCAAATGCAGAATTACACTCCGACTGTGTAATTTTTTAAATCAAGGAAACAAAAGAAAAATAGTCATTGTAGTCAGAAACCTCTTTTTGCCCTTCATCAGATTTCTGTGAAGCAATGACATGAACTGATCAGAAGGAGTCCTTAATAAGGAGGAAGGGGAAATATATGGTTTTCAAGCAGTAAAATATATTGCATGAGTTCATTTTAATGGCTCTTGAGCATACTAATCAAGGTATAGTTGTACGTTTCTATGAGCTACGTTTTGGCAAAGATATCTTTTGAGGTTTGTGCTGCTGTTGAGCGAAAAACATTTCTCTGCCACCAGCTGAAGTATGCATTGCATTATTTCACTGTCAAGCAAACAAGTAGCTGTAAGCTACTGTACAGCGAGTCCACGAAATTAAATGCCACTTTTCCGACACATACAGGATATGATCAACTACGGTCTGCGTTACTGCTCCGAGAGTATACGTTTTATTTTGTAAAACTGGCAAACACAAAGCCACACACAGAGATACGGCAACTGCAGATACGGTCTGCACAATAAGTGATCGGCAGGGCTCCTGTGGCAGCGCAGGTCGCTCAGCTGTTTAAGTGGGTACGCGTTTGTGCCGCCGTCTGTTTCGGGAGCCCGTTTTGCTAAGAAATCCAGATCAAGCGCGTCTACCTAGAAGGCAAACTGAAGGAAGCCGGTTGCCACCGCTCGCCGACTTCAACTGAAAGAGCAGACATCAAAAGCGCGACTTCTGCGAAGGCAGCGACAGGCGCACGCAGAGAACCGACTCACTCGCCTCCGAGGCGAAGCCGAGGGCGAAGCCGGCGCCTCGCCCCACAGGCCGCCGCCGGCAGCCCCCCACTTCCTCTGGCGCAGCGCGAATCCCGCCGAGCCGTTTCCAAGAAGCAAAAGCTCCTCTCCTCTCCGAAAGCGTCCCCGCCCGCCAGCTCGTCGCCCCCGCCGCAGCAGCAGCAGCGGCGGCGGCGGCGTCGCCCCGCCGCGCCCGCGCCACCCCCAAACGCTGTACGCGGCGGGTCTGCGGCCTAGCACCGGGCGGCGGTGCTCTCGCTCAGAAACGGGGCGGCAGAAACCTTACAACCCGCATCGCTGGCTGGCGGGGGGGTGGGGAGGGGGGGACGGACACCCCGCTCCGAGGCCCGCTCTGAAGGGCGAACAATCCCTTTCGCCGCCTTCTTTTCCTTGAAGACGTTTGTCTTGCTTTACTACAGCCCAAGCCGTCAGCCACGTGAAACCGTTCCCCTGTGAACGGCCACAAGCCCAAGCCGGCAGCTGAAGGGCCCCAGGGCAGAGCAAACCTCCTTCCCGGCACTCAACACACCGGCCTGCCCGCCACCCCCGCTACGCGCCGAGCAGCGGCAACCGCTCCGACCCCAGCCTCAGAGCCGCAGCAGGTTGCTCTTCCGCCCGCCCCATCCCGCCGTCGTGAGCGCCCTCCCCGCTTCCCAAGGGGGCGCCGGCCGGCGAGCGAGGGGCGCCGCTTACCTGCGCTCGGAAGTAGAGGAAGAGGGCGACGCTGCAGACCACCTGCCCCAGCCCCAGGAGGACGAGGGCGGCGAGGAGCGAGCGGGAGGCGGGCGGCGGGTGCGGGTGGGCCGGCGGCAGCGGCGGCAGCGGCGGCGGCGGGGCGCTCTCGTGGGCGGCGCCGCTGCCCAGCTCCTCGGAGCCGCGCAAGTACTTGGTGTAGTCTCGGCTGGCGCGCCGCATGGCGCCGCGGGCAGCTCCCCTCGGCTCGGCTCCACAGGCGGCCAGCGGCTCCGCCGAGCTCCCCGGCCTCGGCAAACAACCCCGCCGCCCCGGCCGGGCAGCTCTTATAAACTGAGCGGCCAATCAGCCCCGGGCGGTGTGTCTGTGCTTCCCCCCCCGCCCCGGTCGCCGCCACCGCCACACACATCACCGCCGCCCCCTTCCCTCCTCTGCCCTCCCCGAAGAGAGACCGGCCCCCGCCGGCTCCGCTTCCCCCGCGGCGGGAGCGTCGCACCGGCCCCCCTCGCCCAGGGCAACCTGCTCCTTCCCCCCGCCGAAGGAGGGGTGAAACACAGCCAGCGCGGCCTCGGCCGGCTCCAGCCAGCCCTTCGCCCCCTCTTTTCTCTCTCCTCCCCGCGTTTTCAGGCCCACGCGCGCGCTTGGTGTTGTCCACCTACCAGACTCGTTCAGAAATGGCACCTGTGCGAGCCCACGGGCGGAGGAGCCCCTGAGCGGGGACGTGGCCCCCCGCACGCGCCCGCCGGGCCGAAACAGAAGACACGGCGTCGCGCACCCGTGTCTGGCGGGGTCTGCCCCGTGCCCCTCTCCGGGGGCGAATTTAGTGTTACTGTGCTACCTCACACCCGCACAGTCCGGGAGCCAAGGCCTCTGCCGATGTCTGGAGAAGTTTTAATTTGCTGCTCGTCCCCAGAGGATCCTTTTCTGTTTAGCACCGGAGTTCCCATATCAGCTCCAGGTCCTGCTACGGAGGGCCAAAACAACGCGTGGGGAAGCTGGGTGCCTGTTTCCCCTCGCCCAGTTCAACGGTTCACCGTCATCCCCTGCAATTTCTTAACCCGTTCTTAACTCAGGCTAGATCTCATCAATGTGTACAAGTATCTGAAGGGAGGGTGTCGAGAGGATGGGGCCAGGCTCTTCTCCGTGGTGCCCAGCCACAGGACAAGAGGCAACGGGCACCAACTGAACCACAGGAAGTTCCATCTGAACCTGAGGAAAAACTTCTTTGCTGTGAGGGTGACTGAGCACTCGACCAGGTTGCCCACAGAGGTTGTAGTGTCTCCTTCGCTGGAGATATTCAAAACCCGCCTGGACGCGATCCTGGGCAATGTGCTCTGGATGACCCCACTTGACCAGGGGGGTTGGACTAAATGATCTCCAGAGGTCCCTTCCAACCTCAACCATTCTGTGATTCTGTGATTTCAGTGAACGCAAATGATGGCATCGACTTGCGCTGCCCAAATACGTAAAGTAGTTCCAAGTCTTCTTAAAAGACTGAAGTAAAGGAATAAAAGAAAGCTATGCTGTTAACTGGCTACCACTAAGACCCGATCAGTCTCCCCATCTGCCTTCATGCAGCCAATGTGCTGCAGGGGCACTTCCAAACACGTGATTAGGAACGACATCTTTCCACGCTCCCCACATCAATTTGCATTCAACACTGAGACGTCCTCCTGGCAAAACTGTGCTAACTTGTGAGGCTACTTTCTTTCTCATGGACCTTCGAGGGGTCCTGTTTAGATCAATTTTCCCCTTCACACGGAAAAGAATTTCTCATGAAGAACTTAGACGTCTGTTTATAGCCTTTGCTCCCTCTGCCCTTTCGCTTAGCACTTTATTTACGTCCTTGGAGCTGTGACTATTTCCTTGGCAGACCCATCTCCTGTGCCTGACTAGCCCACTCATGGAAAGCGTTCTCCTAAATCCTGTGGAACTGCTCATCTGTAAAGGCAGTTCAGATTTATTAGTTCTGCAGTCCTGTAAAATTCAGTGAGGAAATGGTCCAGACATAAGAGCGGAAGGCAAGCTGAAGTCCAGCATAGGCTTTGAAGAATAAGAGAATGACAGAGATCTGTGTAGGCCATTTGGGCTGTAGAAAAATAGTTCAATTGTTTGACTCTTGCTGTAAGATCAAATACTGTGTTCATATCTCCCTAAGCTAAAGAACTGAGAAACTTTACCTCCCTAAGAGGCTGCCTGAACAAGAGATAGTTACATGCTCCAACAAATCAAAAGAAATCTCTCTGAAACATACCGCACTATAGTGCAACAACTTACTAGCAAAATAAAACTGATGTCATTCAACACTGAACCCAAATAGCACAATAACAGTTACTCCACCAATGAGACACATCTGCGAAATGATGGTGACAGCACCTGTTTCCCAACACTACCCATCAGGAAGTCATGGAGCAATACCCCAACCTTGAATGGCTAGCCCAGAGCCAACCATCTGTTCTGTCTAAATGCTTGCATTTATGCTCAGAAACATTGGTAATACTGTGGTCTCCAGAGAATTAGAGGAATTGTTTCTCTAAGTCTGTCTCAAAGAACTTTTCTATAAACAAT
This sequence comes from Struthio camelus, assembly GCF_040807025.1. Classification (NCBI taxonomy): domain Eukaryota; kingdom Metazoa; phylum Chordata; class Aves; order Struthioniformes; family Struthionidae; genus Struthio; species Struthio camelus. The sequence continues at coordinate 189,679,891 of NC_090942.1, read as the reverse complement.
ATGAGGGTGAGCTAACCACCATCCCCTGCAAAATAACCTTGAAAATAGTTTCACTTATTACTGACATAGACACCACATACTGGTTGAGTTCTACCTTGAACAACACTAACAATTATTTCAGGAGAAGAATAAAAGTGAAATGATTTTTGAAAGGCACAACTGCAGCTACTGTTTCTATTCAAGAAAGAGTCCATATGTTTATTAGGATCCAATCATCAATTAATTATTAAAAAATGATACAGGAGAAGTTAGAATAGCATCAGTGATTTTAACAGATGATTTTTGATGCTTTCATAAAAGAAGGAACTCAAGAAAGAGCTCTGCTCTTCTCACCTTTGAGCTCAAATCCCTTCCCAATGAAGAAGGAAAAAATGCCTAATTTAATTCCTTCTTTTGCCACCTTAAGACTTTCATGTGCTTTTCTATATTCCAACAGAAGGAAGCCCTGGCAGACTTTCACTAAGGAGCTATGAGGATCTGCAGAATACATCTTTAAATCCTTTGTTATACATAAAGCAGCTTTCTCAGAAACATAAGCTTCCTCCTGATCACTGCATTGCAAACTGACCAACGCCATCTTTCTTGTTATCATCACTCACATGCCACACCAGGAAAGCGTTACGCCTTAAAAAGATGAAACCAACTAAAAAAAGTGAAACCAACTTCCTGGCTGTCATCTCATATATATGAACCCCATCTATTTCATTTTCATCCACAATTTCACCCTCAGCAAATCACAGGCACAACCACAAGCAGCCAGGTGGTCTCACAGGATATCAGGCTCTTCATGAGCCAACTCAAGAAAGGGATTCTAAATAACAGTCCCACCAAACCAGCGCTGGTTCCTAGGATACATACATGACATCTGGACTGAAAACTTGGATTCCCTCAGCAAGCAGAACTGTCCATCAGACTATCTCTGGAAAACTCTTACATCAGCATCAACTTTCTAGACACCACGGTCAACACAAAAAATAGCAACCTACAAACTACCATATGCAGAAAATCCACAGACCAACACACCTCCTTCCACAAACCATCAGCTATCCAAAGCACACTAGAAAAACTGTGATATACAACCAGCCCACAGGCATCACCTCATTTGCTCTGAGGAGAACATTCATGTCACGCCTTTGCCAAGCTACGGATGACGTTCATCCAACAGTGACACTCCTCTAGGGAATGGATCGCATATTTGAAGAAGCCACCTAAACCTTGTAAAAACTTACTACAATATAGAGAGAAAATCCCCCACCAGTTATCTTATACCACAATATGCAAGAACTATATACTGGAAAATATTAACAAGTTGCAACTTACATCGGAAAAAAAATCATACCTTGAAATTAATTTTCCTAGAACCATCCCTCCTTCCCTTCAAACAACACACAGCGTCATTAGATCCATCATCAAAAGCAAATTTCCGGCAGACCAGCATACGCTGGCTAGAACCAGACAGCACTGGAAAACAGACCCAAAACTTGCCACAACCCTCATGATACATGCCTGCTACAAACCATCAAAATACATTGACACATGCGCATCCTGAAATGTAATAGGCATCATACAATACATTCAGTGCTCTCTGAAAAGTATGTGAATGAAACCAAGCAGCCGCTATGCACTATTCAAGAAAGAACAACAACACCCAGTTATCAGCTGGAAAATGATCTTTGCAAAACTACTCCATCTCTAACCTTACAGTCCTGATCCTGAAAGATCAAAGATGAGCCAAGGAACTAAAACTTAGAACTCTATCAGATACCAGATGCCGTATCAGGTGAATTCAGGAAGGATCTGTGAGTTTCCTCGTATCTCAAATCTTGCTGATCGTCAATGGGAATTACCTAACACTTCCTCTGATCACTTAGCTTTTATCACCTCTTAGCCTCTTTGCCGGGCCATGATCACCCTCTGTTCCCACAATAGCAAACACTTCTCTCTCAAATGTCTGACTGATTAATAAACACAATTAAGTACAATTCAGAGCAATTACATATAATTACTTTCAAGTTCTCTCTTATGTTTCAGACCTGAAGAGTAATTTATGTGCCTGAAAGCATGTCTGCTTTACCCGGTATCTGCTTTACCCAACTGTATTAGTTGGCCTCATAAAAGATGTTTTCTGCTTCTAAAAAAGATTGTATTTCTTTGGATTGTGTAAGGAGTAATGACATAGGTAACAGTTCCTGTGAAGAAAGCACTGGCTCATATAGCGAGAACTGTTGCCCAAGCAGAAAATAGCTCCCTGTTGTTGTCGACAAAATAGCTGTATTAAGACTTCACCATGAATATAGTACCTGTTCTGGTAAGCACTGCCTAACTGCTGGGATTTCTTTATCATTTTGCTTTGAAGCAAAACAGGAAGCATAGTGTTCAGATAAAAGACTACATTGAAAGAAGGCTCTCATTGCAAAGTTGAAAGTCTTGAAAAATCTGAAAATGTGAAAGAGCAGCAGGCCTGCAGCTCAAAGTAAAACATTAGAAAGAAAAATTTTAGTTTGAGCTCTAAAATAGGGACAATCAGTAAAAATTCTCCCAACCTACACTTCCAGTCAGGCAGCATTTTTTAACTTGAGAGAGATCTATGCAGCTGAAATATTGCATTGAGGTAAATTGATAAGTGCATCCATCCAACTACATCATTTTCCAATAGGCATTGTTAAACCAGTGCCCTGTTCCTACACCAATGAGATTTTATTCTGGGGAAAGATGTTCATAACTTCTCTGCTGTTATCATGGGTTGGAATATTGCTGGCAGAATTTTTCTTGAAGAAAAGGTTTTTTTCAGACAAGGCACAAATGTTTCAGTTTTGACAGCAGTTTGGACATACGGTTTCTAAGGAACAGAACAGACTATTTCAGGGGTAGGAAGGGAATCCTGTATTGAAAATGTGGTCTACTGAGTGTGAATATGGGCATTTTGATGCAAGTAGTCAAAATATTTGGAGGGGTGTTTTCCATGCATGCTAGAAGAAAAACAAATTCTATAACCTCAGAAATTGTCATGAAATGCAGTGGTAATGTTTCCTAACATCTCTACATGATATACAGAGATGGAGAAATATGTAAGTATAGAAAAGAAAGGTGGCAGACTATGGCTGATAACATAGAATGCGTCACTGAAATCTTTCACTTTTATTTAGAAATACTGTTCTTAAAAAGCCTGGGAAACAGCAATTTATATACCAGGAAATAATCATTATATTTGAAAACAGTGGAAAAATGCATTAAAATGTCGTTTAAATTTCCTAGTGAATTGCTGCTCTGCTTCTTTATAGTGTAGTGGGTATGACAAGGGTCACAGCAATGGAGCTGCTTTTGAAATATCAACAAAAATAGTTAGTTTTACTATATTTATTATATATTTATGTAAAAACTCTTAAATTAAGGCTGTAGTGAAATAGCTTTTTTTCTGTCCAGAAAATATTACTTGAAATTAAATTATAGGAATGTTCTTACATCATTTAAGAAATGAAGTCAGAGACAGGTTATTGTTGAAAATACTGGGCAATAAATAAGTTGAGGTCTGTCTACATCGGAGGGGAAAAAAAACCCACACCATTGCTTGTCAGTGTTTAGAGTCCCTAGGGCTTGTTAAAAGCTCAGTGAAACTGATGAATATATTTTTCAGCACGTTAATAGGTTTTTGGACCAGGTTTCTCCTATCTGCAGGCTGAAAGTCACCTTATATTAACTTGTGGAATTTATTTCTGCATTGTACAGGCTTCACACATGGGATTACATTACCTGAAGGCATCTCTCAAGAATGTACTGCTCTAGTTGTATTGGTACACTCTGTGTTGATATCATTCTCACATTTGAGCCCAGCTGCATCTCTTCTAGCAGTTTTAATCATCATACAGATGTCCATATTTCAGCTAGAACTCAATGAAAAATCAGAATTTGGGCTGTGTGGGAAATAAGCACAATTTCAACTAGAGGCAAAGGATCAAAATATTAACATTTTGCAAAAAAATGAACCTTCTGGAGATTTCTTTAATCTGGATATGCTGAAACATTTTTAAATAGAAAAGGTTCATTTAGAGTCACTTCACTGTCATATCACATCTCCTTATATTGCCAAAGCTCTGTTTGTCCTTAATTAGACAGGGTCCATGACTGAGTTACAGGTGATGCATGGAGAGCTGTGAGACTTCCGTGATGCCTCAGAAGGCGAAGTCAAAAGCCAGATGATAGTCCAGCCTGGGGTTATAATCCATCCCAGGAGCACAGGCACCCAGTCACTGTGGTCAGAAAAGTCTGACATTGGATAAAGTCACTCTGGTCAAACTAAATTCAAAAAGTGTTTCATTGTTATTTTTCCCAATAAAGTTAAAAAAAAAAAAAGTTAAACCAAAGCATTGCAGAATAGTATCTTTTGATTAAATTGTATTGTCAGAATTAGTTTAGCATCTTCTGCCTAGGTTCATGTAGCAGCTTTTCCCCCTACCCTGTAACACTACGATAAAATAACTGTAACCCTAATTTTTTTATTAAGGCCATCTGCCTAAACATTAACATTTCAATTTTATAATCCAGTGCAACCTAGGAGCTGTATAATTTTACATTTTCATGGCCGCCTTCTTCTTCCTAGCAGCTACAATACTTTTACTGCTTTCAGCAGTGCTTAGAAATGGTGGACTTTCCTTGATGCCAAGGAAAAACCTTTTGTTGGAATTACTGTAATCCATTCAGATTTAGCTAAGATATCTAAAATTGAAAACAGATAATTTCTTGATAGTATTTGCTCAGAAGGACAGTTTTCTCACACAGGAGGACAGTAAGAACAGCAGTGCTGAGTCAGACAAGGTCCAGCTAGCTCACATTTGCCCGTATGGGTGACAGCTGCTGTAATGACTTGTGATGTTCAGCTGTGGAAAGCAGTGTGGCTAGCCCAAGTCCTGTTCTTTGGAAACCAGAGTACAATTCCCTAGAGGCTGTACTCCACAAGGGACAGCTCTGTTAATCAGGTTGAGCCTGGAGCTTCCTTGGGTCTGGCCACCACGCTGGAGTTTCTGCGACAGAGACTCTTGAACTGGCTGGGAACATGGTTCAGGCCCACCAGAAAGCCAGGATCACTCCCTGACACCTGCAGTTCACCATCCACAGTGATGGGGAGCAGAACACTTACACCCTCATTCAATATCCAGAGTCTCTTGCTGCCCAAGAAAACCAATAGCCGCAAGATCAGTAGTGAGTAAACCCCAACTAAGACAAGAGAATAACGTTCTGATTTCAGAACTAACGGTGGCCAATAGTCTATGCCCAGGAAAAAAAAATGAAAGAACAGGGCAACCATGTAATTACACTTCCCAGTACACTCCAGCAACTTGTGGCTCAGAGCCGTTCTAAGCCAGCGGTGGTATTTTTTGTGTTTAAGATTGTGCCTGAAGATGCCTGAGGATTCTGATTGTGTGTGTACATACTCCATGATGGATCCTCAGTGGGAGCTGAGCCTTGCATGGGGCACAGACAAGTGGATGTGACACAAATGGAAAAGAAAAGACACAATAGGGCAGTGATTACAACACAGAAGATGAGTCAGAAGCTGTCAGACAGAGACTCGGGGGAACTTGTGGCTCACAAGAGGGGACGCAGAGTACCAGATGATGTAGCCAAGATCCCTTAGAGAGGATACTGAGCAGGGAGGACCTCGAAACTTTAAACAGTGAAGGAAGACCTGTGGGGACAGAGCAAGACATAGAACCACTGAGGGTCAACACAATAGGGAACCTTCTTATTAAAGAAGTAGTATCTCTAAATCTGACTGCCATTGTTTGTATTAAATACCAAATGGTATTTGAAAGGAAGCTGGTTTAATGTATTAACTGTCTACTTGATGAAGATGAATCTCTGTCCTACCAAAGGGGTCACAGTACTGCTTAGGGCATATGGGAAGAGAAAAAGCTCTGGCCCCACTCTTCCCACATAAGTTTTGACAGTGCTTTCATCCATTCCTATCAGGTTTCACAAACTAGTTTTTTTTCCATCCGTCTCACTAGCACCAGCCATATCGGTAGGTGTTCTCAGAGCACCAGACCGGGCTTGGCACAGAACAGCCCTTGGGAGGAGATGCTGGGCTCTCCCACAGGCACTCACTTTTATCTAATAGGTCACTGGTTAGACCAGTCCACAGGATGTGGGAGATTTCCCTTCACATTCCTCTTTTGCCAGTGGGATTCAAGCCCACACATATTCCAGAATCCCCAGGAAGAAATCCTAACCACATGTGTGTGTGCTGAGGGGTGGGCTCTTCCAGTTTTCACAGCCGTATTAAAGATTTGGAAGAAGAAGAGAAGGAGGAGAAAGAGAGTATCTGTGCGTGTGTGTGTGTGTGTGTAAGTGTTCCCATAAAAAACATCATCTGTCTCAGAGATAATATCTTATCTTGCAGCTGCATCTGTCTTCATCTCTCACTTCCTCTTTTATCCACATATTTCAGTGGTTAAAGCATGGGGCAAGAGCATCTGGATTCAATTCTGCCTCTGTGAAGAAAGGCACAGCAGCATGTCCCACTTCCCTGGAGAGTGCCACATCCAGCACACTATTCTGACGTGGGAGCAAAGGGATTTGCGCCCCTGTCAGAACTGTTCCACGTTGCCTGGAATAACTAGAAGGAAAGCAAATTGGGGTTTTCCACCTTAGTGAGTAGGATACTCACTGCAAAGAGGAGAGAGCATCATTTAGGGGAGGATTTAATATAAATCATGATGTAACGTTGAATGTAAATCATGAAAGCATTCACTAATGCAGGGTTCAGGTGTTTCTCTTTCCAGATGTCTGCCCTAAATACTAGTCTAAGAGGCCTCTCTTTCTCTGCTGTCACCCGCAAGGCAAGGGAGCTCCTTGCTCAGCACCTGTCTCAGAGTTTCATCAGTGCTTTGGCAAGTATCACAGGAAGTTGGGTGTCACAGTGCACAACACAGCAGCAGGAATCCACAGTGCATGGTCCAAGTCCACGCTGTAGCCTGAGTAACCTGCTGGAACACACCTCCACTATTTTTCCCTCCTCCTTCACCTCGTTTGATCATGCAGCCAGTGCCACTTAATAGTTCAAATAGAGACTATGCAAAAAAATGGTCTGGAGCATTACATAGCAGAGAGTTTACAGAATGAGGCCGCCCAACAACGTAGCATAGTCAATAGCAAGCAAAGGCACTTGTAGTTACTCTCTATTTATAGTAACCTATTAGTAGGTCAGTAGTGATAAAACTTGTATAACCATTTTAGCAGATACACCGAGATTACACACAGTCAGCAATGGTTTCAGGTACAATGGTAATAGAAACCAGCTTCTTCACCATCATTTAGCTTGGGATATGAAGAAACGGGATAGGTTCTTCACCAATAAATACTTGCAAAAGATCAGACCCTATCCTGCTTCATCGTACAAAAGCACAATAAAAGAATGAACTGAAATAAGGAACAGTTCTTCTAATTTTGTCACACTTTTGAATCAAGATATGGATCCTAACTACACATCATAAAATACTTTGATGCTTCAAATTCAACAGCATGAAAAGAATACTTTGCTCTTTGGGGGATTTCCTACTAATTATAGTTTGAAATGTTTGCATTTCCTTTATTTACTCAAAGGCAATCATTAACAAGCTGGTTAGGTAAGACTCCTGATAAAATGCTCTTGTTCCATTTCTGTTTCCACTGAGGCAGGCTTAAAGCCTCAGTGAGATCTCATACTGTGTCCCAGCCTGGCACATACACGCAAGAAAGAGGATTTCACACTACAAGCAGAACAGAGAAAGACTACCAGAATATTGGCAGAATGGAGAGCCTTCAATTTGAAAGGAGACTAGAAAGCCATGACTTATTGGGCCTCTCAAAGCCAAGGCTGAAGAGGTATCATTACTGGCCATAAATACCTTGGGGATACCAGAAAAGAAAAAGCGCGTATTTAAACTAAAGGCCTGCACACAAACAAATGGATATAACCTAGCGAAGAATATATTTAAGCAGGAAATTAGGAGAAGGTTTTTATCTATTAAAGGAGTGATGTTCTGGAACAACCTACCAGTGAGAGCAGAAGGGGAAGGAAACCTTTCTAGAAACCTCACTGGATGAACTTTAATCCATCTGTGAAAGAGATTATTTAATGCAGTGCCTTGCCATAGCAGGTGTCTATCCTAGTGCCTAAGGAAGTCTTCTCCAGCCCTGCTCCTCTTTTGATGTCTGCTTTTGGATGTCAGATGCGTTCTCATACCAAAGGGAAGATGCTTGTGCAAGATGCACATACTTGAATGGAATTATATGGCTATCAGTTTAGGGAAGGAGAGTATGGGGAGCTATGCAATATTGCTGTGCTTCATGCTATTTTAGAGAGTACTATAGAAACGAGCACAAGACCTTCTGAGCTTTGTTGAGACAAAATCTCAACATCTAGGTGTCGTTATCAAGATGAGAGGTTTAGAGGCTGAAGTGGCAATACAGGACTGCAACTTTAAGCACTACATAGCTTTCTTCCCTCAGAGATCAGTCTATATTCTGCCAATAAATGTCACAGAAGTGCATCCCACAAAGAAAAGGAGAAGCTACAAAGTGTGGCAGTAGAAAAAAACACCATTGGCTGCTAGACTGCCAGGTTAGTCGTCGTGCAAACTAGGAAATGAGTCTAGAAAGCAGAGACAGAATTCTGCTCCGTGCAGATAATCTGGCATTGGGGCCAAAATGCACTGCAACTCCTTGGACTGTACATGCAGGTGAGGATTTTATCTCCCTCTTTTGCAGGACCATGTCTTTTCCTGAGAAAAAGTCAACAGCTTAGCAGGCTGAGCTCTTTTACTTTTTTTTTTTTTTTTGCTTTCCAGACTTCTTTTAATGAAAAAAAACACTTTGGTCCAAGGTTAATTTCTAGTTACAAGACTCACCATTAATTAAATGGCAGTTTTTCAATCCCATCACCACATATATGGACAGCAGAGTTCAAGAAGTTCATGAACTGGTTCCCCACAGTTATCTTGAACATGAACTCACTGTTTAGTCAATGGCTTAGAAAAACAAGGCTGGACAGCTGGTCTCTGTGCTACTTACCACAGTCTCAGGGCAGGGACAGAGGAAATTTAGAGAATATTTCCAAATACAGTCTGCCAGATTATTCAGATCTACCCTAATAGACGTTTGGTATTATTTGCTCTAGAATCTAACAAACACTGTAATATGCTCTCTGTTTTATGAGGTGTGAATGCTGACATCTTAAAATAGTGCTATTTCATAGCTTGCTATCCAATTGTTACATCTGGCTGTGTCTTGTAGTCTGGGGAACTGCCCTACCGCAAGGACTTGAGCCACAAAGGATGGTGAGACAGATGAAGCTAGATAGTCTTTTTTATGTCCATGAGGGTCAGTCTTTCAACACCAAGATGAACTAAGACAAATAAACACAAACGGGACACATTGTAATTAATGGCTCCAGAATACAATAAATCCGAACAGCTTCTTATTTTCAAACTGTGGCTCACTTCAGACTAATATGAAAGTTTGGAGGGGGGGGAAAAAAACCACACACAACCCAGTCGTTTCTCTCCTCTTAACTATTCTGAACTGGATCCCTCTGACAGAACTGCTTTCAGACAAAATGTGCCTGTAGACAGAGCACTCCCCACACCTAAGGTCTCTGTGTACATATGTATGGATGTGTGTGCCAGTATGTCATTTGATAGGCTTCTTCCCCTCCCAGTGTTTCCTCATCCTAAGAAAACAGCGTGTCCTCATGCTATGACCATGTAACAGTGTTTCACAGATGTTGCCACGTGGACTTGGATATCCAATACAGCTTGCTCAGTTTTTTTGTGTGCCGCAGAGATCCAAACTGATTGTCATTTTCAGGTCTTCAAACATCAGCCTTGAGGCTCAAGAAATGGAACAAATGGTTGCAATGATTACTGTCAGTGCAAGTTACCAAATTCACACACAATTCAACTATAAGTGTGTAATATGACACCATCAGTCTTGTGTGAAACTAAAGATGAGTTCAACTGGTTGACATTCATGACTGTCCTAGCCCCATGTCTGAAAAATAAATTCATGAAAATTGTACTGCACTTTCATCTTCCTGATAGGATGATTCTGAATCTTGCTTTATTGCATGCTGCTCACTTTTAAATTTGTTGAGCACACTGGGCCTGATCCAAAACACACTGAAGCCAATGAAGTATTTCCATCCAGAGACAGAGACTTCCTCCTTCTCTTTTATACTCCACCCCGGCACCTCAAGGCACGGTTTCTGCTCCTCCTCTTTGGCTCTGACGCTGGAGAAAGAACTGAGGAAAAGCTGGGATGAGGAAGGAAGCAGCAGAATGAGATCCCTGAGGAAGGCTGTGTGGCTTAGTACAAATTTCACGTTTTATAGTCTGTTCACATCAAGCCTGTGATTCTGCACACTCATTACTAACTGTATGGTGCATGGTTTGAAGAACAGCTTCCCATTAAACGTCACTCTCTGACACTGGCTCTTTGGTACTGTGTTTTGAACAGCTGATTTTTAAGCAGTGTATTTCTTTTTACTATGAAAGTTCAGAGAGTACCTCTCTGTGAGATACGTTAAATCCCCCACCTCATCTTTTTTTCTTTATTTTGAAGTGCTCCACTCATGTGGATTGTCAGTGTGCCAGCCCTTTTTGCAAATAGCACACTGTCCTTCCGTGCCCTGGGCCTCCTGGTTGGTCTGGGAAATGCAGTGTACTAGGAGTTTCTGGCCTCCTTTGGGGTTAGGTATGATGGTCTCCGTTGTGCGTAAGCAAGTGGTTTCAATCCTTAATTGCAATGGGGAAGTGGTCAGACAACATACTGTCCTGGCAGGATAATGGTAAAATGTCTTGGAGGAAAACCAGAAAATAACAAATACATTTCATATGAAATGAATATGTATATCTAACATAACCTGGAAAATGTGTAACATATAGGAAAGCAAAATACAGATGTATTTTTTGATGGAGTTTATTTGAAACTGGAGTACTGTCTCATTTTATCCCCTTATTACTCCTTACAAAAATTAAAAAAAAGGTCTAAACTTTTCCTTCTTACATCACAATTACACAATTCCAAACACTTGTTATGAAGAAATGGATGTGGGTTTTGACTATAATTATAAATTTAATGGGAGCTGTCAGTCATCAGTCATGAAGCAGTGATGTTACAGGGCTTTGTCTTGTTTTATGTAGGAGAGAGAACTGCTTCAACACAGCAGAACATTAACACCATGAACTAGACAGCTCATCTCTTCCAAAGAAACAAGAAATCTTTCTCAATATCATTTTGGTAACTCACTACATCCTTCTGAGATATGTTTTACTGTGCTTACTTTACAGAGAATTAAAGAGAGACACGGAGTCATAAGTCACTCTACAATTCAACACGACAGCTGGGAATTACTTCCAGGAATCTTGTTTCCAGTGCTTTCTCACAGTCATTTTAATGATTCTCTTGAAAGCATGCAGGACAGGATAAAATCCAGCTCACACTCCCAATCTAGTGTGTGAAGCTGATTAATCTGAATAAATAGCAACCATCAAGCGCATCCCTGAAGGCAAAAAACAAAGAAAACAAGCAACAACCTCTTGTCTGAGAGTCTGAAAGTAGACTACTTCGCCTCACAGCCCTAGCTGCTACTTTCAGACATGGCTGCACTTCACTTACATTCAGGTACTTCTGTGCTTGGCCTGTTTTATTACTGGTGTGGCTCAGTTCTCACTCCTGCTGACCTCACTTTGTATCCATGATAATTCTACACTACAGGCACAAAGATACCAGGACATTGTGTCTATCAGTATATAAAGTAATATAGTAACAACAACACTGATGGTATTGGTGCCTGTTTCTCAGATGATGTATCTTTCTCCATGAATCTCCGAGTACATTACTAAACACATCAGTATCTTTGTAGTCATCTAACAGACAGGGGAACTAAGGCATGGCCCTTTAGGGGTGATAGGAAGATTGGCCTAGCTTCACCCAAGAAAACTTGAGAAAGGAACTGAACTGAGGTCTCCACCACCGAATCCTGTACACATTTGGCAGGACTCTTAGCCCATTTGAGTATTTAAGAACCAACTCAATGCTACCTCAGTGCAATGCGTCAATATACATACATGTAATAATAAAGTATCAAGATACTAATTCAGCCTCTGAAGTGATACACAGCAGCTTTGTCCTCATCCCACTCCTCTCACACTTGTCTTTCTTCCCTTAACAGAGTAGAACTCATAAACATATGAAAAATTGTATGTCCATGAGAAGCATCACTGGCTTTAGATTCAGAGGCTTTTCTGGCTATGTCCTAAATCCTCTGGCTTGTTCTGTAAAAACCCAAGCCTGTCTCTGGGTTTGTGCAAGAAATGCACAAACAACAATAACTCTTCCTTGGTCCCAGTTCAAAATAAAAGATCAGTTGGAAGATAATCCTTTAAGACTCTTTACAGTAGTAGAAATTATTCCCTTATTGTCTTAGAAGATATGCACAGAAAAAAAAGTATTATAGTTTAATTCAGCAAGAAATGTGTTAACTTAAGTCATCTGAGAAGTACTGACAATAATTCTTGTAGAGCTGATCAAGGTCACCTCCTAAATCATTTCTATCTTTGGAAATAAGGGAGTTAGCAGCTTGATGCCAGTGACACTATGGGGTCATCCTGGTATACCAGCAGACACTCAAATATACCTTTGGCTTCTCTAGGATATGTTCTACTCTAAGTCCACCTTCATTTTAGTGGACATGTGTGGGTCTTTATAGACTGAGAAATCTTTATAGTACCTTGTGCTGATACCTGTTCTCTGTTTTACTATGACAATATGACCAGCATATCCTGATATACCTAACAATGTCCCTGACCTACCGTAGTCAAAATCTGAAAACAACTTTCCCCAGTCAGCCTGGCAGTGGGGAAAGAAGCTCTCCACACTGTCCACAAGGCGACACCCGTTGTGACTGTTCACTTGACTTTTGCTCAGGCTTGGGGCCTGACACGCGGCCTGATGGATGCTGGGAGCAGTGCCATTAGAGTAAGTGAGGGCAACACGTATACCTGACACTCAAGCACGAAAAGAATAACGTCTGCTAGCCTTGCAGTTTTCTAAGTAACTGCTTGTTAACACCTGATAAGACCAAAATTCTTTGAAATTAAGTAAATCCTTGACCAGTAACCGAAACCACCAAGAGGGATGGTATAAACCAAACTTCTGAGCTGGAGGGTACAAATACGTCAGCTCACCCAAACAGCCTTTGAGGCATATCCACCAACAGCGGGACTGCAGAGGCTCTCATGCTTCCTGGTGCAATTCGGGGGATGCCTGCATCAGGATGTAGGAGGAAGGATGAGCACTCTTACCATCAGTTAAGTAACTCGCTCTCATAAACATGCAAATTAACAAATTATCAACTTAACAAATCATTGAACTAGCAAATTAAGTAACCAGAGAATTAACAATTTAGGCTAGTCTACAGAGAAGGGATAAACTTTTTTTTTTTACTTAATAAGCTCGTAAAAATATTTTTTTTTCACACAGTACGTCATCATGTAAATTTGAGAGATCACACTGAACCATGACACCCAGAACATATTATAATACCAGGCATATGTGGAAACTGCTTTACCAGGGCCTTCCACTGCAGGTTTGCAGAAATTTCCCAATTTCTGTATGCACTGAAAGTTTATAACTCACTTGTAGTGCACTAGCTTGTTCGCGGCTCACCATCTAGCTGTGCAGAAATAACCCCCTCCCCCCAAACAGATTAGACTTTTTACCTGCTGGTCCAAATTCCTTTGCTGGTATTGAAGAGTTTGTGACCAGCTGCTCCTCCCGGTTTATCCAGAAGTATGTCAGAACAGGAAGTCGTTTGCACCTCCAGACACAGGGGCCACCCTTTAGTCTCAGCCACCGTCCTATGCTAGGGAGCCGCCGTTTTGTAAGACGTCATAGCTCACGAGCTTTCATACCGCTCTGTGATTGGCGGATGGCCCTTTCTTGACACCCTCATACCCCACATACCTTCCGGCAGCCTTGCGACTGGTTGGCAGGACCAACCGCCCCGTCCTGTCTACCCCAGAAGGACATCAGCGCAGGAAGTCCTCTCCCACTAAATACACAGGTGCTGCCATTTTGTAAAATATCGTAAATATCATAACACCCAGAAGTAGGTTATAAGAGGAAGCCCCTGCATACCACATGCGTGGAGGCCACCGTTCTTGACATTGTCTTACCCCATGTGTTTTCATAGTGCTCTGCAACTGGCTGGTTGCTTTTTTTTTGAAACCGTTATACCCATTTGAAACCATTACACCTACCCCCTTCTGACTGGCTGCCTACTGTAGAAATAGTAATTTTATTTATATACAGATGCACTATTATGTACATTTATATGTGTGCGTATGGCATATATATGCACATTTAAAACAATGTAGAAATTACATATATATGTATCTATGTATAGCTATAAAAAGCATATGTATAAAATGGATAAAACGTTCTTTAATAAAAGTAAGTGGAATGAATAATGAAAGTTTAAACATGAATAGAAGGTAATTAAAGTAAAAGGTAGGTTCAGCACCCCCCGTTTTACAAGGCTGCAGAACGAGCCGTATCATGTCTGGGGAGGGGGGAACTTCAAAAGGGTGAAGCAGCGCCAAAAAGGCACAGACAAGTTGTAACACGCCCGAGAGCCACACAGCCCTCCTAGGAGGCCCACCGAGGGGTCCCATGTGCCATCCCAGCCATGTGCAAAGAAGAGACCAATCCTGTGAACTGCATCAAGAGGCCCTTGCATCCGGTCCCAGCCCAACAGGGTGACCATGCAGTATTACAGGGGCAGACTTTTGGCTTTGCATGGTGCTGCAAGACACAGGCAACACTGTCTGCGAAAATAGAAAGTCGGAATAAAATGGCAGCTTGAGAAGAACATGTGCATGGGGGCAAGAAGAAAAAGACCCTAAGGCATTTCTCAAAAATACCATGTGAACAAGAAGAACCAGCCAAGGGGTCCGTGGAGCGTAAACTATATTTCGAGGTAGAGTGTCACATGCGGTGGGGGGGAGCTCCCTTTCCCCATGGTTGTGGGGCATCTTACAGCTGCTTGTAAGACCATTAAAATCTAGGACCTGTAGTGATTGGCAGTGGAGTAGGGGAGAAGAAGAAGGATGGCGGATGGGGGATTCTACATTATGCAACCCAGAAATGCCAGTGACAGAATGTTCCCGCAAAACACCGTCTCAAACTTTACCATACAGCTGGTGAGACCCCTGGAGCTGTCAGGCAAGTGGGAGGTAGGGCTTGCAGAAATACAACACTTGCACAGCTGCAGTAACATCAACAAAGATGCCATCTTTGAAATAGCACTGCAGGGTAAAACATGGCAGTATGCTTTGCAGAAAGGCTATTATCCGTACCTCTCCACGCTGACGGGATGTATGCACCATCTTTGCAGCCCTTAAAAACATCACATGTATTTGGTGGGATGTTAATGGACACGGTCCCCTTCGAGGTATTCAGGGTAATTTCAGAAATGACCTTTACCAGGTCCTCAGAAGCAGTGCAGTGTATTGCTTTCCTCTGCCAGGGGAGGACTGGATCAACAGAGGACAGGCACTGGGACATCAGGCTCCCGCATTTGCATTGATAGCAATGCAGGATGTCAGTCCAGTTCCTCTCTATCTATTGGTGAGCACCAGTCTTTTTTTTCCCCCCCTAGTATGTAAATGGCTGGCTGCTCTTGCGGGGAAAGACCAGTTCTTAGCCTAAAAGCCTTCACGGTAGAAGCATTTAAATCGAAAAATAGCTACCCATATGGTGCCATATCTCCAGACACTTCTGAAAAGAACTGGGCCTTGCCAGGATACATCTAACTGGCTAGGATGCAACCTGGAGCTTATCTCAGGTGTTCTTAAATAACACTGTATATTTTGTGCTGAGTGATGGTGCGGGTCTTTTTACCCTGGCAAAAAACATTCTGGTCAACATACAGGATGCTGAGATTCCTGTCTTGCACATACTTAGTAAAAGCTTTCTCAGTTTCATCACTCTCACAAGTAGAGTTCATCGAATCATAGATCACAATCATATTTATTTTATTAGGGGGAAATAAATGATTATCGCTAAGACTTTCAGGCAAGTCTTCCACAAATTTGATAAAAGGATGTTTACAGAGCAGTCCCTGATACAACGGCTGCTAATAACTGTAACACCATGCAATATTCTCAGGCCTAACAGAAAGCAAGTGGTCAGCATCCTCCAAAAGACTTTTTTACAGAATAACTTTTCCCATCGTTGCTAGGCCCTGCCAGAATAGCAGAAAAGAGGTGCTTCCAGCACATGCCCATGATCAAAAATTGCAGGGGAGGCTTTTAAAATTTTTAGCCAGTACCCTTTTGTCATAGACCACCTTCTGCATCTCCTGTAGGGGCCTGCTTTCTATTGACCATTTTTCCTGACAATAGAGCGCTGCTCTATCATGATCTTTTCATGGTTGTCACTGTCTGGATTCATGCCGTAATCCAACACATGATCTTCCAGTGCCTCAGAATCAATCTTTTCTCAGTTTGTTGCATTTACTTTCTGAATTACTTTCTATTCATATTTTAACTTTAATTATTCATTCCCTTCGCTTTTATTAAAGAATGTTTTATCCATTTTATACCTATACTTTTTACAGAGATATACCCATTGGATACTTATGCTTTTTACAGATACATATATATAATTTCCACATCTTTATAAACGTGCACGCGTGTGGGCACATACATGTTCTTCTGGGTAAACCGGGCAGCCTGTGAACAGGCAGGGGTATGACATTTTACAAAATGGCGACCCCCAGAGGCAAAAAGAGGTAGAGCACCTAAACCACATGACAGGGGGAAGGGTGGGACTTCCAGGGCAAGTGGGGCAGGTGAGCCCCAGTAGAGGGTGGGGATTCCCCCAGAGGTTGGGGGCAGGGCGCCTGTCACTTCTTGTCTGTGATGAAAGTTGTCCTTATACCCCTGGAGAGGAGAGGAGGGGAGAGGACCATTAACCATTCTACAACTTTGCGTATTATAAATTAAAGGAATAGATAGATAAGATAAAATAGCTATTACTAATAATCCTTATAAAGGATGAAGTGCACTATTTTCATTGGGTGAGTACCAATGCAATCAGTGCCAATGACAGCATTTTTTCAGAGTCATCATAATATAACTCGTAACGTCAGGGTAATACTTGTGAATTAAAAAAAAAAAAAAAAGAAGCATTTTCACGAAGATGAGGATTCTTGTAGAACAACTATATATTGGAAAAAATAGAGCGGTTATACTAACTGCGAACACTGTTTCAGCAGTTTGTGTAACTAATCAGAGCATTTTTTTCTCTTCTCACTTAGGTTTTTGAGCAGGTACTGCACGTAAAAATGGGGGAATGTCACTGCCATTTTTCAATATATTAGAATGGTTTCAGCTGGCTAGAGAAAACTGCTAAGACATTTTCCACCCAAGATGGCATTCAGAGCTCTGAGGCATAAGTGAAAACAGCAAATTGGTTTGTGCAGTTTCCATTTGCTCTTTTCACTTCCTGGCAATACACCATTTACAGTATTAGACCTCAATACCTGAGGAGTTATTTATCACAAAACAAGCATAACTCTGCATTCTGATAAGAGTTTCCCAAAGGTCAAGAGTTTTTCACTCTGAAAATGTGTTAAAATTTAACTTTGGGGTACATTTTTTTTTTAGATATTGCATCCTTTCATCCTGTGAGCTATACGTGTGTTACTATCAGTTGAATTTTTTGGAGGAAAGAGGTGAATTAACCCTGAAATTAACCTGAAAGTACTCAGACAAGGTACAGACTACCATGATATGAGTCAAAGTATTAAAAAACAAAAAAATAGGCCAATTCATGTTCTCTGATACAGTTTTAATCACCAGGGTGCCCCATAAGCCATAAACTGTATTACAAAGTGATATTTGTTGTACTAAAGTATAGACAGATGCAGCTCCCCTGGGTATATCAGGAAAGACAGCTCTTGGGTCCACTGTCCTTGTGATCTCATTCATGCACTCAGTGGTTATTGCCTCCAAGATAGTTGATAGTCCCCAGCAGACATTTTCGAGTTCATGTCTTCAGACCAAACAAGCTTGAAAATTAGAAAATATATTTGTTGCATAATCTACCTTCTGATATTTGTAATCTCATATTTGTAGCTAATCTATAGTGTCATATCAGTGTGTGTGGTCCACCCTTTTCTCAGTTTTGCAGATAATACTGTTAACAGTTGAAGATCCAGTTCAATTCAAAAAAAGTCTATGACTCCGACCAAGAATACCCAGAGTTTTATACTAAATACCTGATTTTTAAAAATGTATATTTTTCCATGTTGAAAAACACAGAATGGCATTTATCACAGAAATGAACCTAGTCTTTTTCACTAGTATAAAGTATCCTTCTGCTATCATTATATGTGAAGTAAGAGGAAAGATTGCTTTCCCAACAGTGTCTAATTGCCATATATAGGAATGTATGCGACCAGGATGAGTCACTTTCTGGAGGAGCTTTACTTTCTCCAGGATCCCTAGAGAGCTCTAAGGCACCTAGCTCCAGTGAGTTGCCTATCCCTGAAATAGATAAATTTATGCAAAATGAATCCCACACCAAGTGGTAACGAAACCCACATTACTTAGTAAGTGAAAATGTTCACATTCACTTTTTCACTGACAGAAAAATAGTTTTACAGTGTTAGCACTAAATAAAATGGCAGAAAGGGAATAGAGCAAGGGGAAACTAGCAGACAGTGTATATTTGGCTAAAGAATAACACAGTAAGGGATGAGTTGGGGAAATGTCCAAGAAGGGCATACGGCTCTCCATTTTCACTGGAGGAAAATCTAGATTGTCAGCATTCCTGTTGCGGACTGTGACAGGCAAAGGGCCCAGAGCTGCTCATGGAATGTCCCACCCTTCTCATTCACGTTAACGAAGTCATACTGTTTAGGAGTTTCTCCAAGCATCTGACATGGAGGGTACATGACAGAAATGCTGAAAGAAAAATCCGAAGGAACAGTTTGGAATAAAGACATTGATATCATGTTTTAGTGTTTTAACTCTTAGTGGCTCAGTTTCCTATTTTGTTATCAATTGCTTAACCTTTTACTTTACTAGATTAAACTTAGTTTCATCATTTACCTTGTCCAGTCAAAACAAAAGCAATGTGTCAGATGCAGCCTAGTCTGTTCCCGCAGAAACAACTGATCTACTTACAGAGCAAATTTGCCTAGTATTGATGAGCCTGCAACCCAACATATCTTGCAATATAGCTGCAGGAGTCAATTTAAGGACAGGTGATATCAGGGATGAATAGCGTGGAGGAAAGCTCCACAAAAAAGGCAAGGGCAAAAAGGGCAAAAAATGGAGTGGCAGGAAGGCGGATGGTAATCTAAAACACTCATGCACAGTTTTTCTCCTGGAGCTCGCCTTGGCCTTGCTGGCTCATAAAGTAGCAGCAGCAAATCAGCTTCGTCTGCAGAAGAGCATGTAAGCGTAGCCAAAGTTTAGAAGAATAATATATGAAGGCTACCACCGAGGCTGCAATTTTCTTGTAATAAAGTCAGTGTCAAGTTAGATACCAGTAATAGGGTTCTGTGCATCATGAACACCTTCTCTCTATTTCCTGAGTAAGAAGTCATCGTTTGGCATTCCTAGTTAACAAGTAGTCTGAATCACGTTTTATTAGCTTGAATTCATATACTATACTAGTTGCAACACCTAAGTTAGGCAGCTACACTAACAGACCTGAGTATGATCTGGCCTCACCAGTTTTACAATACCATTTTAGATATGTTGCAATGAATATCAAGTAGTTCAAAGGCACTGAAGTGAGAAAGGTCAAGAGAGAAAAAAAAAACAGGCTTATTGAGATTTTGCACAAAGCAACATCCTTGTGACTTAATCCTGAATTTGGAAGCATATTTGTTCCTGTTCTCTTACCAAGGTGGACGCTGAAATTAGTTCTGCCTATCTCTAGGCTTGCTCAGCATTTTTTGTTATAAGGCTCTGATTCAGCTTCTTAAAAGTCAGCAGATCTTCAGGTTGAAATTATTCATGAGTGTCTGCAAAAGGGTAAAACTTTGAAAGAAAATCAGGTGAAAAACCTTTTATTTTACACAAGCTCAGTGAGATATTGGCAGCTGGTAGCCAATAATTTTTTTGGCACTACAGATGTTTCAGTACCTGGCCTTAAAGGGATTCCCCTGCAATTACTGATCACTTACCCACAAAATCAGCTTCTCTCTTAGTGCTGATGGCAAAAGTCCATGTGCTGGATAAAAATGTGCCAGTCCCTCGAATTCACACAGCATGATGCTGCTGAGCCCTGGAACTTCTATCCTTTTAGCTTCCTTTTTAAAAATACTAGAAATGAGACACACAGAAATATGTTAAGAGAATAAGAAAGATTGCAAAGGAAGTTAGGAAACTTGCAACATGTGTATATGCATGATGATACTTTCTGTATATGTCAAACTCATACACTATTTTCATGGTGAGAGTATTTTTTGTTATTAAATTTATGACAATCCTTGTTTGGAGATACAGGTATTTTAGGAAAGATGTCAAGGAATAAAACCTTGAGCAGAACTGGCCAAACTGTAACTCTAACTCTAAAGCCTTAAGCAGTTCAAGAATGGTGCCCACAATGAATGTATGTATTCTGACTCCACGGAAGTGGGCAGAAATGTGCCTTCACAAATTTTTTTAGGCCAAAAATAATGGAGTCCTCTGAGACTCAGCTGTGTACCCAGCCTAATGCATAGTGTAATAGGAGATTTCTGAATATCTCCAGGTTATGAACTCCTAGAGGTCCTGTTCCATCTCTCTCTCCAAGCTCTATGGTGAATATCCTGTGGCTATCAACCAGAAGATTTTGGTATGTGTGAGAAAACGTTAGCAATCATCTCTGGCATAGTACTTGAGCGCCTGCAGCAGCAGCAGTCTAGGATAGCCCCTCCTCCCCCCCCCAGCAGGTTACAATAGAAACTTTCACACCTTTACGCTGTTGCCCCAGTATCTGCTTCTGTAGATGGCAAGCTCATCGGTTTGGAGATGAGCTGGAAGGGATTTTCATATTGTGCACAGAACCAAACAAACTGGCCAACATTTCTGACATCATCTGCCATACGGCAAGATGTCTGTGTATCCAAGAGCTACAAGGTATGAACCATAAAGTTGCAGGAGCCCTGGAAGTCATTCACAGGAAGAAGATTAAATGACTTCCCAGCCACACCACTAGAGGATAAGATGGGATGGGGCTGCACACTTGAAATAGGATGACCATCAATCAATACTGGCCTCACCAGGCCTTGCCAACTCACTGCTTCCCCATAGGCAGGCGTTTGGATTACTAGCAGCCTCCACAACTGCCCATGCTGGTTTCATGGACTCAAATCCCAGCATAAGACTCATCATCCAGTCTTGCTGTGGGTCTTCAAGAAGCAATGAGGCACTGATCCGATATATGGAAATGGATATGTGCAAAGAACTATATAAGAGTTGCTGATATTAATAGCAGAGCTTTAAAGTCAGCACCAAGTCCTGTGACTGAGGTTCGAGAGATTGACTACCTGGTGTGCGCACGTTCCATATGCAGAAAGAAGTTTTCGTAATATATATTTTCAATATTTTCAATGTTATTTTGGAAATGTAAACACCCTTCCCTTCCCTTCTCTTCCCTTCCCTTCCCTTCTCTTCCCTCCCTTCCCCTTCCCTTTCCCCTTCCCCTTCCCTTTCCCCTTCCTCTCCTCTCCTCTCCTCTCCTCTCCTCTCCTCTCCTCTCCTCTCCTCTCCTCTCCTCTCCTCTCCTCTCCTCTCCTCTCCTCTCCCCTTCCCTTCCCGTCCCTTCCCGTCCCTTCCCGTCCCTTCCCTTCCCTTCCCTTCCCTTCCCTTCTCTTCCATTCCCTTTTGTAACATAGAGCAGTTCAGGGGATAATGTGAATTTGCTGGCATATTCAAGAAGGTGTAATGACCAGTTTAAATATTATTTCATTATCAGTGACTTACTTACTTTTTTATTTAGACAGCTGCAAGTCTCCCATTCTATTTTTATGTTTTCTAATATATGTTCTTTAAAATCAAATTAAAGGTGTGTATATCAGTATCTCAGTATATATGGTCCCCAAATGGTATGTGATCCCAGGAAAAGTGAGATGAATGGCAAAAGAGAATATTCCTGTGGGGAAAGGGATGGGGTAAAATATGGAGCAGGAGAAGAAAGAAAAGAATGGGGAAAGAGAGAGAGAGATGACATTTGTTTTCTCAGAGGAAAAAGTTTTGTCCTTTGAGACTACTTAACATATTTATCTTATAAGGGGAGAGAAAAAAATTCCCACTAGATAGACTGAAAATTTGACAAAGGTCTGAGAAATAGGATCTTCTCAGGCTTTGTCTGTAGGTGGGTAAAGTCATAATAGCTGTGTTTTTCTTGGTTTTCTTTACATGAGAAAAACTGAGTAAGAATGCCTTACTGTGCATAATTGTGAGGATGTTCACTTCTTTGAGTCTTTTTGCACTGTATCTCAGTCAACTGAAAGGTCAATTTAGTTATTTTTCCCTCCCTCACATCCTATACTAAGGAAAGGAAAAAAAAAAACTCCAAAGCATGTAGACAGGTCTTTCAGATTTCAGTGAAAATAACATATGTTACCCATCAAAACAGCTTCCACCCATAGCAAGGAAGACATAGCCACAGAGTGACTGAGATTTTCCTTCCAACAGGCAGAGCTTTATCTCAGTCACAGAGCCACACAGTACTTTGCTTAGCAGAAACAACTGTCATGATTTCACTGTAAAGCATCCTCTGCTTTGGAACTGAAAGGAAACCTTTGATCTAACTGCATCTACCAAGTTATTATATAGATGATGAAGCATATTGACTGTAAAAATCACTAGGCTCAGCATTTGTTTGTTTGGCACAGAGCGCTCAGAAACTTTGGTTACATATTGTTTTGGTCAGATGTAGGTTTTGAATTCCCTTCATATTGCCTGATCAGTGCGCTGGGAAGACCACCAATCTTTTGGGTGGGCTCTGGAACAGAACCCTATTTCCCAATTTATTTAAATTCAGGGCATGAAATCCCTGTAACAAAACCACAAAAGCCCGTGGAGTTTCCAGACAGACTAGAGCCCCTTCTCAGTGGCTTTAGATGTATAGCATATAATGTTAACACCAAATATACAAATACGATTTCACAAGGACTTTATTTCTCCCCAAAATCAGGGATTAGCTAGGAAGACTGGCACCTCATATGTGTGCCTAACTGCAGATAAGCATGAGTTCAGCCCCATACTGTTCTAAAATTCATCAAATATTCAAACTGACTGGAATTCAGCTTCTACTCAAGCAACATGACAGCACAACACAGAAAGTTTGAACTCCCTCTTTCCCTGTGTGTACAGCAGACTGGATAAGCTAGTAACACGCATGGACATGCACATTGGCCTTATTCCATCAGCATACATCCCATAAGACAGAGGTCAAAGTCGGACAATAATCAGGGTGGAGAAGCTGGCTACGGGTTCATCCGTAGCATGGGGCTATGAGCTGGGTGGAACATCTGAGCTATCTGGCCAAAGAACCGTATGGGATGTGCACACCTCAGGATTACCATGGGTGTGTGGTGTGTGCACGTGCAGAGCAGAGGTCATGGAGCCTGGGGTGCTTTTGTCTTCACCTATGACCATGTTAAAACAAAAACTCTGGTCACCACGGTGGAAAAGACCAGAACCTTTCAGCTAGACGTTGTGAAGGACACAGACTGCAATTTCCAATGAGTCTGTCTCTAGGTCAGAATTGAGTAATGAATCACAGAAGAGCCATGAGAGATACTCAATTTTAATAACTAAATAGAAGCTGAGCACTCCAGAAAAAATTTTAACTCTAATTGTGGACGCATGGCATACTTGAATTTTGGCCCAACATTATTAAGAGCAAAGTGCTGCTGCTTCGGGCACTTATGGAAATAAAAAACTCAAGGCTAGTCACAACGAAGGTAATTTGTCTGTTTTAAAAGGCACCATCACCATTATTTTTTTTCCCAAACTGCTGCGTGAGGCAGCTTCTAGTTCAGTCCGACAGCAGGCTCCTTGCCTCATAGAGCACCTCTGGGTCCTGGAGGGTATGGCAGCACTGTAGTACTCCTGCTCCTGGGCAGGGCATCTCCCGGCAGAACTAACATTTCAACTGCTGAACAGCTTTTACTAATTGAGCTCTGCACACAAGCATTTGGTTTTAAGGGATAACGCTGTGGCTAGTTACATTGTCTACAAGTATGCAGAGCTTCTGTGCATTACCAGTGCTTCTCAAGAGGCCTATTAACTACTTTTAATATTTCAGCTTCTGACCTGTGTGTTAATGCGTTGTTATAATTGGAAAAGTCACTCTCCCTTACTCAGCAGTTTAGCTCCATGTGTGTGTTCCAAGTCCTACTTGCTGGTTTTATTGACACACATAACAAGTTTATTACTTCTCCTTTTGCTGGATACTATTATTGCCAAGTCTCAGTCATGCAATATTCAGTCTTCATGGGGAATGCACAAGCCAGAAAAGGACACATTCTGACTTTTCTGTCAAAGGTTGAGGTTGCCAGGCTGACAGATAACAAAATGAGGGGGGAGGAACGCATCCTTTCAATTGGAAAAATGTTGATCCGGTCCAAAAATCCTGTCAGCAGGGGCTGGCGGTGTGCTTTTCCTCAGTCCTCTCTCTGGCAATGGAGATCATGTTTTCACCATCACCACCCTATCTGGCCCTCCCTCAGTTATTTAAATCTGGAGTTGACTTTTTTTCTGCTTTCCAACTTTGTCCACAAAAACTTGAACAGGAACTGTTCCTGGGACAGTTAGGACATATTAATTTCTTCTGAAGCAAGGCCAGAGGTAGCAAACTGTTTTAGAGCATTCGGTTTTAACTGTACGTTTAGGACAAACATTGTTATCTTGAAAAAAAAGAGAGTAGGAAAAAAGATAAGAACAAGAGCAGCTATGAATATTTAGATTCAATAGGAAAAGTGGAGATTCCCTACCACTGTATAAAGAACAATAATTTGAAAAAAAGAGATAAATAAGAAGAAGCTCTTTTGATATAAAAAGTTATCACATCCCTAGAAAAGCTACTTGATACTTTCTCGTATGCCTTCATATTTGTTAGTAGTATTTTTCTTTTCTTTTTGTTATGATCTTTTTAGGACGAACACGGAACTACTTCAAAGTCAGCTCAAGGCTTTCAGCAGGATATGGAAAACTGAGTTTTCGATAATGGGAACTGATAGAAGACTCAGACTAGCACGTGGGAAGTCCTGCCATCCCAAGGGAAGGGAGGAGTGGTATGAAATGGAAGGAGCTGAGAAAAGAGTCTTGCATAGCCAGGTTTGTTGCTTCTGCTATTGCTTAGGAGAAGCAAGCCATAAAGGCAGTAACTGCCTGTAGGGTGTTCAGCACCAACAGAAGTTGCCACCCAACATGCCTCTGCACCTCCCTCAACCACTGCAGCAGCATATACATCTTTCCAAGACTCTGTTAGAAGCAAAAGTAGGCATAAAACTACCCCAGGCTCCTGTCTTCTTTGCCTACATCTAAAATTAGACGTGTTCTGCATTGTTGGAAATAGCTGGGCTCACAACAGGAATAAATCAATATATCCCAACTGTCCTTACTGAATACCCTTCATGGGCAATCACTTCCCCATCTCATTTTAGGGGTAACATTCTGGGAATAGCTCCCCATCAGTTTACTTTGCCATGTCGCAGCCTGTGATCTCTGTGAGCACCAGGTGTGCTCGTTCATGAAATCTATCTAGCTGAGACTAATTGTTTTTCGCTTTTTGATGGATTAGATTTTAGCTTTATTAGCTTCCTGAAGTGATTTGCCACATGCTCACGCACATGACTACTATCTCAGGAAATGAGCTAGTATATGAGAAGGGACATTCAGGCACCAGGGGAAGGAGAGATGGACTATGTCATCTTCAACTTACGTGAGTTTAAGCTATTACAGAACCACAGTGTAAGAGCTGTGGCTATTGGAGAAGGCTTTGAGCATGGCACACACCTGCATCACCATCTCCAAGTATATTATGTGGCTGTGAGTCTAGTCTGATAAATGTTATGCCTGAATAAAGATTATTAAGGGAAGGCAAGGCACAATTTTAAGCAATTAATTTCATGCCACGCTCAGCTACAGTGGTAAGAACCTCAAATAACACCCTGGGTTTCATTTCCTCCATGTGGTCATGGATTTTCCAGAACAGCTCAGCACCTTTGTGCGCAGCCTGTTCAAGCAGTTTGTTGCACTGAAATTCCACGACACTGACTGACACAGTGAGCTCCCTCAAATTCACCTTCCATTTGTGCAAATGTTGATTTGAAGTACTTGGTACTTGGTTGGTAAGTAATAAGCAAGCTCTCCAGTTTGCTGTGCCCATGCAAAAATGAGCCACATAAGCCCACAATATGAACAGACAAGTACTAGAGACTGAGTCATCATAATACGACTTCTCTTGTAAAAACACTGCAAATGTAGCCGAATAGCTTGTGGGAGAAAGCCATAGTATCTTCTGACTGTACAGTTTTGGCAATGATAAAAGAAAATATTCTGATATCCAGTGGGAATGTGGATGTCTGGTCTCAGATGTGACTGACTGAAGTGTTAATCAGTCCGTGCATTCTTTTAATGAGGAATTGCTTTTAAGTGTTGCTCGAGGAGTTAGAAAGACTGTGTTAGAGTCATTCATGTACCCAGATCCTGTGCATAGTAAATTTCGTGTGCAAGTACGTACCTTAGTATAAAGAATAAATCTGTTGGAAAACATTGTTATTGATTATGAGTGGCCTCGTTAACTAGAGACACTCCCAAACAGCAGCAGTTGATTCTGCAAGCCATGACAAATGGAACTACTATCAAAAAAGGTTACCAAAGTCAAAGCAGCAGGTGCTGATTTTAGAACAGTTGTCTTTTAATTTTTAGAATATTTTAGGTTTTTGCTAATATTCTGTATGTATGCTAGGTAACTTATCTTTGGGGTAGACGGGTAAAGTAAGATCACATGGTATTTCTAGATGCAGGTAAACAAAATAAGAAATGCTTATGCTTAATCTACCTAGTAAAACTTAAGAACAATTTAAAGGTTTGGTAGATTTTTAAAAAATATATTTTTGATATAGGAGCTATTTTTATTTTAACCATTTTAGTTAGCAGAGCAACACAGCAAAAATAAAAAGGAGAAACAAATATGTTCCAGTTTCTGCATTTTATAATAAGCGTTGCATCGGCTGCAGTATTTGTCCTGCTCCAGTATAAAAAGAATTATTTTAATCACCAAAAGATAGAAGGTTTTGGGTCTTGTTCCAGCTCCAGGGGTATCAGATGGGCATCTGCCTATTCCCCATTCTAAACTGTTGTACAGCAAAGACAAACAGCCTTTTTTCTGCACATATAGAAAAATGATAGTTGCTGCTGAGCCAGGTAGTAGTACATAGGTGAAATTATTAGTTGGAGATATGGGGTGCCCACCATATGCCCCCAGCTCTGTCTCAACACTGAGTAAAGACTTCTACAGTCAGATAGGGCATTTTCATCCGCCCGGGGACAGGGCCTGAATGCAGCAGGCTCTAACTGTGAAGAAGGTCTGGCTACGACATCTCCCTGAAGATTGGAAGTGGTGGCTTGATGCCAGGTGGAAAAGGTCAAGCAAGGCAGATGGCTTTGTGGGCAGTGACCCATCGCCAGGTGGAGGGCAGCAGTAAAAATGCCCTGCTGGCTGAAGCCCACTGCCAGGTGGTGACAGCTGTCAAGGGAGGGATGCTACTGGAGAATGGTCTTTTCCCACTCCCAGGTACGATGTTTCCAGTTAAGAGAAGCCCCCATCAGGCAGCTAGGTGTTTCATGCCTGTGAAATTATCATTGGGGTTTGGAAATATTTTCGTCCCCATTCTTAGTGGGTGAGGAAGTCCACACGCAGCTGACCACAGTCACTGACTCCCATTCTCATTTGGACCTTGTCATAGGCTTTCATCAGCTTTTTCACCCTAAAAAAGCCCTAGGCTCCAGGCCACCTTTCATGTCTGCAGGCCCACCTAGGCAGAAATGCATGTTTATGTGTCAACATTACACATGAATTTTCCAAAACCATTGTCCCTTTCCTTTTGGCAAAGGGCATCCTGCTCTCCCAATGGCTCCATGTTCTCCCTCACACATGTATCAGTCCTGCCAACTGCCCCACTAAACTTTCAGGTGTCCCTGCAAGTAAGGGACTGGTCCATCCTACCAGGGCTCGGGTGTATCACAGGCAGGGGAAGGGATATGATGAGAGATGTGGTTTTAAAGGCCAGTGTTGTTCCAGCTAGGCAGGGGTGAACTCATGTCCTTTCAGAGGTTGGGTTGCCAGCTTCCTCACTCCTTTACTGCCGTGGAGCATAACCAAAGAAGTGGGAAACTGGTTTCAGAGCCAGGCATTGATCTAAATATTGAGACCTAAGTGCCTGGGAGCCTTGACTGTGCTTTATTTTCTCTACAGTTTGCTGCATTGATGAAATTACGCTGTAAACAAGGAGAATTCATAAAGTCTATTTTTAGATACTTAACTTGGCATGTTCTAAATTTCTCCCAATTAAATGCCGGATGTGTCCTAATAGAGATGTTGTACGCTCAAAGGGAAAAATTATTAGGAAAAAACAGTCTTTAAAAGTACAGCAATAGAATACCGCACTGCACTGATGCAGGAGTCAATGCATCCTTGCATTTAATGTGTTACCAAACAAGCAGAAAGAGAAGCACAGAGAAGGCTAAACTGATCTATATTATCTTACATATTGTTTTAAAAAAGAAAAAAAAAATCCTGCAATTTGATTATGTGTAATTTCTGAAGCTCTAGGCTTCAAGCCTAGACAAAAAAATGTATAAATAACAAATTAGGGCAAATTCAGGTGTCATTTTCACTTTCTCTTGCTGGTCTGAAGATTAGCTGGCTAAGCAAAACACTTCTGTATCTCTGGGTAACAAAGCAGAATTTGGCTATTCTTCAGGACTGTGGGTGTTTAGTGTGGGTTTTAGTGACACATTCCTGTACATTTTAGAGGGAAACTGTCTTAGTGTGGGATGGACAGAAAGGGTTAAGAACCCATTGCTATTGTGTATGATATTATTTTATCTCTTTTTCATTTTCACTGTACAGCAAAAGACAGGTAGTTGTTCTGTTTTAGTTTGCTAATGAACTGAGCACTGCCATCTTGTGTCTTTTTTAGCAAGCACAAATATTCTTTACAATACTTCAAAGGGCTGGAATAAAAGGCATCCGTGAGGATCTGGCCTGAAGTTAACGTGCCGTCTCCATTATTTTGCCTCCATTTACATCTGCGGTCTTTAGGTGCGTGAACCTAAAAATACAGTGAATGAAGCTAAATGAAAAGTGTACTATAATCATATTATATAAAAATTTGACCTGTAATTGACCTGTGTAACTTGAATATGTATTCGGATTTGAATCTTTCTTCCCATATTTTTTCTAGGAAGGACAGAGATTAACAGTGTCATGTGAACTTCACAAGCTGAGGCCTCTAAATTCCTCTGCACAGTTCTGAGACTTTTTTCATAGACTCTCTGAACTCAAAATCTAGTATTTTTTTAAGTGTGTTGACTTGTGCGCTTGATGGTGGAAGTGATTCTGTGAAGATATCCCAGACTCAACCTCTTTCTAACAGCTGTTAATTCAAAGGCTGCTCTTCAAACTCCATGTTAGACAACAGCTATGAGGCAGGATCTTTTGAAACTCTCCAAGCTGAAAACAGAAACCGAAGACCCTTCACTGTCCACAGAGCTTTGCATGGTTCTCCAGTACAGGGAGAAATGCTAATGCAACTTAAATAAATCTTTCCTTTGAAAATCATATCAGTACAACATAGGTTAAAGAAAAGAGAAGGAAGGAAAACAGTCTGCTTTGCAGACTGCATTGTCTAGTGAGTCTAGAGAAGTTCTTAAGGAGAAGTGCCAACATAACACAACCCGCATTCACATTGATGCTGTTAGAGAAGCCAAAGCATATTAAAGGGTATCAAAGACCAACCATAAGCACACCACAGAATTTCTTTTCTCCAAGAGGCACTGATGATGCAAGAATGTCTGTAGAAATGTAGGTAAAAGTATGACAAGAGAACAGGATTGGTAAGGAGCCACTTCAGCATTTCATACTGAAGAAAAGCTGGATAATTCAGTAACCTATCACAGAAATACTATTTAAACTCAAAGACCAGAGCAACTGGGAACTCAGGCTGCCCTAAATGGCTTCTGCTTGGTCTCATTAGCAGGGCCATCATTAGCAAAGCCGTCAAAGCCAAATTTCTTAGTCTGCCACATTGTTTTGCCCTTGCAGCGTATTAAGGATCATCATGAGAGCAACCTAGCTGGAATACCACAGCAGGAAGCATAGGAACTCTCCCAGCCCTTAAAACTTCATCCCCTGGTTCAGAGTTGTCTGTATGAGCCCCAGGTAGGACTGGTGAGAAGCAGAGAGCCCCCAGCCAGTGCATTCCAATGGCTCAAAGAAACAGTTTTGTCCTCCAAAGGCTGGAAGCTAAGTGCTGAGAGCAATTACGGCACAGCCCAATAGCAGCAAGGCAGAGGGTGAGAGTAATTCAAAGTGGGGAGATGGAGCCTTCTCTGGCATCTCAGGTGATTTTTAGACCATCACAAAGCGTTGAGGCCATTGGCGCAAAAACCTGCTCATTGCCCACAGCCTGGAATAGCAATGGTGTTGTCCAGGACAGCAACAACACTACTTGCCTCTTGCCAGAAATAAAGTGTGTGTCACTGGATGACGAGGGACTTTTCCTCTGACTCAATGCCTGAGGGAAAACTTCCTTGACCAAAGTCCCTCACTCACAGTCCTTGAATCCAAGAACAGTGTCCTCACACCTGCACCCTTCCCGGCTCTCACGGGCCATGCCCAGGCTCACCCTGTAGACCACAAACAGCTCTATAGGCTGTCTCCCAGGAGAAGGCACTTTGTCTTTAGACAGAAAGCAGGGAGATAGAGGGCGCTCACCATGTTCACCTCGAAATCCTGTTCCTAGGGTTTCTGGAGAAAGGAAGGATCCACATGGCTGCATGGTAGAGTCATAAATCACATATTTATACACTGCAAGCAAATCAGCCCTGAAGAGCTTGCTACAGAGCTTTGTCAGTACCACAAGGCTTATAATATAAGCGTGCAATGCCTACAGGCTTCCCCTGCAGTGCAAATGCGTGTAACTGCCCACAGCATGGACATATTCACAGGCCCCTTCAGCCTGGGACACCCTCATTCAGCATGTGCTTGAAAACAACCTAAAAAGCAGCACTAACGTGAGCAGGTATGGCTGTTTCTCCTTCTTTGGTCCACCAGTTCTTCCCAGTGTCTCATAAATTTTCCACGACTCGTGAAAGATTTGCATGAAGCACATGCTAATGTATAGATATCAAAACGTATGGAGAGGAACGCTATTTGATCTCACTACAGTATGGTGATATGGCCATTAATAAGTCCTGGTGCTCTTTACAGGCTTGTTTCTCCATTGGTAAAATGGGCTTAATTTTTTTTTTTTTTGGTAAAGTACTTTAAAAGCCAGAGGTAAAAAACGTTGAGTGTTAAGACCTAGGAACTGTTAACAATCTTTTCGTGGCTCTGGTCAACAAAATGGAAATAAATTGCTTAGCTAGAAAGGATTATGAATAGTTTTATTAATGTTTGTAAAGCACTTTGAGGTACTCACATGCCCTGTGGAAACAAATATTGTATAAACATGCTGTTACTTAAGACCGCTCTACTCTGGGAAATGGCATGGGAGTGGTTTTTCCATATTTATTGTGACTCAGTGGTTCCAGGTAAAAATGCATTCATTTCACAAGTTAAAAAAAGAGAGTGTTTCTAACTGTCAGCCCTGTCAACACATCTTCAGAGTCGCAAGCCGAGCTATGTTTTCCTGGCTTGCTGATTAACACCAGCAGCAGTGATGTTACAGGCCAAACACTCTTTGCAGTTGCTTTCCATCCTATTCCGCAGGATTTCATGGGAGGATGTGAGGACTCTACTTGGAAATGAAGCGATGTACTCAGAGACGGTCAGTCACTGCTTATTTAACAATGCTATGGATGGTCTCCGTACGGATGACACAAGTAGGAGAACCTCCAGCTCGCCCTCCCCATTTTGTGCTGTTTGAGCAGAGTCAAATGTTACAAATGTTAAACACTTGTTTCGATTATTAAAGGCAGCATAGGAGATTCACATAGGAAATAAGTAGGTTGGGTATGAAGTACCATTTTCACATAGTCACTTTGCAGAATGCAATTTAAGGTATTTAACTACACAATTATTATTTGTCAAAATACCACAAGCTACTCATCTTCTCCCTGGCCTATAAACCTGTCAAAATGTCACTTCTCTTTTAGTGTGGCTTCTAACTACCAATATTTAGCATAGATAATTATGCCTCTTCAAATGCAAAGTCGTTCAGTTTTGTAAAGCATGATGCACGAAACAGTTCTACAAGCTGCTTTTGCTAGGTTGAGTTTCTGAGCTAGACTGATATATTGTGATCCTGCTGCATGACTTCTGGTGGTTTCATGAAAAGCACTGGGAGGGGAAAACAGCGTTGTATTGTATTTCTACTGTGTTTGGATTATGGCCCATGTGGGCTCTAACAGCCCCAGAAGCAAGCTGAAGCTGGCCTTGTGGCTATCTACACTACTCTGAATATGGCTTATGGAAAAGTTCCATTTTGTTTTACACTTGCAATAACATTATGCTTTGCATGTTATTTTTTGTTAGCTGAAAGGCATATGTTTTGACTTTTCCCATCAACG
This sequence comes from Struthio camelus, assembly GCF_040807025.1. NCBI lineage: Eukaryota > Metazoa > Chordata > Aves > Struthioniformes > Struthionidae > Struthio > Struthio camelus. The sequence goes on along the minus strand of NC_090942.1, from coordinate 189,647,039 downwards.
TAGGAGCAATGGCTTGTATTTTAAGTCATGAGGCAGAAAAGAAATAACAAAGTCAAAGCTTTCTTTCCAAACTGCACCTACACAACATTTTTATAAGCATTTTTTGCTGATTTGCATAATTGCTTTTTGCTATTTTTTGACAATTTTGCTAATTTTAATTACCCAATTTTTGCACAAATTTAACAATTTGTAAGGAGATTTTCAGAAAAAGTAATTTTCTCTACCAGGATGTTTAAAGCTGTAGCTATAGCCAAAAAGTGCTGATATACATAAAATGCATCAAACATTACCTTTTCCACTGGTCCATAGAAAATCCAATAAAATCAAGTAGCATAGAAAACTTTTTTGCAAGGTGTTCTGACATCTGAACAGTCAGTTTCATCATTCTATGGACTGATTGCAACTGTGTGATTACTTATGAATTGTTTACAACTGACTCATGTTGGATATTGTGTTAGTAGCCAACAGCCATCTCTTTTCAAACATTGCCTGCTGATGCACAACAAGCAGAAATTTGCTGTGGTAAAACAATCTGCAGAGTAAAAAGGTATCAGGACCTAGTGCTAGTGATAGAAAGTTATCTATCTCATTATTTGCTGGACTCCAGATGCAGGCTAATAAGAACTAAATACTAAAAACATGTATTGTTTTTCTAATAGCAAAGTTGCAATTTGTGAGAAATGAGCAATATAAAATTGAATAGCTGTATATTTTACTAGCAGACCTATCAGCAACTCATCTCATATTATATTAATTTCTATTATGATTACAAAAGCAAGCTCCTCCATAAGGCCGAAACATAAATAAAGCATGGCAAAATGGTAACAAAAAACCACAAAACTTCCAATGGACACAATTCTGGAAATATAATTTATTTGACAGTCAAGTAAATTCTGTTCATGTGAAGGGAAAGTCTCTTAAGCATGAACTGGCTATCGTTATTCAATTTTATTTAGCTAATGAGAACAGTATTTAAAAAAAAAAACAACCCTAAACTAATGCTTACGTGCTGTTTCAGGCTGGTCCCAGTCTGCCTATCTGAAGATACCTCGAGGGATAGCTTTTTCTTCTGGATACCTCTGGAGGCACCTTGCTTTGCCCAGTGGCTATAAAGAGAATGTAAGCACCCTCTTAGGAAGGACTACTTCATCAAGCACATCAAATTTAGGTGCCAATGGGTTTGTGAGTTAGGCAGGCTAGATCCCACTGTAAATATATAAACTTGGCATTAAAAAGCTGTTTATTCATGCAAATTAATTCTTCGGGTTCTGTGCTGAGGAGTAAGCATGCCCATTTGAAAGCTGGCCCTGGTGGCCATAGTTCCTTCTGTGAGTACTCAGTATTTTCTATTCTCAATGAAATAAATAGGAGAAGGAGCCCTACTGCACTACAGAGGGCTGGAGCTCCATGTCCTTGCTGCCAATGTGGTTGTGTAAGGGAGTGAAGCCCCCCCCCCCCCGAGATGACACTCCTGAGCAAGGGGGAGTAGCCCCATCCCAAAGCTGGCAAAACTGCCCTTTTCAGCATGCCCTTTCATGATGGAAAGTGCAAAGGCACAGTACATCAAGCATCACAGAAAGATGGTTATATGTCAGAATGAGAACATCATGTCAGAGAATTCTACATTTAATTTTGTGGGATGGGACATTGCCCATATTGATCATTGCAGGCAGGACAGAAATTAAATTAGCCCATGGGGACACTTCAGCTCGCAGTAGAGACCTCACTAATATCCGACAGCCTCGCAAAGCATGTAGTCATCCTTGTTAGCTGCAGCATGCCAATGCCAGCTCAGGCTTGGGCACAGGTTCGCTATCCTAAAGTGCAGGTGAGTCAGTTCAGGAATCACTAGTTGTCCCTCTCCTAAATCCCTATGCTTAGAAAATGCTGAGCATATTGAAGATGCCATCACGTTCAAACAGAGCTAATACTGAACTATTGCTATTAAAAAAGAAAGAGCACTGCTTTTGCCTAGCAGCAGGTAGGTAATTTTAGAAAAGGAAATATTTCTTAAAGAAATCATCTATTCAAGAATGATGTATGCTGAAAGTTATACTCCCCTGCTAATTTTTTTATTTTTGTTCACAGAGTGCCTATAGATGTTGTCTTAGTCTTAGTGACACACCATACTACACGCAGAAGAGTCAGACATAACGGCGATTATCTTGTGGATAACCTCTTGTTTCTCTTGGAAATGTTTCAAGGATGAAGTAACGGTAACCACAATGAAAAAAAGTCAAATAAACAATACAGTATTATGGCAACTGATTACATCTTGTTCAAAAAACATTAAGGGTTCTGCTCTGTCTTCTTTTTCTTTCTTTTTTTTTTTTTACTTACACGTATATTTTTCCCCAAACCCCTCCTTCCCCATCTTCCTGCTGGGATTCTTGTGCAAAGCAGAATAGATAAATTAACTGCACAGTACTGTTCCCAAAGGATATCAAAAATGTAGGATATACACTGGTTTCAAGGCTGCTAGTCAAGTAGTGCATTTGACTGTGAAATTAAATATGGCCCTGGGGATTCCTTTTGTGGTCGCATAGAGGAGTAGGGTAAACTTCGATATATAATATGTAGCAGTCCTAGCAGGGTGATCACAAAGTTGGTAGTTTACATAAATTAATGGTTATCCGAGTGAAAAAAAGATTGTCATAATCATGCAGTGATCACTGATCACTCACGTAAGTTCTCAGATTATTTTTGGTTGCTAATTAAATTTTTGTTTATAGTGATAATACGTAACAGAAAAAAGAGAAAATATACATAAAATTATATATAATATAATATAATATTAGGGAACGTGAAAATTAAATTGCACCAAGAATGAGATCATGTTTGGAAATAGCCGAGCAAATATTAACGTCGAGGTTGACTAATACCATATACTACCACATATTATTTGGCCTCAAGTACACATTCGCTTCCAAAATCCTAGAATTTACACACATATTTATAAATAAGCATTTAGGCTGAAACTATTTGAGACGGGAAAGCAAAAGCTCTATTTTAGAATACTTCATGCAAAAATGCTCATCTAGACACTACATTTCTTTAAAGTCAAGGCTGTCCTAGTTAAATGCTTCCACAAGGCAGTATGGCATGAATCAATTTTTCAGGCAGGTAAATCACAAACCAGAAAGCAAATAGAGCTAAATTGTCCTGAAACTTTTGCCTCTGGACCAACTGGCTGTGAAACACAAGTGTCACAAGTTTGCACTGGATTACACCAAGTAGCAGACTTTACTGGCTTCAGTTTCTGGTGAGACTGAAAGTCTATTTTTATGCCAGGAGTACCGTGCAGACTCCGGGTGACATATGCATGGCTCATGGTATCAAGGTCTGAACTCAGAGGTAGACACAACCAGTAGACCCAGACCAGCTGAAGAAAAACCATTTATGGCTGCTGCCACCACCGCTGCAGGAGTCACCATCCGCCAACTGCTTTATATCTGATAGTGCTTGAACATTGCCAGCCGAGCTAGAATTTGTACCTTTATCTCTATCACGAGACAGAAGAATGTTCTGCATATTTTCTGTAGGAATTTCATTTTTGCCTTTGGAGTTTAAAAGTCTAAGTTTCGGGTCTATCTCTCACTGGATTTGTTTGTGTAAATATATATATATATATAAAATGTGGCAGAATATGGTCCTAAGACTGTCTTTATGCTTTTAATTTTGACATGAGTGTTGGAGTAAGCAATACAGGGAAAATCAGCCTTCTTTAATACTGTACTTGTGAAGAAAGAAAAGGAGGGGTAGGGGTAAGAGAGAAGGCAGGGAGGAGAGGAGAGGAGAAGAAAGAGAAGAAAAAAAGAGAAGAGAAGAGAGATTAAAAATAGGGACATTTTTAGTTAATCAGTTTTGAATGGCAGCATCTTAAAAAAGAATAAATTATTTGAATGCTTTCTTTCATTTATGTTTAAATCAAATTTCACTTAGAGCAGCAGATTTCTGTATTACTAATATTTTGCTACAGGGCTTGCCACTAAACCAAGGGCTGCTTTCCAGTAGACCCCTCACTTTGCCACAAATTGCACAACAACACAGGCAAACATAAATAATGCATCTGGAAATACATGACATATTTAAAACCTGCAATCAGAGAGAGCACAATGGGGAGCCAAGAACTCTGGTACAGGATCTACTGCATTTATATAGCATGGCCCCTTTGCCCCTGAATACAATCTGCTTGGTACACGCTAGAAAACCTCACTGGGCCAGCACTTCATTCCTGATTGTCCTTGGCAGGGATCCAGGTTTAACCATGCTGGCTTCAGTCAGAGAGATGACTTAGGGAATGAGGGAAGATGGACAAATGCATCCATTGGTCTGAAGGCCAAAAACATCTGTTGGAGTCATGGAGTTGCTGGTTGGCTGAGTTCACAAAAAGAAAGCCCCGCTGGGACTTGGTACCCAGCTCTTTCTAGTTTTGAGAGTTGTCCTTGGATACCGCAGCGTTTTGCTACCTAGGGCAGGAGAAAGTCAAACGAACCGAGAAATTCAGTCTTCAGTCTTATTAGTGCGGTGTGACAGAGCCTGAGTGCTCTTGGCGAAATATCAAATAGATGTCAAAATATGGAACTATTTAAGAAATCCGCAGGGTCACATTCAGCCCAAAAGCTGAGCTAAATCTACTAAATTAAAGGTTTGAAATGTGCAGAGATTTGTAGTGCATCCATTTGGGAAGGAGTGAGTGTGGATATTGAAGTGATGGACAGCAGTACAAGCGCAGCAGATAGACAAAAGGTGTCGCTTTTCTTTTGAAGTAACAGGACTGAAAAAGTTTGAAAATCAAGATTAAAAAGGAAGACATATCCTGTGTTAGGCAATCCTAAAAGGCTGTATCTTTAATGCCACAGTTCCTTTATCCTTGACGCTTGCTAAACATTTGATGTGGTGGTATTTGGTAATAGTACAATGCCAGTTTCATTCATGTCATCATCTTTTGGAAACAATGAGTCGTATTGGAATAACCTGCTATTCCACATATTTCTGTACTAAATAATGCTTAGAAATAGCTTTCTTTTCAACTTCTAGATCAGTCAAATCTTAAAAAGCAATGCTTTAAACAATTAAACTGAAAAGCTGCAGCCTGTGACCCTGTACCAAACCTTACGACTGAATTTAGCTCCTCTCTCTGATGACTAAGGAGTTGCAATAAGCATTGTGCTTGTGGTATAAATACGATTTCCTAGCAGTCTGCTGTATCTGACTCATCACAAACACTAGGCTATAGATGAGTGAAAAATCTTTCCCTTCATTTTGTACTTCTCATAGCTGAGCATGAGGCACAGAACCTTTTAATGACCATTCCCTGGTCCGAAGCCTATTGAAATCAGTGGGAGTCCTTCTGCTGAACTGCTTAGTTCTGGATGGGACCCATCACTTTTTTCACATTTAACAATGAAGGTTAAAAGCTGTCTCCTTCCATTACTAGACTCAAAGTATAGCATTGCTTTCTTATCCTTATCACTGTAATTGCTATTGTATTGGAAGTCAGGAGCCCCGTTTGCCTAGGCACTGTGGGAAATAAATAGGCAGATATATATAGTAAAAGTCCGATCCTGTAAAAATATTGTCACGTGTCAAACTGAAAGCCATATGTTCAGCATGTGCACAAGGGTTGCAGACTTTAAACAAAAGCAAGACTTCATGTACTTTTTATGTATGTATCCTAAAATCTGTCAATCAAAGAATAACATCACATCTAGTTGACTGAGTTACATTCTTTACTAGTTGGTTTATTAGATATGGTTTAAAAGCAGTTGAAATGTCAAAACTGTGAGAGTTTTTTTTTGCTTTGCATTTGACTAGCTGTTGACTAACTTGGTAATCTTCAGCATCTGTTGTCATTCAAACTTGAACTCTTAAATTAAGAGAGTGAATTTAGGAACTCAGAATTATGGACTATCATCAAATATACACTTTCTCCCTGTGCCTGAATTTTCACTTCTGTAGAAGTGGAACTACTTCTTAGTACCACAGAATTAAAAGTTTTATGAGACATTCAGCAAGAATTTTCAAATGTTTCTATATAAATTCTTTTATTATTACAATATGTCATTTTGTTCACAGACATATATTCTTATCAAATCTTTACTCTCGTGCTATGTCATGGGCAATTATAGTGAATTGCCCAGTAAGTTTTAGAAGAGCAGTTAAGAATTCTTCTTACACATTTATTTCAGGGAGAGGGCAGAAATAGGAGATACTGCCCACCTTTTGTAAATTTACTATTTTTTTAACAAATATATGGAGAAACAATCCTATTTTACTAAGTCTCTGGCTAAATATTTACATAGTGAGTTATTAATTCAACAGCAATTTTTAAAGCTACCATCCGTTTTATGTCTGTAAGATGTCTCATAAGAATTATAGTCTTAACTCCTGAAACATTTATTGAAGCAACACTATGTTTTGCCTGGGTAAGAACTCAGTAATGACTTCAGCATATAATTCATATTATTTAAGTCATATGCAACATCCATATTTTAAGCAGTAAGTCAACTCTTTCAGATTGTATCAATGCTGTGTTGTATAACCTTGTGGCAGGAATAGAAGCAGTTTTTGTTTGAAGCTGCCATTTAAATTCTCACCAGAGAGAAAGAAAGTAGTAATTTATCCATGGAAATAAGATGTTTCTGCAGATTACAAAATAACCATTATTTATAGTTAACTGTATCCAGAACCTTTACTAAACTCGATGTGAACTTGTACAGTTCTTCCAAAGAATCTTGTATGATAGCCATAGCCATAATCTGGGGAACTGCATGCCAGTATTTAGTACCAGTAGGGTATACTTTGTCTCTTACTATTTATCAATTATGTTTATAATGCTTAAGTAGCCAGTGAATACAAGAAGACACTAATTGCATTCTTAAGAAATGAGCCTTTTGAATTGTAATATACTGGACTGCGGAGCCTGCTGGCAGCCCGATAAGCAAGGAATGAAATGAAGATCAAAGAAGAGCTTAAAGTGGTGGTGTACAATCACTAAGAATCTCTATGCAAATCAAAAGCATGCAATAGTTACTATCAACATTGCTTTTTCACATATTGAAAAACAACAGACTGCACCTTCATTCTATCAAAAACAAAGTCCATATCTTTTTTGGGTCCTGGATTCTTAGATCAAGACCTTCATCTTTGATAAATATCTGCAGAGGCACCACAGGTGGTTGTTAACTGGAACAGATACATTATTTTGAGGGTGGACATGTCTGTGTGCATGTGCATCTTTTTCCAGAGCCCGGATTCAAAAAAAGCCAGCTGCACTTGAGAGTTAAGTCAATGATACAAGGAAAGATAAGTTCCTGTAAAAAAAGATTACATCAGGCTTTCATTTTTAACACGACCATGATTTCATCACTCTGCGGTTGGCTAGACAGATCACTAACATTTCAGGTAATTAACACTGTTTTTGTCACTTCGTGAAATTGTTTGCAAATCTATATTTACATAATTGCCTCTCCAAACTGCAACAAACTCTGGCACAGGCATGCGTCACAGAACGAGCTGTTTTTAGACCCATTCATTGTCTGACCTCTCTGACTGTAGTGAAATACAAGGTTTTACCTTCATCATCGTAATTAGCTGACCCATGTTGTGTTTTTTTACAAGCTTGAAAACAATTAGCTACTGTTTCCCAGTAACCAATATTTAACTCTAGAACTGACATGCACATTGCAAAAGAGATTCCATTCTGAACTTCAGAATAACGTTCATCTCAATATGTATCTGTTTTCTACACTTGTTCGCAATACCAAATTTATATCTACATAATGTCAAAGAACTAAGCCAATACATTTAATCCTGGTGCTACTGCAATCTGCCGATGGGGCATTAAATCAAGGATCAAGGCATTACTTAGGTGCTCGGCTTTACTTTTACTTGAATAATGACTGCATTTTTATTCAAAGAGAGACACTCAACAGTGAGGCACTATATATTTACAGCATTGAGGCTCAGCCCTCTCAAGGCCTGTAGACAAGTGCTCTGAAGCCCTGGACTCCACAGTGAGACGGTCAACATGGAAAGTACAACATTGGAAAGATTAAAGTTATCTCATCTAGGAAACTGCCTGTAGTGTCTCCTATTACGAATGTGAGCTTTTCATGTTTTCATTTTAAAATCTAATGTTAACCCTGAAATCATGTTCTTCTTGCAACCCTAATGCTTCCTTTAAAGCAGCTATAGATAGGAAATTTGAACCTGTGCCTACTGCTTCTATGTGCAGTGAACATTAAACTGTGAGAAAACAGAGACACCTGAAAACAGGCATTGTAAGAAGCAAAAAAATAAACATGCTTTCAGTCTTTCTGTTGGTAGTGTAATAGGTAACAGTCATATGGCACCAAACTTAATCCACCTTAATGGGTTTTCACTGATGGGCCAGTCGTGTTTGTGAACATCTCTCTCTCTCTCAGAAATCCCTGGCCGTCTTTCCATTACCAGTAGCAGAAGATACATGGACTCCTTCAGTAGATAATTAGCTTTTGATTGCTTCTTTATTTTATAGCTGTTTGTTGCAAATTTGCCAAGTGTTTACCAAAAACACTTTTTAGATATGCAAAATCTCTAACTTTCAATGGCAAAGCAAGATGTTTGTAGGCATTTCGGTACTGTCTCATCCCTTCCCCACCACCCTTGCACTTCTTTTTCAGGCACTGCTGGAATGTCTGAAGGGACCACAGATTATCAGACCCAGCCCAGCCTGTTTGCTCTGCTCCCCTCACTATGGGGAAAATATTTATAATGAGACTCAGGTGTGCAGCAAGGCAGAATGTATATGAGTATTTGCCACATTGCTATTAAACTTTTTCTCCATCACCAGCTGCAAGGGGGCCCAGAGGAAAGGCCATTGAGGGGGTAAACGACACATCTGCTTATTTGTTCATCGTGTTCAGTATGTCAGCTGTTCAGAGAACTTTCTCAATCCACTTAAGCAATGGTCAGCCTGCTTCCCGAAACTAGCCTCACGGCTGGTAGTGATGCAGGCATGTATCAGAAATTTGTTTTAGAAAACAAACCAAGTAAACAGTTATAGTTCGATGTAAGTTACAGAGCTACTTCCCTTTGAAGCCTTATCATTCCTTTGTTGTTTTTTTTCTCTCTGATTTTATCTGGGAGGGAAAGGAGTGAGGAGGCATTAAGGTCAGGGAAAGGGGGTCATCTATTTTGAGGGGCATGAATCAGCCATGCATGGACATGGACAAAACAGTAAGTTTTAACTTCGTAATAAGTGACATTAAATTCCTGACTATACTGATAGATGTGTAGCTACTTCTCATGTAAAATGGGAGATTAAAAAAAAAAAGAAAAAAATCGACACAAGACTAAAAAGAAGAAACAAACTTAGAAGAAATCCATAAATAATCCATAAACACGATCCATCACTAAAAGCTCGAGTGTATTGCACACACATAGATATTTAGAGGCATTTGAGGTTCCCTGTAGTGCCCTGCCTGGACTCCATCTGCTGGTCCACAGTAGACTTTGTATCCTACCTCCCAGGCCTGCTTGGGTGTCTCAGACACTACAGGGTGTCTATGTTTAGGCAGCTGAATCCCTAAGCCACAAGCGTTTGGTGTTCAAGTCCAGACTGTAGACACCTAAATATACTTACTAAATGTAAGTGTCTTCATGTGAGCCAGGTCTCTTAGCTCCCGTGATAGTTGGTGGAGACACTAGTCTCCTCTCGATATGGGCAGAGGAGTCTGGAGAGCTATCCCACGCTCCCTCAAACAGACCCAACATCCGGCCAGCTGAGTTTTGGGACTCAGAGGACTGAGTCTATTTTTTTGAGAGTCGCAGTCCAGATTGCATGGATGGGGCTGACGAGCTCTCTTTTGACTGTAACGGCAGCTTGACTCATGGCTTAGAGGTCAGTGTGTAGATCCTAGATGTGTCTACAATCAAGAACTGAATCCCATCCCAAAAAACCCACTCGGTTGCTGTGAGTAACTGTTAATGACAAAGAAGGTTTCAGACTGCAACCTTTATTCCATATGCTCACTTTTTTCTGAAGTTCAGACACTGATTGTGATGAGCTGGGCTTTTCACGAGGTCTTTTTAGCTATTGCTTGACAATTATATGCTTGAGTGGCTTTGTAACATGCCATAGAAGTAAAGCTTGGCAAGAGGAAACTCTTCTTTGTAGAGGGGCAAAGGGGCCAGGATGGCATGAGGGGTCCATAAATAAATGCTCTACTGAAAGATCCTTGAGTCAAACACAGCAAAGCCAATGAAGAAGAAGCACCCTGTACAGCACAGTGGCACAGCAGCTCAGGAGGTATTTGTTTCAGCCTCCATTAGCAGGTATCTTACAGAGCTGACACTGGAGATTAAAAGTGTTCTTTTAATCCAAACAGAGAAACAACGGCTGAAACATGTTTTCCACACTAAGAATTCCTTCCTCAAACTTCTCCACAGGCACTGTTGCTTTTTTTGGCATTCAGGTGGCCAGCTATCTAGTGCAGCACTTCATTTCTGCACTTCTCATATAGCACCCATTCTGCAAGACCGTATAAACGCTCTCTTTACTAACATCCATTCCCTATCGCTCCATCATGTCTGAGAGACTGCTTTTCTAAAAATAAGATCTATTAAAAAAACAAAAGTTGAAGTACTAACCCATAACCCAAAGTGGAAAATGTTTGCCACTAACTGAAAGTAAATTCAAACTATCTTCTTATGTCCTCCCAATTGCAGGACAAGTTCTACACATTAAAGAGGAGTAGCAGCAGCATTAGGAGCAGCTTAACAGGAAAATAAATGGGAGAATAAAAAGAAAACTTTCTCCAGAGCCCCTGCACTGCCATATTAGTTTGCCAATTAGAAAGGCAAACGGGCTGTAGGGTGAATTCTCTGTTTGGTCTATGTCATGTTCCCTTATGCCACCATCCTCAACTCAGACACTTGAACCCCTTGGTTCCCAGGGCTGCCAGACCCGGGCTGCCTGTCTACAGTCAAGACGGAGAAGTGGTCGTAAAGCCTACTGGAGGCACCTGCAGAATTCACTTAAACGTAGCTCAACAGGATACCTCATGTTAGTTGACAAATATAGCTGTGATGGTTTGCAGTACCTGCTGCTAAAAGGTGGTCAATGTGTACTGTTAAATATGAACAAAGGAAAAAAAAATGGTAAGTAGTTAAGAATAATGGGTTTTTTTCTTGTTTTATTTACTAGATAATCAGTTTATATGGTTCATATGTCAATGTAGCCCCCTGAAATTAGTGTGAATACTAACATTCAACACCTGCTTATGGACAACAAAATAAATAAAAGAATTTCAGCAGTCTCTGAAATTTCTCTAAAAATCCATCATTCCATCAGTCCAAGCACAAACATAATGATATCTGGGAAAAAAAAAAATCATAAGATAATATTTTCTCCCACTATACATATTTTACAGTTTTCCTAGTTACCAGTTCTTGTGCTCTTGCCTTTCTTTACCATGATGAACTTTTGCCTTGTGAATGCCTTCATCAGCTCTGGTAAATTTAATGCACTTTTCACATAATTTGACAATATTCCCAATACCTATTTACTTAATCTGTTTTCATTTTCTCCTTTTTTGGATTAAGGTGACTTTAAATGGAAAGTTTACAAATGTTATTTTATAATGGGGGCAGGAAATTTTAGTTTTTTTACACAGCATTTGAAAATACCTTAAATTTCACATTTGAAAAGACACCACCCACAGGAAAAAATAGCTAAGGGTGAACGTTTTAATAAGCAAATAGAAAATACTTTTCAGATTGGACTGGGACTATTCTGCAAGCCCTGTAGGCTCTAAATCTATTTACAGACAGCTGCTGCCATTAGCACTTCTGCTAAGAAATCCTTTCTCTAAATATTCACAAAAAAAGAAAAAAAAAAAGAATACAAATTAGAGGGCAAACAGCCAAAATCAAATTTGGAATATGATTTGACCAAAGTTTCCTGGAAAAAATGTATATGACATGCATTCAACTTCATTCAAAACTGTGTCCATGCACAGAGGCCCATGACCATTGAAGGGGTTGCTTTGACTTTTATTTCCTACCATAAGTAATCTAGTCTATTAGAAAGGGTAGTTTTAAGACGTATCTATTTTAAGATGACCGTTTTGCCATGAGGCTCCTTCTGTGCCTCAATTTGCCTAATTGAGGTCACTCAGGCACAGAAGGAGAACCAGGCTGTCAGTGTCAATGCTGTGCTAGAGCACCCACATCCCGCCTCAGTACTGGGCTGCACACGAGTACAGAGGGAGAGCAGTCTCTGAAAAAATGTTGTAGAAAACATTTTTTTTGCATTCTAGTTTGAAGAAGCATATGTAAAAGTGCCACATTTTAGGAGTACCTGTACTACGATACTGCTTTCACTTTTCATTTGTCTGGATAAAATCAGAGACAGGGTATCAACTTCTACTATCATCCATTGAAAGAGTATAAAATGAGGCTCTGAATTAGGTTTTTAGTGGCAAATCCATTTTTTAACTCCCTAGACAGAATCATCCAAAGTGCAGAAAACTCTAGTCTTGCTCCGAGTTCAAGAAAACAGCTTAAACACTTCAAGCTGATTTGAATTCCTTGTTTGGTCAATGCTGAAGCACCCAGCAATTTTCAGAATGAAGCAGAATTTCAGCAGAATCGCCTCTGCTGAAAAGGAGGTACATAATAGCATATAATAGTGAATACCTAGGAAATTAGTAGTTATTTTGATACTACATCTGTTTTAGAACAAGTTTTCCACAACTGCCTGTGTCAGTATTTGCTCTGAATACCACGTGCAGCGTTCAGTCAGGCCTATGTAGATGCATTAGCATTAAACTGGAGAGATGAATGTCGTCTCCATGTTTTGTTTCTCCTATTTCATCTGTCTGCGCATGCTTATTGAATATATACAGTGAATTTCTGACAGTTATGTTCAAAATATCAAAAGTCTTACAGCAACAAGTTTGCACTGAATTTCAAACTACAGGCTAGCTAGGTTTGCACTGCTGCTAGCACATCTTCCAGCACACAGATGCAATTGCTGAGAGTTAGATGTGGCTACACAGTCGGATATTGGCTTCTTCCCTATCAATAGCCAAGCCTCTATTTCTTCCTAGAAATTACTGTTAACTCTCTGAATTAAATATTTTTTTAGCTATGCTTAATACCATGAGAAAAAACAGAAAGTGAATAGAAAAGGCTTTTTAAGGAAACAGGATCTGACTAGTCTCAGCAAAGTTTTACGCGTTGTTTAAAAATACAGCTTTTTGAATTGAAAAAAAAAAAAAACATTCAAAGCACCTCTGCTAATAGTTTGCTGCCTGGTTTGAGGCAGCTTAACCTTAAGGTGTGGCAGGCTCTGGAAACTTACTGTGACTCACTGAGTAATAACCAGCTACAACATAAAACATCAGCCCACACACAATTTTCCAACCTCATTCTGTAAATCTTTCACTTGAAAAGAAAAATAAAACAATTATCTTATTTAGTCTGTTTTTAATCTTCGTGACAAAAAGTAATATACTTAAGGAATATTATTCTTTCTTGAAAACATATTACAGTATCAAAGAATATGGAAAGTGTATCTTTGAAAAACTTATTTTAAAATTTACAATTCATTTCTTCATCTAAAATTTATTTTAAAGTGAAGTATAACATCTGTGATATAACTTGAAAATATCAGCATGGAAAAATAAATTGTAATATCTATGACACTATTATTAGTGGCAATAAAGCAAGAATGGGATGTAGACAACTCTAAATTCAAAAAATATAGAAAATATAATGCATAGTCTCTTCATCCTTCCAGACAGTGTAAGGATTATATTAAACCGTCAAGTGAATAATCCTTGTTCGCAGAAATATTTCTAATGATCCAAGATCGAGGACCAAATGAAGACTGCCATGAGCCTTTCATGGTTTCACCTCACCTAAGGTTCCTTTTCCCAGAGGGAAACCAGAACGTCTGAGGAGAGAAAGAAGGTGGAAGAAACACAAGAAAGGTGATAGCATCCCAAAATGGGCTCAAAACGTGTCTGGATGCACTCTTGGATCCGGGAACTGCAAAGTGCTCCTTAAGGTCTCTAATCGAGTCTTAGGCAATGGGTCTACATCGACAGACACACACGTCCTGCATCCGTACGTCCATACATGAGTATGGATCCTACGACCACTCGCATCTAGAAGTGTTCTCTATTTACAAGAATGCAACCACAGAGCTACTGGCAATGGGTGAGGTAGGCTCTACTTTTAACAAGATCGTTTCATTATTTGTCACTGAGAAACACTGCAGTTTTTCTGAAATTGTTTCTTTGCTTTGGCATAGACACAAAGGAAAAAAAAAGGTCAATGATCGAGTTTTAATTTGTCCTGGTATTGCACTTCCTACAGCTTTCTCCTTGGGCAAAGGTCCTTAAAAAAATTAGCCGTTATCACAAAGGCAAATTTAAATTGATTCACACCTCCAGACAGACGAAATCAACCTGCATTGCTGCCAGTGAATGTTTAAAGCAAGCAAAATCACTTCATATCAGAACCCATAGCCAGAGGCTTCCCCTCTGTCCCACCGTGTCCCTGCACAGCCCCACAGACTTGAGCACGGCAGCAACATTTCCCACCAAACCCTTTGGCAGGCTGCCCTCAAGGCTGCCAGCCCCCGGAGACCTCCGCAAGGCTGGCGAGCTGGGGCTTGAGGACAGCCAAGGACTGGCTTCAGGGTGCAACCTTCGCTCTCGCACCTGCTCTAAATGTCATTGCCGGAAAGACAACGCTGTTCAGAGCCAGGGGAAGATGAGGACAGACAGGGAATGGCACCACAGCTGACGGCATGTGTAGTGAGAAAGGACTAGGGAAATGATGAATGGATGTCTCCCAAAGAAGAATTCTTTTGGCAGCACCAGGGCCACCCCTGCTATCGAGAACTAAGCTCTTAGGAGCGACTGTGAAACTCTTCTCAGTGAATTTGGCTGTCCCCGAACATATTTCTTTTGAAAATCCTTTGGGTATAGTCTGCTATAGCGTTCTCTAGGTCCTTTCCAGATGCCAGGATGAATGCAATCACTTCCAATTCTCACCCTCTTATCTCTTGTCTCCCATCATCCTATTCCAGCGTTTAGCTGAACAAGTTTGAGTGACTTCCTTTCAGGCAGGAGCCATCCCGCTCCTGGCATTCGTGACGGACAAGTCCTTGATTCCCGCATTAGACGAATTCTTCTCCTGGATTACACCAAATGGAAGGGATTAATCAGTGGCAGAAAAAAAAAATGCAATGCTGTCCACAAAGTTAAACTTCTTTTAAAAAATAGGAGATTTTGAAGTCCAACATCAACTGCCTAATTTTGGTAGGAAGCATGAGGTTAGTCCAAAGAGAAGAAGCAGTGAACCATATATTTGTGGCATTCAAATTGGTGATATAGTCATGTAACTCCAAAACAGGAATAATTCACACTGCCAAAAGCTACAGAATCATGTGCAATCCAGACGATGGATAGAGGTGCACAGGCACAGTGGGTTGATCATTTCTAACGCTTGCTCCGCTGTATGCTAAGTGTATAAGTAAAGTACAATTGGAGCCTGGCAGTTTTTGGAAAGAAATGCAAAGACAATGTTTGTCAATGTACAAAAGGGTAAATATCAAATACACCAAGCAAATACACTGATCCTTTTAAGGCCAGCGTTTTTCAGAAGTCACCAGAGTTTTTCTAGCTGTATGTTAAAATCACTGGTGAAATTATATGCCTAATTTAAACACGTAAGCCTTGCCTTTGCATGTGTGAATCAGGTAACTGCATGTGCAGAGCCCCTGCACTAGCGACCAGGCCACACAGGCAGTCAGCCTATGTCTGTAATTACTTCAACAACACAAACATATTCTGCACAGACTGTATTTTGTCCTTTGGTATTTACTACGTGAGTGCTAAATGATAAAAGAAATGCAAAAAAACAGAAAGGAGTAGTTTTCCAAGCGTGTGGAATGACTCATATAAGACTTTACAGGATCAGGGCCCAAAGGCAGGAAATAATGTTCTATTTTGTTTTTAAATTAAAAAAAAAGCCATTCTAAATTTGTAGATGGCACAGGGTTTTTCTCTCTTCAGCGTCTCACACATGTGTTGTTTGTGGCCATCTTGAACGCCTACAGCTCCAGAGACACTGTAATTTACCCCAACCCATGTGATGCAGCATGTGCTTTCCTCTGCCAAACGAGAGATGTCTTTTCCGTACAGCAGTTTCCTAGCAGTATATTCCACACGCATTTAAAGCCCTTTGTAGGTGCAGTAGAAGTATGGTTGGCCGGTACAACAGGAAAGCAATTAATCTGGATAGTTTGTATGCCTGTAATTCCTAGATAAATTTAATATAAAGTCTACACAAACACTGTTAGGAATAAAGCCAAGGCATCTCTGCATGCTTATATAAAAATACTCCATTACGTTCGCAGACACTAATACATTAAAAAGTAATAAAAAGAATAGCCAACATAGACTGCATAAATGCTTAAGAGAATCAAAAATGTTATCGAAATGAAAATTGCTTTGACAGAACATTGTAAAGAGCCTCAAGGACATAAGGCAATGATCACAGGGATGGGAAATGAATATTGTCCCACGCAGTTCCCCTTTCCTAAGTCAAGGAAAATACACCCAACAACAGTAAACTAAAGCTGCAGCAAGAAATCAAGAAATATAAAGAATGGAACGGGCTGTGCAAATATTTACTGCTGGGCCTGATGGACAGCCGCTGGAGTTGGCTACCAAATACTGAGAAGTCTGCCTCAAAAATCCCCTTGGGGCTGAATTGTCTGACTGAGCAGGCAAGCTTTCTAGTGCAAAAGTGTAAGTATTTTCAAGTAGCATTAAAACACAAATGGTTATATGTTTATTTTGAGAAATGTTATGCAACTATGGCTTGCAAAATTAATAAATGCATGGCTAAGAAAGAATGCCCGTTATGCTAAAACTGGGCAGCAGGCCATAGGTCTGTGGATAATAATATCTGGAGTTACATATGCAATCTAAAAGGGGCAAAATTGTCTACACGGATAAATTCCATTCAAGCGTTTCAGACTAGCATTTTTTGTCCAAATTTTAGTGTAATGAAAAATTAAGAAGAGCTAACCAAGGCAGTGAGTAATATTATAGGCACATATTTGCATTACTAGCAATGAACAAAGTTTAATTAATCAAGGCTATTAAATACATCTATGCAATCTCACTACTGAACAATGAGATTATTTTTTGCAATTTGTTATAAATTGTGAGAGGCAAGCTGTGACATATCAAGCAAAACCAAACAGTTACAATAGCAAAAAAAAAGAGTAACTGAGAAGGGTTCGCAAAAGTGCTAAAGAATAATTACGTATATGACATTCATAAGTGCACACATAAATAGGTTTAAGCACAGAAAATGTCCAATTTAGGCACACATATATTTATACCCACGATAATTTCTGAGGGTCTGATTTTTTCAAACGTGTAGTTGCAGAGTCTAACATCTTCATGAAATTGAGCTGCATTTGAAAGAACAGTGAAAGCAAAAAGCGATGAAGACCTGAAGGTGAAAATCAAAACATTTTTTCACCACTTTTGAAATGTCATCTTGTATTTATTCTTTTCCATTTCAAAATGACATCTTCATTTCAAAAATTACAGAAAAATGGGGTGAGGGGAGAGGGCATTCAGTGGCGGAAAAGGGGTGTAAGTGTATGAAACTTTGAAATTGACCCCAAATTATTCATTTATTTGTACATTTGTATCTTGACCGGTAAGCTAGAAGAAGAAGAAGAAGAAAAGCCATTCTTTGCTGAAGCTTGCTTCAGATGCACATTCATGTTTGGACTGCTTGTTTTGAAAAGCTATCCATAAATTCTGTCCAAGTGGCATTGTGGCTCAAGGGTTCCTAGAAGTAAGAGATAACAAAACACTCTTAGATCACCCAGTTCATCTCCCTGCTAATGTCAGACAAAATAACAACAAAATAACAGCTCTTACTGCCAGGAAGCTTCACTTACTAGCTACCAATGGAATTTTATTTCACTGTTTCACCCCGCTGCGTATGCCTCGTACACTAGCTTGAATTATTCTCTCCTTTCTTGATTTTCCTCCCACCTAGCAATACGCTGTTATTTGCTGTGGCAGCCATACTGCTCTCAGTGTACGCTACTCTGCATTGGAGGCCCTTTGGTAAAAAAGCACAGCAGTTTAACCTCAGGCATTCAAAAGTTGTAAGGCAGGACTCCAAAATAATGAGTGCCTTAAAAATTTTAATTTTTAAAAACACTCACATTTGAGTTTTTCTTTATTCACCTTTTGACTTTCAGGCTTTTGGGATTCACAGTTTAAAAGGCTTTTTTTCCTGCAGGCGCAAGATCTTGGACATTTTTTGTTTATTCTTTTTTCTGTTTAAACAAAAGCTGTGATTTTGTACATTCATTTGATTGAAGAATTAGTTATAAGGGCAAAAAGATGTACGTTACAAGATCCACAAAATACTAAGGAGTTTTGGCAACGTCTTACCCCTTTCCTATATTTCCCCAAATATTTCTGGATCTCCTGAGAAATAGTGTTCTGCCCTTCTGGTAGATAAGGGGAATGAGTTTATGATTGCTGCTGCAGACTTGTCACCTTACCAAAACCCACAGTTACTGCAGGTCTGATTTCCAGGGAATTTCCTGTGTCTCAGGAGGGAGAGAAGAGATGTCTGCTGTGCAATGCTGATTTTCCTAAAACAGAGGAATCGCTTCTGCCTGCATCAACCTAATTCCAGTTCATGTATCAGCCCCTAGTCTCTAGAGCATAGCTGAGCATCTCCCATTTTTATTGAAGAGTTTTATTTTCGCGTCAGTGCAGAATGGAAACAACAGTTGAAACCTCAAGAGTTGCCACACAGTGAATTTTTCTGGTGGTTCTACTCACATGGGGATTTTCAAAGAGCCTTTAATAATATTGAATCCAAAAATATTCCCATGAATTTTGACTTTCATCCACAATGGTCAATGGTTTCCATGAATTGCAGGGGGTGTGAGCCTGTCCATAGTAAGATCACTGCCTGCTTTCCCAAACCTTTGAACACACAGCTGGAAGAGCCCCCTCTCAGGAGGGCTGCCGTCTCTGCTGGTTCCCACTGCAAAGAAATCCTATCCTGCTGTCTCAGTTAGGAGGGCTGTTCCCCCTTTAATACGAGCATTGCCGGCAAGGAGGAAAAAGTCTGCAGAAAACCACGGCTGGATGCGAACTTGATCCAGGAGTGTGGACTGGGTGGCAGAAAAGACAGATTGAAAGTGGATAGGGGAAAAAAATGGGTAAAAGAAAGCAGGACTGGAGCAGCTTCTTTTAGGAGCTCCTAAAAGAAGTAAGTGGAACAATTTGATAGGGTCAGTACAGTATAGCCACAGGAGCTGAACTGTGACAGCTGAGTGAAAGAGCAATGTAGGAAGAAATGACAGATTTACAATCGTAATTACTAGCCATGAATAAGATCTTCTTTCCTAGAGAGCTGGTGTAACGACAGTGGATTAGTGTGGATATGTGTCCTAAGCAATCTGTAGGCAGGCAGAAAAACAACGGGATATATTTGCTCATTTATTTTTAATATCGTGGATTTTTGGTCTAGTCCATGATCTCTGAATGTTTGAGGGAGGCAACAACATAATAATAAGACTTAGGATGCCTAAGTGGCAATCTAGATATGTTTAAAATATCTGCATGAAGTCTGCAATTCAGAAGAGCCCTGAAGTATTTTAGCTGGAAATGTTTCTGAATCAAGAAAGATAGGGGTGCTTGGGAAAATAGGCATTTTCCTTTGTGGGGAAAAAAATGTATTTCAAACTTTTAAAATTATAAACTGGCTATCAAATACGAGGGTCCAGAAAAGCTCTGTTGTAAAAGGTTGAATACAGATTTCTAAACGATGTATGATGGACTGAAGTGACAAGGATCATATTTTACTGAATAAAAAACCCTTCCTGGCAACAGGAAAGTAAGTGTTGATCAAATATCAGTGTGCATTGGAAAAATCTACTGTGACTAGTATTTCAACTGAGAATTTCCATAAGGTAGAAGAGTGACCGTTGAGGCTCATGTAATAACTTTTTACCATTCTCCGCCTTCTGTTAGAAGAGAGTAAATCAAGCTAGGAAATTGCCCTTCCTTGCATCAGAAAACCTCATTCACATACCAAGATGTCAGTGCACATCAGAAAACCCTGAATTGCGCAAAGCCACAAGTGGCCTACTGTGTATTACGTTTTTACTACAATGAATTAATACACAGTGGTTTTCTCTATTTGTTTCCTATTCAGTATTGTCTTAAAAAAATACTAACTTATTTATTTAAATTATTAAAGGGAGTGATCTTGACTCCACCAATAGCACAGAGCATTAAGTCAAGCAGGAATATAATCCTCAAGCAGCTCTACTTTCTTTGGCTATACCTAAAGCAGGCAGATCCCCAAAGTGAGTAAAGGAACTGGAATTTGACCCACCACTTTTATCGTAACATATGTCAGCTTTTAGGGGCATCTGAAGCCTTCTCAGGATGCAATCTATGCAAAGTCAATACTGAGAGGTCATTGTAAATGCTTTTAGCAAAGGTAGCTAGCTATGGTTAACTTCTGATTTTCACAGAGCTTTTAGAAACAGTGAAATTTGACTCATCAGTAGATGATGTGGGACTTCTCCCCTCTTTGTATATCAGTAAGTGTTGTTTCATTTCAATCAAAATTCAGTTGATATATTTCTAACATTAAGGACTACCTCGGCAGTGCAAGGAAATTCAAGGGAACATGCCGTCCCCACTAGTTTGTCTTGTATTAGGGCATAGGTTGAGAAACTATTCTGAGAAGAATATTTCTGCGCCTAAATGTCTATAAAGATGATTTTGTGAGAACACATGCTTGCCCTTCTCCATATTACAAACAGAACTGTTTGTAAGTGCATATGACATTGAATCAGAAAGACAAACTTAAAGAAGGACTGCACATTGCCATTTTTAGAGAGTCATTTTTCAAAGCTGAGGTGCCATTTAGGGGCAAGTACTTCACATTGATTTGGAAATTCTGATTCCCTTGAAATTTTTTCACAGAATAATAAAATAAGAGATGGAAGAAGGAAAATAAGTGTCTGGCTGGGACCAACCCCCTGTTACAGTACTATGAATGGTGCATTTTCATCTCAAAGTTCAAAAAAACCTCACACCCCTGTAGCTTTAGTAGCCCAAACTCATCTCCCAGCAACCAACTTTGAATATGTCAGCAAAGCTGATAAATTGTCTGGTGGTGAGGGTCATGTTTCTGAGGAATGTGAAAGAAGTGTGATGGGTCCTAGTTTGTCACAAGCGTCAGCTTGGATGCCTGAAAGCAGCACTGAGCTGCACAGCTCTTGGCTCACCCCTCTGACCAAATAGGGGGCTTTTGGGAATCGCACCAAAGCCTTCATCGCAATCGTCGACTCCTTTTGAGGAAACATTGCCCCTTTAAGTCCTAGAAGTGTAGAAGAGTCACTTCAGGCTGTTTGTTCATACATGCTGAGTTCAGAAGTGCATCAGACAAAGTTTTAAAAGCGTGGTGGAGCTTTCCGCCAGCCACCCACGGTCATTTAGGCACGTGTATGTCTTTAAGCCATGCGTCTGCTGTGGTACCACCAGACCAGTCAGCTATTGGCAGGCGGATGGCAGATGGCAAACTATCTTGCACACATAGCATTCATAATCATACTTTTCTGTTGTCTTTATTACATCTTATCCACAGACGACTGTTTATTTCATCCACTTACTGCATCTAATCATTGACAAAGTCTGTATGCTGGGAGCTGCTTTTGCTTCTCACATGCAGGATACACACAGCAAAATGAGGGCTTGTTTTGATAGCAGCTCCTGAATGTTACAAATAATGGCAAAAATAAAACTTCTGCTACTATTTGACATGACCTATTTCCAGATAGGAAATGGCCTATCATAGTGCAATTGGGAAGATAACCCATTATTAACTCCTGCCTCCAAAACTTCCAAGAAGGCTGATTATATGGTTCACCCTGCAACACTGCAATTTCACTAGCATATTTGTTAGAGGCAATTATAATCTATACAAGACTTCAGAGATCTTAGAATACAATAGCTTTAAATGGAGTAAACGAGTTGTATGCCCTTGATCTCAAATGAAATGTGACACTATTATATCTTCGGAGGTTACCAACAAATCTCTTTTTCCTGCGTAAACAAAGACAAATCATGGCAAGGAGAGGAAAAGAAAATATTCTGAAATCTTGTGAGCCCAGTTTCTCTCTGCCAACAGCTATGCAGACACTGGGGCTGTCTTGTTGCCAGAGTCAGCACACTAGCTAGAAGTGTCACATTCGGTAGACAGCAGCTTAATGATACAAAAGGAAAGATGTTTCCTTTCTTGCCTCCTTCAGCAGATGATCCCAGCCCACAGGGGAGCCAACCCAAGTCTTTGCAACAGTGAAGTGTAAAGGTTTCTCTCATTAAAAGTTTTGCCCGGGCTTTGTTCCATGGCCTGAACGGCTGACTAATTTCCTCTTCTCAGGCTGAAGAGAGTGAGCAAGAGAGGTGATACTCTTGCTAGCCTGGTGGCTTATGAGGGCAAAATGAGGATTTTTCTCCTTGCTGCCTGACAAGGCCACAGTCGAGACCTGCTGACCTGCTCGCAGTCAGCCGGGGCCAAGTGAGGAGGTCAGAAGTGCTGTTCAGTTGGTGTAACTGACAGCAGATGTGGTTCATCTCTTGGGAGTGGATAGCAAGAGTGTCTTGAATTCAGAGAATATCTAAGGAAAGGCCGTCCCTTAGGAAGCTGAGGGTAGGAGCTGTTGGCTTTAGACCCAACAGGAGATTAGGTATCTGAAAGCAGGAATAGCAGCTGAAAGCAGTCCTAGGCCACCTCTCCACCTCCTTTTTCAGTCCTTGCACAACAGTATACCATGCCCTCAGCTGTGCTGGGGCAGCTTCTGTGAGGCTGCACTGGGAACCAGCTTGAAAACCTAATCTGGATTAAAAACAACCTGAAAAGGGTTGAATGAGGAGCAGAAACAAAGAACAAACGAACGAGGGAGGAACGCCTTACATCAATACTAACCCAAGGCTCTTGCACCATAGAACTATAGCCTCAGGCTGCAGTTTTGAAGCTGGGTCATTTGACAGAAGAAGGATTCAGCATTTCTGTGCTGGGAGGAATTGGCCAGAGATTGGAAGGGGAGGAAAGGGATATTACATGACTTATCTTGTGTAATAATTCACAGCTAAGTGTGCTCACTGGACTACAGAGTTACTAGGGTTCAGGGGTTGTTACTGTGTATAGCTCGTTGCCATCCCTGGCTGAGGATCTGTTGGCTTAGCCATTCATCTGACCAGCTTCTGTCCATGTTAAGAGAAATAACACAGTTTTATAACAAAAACAGCAAAAAAAAAAATTACTGGGAGGGTTTACAGAGTTAAGGCATCCCTGCATCCTCAGCCTTCCCTCCTGACCAGATGGAAGTGGCTCCCCAAAGAATATGTTTGCTCCCAGATTCTAGGTGTAGGCATGTAACTCCTAATATAATACAGGATGCCCAAGGTACCCACCTCAGGGTCTGGGTTGCTCTCCTGGGCACCAAAAACTTACAGGCACCTACATCCCTTGCGGGTGTTAGCACCTCCCCGAGTAAGGGGGCCTTCCTTTTTCCCAAGGATTTAATCCACAACTGAGGGGAAGTGAGGGCTTACAGGGGTTTCGGCTGGTGAGCTGTGCCTGGAGGGGGAGAGGGAGGAAGTATCTAAAGAGCTAAAGAGGGGATGAGGTTCTTCTTTCTCTACGGGGCACAATTGTGCAGCCCACTTCCCAAATGTGTCAAATGAAAGCTGAAGAGTCATTTGTCATGCCTCTTCCTGCCTTCCGTAGAAAGGCTAGCTGTGTATGCAGCACAGGGCAGAAGCTAGTAATAGGAAATGAAGGGAGGATGTGACGGCTGCAGAGAGGGCATAGAGTTTTTGGTGGTTAAGATACACACCTCTGTCATAAGTTCTTAGGAGAAAATGACAGTCGAAAGACCACAAAAGTTGTATCTATGAGGTAAATTATAGAACTAAAAGGTCCTCAAAATAACAGAGGTTTTGTTTCTGTAACGATATTGTACGGAGGAAATTCATTATCTTATTTATGGTTTGTTTTTCAGGGTCAGAGCAGACACAGTACTGTATATTGTGAAATACAGGTTGTAACGATGTAACAGGTTGGATCATCCCTATGGATTTGTCATAAAGCCCTGTATGGTTTATTTTAACTGGAGTGTACTCATCAAGTGTAAGAATCTGTTCATATTTTCATGAAAGCCACGCCAATGTCAACTGACTTGCAGTAATTTAATTGCATAAGACAGTGCAAATGAGGCTTTGCAAAATCATTCCAAGAAACAGGAATTCAACATTTTAGAGGACACTGGTTAAAATGTTCAGGCATTTCTTGTGTTTCATCTGGCCAGGTGAAAAGCTACCCACTTTATTGAACATGTCTGCAAGAGATGATTAGGATCTGTAGGGCTATTGAAACTAGATTCTCACACTCTTGCTTTCCTATCAACAGCTCTCACCCAGCCATTGCCTTTGAAAAGCAAAGTGGCATTCAGTAAGCCCATCATGTCTGTACAACAGGAATCCCAAGAGGTGGGTCAGTGTTTATAGCACCACACAAGGTATATCCTGCGTTCTCACTTGCTTTCAGAAATGGAAAAACAGACACTGAGAGTATGATGCATCTCACCAAGCATTAGATCACTTCCATGTAGCAGATAGCCACCCTTAGTCCTATTACAGTTGCCTTCCCTGTTTCTCAACCTGCTTGAGACATCACTGAGATTAATATCTGCATACGAGCACTTCTTCACTAACAAAAAAGGAAACCAGTGATGATGAAGGTGACTGAGATTTGCTTCTGTGAAACTTACCCAAAAATTGTTCAAAAATTTGATGGTACCTGTTCTTAGTTATCCAACTAGTAGAAGATAAAATATATGCTCATATACACAAGTCCCTTGACTTTTCCAATGGCTTTTAATGGCAGTTACTGAGGAGTCTTTTGGACACATGGTTCCAATGACATCACCGGATCTTTCAAAAACTGGTGATTCCTTTCATAAAATATAACATTACCTGACTAGGCCAGGATCATACAGGACATTAAAGCATACAATACTGTACATACAGCGCAGACAAATTAGGAAAAGAGCTGGGCTCTTACCAGTGATATGCTAGAAACTGGGGGTAAAAGAAGCCAGTCAGATTAGAAAAGCCACTCCAAACTCTTGAAGCCTTTTAAAGCCCTTCAATGCTTGTCACCAATAGACATTTTTTCATGTTAGATTTTAAGGGTTTTAATCAGAAGGTCATTCTTTGTTATTTGACACTGTCTTACTTAAAACATCTCTAATGAGAAAAATATCATGTCCAAAGTTTCAGTATGCTGTCAGTGGAAATGCTGGAAGATGCATCTTTTGGAATATTATTGAGAAATGATGTAATAGGGTTAAACTCAGATGGTGCTGATGCAAAAACCCACTCAGGCCACACATGGTGGTTGGGGGCGGAAAATTCATTGTGACTGCAAACCATGCCAGTAGATAGGAAGCACACTGGTGAAGAGAGCTGCCAAACTTATGATACCCACCAGAAATGGGAAAAATTCCAGGGCAGTGCAAAGCCACTACTTGCGAAAATGCAGAGAAAACACAGGGGAGATGTTTCCTCTCCATCTTGATCTTCCTGTCCACTAGTTGAAGATGGATTGAATCCAAGAGATTGGATATTTTCAGCAAAAATCATCTCTCTCTCTTTCTCTTTTTGGTTGTAAAAGATATGTAGGAATATCGCCTTGCTATCGGACAGGACTTCCCAATTCCCTGAGCAAACATCCAAGCCTCTTATTGCCAACCAGTTGACCGGCATGATGGAGGGACAAAAATAATGCAAGAGAGGGGAATGGAAAGGTGTAGATAAACCTTACCTCTGTTGTGGAATAACAAGGAAAGAGATTTACAGGGTGACAACAGTGGGGAGTGATCAGTGAGGTTTCTCAAAACTATGTAATTGCTTTGACTGGTGAGGCTGTCTTCTGAATGAAGTACTGCTGACTAATGACACTTTTTCCATTTAATTTTAAGACACACAGAGCGCATGCTTCCCATTTTGCTCACAAGAAAACTGAGGCAGAATGAACTTAGCAACTCGCTTGTGTTTGCACAGAACAGTGTCAAAGCTAGGTCTACCACCCAAGATCTTTAATTAAAGGGGAGCAGAGCGATCTTTCATGCACAAGCACTCAAAAATAAAATGAAACAAAACAAAAAACAACCCATCTAGTCAGTCCAAGCAGAGGCTTCAGAAGTTATTGGCCAAGTGGCAGCATCTAAACCCAGTGCCCTGCTGAGCATCCGGCCAACAGGTCTCTGACATTGCTCTCTGACAGCTTGCAAACAATAAAAAAAAAGACTCCCAAATGACTACTGAACTGTTGCCAGCTTCTGTGGTTTGATGGTTGTGTCTAAACATATTTGGTTTGTTTTCTTAAAGCCCCACTCACTAGAATCAGGCTATTACCTGAGAATTTCACCTACTTTCATTTAAAAGCTCTTGTAATTGCAGGAGGAGGCAGAAAGTGTGTGAGTATAAAGTGTTTGAAAATGTGAACCCCAAATACCGGAAAGGGAATGAAAGCAGCCTAGAATGAATTGCTCTGGAGGCCTTATGATTTTTTAAGTAAACATCTAGGTTTGCTGGAGGCTATCAGGTATTAAAAACATGGGGCTATTACTTCTTGCTAATAGCTCGACTGGTTCTTCCACTCCTGCGGATTTTGTGGCCCCCCCAGGTCTCTGCCAGGCCTCCAAAGTTGGCGGTATGCAACCTTCAATGCAGCCTCTTCTACATGAGGAACATGTTCTTCCACATTAGCCACATTTTCTTTAACATTAATTTCCACATACAAACTAAAAGATGGCTTGCATTGACACCTGTTTAAACAAAACGATTCCCGTGCTTACTACTGCCTCTTTTGCCAGCAAGCGTGAATTGCTGTGAACTTACCTCGTGCGCTAAAAGAACTGGCACGTTGCGGATGAGATGTTTCCAAATTTCTTGCCGTGAGGGACCACCCACCGCTACCACCTTGAGGTGGCAGGTATGCTGGATTTGCAGAAATTCTGCCCACCCTACTGTTTGTTTTTAATCCAACTGAGTTTAACTGACATTGTGACCAGGGTGGTTTCAAGTAAAGGCAGGTTGCTAGAACAGCAGTTGCGATACCCAGAAATG
Source organism: Struthio camelus (assembly GCF_040807025.1). NCBI lineage: Eukaryota > Metazoa > Chordata > Aves > Struthioniformes > Struthionidae > Struthio > Struthio camelus. The sequence goes on along the minus strand of NC_090942.1, from coordinate 189,619,767 downwards.
GAGTGAGAGTTAGTCTGATGTCAGCTCATGTCAAAGCGACCTCGCACAGCCCACCTTTTGGGTGCAGGACTGCATTTCTCTGAGCCACGAGCCCCTTCCTGTAGGTGTTTTGACATGGAGGTATCCTGGCATGGGCAGGATGTGTCATAACATGAGAAAAGAGTGACAGTGTGTTTAATAGTTACCTAAGCAAGCTGCTCGTGCATCCATCTGGTTTACTGACAGCTGCCTCCAGGTGCACTGAGGCATGCTGACTGAAGCTACAGAACTATCAGTGGCTGCTTAGACATTCAGAGCTTCAAGGAAAATAATAACCCAGCACTCTGTCCTATAGACTTTGTCACTTTATGCTCCAAACACACATCAGCGTCTCAAATGGGCTATCCGTCTTGAGTACTATGCTTTATTGGCAGGTCCATCTGATACACAAGAGACAAGAGTGCATGCCTAGCCTTAAAAATACCTACTTGAAAATTTTCTGAGGAAAGTGGCTTGGGTTCTTGTCCCGGTAACAGTAACTCATGTCATTCTTTATTTATGCATTTGCTATGTTACTGGCAGCTTGTATTTATTAGTCAAAAGGTGAAATTTCTCTTCAGAAATTTCCCTGCCCTCCTCAGCAACCCACAGCCTGCCTCTTACACCTTCATGGGAGCAGACCCCAGCTATGTGAGAGCAGCGGGCCATCCCAGGGTCCTGCTGCACAGTTATTTTAAGCCAATCTGCAAGCACGCTGCTGCCCAGGCAGATCAGATTCTTTTAGATTATTTTCACTAGGTGAATTTTCAAACTGCTGATCAGACCAGCCACACAGCTCCGAGAGCTAGTGCCAGTGTAAGCAAGGGTGCAGGAAGGCCAAGGTGGGCAGCAGCGTGCCGTGAGCAAACACCGGCCATGAAACCCTAGCGTTACGTTTCCCGCTAGGTTAAACAAGCACACCTCATTCGAGAGTAACAGTTGTGTGAGTCCTTGAGGCTTTCAATCATCTCTTCACAGATATGCTACTATAAGCAGACAACTATGCGGGCTTTGCTAAAGCTTGTAAACCTATTAACTCCTTGCAGAAGACCCAAGACAAAACAAAGTCCTCCCATCCATTTCCTTCTCTCAGGGTTCCCACACCACACTGCCCTGGTTTCTGGTGTCCTCACAGCCTGCTGAGATGCATAAGATCCTGATAAAGCAGCTTTTCTGGATGTTGCCCTTCCTCTGAGTCACGAAATTGCCTTTTCTTCCTTCTGCATCTGTTGTCCTTGAGTGCAGCTGTCCCATGGCCACACACAATCAATCTTCTCTGGAATGAGAACATCTCTCTTTCGCTCTCTCTGTCTTTTCCTCTCTTCACCCACCTCCCTGTGGTCCCCCGTGCTCTACCCAGGCTTGCAGTCCTTCTGTTTGCTGCTGAATGGGAACTACTCCCCACCTGCTCTGGCCTAGGGGTGACCGAAATCCTCCCCTCCCACCCTACTCCATGTCCTGGCAGCCTCAGTCTTTTTCTATGGCCCACATACCATCAGCTCATCAATCAGGCCATATTTGATGCACTCATGCTGGCCACAGGTAAGCTTAGCGCCTTTTCGGCACCTCTGTTGAGTGCTCTTTTTTCCCTTCTGTGGGACTATCTATGGAGGAAGATCCCAATTAAAAAAAAAAAAAAACATGCCTACGCATGATTCATTTTGCCTGTGTCAGAGTTTACCTCTTTCATCTTTGCAGATGGGTAAACATACATACGCTTTTGAAGCTGGCCCTTTAGTCACGTCCTTTCTCGTAATATTTATCAGTAAACAAATGGGGTAGCTGCCTATGATCAGGAACTACCAATGTTAGTGGCAGGAAAGAGCAAGGATGAGTGTTTTCAGTGACAAACCAAATTTGACTGTTGTTACTGAAACACAACAATAAGCGTGAAGCATATGAACATGTAATTCCCCAAAAAGCTCTAAGCACTGTCCTTAGAAATAGGGTCACCTAAACTGTGTCTGAAGATTTTTTTTTTCCTATTGCAGCACAGTAGCTGATTAAAGTACTCTCTACAAACCATTAAATGCGCTGAGGAAAGGTAAACCAAACAGGATGTTCCTTCAAGATCCAGATTTGTAGGGGCTGTGATAGGAAACATTTGCTGCCCATGATACAGAAGAAATCTTTCCTCCTAACTACTGCTCCACATTACTGTATTCCCCGGACCCGTCTCTGCTGGTAAACAAGCTTGACCCAGGGCTGTTTTGCTGGCCTGAGGGTAAGAGGCAGAGCTCAGATCACTTCTATATAGATAAACTCTCTTCCATCCCAGAACAGAGCAGCTTTTTCCATGCTGTCTGCTGGGAACAGTCCTTTGGCCACACCATCCTCCCAGGGGTGCTGGGAACGGCTTGGGACACGGCTTACTGGAGGGGCAGTCAGTGAGCTCACGTGAGCAGTATGAGCTACCTCCTTCATTTATTGCTACAGGTGCAGCTAGTAGGAAGAGTCCACAGGTGATAGCTTTAAGCTTTTTCTTTTGACTCCTAAATTGCCAATAGCTAGTGACAAAACCGAAGCTGCAGTATAAAGCTCCTCACAGAATAAAAGACCAGGTAGTTTTTTGCCTGTGAATTTTTTAATTCAAGTAAGCTAACTGTGTGTAGCAATCACATGCAAAATACTTTTTAATGGCACTACTATTATGTTCAGTAAAGTCATTAAACTCAAAGACAAAATTTTTCAGGTCCCCAATACGCACCAACGCCAAGGAAGGTGGACAAATGCATCTAGGCACAGCTAGGTAAATCAACTCAGTTACCAACCATGAAGTTGGAGGTTGAAGCGAGGTCTCCACTCTTGCTCAGGCAGACAGGCGTACAGCAAAGCTTCCTGACAGCGTACAGCATGCTTGGAGCTGGATACAGCCTTCAGCTATCCATGCAGCGTGTGCTGCAGTGCTTGCTCGTGCAAAGGAGAGGTTGGGACCTAGCAAGTAGGATCAGTCTTGAGCACCTGCAGGCTCATCATCATTTTTCATTAGTGATAAAATGCACATTTATAAATCTTTCCTTAGATTAGCTAAGTAAAAAAAATAAATAAAGACTCCAGTGTGAGCTTTGGCTCCCAGACACTGTGTGCACTATATATGATACCAGTTCAGGGCCCAGAGCAGAATTGCAGACGACAGCAAGAATATTGGTATTTGGCCGATGTATTTATTTGCAGCAGTTATAATTTGTGCAGTATTTTCTGAGTCTCATAACATGGTAGGTGATTTTCTATAAAATAAATCTTGAAAGAAACCAAATATCATAAAAACTGAAGAAACTGATGGAGAACGTGAACACAAGATAATAAGAAAAAAGAAATTATAGTTGTGAAATTCTGTAGCCTGAGTCTCTCTCCCACATCCATAATCACTACTATAATCACTGCTCAATTCCTAAGCTGTTAACAGCAGCTCTGTTACAGGAAATGGGAAGAATCGCTGCCTTCATCCTCCTTCAGAGTTGGGGGAGAGCACTGGCTGGCTTCAGTGTTAACTGTGTGGAAGGCAAGACATTATAGGGCTTTTCTTTTGTGGGCGAAGAAGGAAAAAATTATGTGCAGTAGTTCTGCAGCTCTTTTTTAATTCTTCTCACCTGGTTGGGATCAATGTATTTACTTCTTCCAGTATAAACAAAGTCCAAAAACCCTCATACCGACAAAAGGATAGCGATGCATCTGCACCAAGACTTCCATGGGCCACAGCGTTCATTTAATGTGCTGAGTAACCACTTCATCATCCACCCGCTAGTGAGTTTAAACACTGCTATATTCAGCCCTGGCATAAGCAGATGTCTGCTTACATCAGAAACTTAATTTGTTGGAATCAAAATGCGCTAATAAATAGCAGACATTCGTTCCCTAAGCCTCAAGGTAACAGAGTTTGTTTGTGCTTACAAAGCACCTTTATATAGCCTAAACTTTTTTTGGAGAGAGAGAGAGTTCTTTCAAAAAAAAAAAAAGGGGGGGGGGGAATGAAAAACATGAACCAAAAGATCTCTGCAAGAAAACAGTCTAATGGCTGGATAGCCTGAGGAGATGAACTGCAAGCAACTGCCGGTCCGCCTGACAGAGTGCCAGGACTGACTGTGCATCGCAGGGCGGAAAACGTAACAGGAGACACAGGGAGGATGTCATGTACCGCAGACAGAGCACAGGGTTTTTAGTGGTTAAGATGACAACAAATGCGCACCTCTGTCATCAATCCATAGTAGAAAGCCATATCCATGGAGAAATTTAGAGAAACCAAAAAGGTCCTCAAAAACAACTGAGGTTTTGTTTTGTGAATAATGATAATGTACTGAGGAAAGCCATTATCCTATTTATGGTTTGTTATTCAGACTCCACGCCAACAGCGTACCATACGCTGCGAATATATACCTTCTAATGACATGACGGGAGCAGGACACAGATGTTACGGGTTTGTCGCACAGACCTGTAGGGTCTGGTTTGACCAGGGTGTAACCAGCAAGTACATGTAGCATTTGCAGCTTTAACAAATGCCAGGCCAATGTCTACTAAGTGCTGTAATATAATTGCACATGACATTAAAAGAGAGCAACAGAGAAGGAGGAATAGGAAGCAAGAGAGGGAGGAAAGGGTTTCGGGGACCATTCCAAGGAACAGAAAATCTCAATTCAAGACAATTCAAATTAAAGTTGCTCTTCTCTGGGCATGGCCTGTCCACAGGAGTGCTAAAAGCTTCAATAGAGGGCTTGTATAATCACTGCAACTCTTCCTGACAGTACCCCTGAGGTGCAGGTGAGTTTCTGAAGCACTCATCTTGCCCTCCTTTGCTTGTCTGCTTTTGCAGTCAAGGTTTTCCAAAATGTGGGCATTTTAAATGCAGTTGCCTTGCCTCTCACCATCACCCACATCCTGGGCAATGCTTTCAAAGGTGATAATTGTTTGCAGTTACCATTGATTTTGGTTGCCGTTTCCTTTAATTTCTTGGTCTCTAGTCAGTCCTCCAAATATTTATGCATTGAATATAAGAGGCCATTTCTGTAAATTCAGTTTTTCTTGAATAGTCCAGGACTGTACGACATGCTGAATTAGGCAAAAACCCAGGAGAGTCTGAATTAGAAAACAAAAGGTGAATTGGTCATCTAGAACAAACAAGAATTTGCTTTTATTTGGAACTGGATTTGCAAAGGGCTTTGAGTTTTGCAGCATTTTAATGCTAGCTCCCCAGCTCTCCAGCACAATTTAGTGCCTTAGATGCCTCAAGGTCAGATTCATCCCATGCATCTGTATGTACAGAAGAGTATACTGCAACTGCTAAATGAGGAAGGGCCACGGACCTGAACCTTGTATCTGAGGTCCACATGGGCTTATGTCCCCACTGCCCAGATCTAAGGCCCCTTTACAGAAGATTTGTCCTGGAGACAACTACTGAGGAATGTCGAAACAGTGCTGGTGAGCAAGCTAACACTTCAGGAAGGTGGCCGATGGGGGCACAGCTCTTCAGTTCGCTCCCCAGTCCTTTTTTATCTGTCTGTGCTGACGCACCTTTAGATTCCTTCCATGATCTGTGGAAATGGACAGGAATCATCAGATGTTGATTCAAACTTTGGGAAATTTGCCTTGTCTTCTCTTGGAGATGCCTCTAGCTCTCCACTGACTGTGAGGGGGGGACCAAGGCAATTTGGTGAATAAATCCTCTTGTAAATCTAGTCATTTATAAAAGAATGGAACCAGCTGAGATTTCTGTGAGCTTTCAGAATTCTTTTTTTTTCACAAATATTTGAAGAGCCATTGCACATTCAAGAAGATGTCAAAAAGTCAATAACACTTCAAGCACCGTAGTACATATTTTCTTATCTGAAATTCGAACCAGGAGTACATTATTTGTTATTCATCATTATCTGACTTTAAATGTTTCTAATCAGAAAAAGAAACATTTTGCCTGACTTTGATGAGCAATCACATACTGTGAGTAGGAAAAATGAACAACTTTTCAGATATCTATAAGCAGTCTTTATGCAAACAGTTTCAATAGTACTTATGAAAGCAGCTGACCAAAAATAGGAATTTCTCTCTTGTGAGAAAAGTGGGTATGTATGTCCACATCTCTCTGTATTTCCAGCTGGGGGAAGAAATATCAAAATTACATCTCTGGGAAGTTACAACTCAGGCAGCCAACCAGGTCAAATATGATATGACCATGCTACGTGACAGTTACAGACATCTGGGATGCTTCACATCGAGAAGACAAACTGCAGTGTGTCATGAGCTAGGAAGGACAACTGGAGAGCCCTGCCTTTGAAAACAGTGGGGTGGTAGGACCCAAAAGAGAATCCTTCTGGCATTTCAGAGCTGGATGAAGATTAGTATTAAATGAATCAAATTACTTTCACTTGGGTTCTATCAAGCAACATACCAAGCATCCTAGGTCCTCCTAATCTGAAGCAACAAACGTTATATGTTCATGGAAATATTCCAGGAAAAGAAAAAAATCAACCATTTTCCTATGGTAAATTTTGATTTTTATGAGAACCACATTTTCCTTTTTAAGATAGAATCTCCAAGCAACTCTTACTATGGCTAACAAACATATCTGTAGTCATCAGGAACTGTCCACCACTGTTTTGCAAATGGAAAGAAATCTCAGAATTAAAACAAACAATGTGGGTTTGTATCCTTCATAGGTATCATGATAACTAGCTTTTTTTTGTTTCCAACACCCAATTGCTTGAATTCATTCACTGCCTCAAAATCTTATTGCCTTACAAAGAAAATAAAAATATGAGTTCTGAATGCTCAAACACCAGCAAGCAAACAAAAACAAGACAAAACATATTATTTGTACATCTCACAGTTTTGACTTGGAGTCAGGACCTCAGTCCTGACTCATAAGTGTCGAAAGTCTGGGGTTGCCAAAACTACTTCTGTTTGTCACTAATAATCACTCATCCTGAGGAACATGTGGTTTACTGTCTCATGCCAGGCCTCCTATGCTAGGGGCTGAGGTTCCCTGGCAAGATGGCCTCTCTCAGCTCCAAGACATGTTCTTCCGCATTATCGGAATACTTTATTATTTTTCTAAGCATCAAATGTAAAATAACTAGGTCTTTCCCTTGATAGCCATTATGATTTTTTTAACTTTGTTACCCACAGAAGTTTTGCAATATTTCAAAACCACTGATAACTGAGCAGGATGGAAAAGAACAAGAGTACATCCAGTCTGTTGTTTGTTTGTTTTTAATTACTTTCTCTGCTATGGCTAGAGACTCCCGGAATTGTCCTCTTGGTGGAAATAAAGTTAAGTAGTTGGGCTTTTTTATCAAAATACTTGACTGAGTCATAAGGGTTAGGGAAAAAGTAACACAGAGGATGAGCTGACAGTTGTATTGAATTGTCTGATAACCATAGGCACATTTTTCAAAAGTGCTCAGATAAGTTCCATATTCAAAAGTGATTTCATTCTTTGAGAGTATTTTCCCTCTCACTGCTAGAGCACTCCCAAGATTGCTCCTATATTGTTTCTTTCAGGCAGATTCAGGCTGTCTATAAATTCCACCTGCCCCTGAGAAGGCACTGCAGAGCCCTTGGATCCCAGCCCTTCTAGGAAGAAGCCCCTGTAAGAAAAGACTCCAGTGATTTTTCTGCTTGATAATACTGCTGCAGCAACAAATGAGTGTACTTAAAGTACTTTAAGCACTGGGCACAATCAACGTCCATTCCCTCCTCCCATTTTTTTCCAGGAATATGGTCATCTCAGAAGTGGCCCCAAAAACATTCCTACAAGCAGGTAATATAGACAGAAATTTAGTGCACATCTTTTACAGGACTGAGCCACATGGACAGACTCTAACCTGGGATTCATCTCTACCAGTATCAAACTACTATCTAAATATCAATACATGAGCTCCCTTTATGATCAAAAATAAGAAATAAGGCTTACAGTCCAATTTCTTTGACCCATTTACAGATGTCTACCTTAGGGTGAGATGCAGCATGCCCTAGAAGAAACTATTTCTTCCCACTGATTATTACAGGGATCTTAGGTCAATTAACTCCAACGTATGCTGTAGTCCTCCAGTGAAGCGAATCCTTACATGCTAACATTTCACAGGGCTCATCAAAATCCTTACAATCAGCAATTCCAGCTCTGATTAGACTTTCCCTTCAAAGCTGCAAGTCCTCTATCACTTGGCTGGTTGTAGGGTCGCAGCCTCAGCTATACCCCTAAGCTCTGCTGCAATACCAAACTGGAAGGGGAAAGTCTCCAAAAATCCTGTCAAAGTTGTCAGGGAGGCCGGACACAGTCTGCCCGCTCAAGCGAGGCAGGAGTCAAAGAGAACTTGGAGTCAAAGAGACCCTTTCAGAAAACAGCCTCCCACTTCTCACACACTTGCTTTTTGGAGGGAACGTTGTTCCCGGAACAGAGATCCCTCCTACGACGCCTGTCTCATCTGAGGAGGGTTTGATATGTCAAGTTCTTCCACACCAGGAGATGTCCTTATTAGCCACACTATAGGGTAAAATTAGTCTTCATAATTTCAACCAAGGCTGATCTGCTTGCTGCTGCAAGATATCCTGAGATTCATGGAGCAAGCAATAGAAACAACTGTAGCTCCATGAACCGATTGTAGCTCCATGAACTGGGATCTTTCTTAAAGACAGGGAATGTCTTGGCCTCTCCTTTAGGCCTGCCTATGCAGTTTTGCACTTTCCATTTAAGCTGCTTTGGAGAAAACGCTTAAATATTTGTAAGAGCTGCCAAAAGGTGTCATCAGAGCCAGCCTATAGGGGGCGCCCAGTCCACTTCTGAAAATAAGTGGAAAATGTCATTCCCTGTGCTGTAGCCTAAAAAGGTCTTGGTCTGATTACTCACCTGGCTGGATCTCTACTGTTGTCAGCTATGCCAAAGTGACAGAGGGAGAGATGATACAAGAAATAAAAAAAGAGCAGGTGATTCAGCCTCTCACCCCTTCAGAAGTTCACTGCAAAAGTTTTCAAAAGTAGACTCCCATCTGATTTCAACCCATGGCTCATCTTCAGCTTGTTCAACAGCTGTCTCAAGCTGCCTTCATACCTGGCAACAAATATTAAACCAACAGAGGTAGTCAGTGGTACCTCTTGGGCTGGAATGTGTCTATTTTCCTCTAACAGGCTTATAATACCATCTTCAGCATGAAGTAATTTGTGCTACCATATCGTCAAACACTAATATTTACACACAGGCTAAGGACATTGCCGTGCATTTATCTGGAAAGTAATAACGAGGTGCTGTTACATTAGCATCTGGCAGCACAGTTTTTATTGTGTCCAAAAACACACTGCTTTTAAATTCTGTTAATAAGTTTTCCAGTCTCATTAAATAAATCTGATGAAACTTCTGCATGTGTATTTCTGACTCAAAATCTCAAAAAAACCCAATAACTCAACAAGGAGTCCCAGTTTTTTTCTTACCCATGGACCAAAATGGCCATTTTCCAAACAGGCCTTTCATTCAACAAGTACATTTTATTGACCTGCTTTACAGAGCCAAGACAGTGTACAATATGCAAAATATTTCCAAAATTTCTGTAGCAAATTGACTCACCGTGAAGTAGTTAAGAAACTAAACCCCTCCATCAGTCATGCACACGACATTCTGATTTGCTAGACAGCTATCTCAAGATAGCATATCCACCAGAACAGCAAGCCAAAACAGCTTCATTCTGATATGTTCTTGGCAACAGTCAGTAACAAAGAAGGTGCCATCTTTCCCGAGGATTCTTGTACTTCTAAACAGCTTTCTTTATCTACATAATGCTATCAGCCTTCAAATATTTTCCCAATAACTAAAAATGATCTGATGGCTTAAATAATTTCCTAATTAAAAATCCATACCCAAAATTTCAAATTTTAGCATCCAATTCCAATTTGAAATATGGAGACTACACCCATCTTGGTCACTGCTCAAACTCATCTCCTCAAGTAACCTATACGCTTTGTGAAACTGTGAACCTGAATATTCTGTGTTTATCTTCCTTCTTTCCTCATCTAAAAAATTCTATTAAAATCGGAAACTGGTGACACTGAGCATATTCTCTAAAGAGTTAAAAAAGGTGGACTCCCAAGCTTTTAGCTATAGGGTTTGTATCCTAGAGTTAGGTGCTAAGGAGCTCCATATATACCACGCACACCTCTTTGGCTCAGCTTGAATCGGGGTATTTGGACATTTGTGGCAGTTCAGGAGTCTAACTGAATGTGAGCGGACGCTTATTGTCAATTTGAAGATCAAGCAAATAAGACAGGTATGAAGGAGACACTACCAAATCTGATGACATAAATGAGCATGTTCATTTTTGAAAACCCATCGTTACTACTGGGCTTACTATGCCTGTAGTTCTAAGTTAAAACTTGTATCTGGACTTTTGTTTCCCTTTCTGCTAACTGTGACATAAAGTCTTTAGTTTTACACTGGCTGTATTACTGGAAGTGTGTATGTAAAAGTGAAAAGAGCCATCCTCTTCTCTGAGGATTCATTTTCTAGCATGCAAGGCTGTTTTCACTTTTGGATTACAATTCTAATATATCGCTTTTTTTTTTTTTTTTTTTGCAGTCACGTAGACATCCCCAGTTTCAACATCTCTTTGTTGTTCCTGTAATCTCTGTCTTCTGTGACCCATATTCCTACAAATCAGCAATCAAGCATATTGGGTATGCTGCTGGTGTCTGTGGGCAACCTCATCTACCCCTAGCCGAGTGCTATTTTCATTCTTTTGCAGCGCTAATCAAACAGGAAAAGAACCCATGCATAAACCCACCTATGTCATCTTTGCAGCTAGGTAAATGCGCACTTTTAAATCTGGCATTAAAACCATGACGTTAATCATAACATTTGTAATAACTTCCTATAATCTGGAATTACCTCTCTTACTGTGGTGAAGAGAAAGATGACACAGTTATAAAGCACAACAAGGGTTTTAAAGGTAAACTCAGTATTCAATTGTGAGCCGGATTTTACTGTGATTTTTAAAGCACAGTAATAAAAAGGAAGTGCAGAAGCATATAAAGAATTAGAGACGGGTCAATATTTAGAGACTATATGGTCCCTGAACATTGCTCATAGGAGCTCACTGATGCTGAGCATCTCTGATATTGTTTTGGTACAAAAAATTGATTTCAAGGTCAAGTGGAATGGTTATATGGGGGAGGTGAGGGGGGAGGCATGAAGAATCTCTTCAGGTTGTCCAAACACTGAAAACAGAAATAGATCTTTCTTACAGGTCCTCACATATGTAAGAATTGGATAGGAAAGGTTTGCTTCCAAAGATGCCAAAAAGCATGTATTTAACTTAAGCCTCCAGGGTTATATGTTCACCCTTCATGTAACTCCAAAGAGAAATCTGAGTATAGACTATGTATCACATTTTCAGGCCTTAATTTTCTGGCTCATTCTTCTCCTCAAATGTCAGTTGCAATTATCAGTGACTAGTGCAGAGAAGAAAATAGAGCTGATATAAAACCATGTACAAGCTAGAGAAGTATAGAAAAATAGAGTAATATAAAACAACAGTAAGAACTGGACCAGATGTACTCACTCATCACTAGACGTGTTACATGATTAATCACTTGTCCTCATTGCAACAACGAAGCCAGGAAATCCACAAAACCTCAGCATGTATGTAATTGTGCATTTCTAGCTAACAAATTACAGCTATCAAGCTACAGAAAGAAGCATGCACTACATTTACTATAATTTAACATACTGGCCTTCCCTGAAAACCTGGCAATGTTTGCTAATGTATAAGCCATAGGATCAAAACTACATATTTCAATGAGGGTAAAAATTCTAGTGCTCAGCATTTACATAAGATTCAGCCACAAAGACCAAGATAGCTTTGCGTGATCTGTATAAAGTAGTTCATCTTGAAGGTGCTTAAGATAGTCCAGCTAGGCCAACACATCCATTCCTAACCATTAAAAACAGAGCAAATGTTATAAACAGGTTGTGGTGGCATTACCTGGAGCCAAAGCACAAGCCTGGCCGCATTTCATGTCAAACCACTGAGCAGTCCTACTGCCGTTTGGAAAGTATGGCAGACATCCGATTGCGGGCCGCCCTATGAGGTTCACCAAACCACCAGCAGTAGAGTGGTTATGCTGCTCTCTTCATAACATTTTTGTGGCTTTTGCGAGAACACAGTACTTGCCAGGTGAGTAGCACAGCCAGGATGGTTTTATCTTCTTATAACAATTAGCTGTGCTTCAGCACCATTCCAGGGCCTCCTTTCTGCTCAGCAGTATATAAAGTATATGAGGAACTCCCCTCTAGCTTAGAAGAGGTGCAGGCATCAAAACATATTTTATGCTAACAAGGGACATTTTTAGTCTTAGCTCCTGTACAACAAGCAGAAAACATCACTCAGTTATTTATATACCTCTACTTCCAGCATTTTCTACCTTTTCCCCAATCATAAATAACATTTTTATCTCTTAAGTTATAATTCTGTGGCAATCCATAATCAATCAATAATTTCTTAATGAGAGAGGACTGCCAATGGGAGAATCCTGAAAATGGTTGCTTCAGTTCTTCACAAGAGGTGGTTCATTAGCTGCTGAATTAACTAAGTGCATCTCAGTTAATCCATAACCAGTTCCTAACATGCCTTTCAACAGCCGGCGGCCGCATGTTGTTCTCTGCTCCTGACCTGTTTCAGTGGAGCTTCCTCAGTCAGATTCAGCTGGGCAGGAGACTCCTCCTTTACATGGTGGAGAGACGGAGATGATTCCTACCAGCTCGCCGCACAAAGGGCAGTAGCTATCACCCAGTTTCACAGAAAGAGAAACTAAGAAGCACAAGACTGGAGACTTACCCAAAAGCTCTGTCAGGAGCCCCATGTTGGAACTGCGTAGGGAATTCCCTCATTCCAGCAAGGGCACAATGTTTTAGACATTTTGCATCTCACTGCAGTCTTTACTGCTCTGGCTTTAACAGCAATATTATGCCATCAGAAAAATAACACAAAGTGAGATAGCATCAGATGGAACTTCAGATACTTGCATTTATCATGATTTCTTTGGAAATTCCTAGACTTTCTGGCCATGTAGCCCTGGGTTATGCTATCACCTTGAAGGTAACCCGTCAGCTAGAGCAGAGGAGGAGGGAGACATTTCATCATTATAACCTACCAAGGAAAGGTTTTTTAAACTATGAGTCAGGTACTCACCAAAATAACTGGCTTCAAAATTACAAGGACTTCTCTACAAACAATCAGTTTGGGACTCTTGTTGCCTTCTGATTTCTGGGTTTGCCAGAACAAAAAAAAAAAAAAAAACCACATTTTCAAGCTTTTCTTCAGAAAGGAAAGAAACTGAAGTTCCAAACTCTTCACTGGATTAGATTTAGAAGTGTAAGAAAAAGCTAAGTTTTGTGGATTCTGGCAAAATATAAGGAATGCACCTCACTTCCAAACTCCAAAACTGATTACAAGAACTCAGGATCACTATTCCATTCTACAGAGGGGGAATATCAGGGGCCATAAGGTGCACAGATAGCCTCGAGTCAAAACAAGGCATTGCCAGAGCTAGGTACTGAATCCAAGTTCACAGGCAAACTGAAAATAAAGCACTGCAAGTCTCATATATCTTCCTGTTTTCTCCACTGACATAGTAATTTATACTAATTTTTATCATTTATGTGGTGAGATTTGCTACAGTTTGTTGTGCATGTTTCACTAAAAATGGAGAGGCTGAGCAGCAAAGAGGAAGGCTGGCTATTTGACTTGTCCTGGCTGCTACACTCCTGCGCAGGCTGACTCTTCCTAAAGAAGATTTCACTTCCTCTGAGAGTATCTGACCATCTTCAGGGTTGCAGAACTTTCTGGAGTACTGGACTTGAGGTTTGGAGACCTTTAGGAACAGCGGATAGCAGACTTGAAGCCAGGCCGGAGCAGTGAAAGGCAGAGGACTTCCAGGGGCAAAAACTAGGGGGTAGCACAATCCACAGAGGCCCCTGAAGGTTGCTAGACTTAGAAGAAGGTCCCAAGAAAAAGTCCCACCCAGCAAGGACACGCCAGGCAAGAGGAAAGGAAATATTTGAAACCTTTACCTAACCTTTCTCATCTAGAAGGTTTTTTTAGGGTTTTTCCTCTATTTTAAAGAATTATTTTCTCCTACTTCGTGTTTCAGTACTTTAATAAAATCTAGCTTTAGAGACTGGAAAAGAAATGAGGCAAGTCCACGGCTCTGTCAAATTCGGTGTACCCTTACAGAACGCTTGAGGTTGGAAGGGACCTCTGGAGATCATCTAGTCCAACTCCCCGGCTCAAGCGGGGTCCTCTAGAGCACTTTACACAGGATCGCGTCCAGGCGGGTTTTGAATATCTCCAGGGAAGGAGACTCCACAACCTCTCTGGGCAACCTGGTCAAGTGCTCTGCCACCCTCACAGGAAAGAAGTTTTTCCTCAGGTTCAGATGGAACTGCCTGTGGTTCAGTTGGTGCCTGTTGCCTCTTATCCTGTCGCTGGGCACCACAGAGAAGAGACTGGCCTCATTCTCTTGACACTTTCCCTTTAGATATTTGTATATATTGATGAGATCGCCCCTCAGTCTTCTCTTCTCCAGGCTGAACAGGCCCAGCTCCCTCCGCCTTTCCTCCAGTCCCCTCAGCATCTTTGTAGACCTCCGCTGGACTCTCTCCAGGAGTGCCATGTCTCTCTTGTCCTGGGGAGCCCAGAACTGGACACAGGACTCCAGGTGAGGCCTCCCCAGGGCTGAGGAAAGGGGCAGGATCACCTCCCTCGACCTGCTGGCAGCACTCTGCCTAATGAAGCCCCAGGACACCCTTGGCCTTCTTGGCCACGAGGGCACATTGCTGCCTCATGCTCAACTTGTCCGCTGGGACTCCCAGGTCTTTTTCCACAGAGCTGCTTTCCAGTAGGCCAGCCCCCAGCCTGTCCTCGTGCATGGGGTTATTCCTGCCTAGGTGCAGGACCTTGCACTTGCCTTTCTTGAACTGCAGGAGGTTCCTCTCCGCCCACCTCTCCAGCCTGTCCAGGTCCCTCTGAAGGGCAGCACAGTCTTCCGGTGTGTCAGCCACTTCCCCCAGTTTAGTATCACCAGCAAGCTTGCTGAGGATGCACTCTGTCCCTTCATCTAGGTCACTGATGAACACGTTGAACAAGACTGGACCCAGGACTGACCCCTGGGGGACAACGCTAGCTACAGGCCTCCAACTAGCCTCTGCGCCACTGACCACAACCCTCTGAGCTCGGCCATCCAGACTGTTCTCAATCCACCTCGCCATCGAGCCTGCACTTCCTGAGCTTGCCTATGAGGATGTGATGGGAGACAGTGTCCAAAGCCTTGCTGAAGTCCAGAAAGACAACATCCACTGCTCTCGCCTCCTCTCCCCAGCCACTCATTCCATCAGAGAAGGCTCTCAGATTGGTCAAGCATGATTTCCCTTTGGGGAATCCATGCTGACTACTCCTGATCACCTTCTTGTCCTCCACATGCTCAGTGATGGCCTCCAGGATGAGCTGTGCCATCACCGTTCCAGGGATGGAGGTGAGGCTGACAGGCCTGTAGTTTCCCTGGTTCCTCCTTCTTGCCCTTTTTGAAGACTGGGGTGACACTGGCTTTCTTCCAGTCCTCAGGCACCTCTCCTGTTCTCCATGACCTTTCAAAAATGATCAAGAGTGGCCTAACAATGATGCTTGCCAGCTCCCTCAGCACTCAATGGGTGCATTCCATCGGGGCCCATGGACTTGTGGGTGTTAAGTTTGCACAAGTTTGCTCACAGTACAAGATATACTATTCTATTAAAATTTCACTTGCCAAGGGACCTCTCTGTCCCTATATGCACAGTAACTTAGCTATACCCAGAAGAAAGCAAAACGCTATGGAAATAGTATTACTGCAGTGATTTCTGCTTCCAGTACCGTTGGTATGAGATTTTAGGTATCAGTATCACACCCACATAGAAACTCAGCTCTGCAGTATAAACTGGGTATCCACAGTCAAGAATTGTCTTTTTTTCTTTCTTTTTTTTTTTAATGGTAAACGCTTCCAAAAATGCTGTGACCATACTGTGCCTCTCTTCTCAACATCCTGAGATTAGAAAATTGCAGATATTAAAACGGACGTTGACTTTATGACAGGATTGTGTGTTTGAACACTGAACTTGCAAATAGAAGATAGCAGCAGGAAATTAATTCATGTTCAAATTAACTGAGCTGCCAGGGTCAGGACAGTGTTATGACCACTGTTCATTCTCCTTCTTTTTCTCTGTGTTAATTAGATATAATTATAGGAGCTTTAGCCATAGTGCATTTCTAGTCTAGTTATCTAAAAAAAAAAAGGTTCATATTTTAGGAAAGAAAATTACAAATTAATGATGATGATAAACAACCTTCTTATTGCTGACTCATCTACTCAGACCAAAGGTTATTTCTCTAATTAATCTAAAATACTCATCCAGTGTAAACTGAATGACTGCAGCAAGGATGACTTCTCAATGCACTTAAATTTTCTCTTAAGAGTTGCAGAAAGGTAATACACTGAAAAATGAAGTAAGTCAAACTTTGAACACACCAACTACAAGTCAGGCGTATACCATAAACAGCAGCATTCCAAAACTTAAAGGAGAAGGAAAAAAGTTCATAAAATAATTTTAAACAGAAATTATGATTAATTCTTCTCTAAAACCATATTTATAAGAGCCTCTCAAAGGCACTTTGATCACACTGATCAGGGCCCTGCAGACTTCTTGGGGAATTTCCAACACCCACCTCTTTATTTTCTCAGGCAGTCACAGGAAAAAAGGTTTCGCTGAAGATGCAAGCATGTACGAAGCTGGTCAGGATGTCTCAAGCTTAACTGTTTCATGACTCTCACCACCCTGAAGATACATTCTTCACTCTCCAGGTTACAGCATTAAATTGGGATATAAACCAGTTACATCCCAAAGCTCCTAAGGCAACCGCATCCAAAATGGGCATTTCCTGTTACGACAGAAACATTAGGTAAATCTCTCTCAATCTTGTGGCTGTGACCTTAGAAGCTGTCTTGTGCACAGTGCCTTTGAACTCCAGTACATTTACTAATGTAAAATTAACTCTTCTCTGATACATATTGTATAACGTACTTTAAAGAGGTCTGTTTAACAGGACAGTTGAGTAGCGCCATTTCTCTGGAAATAATTGCTTCAAACAATTATACCGGGACGAACTTCTTCCGCAATTTATTTTCCAGAAAGTCATATTCCACTTTCCAAAAGAAGCATTATACATCTCTTCTGTATCTCCAATTTCCAGGGTGAGGAGATGGTTCTTCATTGTATTTCTGTCCATATTGCATTAGCATTTTTGGAGCAGCATGAGCAACGTGACCGATTTTATGTGGTTAATCAATTCAGTTGCAGCATCTGCTCAGAGCGTAGTACTATGGGGCAATAATATGAAAATATATCCTTCTCAGAAACAGAGATATCTAGAATTGCGTCTACGGTTTGTTATTAAGCATTACCATCTAAACTGAGACCTGATGTAAGTGGGTGAGACTACTGGGACTTCTCCAGCACTCACAAGGAATGAATTTTGCCCTGTCTGTGCCTGGAAGCAATTGTCATGCAGCACTCCAAATATACATCCACACAAATAATGTAGTATGTTAAATTTACATCATACTTCAGTATCAACTTAAAAGTTGCTTTCAGATCAGCATAAAATCTAAGGGTTTTGCAAGCAATACGCTGGGTTCCAAACCAAAGCAACCACAGATTACTTTCCTTCAGGAGTAAAAAACTCAGCCAAAAGCAAGTTTGGTTCTTCTTCAGTGCTTGACGATTTCTGGTAGGCAGCCTTATTCCATAGCCTCCCAACTGAGAAGACTCCCCTTATTGGTTTTAACCACTTCCGCCGGCCAAGAACGAGAAGGCCAGAAGTCACATCAGGACAACAGAGCAGGGTCAGGAAAGAAGCAGAAGGCAGCAGCCATGCTACAAATTGGGCAAGAGACAGAAGTAAGCAGAAACAAGCAATAGCCGCAAAGAAAGTGTGGGATGATACTTGGAGGTTATAGGAGGTGGAGACTGTACAAAATAAGAGATTCATAATAAATGGACTACTGCAACAGACAGAAGTAAAAATACCACATTATCACACCATTTCATTCTAGATATTCATCTTATCGGCTGTAACATTGGAACTTCAAGAAATCAAGTCAGGTCACCTACACAAGCGTTTTCTTTTGCCCCTTCCCCCCACCCCCCAGAAATAATACTACTAAAAAACTATTTCACAGTCCTAGAAGCAGCAGCAGTCACTTTGGGAGGAATGGAGGCAAGATAGACCATTTATTCTGGCTACCTGAAGGCTCCAGTTTCAACCTTTATAATTCCTGGGGAAAAGTGTCACATGCTCATGGACTGGATAAGCAGTACCTTCACCACAGACACTAGTCTCATGCTTGTCATTGTTAGTTCCCTTGCCCCACATAGTCACACACTTTGTGGTTTGTCTGAACAGCAGAGGAAGAGATAGCATTTGATTAACCCGCATTCAATAAATAACCAGCAAGGTCAGTGTTCAGGGCACGTTTCTTCAGCCTCAGCATGACTCATTTTCCCTAGCCACCTTCCAATTCGAGGCGCAGAGCAGTAACCAACATGGAATTCAGTCACACCAAAAGCTCAGGCTATGGATGAGGAGGAACGTACGGGCAAAGGCAGCAGGAGATAAGAGTAATACACGTGTTGAGGGAAGACTACGGAACAGGCTGGAGACTCAAGTCTCAATTTAATACACCAAGGTTAAAGAAAGTGCATGGATACTGTTCTGTGGTTGAACAAAGTCAGCCAGAACCAGACTGTCAAAAGAAAGAAAAAGACCAGGCAGGAAGAAAAAAAAAAAAATTCAAGTAATCTTCCACATGCATATACCCTTCTCCTTCAATAAATCTTTTTTTTTGTCTCCAAACATGCTACTCCACTTTTTCTGGCTGTACAATATTTTAGGAGCAAACTAAATGTTTGCTCAATTCGCTTAACACATTTTCTACACAGTTGAACCTGAAGTATTACTCAAACACAAATATCTTCTAAATAGGTATGATAATAATGCAAAAGAATGCTCTTGTTGGATACAAACTCCATGAAGCAAAAATTGCAAAAAAGGATTCTTGCGGAACTGGGTACAACTACTGGTTTAAAAATAGCTTTAGCAAAAAAAAATCCTAATTCTTGAAATGAAATCCTGCTGCAATTGATAATTTGCTACGCAGCTACATCAATGCATTTTAACTATATCTGCAGTAACAGTTTAAACTAAATCTTACAAATTATCTGTATACAACATCTTTGATCAGCATTATGATTTTGCAGTACTCGACAATATGTTGCCTGGTAAACCTAGGTTCCTGAATGTATTACACAAGATACTAAAATACTCGAGGATTTTCAATGAGCCTGAGAAACACTGTGTTTCATACAACATATTTCCATTAGCATCATCTTCTTGTATTTATCCAGAAGACTCCAAAGTTGGCTTTTATGGCAAATAGCATACCGTGTGCTGAAGACTAACCTCACTCCACATGCAAATAGCAGCACCTTGGGAACTAAGCCAATCTCCCTGACATAGCTTTCAGGCAGGACATCAACATATTATGTCCAGTAGCTAAGTGTAAGAGATTTATGCAGACAGGTTATTAGTGTCTTTCTTTATACTGAATTATTATAATGGATTTCTTGCCCAATCTCTCCTTACAGAATCCATGCAAATCTTTACTTCAAGTGACCAGAATGCTGGTTTTACCTTTCAACCCAAAGACAGTAAAAGAGTTCCAACATCCTTCCTGGATGCTAATTTAATCCTGTAAGAAGTATGCCATCTACTGATGCACTAGCACCATTTACTATGTCATTCTTCAAGTTCCTTCACACAGCCACTAGGCCGATCTTAGTTGCAAGAATTGGGGGGGGGGGGGGGGTCTAAGATTGACAACAAATGACAGTTCTCTTGAAGCCAGTGAAATGTGTTTTATTTAAGCCACTGCTAAAACAAGGACAAATTTAGTGCAACCTGGAGTTCATAATCTGAAAACTGAATATACTGTTAAATTACTAAAATGGCAAAACTTGTCACCATTATACAGTACAAGACCTTCATATTCATTGAGTACAATTACATAAACATAGTTATTCAAATTGCTTCTGGCATACAATTGCATCACTAACCGGGCTGTGAATTACTGTAACACTGCACAAATAAGCAGCCGTTCCAGCAAGTTATAATAAATTTTAGTATTAAATACTATTCAGACATTACAACAGAACAAAGGCCCTCTAAAACTACAACTCCAGCTATACAACAGGAATGTACAAAGATGGTACAAAATAAAGTGACTACAGTGGCTGGGCTCTGTACTTGCCTCTTCAGAGCTCAAGTACAGTAAAAGCTTGACAGTAGTGGCTCCTGCTGAAAAGCTAGAATTCTTACATTAAAAGAAAATCATTCCTGAAACTTGTGTTTTTCTTTGCAAATCACCTTTGTAAAACTAGTTCTTCTTGCGCTGGTGACTGTGTTTACTATGTACTGTGTTCCCATCTCCAACAATATGCATCTATTTATAGAAAAGGTCCCATACAAAGTTACATTAGAAAATGTAACATTTAAAATCTGATACTATCTTTGGGAGACCTAGTCAGCCTCGGAATGACACAGTGTCTGTGTGTGTCTGTGTGTCTGTGTGCCTGTGTGTTTTTTAAAGCTCATACAATCTTCTTAATCTCAAGAACAAAGATACTATGCAAATTACATTTAAGTACATGGCCTTAGCTTTTTCACATCCTCACTTTGGGACAGTAGGTAGTCCTTAATTTTAGCATATGGTTTTGTTTTGTTTTTCTAACGTTAAGGCTCTATGCACATTTTTGTATTGTGTATGCACCCCTTTCTCAATGTTTTAAAGTTGGTTTAAACATGGCCACTTTTAGTGCTAATTTACAGAGGGAATATTTTCAAAGTGCTTCTTCTATGGAATCTTACAAAGCATATCAAAACACCTCCACCTTTCAAAATACGAAATGTATGCATGAAGAAAAGGTTGTTTTTCTAGAATAATATATATTTTCCTCAACCTAAAATTAAATTTCCAAGTCAGGTTTCCCATGCAGAAAAAAATGCAAGATGAGGCAAATCCTACTTCATTATTATGTTTGTTTATAAAGCAGATTTGTCCACGTTAAACAGACTGAAATTAGGCCCTTCGTGTTTTTACAGTTCATCTACACATCTGTATTTGTGTTCAGGTGTTTTAAATAAACTCAGTAATGATGTAATTTAAGATGCAGTCCAGTAAAAAAATTACTTTCTTACTAAGAAGACAGACAACACCAATTAGATTTAATCGGAATAACGTTTCCTATTGCTATTACTAAATTATTATAATTGTACCAAGCCAGTTTAAATGCTTTTCCAATTTTGATACCCAACAGAAAAGAGTCAAAGCCTAAAGAACACAAATTTAAAACAATTTGTGTAGAAAACCGCTGTTCTTGAAAGTAAAAATCAAGTATTTTACAACACATTTTTCTCATGTAAATTTGGAAACTCTACTACATTCCTCAGAGGCTAATAAATCAAATTCTTCCTTAACATAACACCAACAGAGTTACATGATGAATTTTTGAGCACAACTATTGTCTACTTAAATTTTTAGATCATTGTAAGCTTTGGGAACTGCAGAGTGTACTGCCTTTCTCCAGAAAAGTGATTAAAAACAACTTCATCAACTTTATAAAATCCAACATACCAAATCAATCAGTTAAAAACCAGCTGTTCCTGATTTTTTAAAAAAATCTATTTATTTGTACACTTACGACATCCTGAACTTCTCTTTTGATTTTGGATACATATAGAAACACTATACTAATCCCATTGCATCTTCATTTCCTGAAATTTCACTTTGGTGGGAATGCAAGCGACCAAAAATCAGAAAAAAGTTTAGCCCTGAGGCACTGTTCTTAGTATTTTACATTCTTGACATTTAAACTTTAAACTTAAAATGTATGTCTGTAAGTACATTTTTGGTCTGTTAAACAGAAGATGTGATGACCAAAAAATGGTTTCAAATTTTTATCTGAAACTAAACTTGAAATTCAACATTCTCAAAAGCTACATCCTTTAAAAGGAAAATACAGGAGAATCGAGGAGGAAAACAAAAAAACTCAAATAACCAAGACAGCTTTTGTACAACCCTTCAAAATTTGTTATTAGCCCTATCTTCCAAACACAGAAATTAAGAGAACTTTTTTCTCCCCTATAGGCTCGAGAGATAGTCCTAGTGCTTAACATTATATTGCCTACATAACAAGGAAAAATAGCCTATGATGTTTTTCATTCTTTCTTGTCACATGGCATATGTAGGTCTTTCAATCAGGGAAATGACATATAAGATGAAGTAATAAACTATGAACATAATACAGAATTTTAAAATAAAGTTTTAGGTTAAATGTCCACATAGGTGAGGTTTCATACATACAAATACATATACAAATGTATACATGTGTGGATTTTAAAAATTTAAAAAAATCTTCAATTCTGTTGGAAAGATGAACTTTGTGAGGTCCAAGGCAGGGTTTCTTTTCAAGTCCAGATGACAAAGGAAGGACTAAAATATACCAGGTTCCTGTAAAAAAAAAACCTTTAACGAACAGCAGGATGCCTTTCTGAAACACAAAGACATCGCAAGGAGCCTGCTTTTGAGCTTACCAGTGTGATGTCTCACAGTAATTTTGCAAGTAAAGGGAATCCAAATTGTACATATTCCACTAAAATTCATGAATAGATTTAAGAACTCCATTTCTCAGGGTCTGGACCCAAGTCAGGAGACTTGCACACCTATCAACAGTATATTTTTTCTACGAAACAGCTATTAAAATGCTTTTATTCATCCAAAGTAAGTCAGACTCCATGATTCTCTTGCAAGTGATGTGAAAACTCATATGAGATAGCAGCATTGTAACTATCATCAAGTGCCTTTTTGTCTCAAAGGATGTACAAAAACCCAAAATTCACTTCCAAACCATAGGACATGTAAAGATCCAGATTTTCCCTCCAACGGAAATGCAAGTCAGCAGCACTGGTACAAAACCTTTAGATTAGACTGCTAAAAAAGACTTGATTAAAAGTGCCTTAAAAAATAGCAAAGGTAGTTAAGAAAAATGAAAAATCAGTTGGCAGCAATTTTCCCCTTAACGTCTTAATTAACCTTCTCTCTTCACTAACTCTGAAGTGCTCATGGAGTAACAAAGTTATCTTTTCAATGAAGAAAACTTATCTATGGAGACAAAGATGGCCAAAATTCTCATGGGGGGGGGGGGGGGGGGGAGAACCTGTTTGCTACTTTTAACCTATCAGTGTGTAAGACTAACATATGAACTTTTCAGACACAAAATTAATGCCATAGAAGTAAACAAAACGCTTTAGTTAAAAAAACAAATAAACAAAAAAACTGAGCAATTTAAACTTGATAGGCAAGCTTTCGCGAACCTTGCTGAAGCAAGATTTAGGAAGTTACCTTCAGCTACCTACTCTGCCCTGCTGCCAGAAGTACAGTAGTCAACAAAAGGGAACACATACTTGCACTTCAATGATTTTAGTGCAGAATTACACATCTTCACATATAGTTAAACGTGATAAAGGCAGCTAGGAAGCTAGACTGCATTAAGACGCTCCTTGGGCACTGTGACAATTTTCCACCTGCCAACGCTGCCCATGGGCATGTAACACCTGGCAAAGAGCGGTAATTTCCTTAGTGTCTGCAGCAAGATTTTCCAGAACTCTCCATCAGTGCTCTTAGACCCGCTGTGAATTTAGCACACCTCAAAACAGGAAAGAGAGCTAGCCTGGTACAGAGCAAATCCTGAATATCACGCCTGAGACCGTCACCTCTGAACTGCTAGCACAGACAAGGTATTTTTTCATAAACTATTTCAATGGCCTGAACACAGCAGTAAATACAAGTCATGTGTGGGTGGACAACACCAATTATGAACTGCATAAACACATCATGTACACAGTATCACAAAGCACAGCACAGCTATTTTGACTTTCACCTCAAAGTCTTCTAAGTGTTGACAATTACTAGAACATTCATCAGTTAAGTTTTACATTACATATCTGTTCTTCTTGTCTTTTAAAAGGGGAATGAAGCAAAGAACGTTGCATCTTTGGATTTTTCAGACATTTTCCAGAAGCCAACCAACCAAAGACTTATTTAGGACTTGTTCTTCGTCAGATGCCTTCTCTAATATTTCACAGTATTCCAGCACTGCTTGCAAGAGATCTCCAACTTTCCAATCTCTTTCTCGCAGTCTTCTGGAAAGCTGAAGGGGAGATGGGGAACACAAAACAAAGTATTTATACTGGTACATCCCAATTAGGAGTTATAGAAGCTATTCTTGAAACATTAGCTCATAAGAGAACAACTGTAAAGAGTTAATCATTAATCCCACAGCTATAAAAACAAGAACTTCCTCAAGGATCAAGCACTTCTCTTTAGGGCAGTTTTCAGAGAAATTTCTTCTGAAGGGAGTGACATTTTCAAATGATGTGGTGCCATAGGTATGAGGGCTGTGGTTCATCAAGACTGCAGAAAACAGGAAATCCTGAACACAAGATTAAGACATTCACTACCGCTCCCATCCCAATAATGCACATATAAAAAGACAAAACTCAGTCTTAATAAAAGGATGTGGATTTTCCTTTCACAACATATAGTGTGGTTTGGGTGGCACAGATGCTACCCTCAAAGGAAACAGTGTCTTCAGAGTTAGGAAATTATAGCGTCTTGGGGGAGAGGAAAAGGTGAGGATTAAGTTAAACTACCACGTGGAAGCAGAGGCCAGTATAGTCAAAAACAACTTTTCCTCGGCGTCCAGGCAAGAAACTTTCCTTGATTATGTTGTCAAGATCAGCTATATACAGAAGAAAGCCTACCCTAAGACACAGATGAACTTGCCATTTTGTCCAAGAGTGAAAACTTTTACTAATTAAATAATTATGGGCAGCTTTCTGGATAACTGTCAAGGCTGCATTTAGTAGAAAATTTTACATAACATTTATCCTACTTATTTTTTGGAACTGTAGAATTTTATTGCTTTTTATAGTCTCCATCATGATATCCTATATTAAAAAAATTCCCAAAGAAAGTTCAGGAAAACAGATCCCACATCTACCAAATTAGAAATTCTTAAGGATTCTTCTATGAAACTTGTCAAAACGAGGTATGAAATTCTGAAAATGAAGAGGAAAACAATTTCTCTCTGCTTCTTCACCTAGATAATGTTCAGACTGCAACAACATAGATAAAGGAACAGCTAAGAATGGCATGGACAGGAAACATTTTAGGCTGTATTTTCAGTTGTACAAAAGCTACTCCTAGAAAATATGTACAAATAGCAGTTAACACATAGGACATACCTGAACAAGCAAAAAAACCACAGCCATCTAATCTTGTGAACAATATCTCCTCAATATTGAAATATCTTCTCAGTGCAAAAAAACATATATTCTATGTAAGCATATTCTGAAGACAACTGAAATCTGAAATTATTTCCCTGAAATATTTGTGAAATTTAAATACACCACAGGAAACAAACATTTCACTGTCTACAACACAGTTATTTTGTAAAGGGTGATTGTTGGTTTATAAGGAAATTGCAATTTGTCTTATGACAGAGAGAAGTTTGGCTAATGTCCAAAAACCTGTTTAGTCAAATATACTGCAAAGTTTCTGTTTAGTTTTACAAATCACATTAGAAGACATGATCATAGGACACACAGACCTGCCTTCACTGATCTTGGTTTTAATTTAGTGTTCAAGAATCAATCCCATCACTTCTGACTGATCTGTTTCCTACTGTTAGACAAGTGAAATACTGAAATTTATTCAAAATAGAAACCAGGAATTCTAAAATAGCTAGATATGATCTGATTAAAAATCAAATACTGCCTGATTTATGCTAGGAGTACTTTTGTCTTTCACAGAGCGATGTCATATCAGAGGCTTATTATCATACCGTGATCAGCTAGCTTCTAAGCTAGCTTCTAAGCTTTTCTTCTATTCTGGAACCTTCTAACTGCTTTCAGTGAAAATTCTTGTTTTCTGTGAGATCTAAAGCCCAGACTCATTCCCCACATCGCTTAGGTACCTTATCAAAGTACCTACGACATGATCAACAAACCCTTCAGCTGGAGAGAGATCACCATCTGTAAAGGTCAATTCAATTTTTTGCTAGGCTGTGGCGCCCTCTGGAGGTGCCTGTGTTTACTACTGAAGGAACAGAGAATAACAATTTCTAATTTAAGAACCTCAATTTGGCCAAAGTTCACTGGGCTCAGCTTGGGAATAGCTGTAAGACTTCTTATTTTGTACTAATCAGTATCTCATTTTTATTAATATAATCCTGAAAGAATAGTCTATTTTCAAAACAGCCTTATTAAATGACAAGAATCCTTTCAGATAGGCCTTATTCTCTAAGCTTTAAATCTGACAATTTGTTTTTACATTTTTACTTCCAAAAAAAGTTTTCAAGAAAATGATACTTATAAGTGCCCTAACTTTCCTATGCTAGGTCATTCAAACAGAAATAGTGTTCTGCAACACCTCTACTTTGCCTCAAGGCCCAAGAAACGGTGAGAGATGTGGAGTCAGACTAACATGACAGGTGAAGTTCTGGGGTTTGGCAGAAGACACTCCAACAGAGGACAAGGACACAAATCTGTAAAGACGCAGTGTTACACACTCTGACCAGGAGATCAGATGGAATAAAAAGAGATAACATTTCCGTGCCCCCAAAAGGGAAAAAGCAGGATTTCAATTCATTTTAAAATAACACATTTGGAGGAAAAACAAAACAAAAATCAAAAACAAGAAAATGTAAAATCAAAAGGATCAATCCATTACTTTAACATTTTCTGGATTGCATGACTACTGCCTGCATGAAGGTCGTCTGTTTTATCTATAGCTACCAACTAAGTATCACTTTATGATTGAAGTCAAAGCACCAAGTAGAAAAATATTACAATTTTTAGGAGTGCATGCACACTAGACACTTCAGCTTTCCAGAGTGCTCTTCTCAGTATATTCTCTTAGGGTAGCTGGAAAGGATTTCAGATATACAGCTAGCTAACCGTATCTGTTCTAAGTATCTTTAGGCATTGACTCAATAGCCTCCCAACTTCAAAATCTAATGAAGTCAGACCCGGCAGAAGACTTTTGGCGAGGCAGGGGGAAGGGAGCACCTGCCCTCTATTTTGGCCAACATGTTAAATATACTGCAGGATCACATACAGATCACAGAAAAGTGACAAACTAACAGGGAAGTAACATGAATAGAAGGATTAAGCCCAATAATTCCAAATAAAACCAGAAATGGCAATTTGTTGAGAATACTACTACTTTTTTCCTTCTAGTTTATAAAGGCATGAAGTCCACCATAAATAACAATGTACCACAGAAACATTTCTGAAATAATTTTAAATCAAACACATATCAACCTCCAGAAAAGAAGAACAGGGAGACATTATTTCAACTTGCCTAAAAATATTTCCCGGTTTTCTGGGTCAGTTTACATTAGAAAACAAGGCTTCCTACTCTTCAGTTTGAACATATACCACATACAGTTATATTCACAAAAGAAATCCAAAAATGAGCATTATTTTCTGGACTTTTTCTATAGCCAAGAAGAGAAAAGGCACTCTTAGGGCAATTTAGTCCAGCTAAGATCCAAACTGACCTTCAGAGATACCCTTCGTATCCTATTAACGCACATCTACAGTAACTGAAGTACACATTCACCTGACTAAATCTTCTGTTTAGTAATACTGACCTCTACTTCCCTGCCAGTCTACTTCCCTGCCACTGCGGATTCAAGCTTTGGAAACCACCTAGTTGAAGCCTCAAAAGTAGTTTTCTGAACTGAAAGCAAGCTTTTGCTTCCTTAGATACTGATATGCACCTCAAATTGTTTTTGCCAAGATCTTCATTATAAAATACATACTAATGACATCACATTAAAGAGTCTTCTTTACTCTTTTTCATTTGTTAACAAGCTGCAAAATAGTATCTCTGATAAATTATCATCCCAAGCAATCTCACCCTTAGAGACAATGTCTTCATATCTGTTATACTAGCCTTTCAGTAGCTACATATAAAATTGTATTTCATAGGCTAAACGTATGAAACCTATTGTATTTACCTATTGTATAACCTATGAACTGTATTTCATAGGTCTCATGTACTAAATGCTGTGTAGGCACATAAAGGAATGAGTTGTACAATTCTGTAGGAATAAGTTTCTATCTTGTATTTGTGATAGAAATATCTCCAGGTCAGTTTGTATGACAGAATTCCAGGTCTTCCCTAAGAGACACAAATTGCTGAAACCTCTGACTTTTTAAGCTCCACTTTCTCTTTCATCATGTATTAAATTCAATGTATAAAGCCAAAACAAACATTCCTAAAATGAAATAGTTTTTTTGAGTCTTCTTTCTTAATAGTTTTGGTTGAAATTGCTTCCAGAATAAAAGCATACTTAAAATCAAGTTTAACTAGAAGCTAAAATTTTTTCTGATAAGAAATGTATATTTGCTAGCAAAAAAATCTGAGACAGCACATCAGAATATTAAATTAAAATTCAGTTGCATGAGCAAATTCTCAGATTAATTTATAGACAATTAAAGCAAACACTAAATAATCACTGCTTAAAAAAAAACCCAAACCTTTTTTCACTAAACAAGAACACTGTAATTGCTTTCTTTGGCTTACTCCAAAAAAGATACAATTTGTGAAACAAGAAACGAGAAATACACTGTTAAACTCAGCTTTAATTAATGCTATGTTATTTACGGTACTTGCACAGATTAATCAGCTGTTCTACTTCGACCTCTCAGGATTTATATAATGATTTTCCTCAACAGTAAATATTTCTTTATGGCAAATATAGTAGAAATAGCTGACATAACAGAACAAATCCCAATTAAGGTACAATTGCTATAGCAAATCCTTCTCCCTCCGCCCCGCTAAAGCCCAAGTACTTACAAAGACAAATTCCCTTGTAGCAGTGTCATGAAAATGAACGCTAGACACCTCTGTTTCAGAAGCTGCCAGCCACTGGAGTGCTGTTCTGAGCTCGAGATCCACTAAATTTGGCTCCAGATCAACATTCACTATTGCTAAAGTCTTTCTTATTTGCTCCAGACCTAACATTAAAAATAAAATGATCAAATTAGAGGTCCAAACTGTCTTAAAATAATTGCTATATGTCATTATCAACCTATATTATCTTAAATACTTCATTTTAGTGTATATAGATAATGAAGGGCAAAAAACACGTGGGTCTGAAATGTTCTGTTCTTCTGTGCAAGAAGCAGAGTTTATCCCATTTGCAGTTGATTGTAAACATATCTGAAGATTAAAAAAGCATCTAATCTTTAATGCAAGATTCCAAGTGATAAGGACTTTAAAATAGTCTTTCATAATCTGTTTGAAGAGCAATGGCCTCTTACACTGTGCTTCAAGCAATCATTTCAGTTTCCAACTGCTGCTTTTTGCAATGCCTTCATCTACTAAATTTAATCATGTTTGTGTTTCAGAATTCTTTCCTGTACAGGCAACAGACTGATCAGACTGCCTCTGTTTTGCCAAAATACAGTGCTGTTGTTTACTGAGGCCTATCCAATTTTTCAATGCTTCCTTTACAGCATGAATTCCAGAAATGAACACAGTATTCAAAGAGCAGTTGCATGAATAACAAAGAACAGCTACAGCATCGCCATCTTCTGTTCTCTGTCTGCATTTGTAATCCGGACATCACAGTACTCCTCTGTCACACAGGCATAACCGACTAAGCATATGTGTAGGGCTCTCCAAGTTCTTTCTGAAGTCAATATGTAAGAATGAAGGTAGTAGTCTAGAATTATGACTTAACTCTTTAAAGATACGGAATACATTTGAAACAAAACTAAGTATTAATGTGCAGTTTACATTAATCTCACTACTCTTCCAATCAACCTTATAAAATTCAAGGACATAAGGTATACATTCCTACCTGCCGAAGTTAAGCAAGACAAAACAGATCTTCCCAGGAACAAAAGGGTGAGAGAATTTACCTAGTGAACTGTCAACACAAGTGTGCTTTTTGTGGAAGACAACATTTGTCTAGGAGCCCCAAAATCTAATATATTATAGAATAAACCAATTATAAAAAAAATTAGTGACACTTACTGGAAGGAGAGCATTGCGGTAAGGTATCGCAAGAGAATCGCTAGAGAAATCAAGGTGCAGTTACCTGAGAGTAAGCCAAGCTAGCTACTGACATAACCAGATTTCCAAATGTACAGCACCATTTAGAAACGTTTTCTACTCAGAATGCAATTTAAACGGTCCTATGACAAAAGAAGCTAGAAATACTCTTTTCAAATGAACAGTGAGATGATGAAGCAGTAAACTGTTGTAACTTTACTAGAAATGTTTTGCAAGAAATCTGCAATACAGCATGAAGCAGTCTGTTGCACTTCAGGAGACACCTTACTGTATAAAGAAATAAATTCAAACACCATTTTACTCAAATAATTTAGGCACAGAAATGTTTCTAGTCAACAATAACCAAAAAAACAACGTTGTCCTGAAAACCTATATGAAACCTATAAAGCAGAAAATAGGTTTGTTATAATTATTTTTAGTGGATAAAGAAAGACACTGAAAAATTTAGTTAACTTCCTTATAGCCTCACAAACCCCTAACGGCCAGTCAGATTGGATTACAACATTTAAGTGTGGTTCAAATTCCATACACTCTTCCAGGAGTTAAAAAATACATCTTTCTGCCTACATCAAAACTATTCAAAGATATACAAAAAGGCTATTTCCTCTATAAGTAGATAACAGAGGTTTCCTGAAACTCTGATATTTCATCTTCAGAATACACCCAAAACAAAGAACAGCTCTGTTACAAATTGCTCTAACGTCAGCTCATCTTGAAACTAAACTCACACTGAGAAGCTGAGACATAAACAAGGCACTGTGTATTTGGCCTGTCCTCATTTGAGGTAACAACCTTTGGCAGTTCACCCTTAGGCTGGAACCCACACGGAGTTCCTCTCAAAACCAGTAGGCTGTCACAAGCTTCTAGACAGAACTTATTTTATATTTCACTGAAAAGAAATAGAGTATAACAAACATATTGAATCCAAGTCTTTTCATTTCTTTTCTTATGACTGCTTTTACCAAGGTTAACATGGCCAATTATAACAGCTTCTTCAGTGCCTTGAGAATAGTCATGCAGACGTGCTGCCATGGCTCATATCAAATATTTTCCAAAGAGATTTTTCCATGCATACAATTTTATACTTTCAACAAGCTGATCTGCATTCACTATCTTACATTAAGAATATGCATTGAGTATCACAGTGACAAGCATTTCCCATAGGTGGTAAATTTCAGTGTATTAAGAAGTGTTTATAGAGTATTAACATAAAAGTGTCATCTGACACTTGACTGACAGGAAGTATAATGGATAATACAGTTGCCACCTTGTTTTGCAGACTAAGAATCAAGAAAAATAACTAGCGTAGAGTGTACAAGTCAAGAACAGTAGCCTGTGCTGGAACTGATACTACCTTCTACAGCATCCTTGGAGTCTTCATCTTTATCTTCTGTTCCATCACTATTTTAAAGGTAAAACAAAAATTTTAATACAATGCACTATACGCACAGTAAGTGTAGTCAATCCTAAGACTGTAATGAAGGTGAATCACTAAAGGACATGAAGATCATAAAAGAATTACAAAATGACTATGAAAAGAAGCTTTGTTTCTCACACCATTTCACGTTGTAAGTGGACTTGTCAACAAGTTTACAAGATTTGCTCTTCAGGGAAGAAAGGAGAGGAAAGAAACAGCAGAAGCGTTAAGAAGAAAGATATAATATGAAGACATTTTAAAATAAGAAAGAGTCCTTGCTTTTAATTAAGGGGGACAGTTTAGTTTCGCTTCACTTGTGAAAAGACTGAGCAGTCTTAGGTCACAAGTATGAATAGCTACAGGTTGGTTATTCAAAGCTGTACGTCATAAGCGTTCTACAGAATCAATTACCAAGCAATTCTGAAAGTTTACATAAGCTAAAGGAAAATAAAAACAGAAATCCCGTAGGACGCAAGTGCTAGACTGCATGAAAAAGTAAATCTGAAGGCTTGTAAAATCGCAAGCAAGAACATGCATGAAAGGGATCTCGTTTCGCAAGCAGAACACAGAACATCAGTTTAGCACAGCAGAATTTATCCAATCAGTATGGATTAATTAATGAAAAAAATCATATTGCGATCAAGTGAGAAGAGTGTGAATAATGTATCAGCATAAAAACGCACTGTATTCTTATCTTCAAAAAAATGATGATTTCATGCATTAATTATGAAGAATCCATCTGGTTTATATTTCTGGACTCAACCAACCTGTCTGATGTTGGAAAGGATAAATTCTCCTCATACATATCCCCTTCTAAACCAAGACTGCTCCAGCTACTGCTGTTACCATTACTGCCAGGAGAAGAAGAGAACACAGCTGAACTAGAAAAGAACAACAGCTCAAACTAGAACCTTTGTTTTCCTCAAAGCTGTTTTGTCAAAATATTTAATGCTAGAGTTGAAACTTCCTAAACAGGTTTGCTGGAACAGAGTACAAACATGATTGTCTGTGCTATTCAGAGCACAATAACGCAAAACTGGTAAGTTCTGTACACAGGTTAAAGTACTGATTTGTGCTCATTAATTTTCTAGACCAGTGCTAACAATAATTCTGTCCTTAGGCCTAAGCATATCGCTTTTTTATTTATACAGGCTCAACAATTTCAACAGAACTACTCATACGATTATGGATTACAAATATAGTATTTGCTTAAAGATTAGCCAAGAATTCATGAAATTATATATTGTAAAGACAACTACACAACGAAAGTCCTTCTCTGTATCTCATTCCAAAATCAAGCAGTGATCTGCAGCAGCCTGATGAGTAGCAAATACTTTGGGAAAAAGAAGAAGGGGAAAAAACCCACACTCAAAAACCAAAAAGAGACTTTTTAAAACAAATATCTGAATATTCTTCGTAAAGCTGACTTTTTAAAAAAAATCATTGCTATAAATCAGTGAAAATA
This sequence comes from Struthio camelus, assembly GCF_040807025.1. Classification (NCBI taxonomy): domain Eukaryota; kingdom Metazoa; phylum Chordata; class Aves; order Struthioniformes; family Struthionidae; genus Struthio; species Struthio camelus. The sequence goes on along the minus strand of NC_090942.1, from coordinate 189,586,603 downwards.
AGACTAAAAAGATTAACTCACAGTTCACAGACATACTGCATTTATTCCACAACTACGCTCAAGTCAATGCAAAGCAGCGAAAACTTGAACATGGCCTTACACTGGTACGTTCTAAGCATTAAAATTCACGGAGTATGTTGGGCCTGTGCTTATGTACAAGTCTGAGCTACTCACATGATTAAAACTCCCGCTCCTTGATTTGATGCCTCCCCCACAGCATGCCTGGGAACCTTCCAAGAATAAGATGTCAAGAGAAACAGAACTAGTGTTCTTGGAGATGGTTAAATTGTCCATGGATGACATGGAATGGCATGGTACGACAAACCATAAAGCAGTGCTAGAGAACAGCTGCTGCAAGAAGATGCTTTTAGTTGTCTGTTCAGCTAAATGTTGTGTTTGACTGTTAAAGCTCTTTTCCACTCATTCCGATCTCAAGACAAACAGTAAAATTTAAAATCCTAAATGCTGGAAAGGAGCACTTCAAGAGCCAGATATCAATCTCTTTTTGAGAGGCAGCAAACAACAGCATCAGTATCCTTTGCTTTCCAGTTTGCCTGTCTGGATCCTAATTTTAACATGAAAACAGCAGGTTAGTAAACCTGCAATAGGAATATACCCTAAAAGAAAAAAAAAAAGTAAAAAAGTTGCAGATTCTTTGTTTAGGACATTGTTATTGTTGGTTATTTAGACAAAATGTGCAAAGAACAGATTGTTCTGCCATTACTCAAAAAAAGAAAATTTAAGAGAAGTCTCCAAATAAACTAGCTTGGCTCTAGAACTGCAGTAAATCTATTAAAAAGAACAATTAAAAAATGCTAATAGCAATTACTTACTTTTACCAAGACTTCACAATTACCTGTTAGATTTGCATGGAGAATGCAAATCTAGTCTTAAGAACATTTCTCAAGCTATTGCACAAGACCATCATAGTATATACGAAGTATTAACATTTAATTTGATTTTGAATTACATGTACAGAACACATATTTAACAAAGCCTATTAATATCAATGCTTTGCACTCATTCTTTCACTGATGCATAATAAATGGAAGTAAAAGCTGCCCTAGTTCTCAGATTAAAGGAAAAAGTGTTTGTAATCGAAGAGAATGACCTCATACATACTACCATTCTGATTAGAGAAAAAGTTAATGTATTTTACAAAGGTCAAATTCAGTCTGATATAATTAGATATTTAACCATGTGACTACAATGCATAGCAACGTGTAAGGATTTTTTGTAACGTGAACTTAACTTATCTGTAAGATGCTGAACACTCTTGAAAGTCTTGCAGCCACAGAACAGGCAAAAACAGAAAGAGGCACTGTAATGTCTCTATACTGCTTCATGCAGCTCTTCAACACAAATAAGAAGGAAAATTATCAGAAATAAAAGCTTTCAGCCTACCAAGGGAGGCCAAACAAGTCGCAAAACTGCACCATAGGTATGTGAACTAGCACTCAGATCATCTGCTTTGAGATTCTGCCTTAGGTACATGCAGTTAAAGGCAAGAGGCAGGCTTCTGCTCTGAATTATAATCTAAATCAGATGCTCTGATTCATCCCCTGCAGAAGCCTATACCTAAGCATTAACTGTAGAGGAAGCTTAAGACTATTAGACTTCTAAATTTAAGCAACTAACATGACATGCGAAAAGCAGTTTGACTCCTCCCGTGAATGACTAACTTCACGAAGTCCACTAAAGAACTTTCGTTCTTATTTCCATTCAGTACAAGAAACTAAAGCGATCACTCTGATAATTCTCTCCAAGTTGTCTTGCTCTCTTGTTTATGGTTAGTTTAATCCTCTATGAAGTACAATTTTCATACTGATCTGCATTAAAGGCATCTCCGCTCAATTCAGAAATTAACAGAATAACAGAGCATGTACGATGTCAATACAACTACTATATGTCTTTTTTTCCTGAGAAAAGAAAGTAAAATAAAAAAGCAAGGTAAGGTAAAATGAACTGGACTGTTGCAGTTTGTTTTGCTGTTTTCTTTTCTGGGGGCTCTGATTCTGTGTTCCACGGTTTAAGCTACCATTAATAGTATTTCTAGGCTTATCATTACAAAGATAATCCTCAAAGTATCAGCTAAAGCAGTCTCACGTACCAGTATCTGTAGCATACTGCAAAAGGCCTGGAAAGTACTCAAAGGGTGAGGGAGATCCTCCCCCTTCCCTCCACCCCCAGAAAACTTGTTTAAAAGCAAGATGAGTATTTGCATATAAACAAATGCAACCAAAAATCAAGCCAAACTTATATCGATTTCCATTGATTGGAATAAAGCTCTAGATAACAAGGGCTACTTGATAGTACATTTAGATGTTCCAAAATGACTGTGCAGTAGTTTTTAAATAGACAGCCTCAGAGGTGAGGGGACAGAGGGGATTTCAACTGCTGTAGCTGCATGATAAATGCCTTCTCTATTGCTACTGAAAGGCATTCTCCTGTTTAATAAGACTTTTTAATGTTAAAGAGAACAGGTAAAAACAGTACATCTTCATCACTGCCGTGCAATTCTTCTATTTCTTAAAGAGACTGCCATATTAAGCTAACATTGCTCCATGCAGAGTGTTGCCACCAAAGCTTGTTTTGTTATAGGATGTCTTTTCTCCTCCCTATCTTTTTCCTCAGGGCAATAAGCCCAGATCCCCTCAGTTTCATCTGCTAAACCTCAGTGACACAAGGGAAATACATGTGCTGTTACTAGTCCACATAAGTTTTGTAAAGCTAGCTGGTAAATCTGTGCATGCCTGTTTCTTCTGCTGGAACCTGCCTATCCAAATTAGGCATGCCCTTCCCTGAGTTAATGTTAATTTGGATTATTGCTCCTCTAAGGAGCAATTGATTTTCTTGAAAGTTGTAGATAACTTTTTAAGTGGGTTTTGGGATGATTTAAAAAAAAAAAAAAAAAAAAAAAAAAAAAAGCAAAAGCATTGGCACAACAGGTCCAGCAAGTTTTTTTTTTTTTTTTTTAATATATATAGTTTCTTCTTAGCATCAGCTAACTTGTATTTTATTCGCTACTTGTAACTGCCAATGCGACTTTTTTCCTTATACTCTGGCTTTTATTACATAAGTTTGATGTGTTTTCACTCATTCAACAGATGTTTTATTAAAATAAATTTCAGTTGAATCAGTCTCTTGCAAAATTATTCAGTTGAATCAGTGATAAAGTATAATTCTAGTTTAATTAATATTCAGGCAAAAATGTGAAGACACTACAAAATTTAAAATGAGCAGTGTCATCTTAGTACTGAATAATCTAATTATACATTACATAAGTAAACATTACTTCTGTATTTTCTTTAACATCTGAATGATGCGGGAAGTACTAACTAGTAAGCAAAAGAATAAAAAACAAAAACAAAAGCTGAACTTTCAACATGAGTGATACATCAGTCATACAAAATTAAGGCTACTCATTCTTCAAAACTCCTGTATACAGAAGCTAGGGTCACAATTCTCTCTACTTTTCACCGGCAACAGACATAGACATTGCAGATTTTTTCAATTCTTGTTCTAATCTTTGCTAGTTATCAGGTAGCCAAGTGGAGGTCTACAGAAAGAAGCTCTACCAAAAAAGTTACTATCCTGAACAGACTGTAAGTTCCAATACTTACCCACCTATAAGCTCTGGTTAGTAGTAGTACATAAATACTCCAACATCAGTTAAAATAGCTTATAAATTCAACCTTCCAAAACCCTAATACTGGTCTAAGCTCTTGAGATAAATTCACATTTTTTATTTTCAAAAGTACAGATGAGTTTACAGAAAACATATTCTCACTAACTGAGTGTTAATATTTCAGAGAATGAGTAAGATGCGCTACTTCCAAGTTGCGTTTTACACATGACTTGTTTTTAAAATGCCTGCATTTTTGCCAGTACTTAAGTTACAAATGTACAGCGTTACTTGATGTCATTTCCTGATATCAATAAAAACGCAAACTCTACATATTCCATACTGTATGTCGTATTAACATTCATGAACAAAGTTTTTTTTGGTAGGAAAACAGATTCATACGCACTAGAGTTAATTTTAACAAAACATATCATTTTTTTCCTGAAGAGAAAAATAAGCTCTTCTCTCCCCGTTCCTAAAGAGAAAACCACTTGATATCAGTAGACACCAAGGTTAACCATTTAGCTATGCTAACATAAAGTTACCTGTCACTGAGGTGAAGAAAACTGCTGCTTTCATCAGGATGTTCATCTTCAAAACTTAGATTGGACCAACTGCCAGTGCTATCATCACCAATACTCAGACTCATCTGCTGGCTAACAATAGATTCAACTGAGTGAAATCCTTCTCTTCCAGCAGAGCTAAACAAAGATTTAAGATGAAAACATCACTTGAGCTGTAACACTGACCTACATTAGTTCATTTATAGTAGTTTAACATCATTTCAAAGATACTAAATTCCAGGCAAAAAAGTGTGGTATACATTAATTTGCAACCCTGTTTTCAAAGTAAGAAACAGAGCAACGTAATAAATTTCAAATTCCAAGAAACTCTGTAACACATGCACATACCCATTACGCTTCTGCTAACAGGCTTACACCTGGGATTGCCATGTGGAACTCATTCACTACAAGAAGAGGGGAAGGCAGGCTCTCATTTGGAAGATTATTTGTATAAAGCATAATATAGCTTTAGCACCTAGGCATTTTACTCTTATGCACTGATCAAGCCACACTTTCCAAGTGGGGAGAATTAGCATTTCTGAACTTGTTCACCATAGGACAATTTGGCTATATCCCTTCCTTGCCTTCCTTACAACCAGCTGGCTACCAGTGGTTTGCTATTGTATACAAACTGCTTAAGAGTACGCTAGTGTTCAAAAAATGGAAAAGTTACCATATTTTAAAAAAAGATCTTTCTGCAGATAACAATTTGGCTTCCTGCTTCAAGAAAGGGCATTAACAGGGGCAGCATATAGAATTTTTCCCTGCGGAAAGAATCTTGTATTTCTTTTTCCAAAAACCAGTCAAGCAAGTATGCTCAGTAATAGATGGCCTTTAGAAGGCCCATCAAGGGATCTAATTTTATAGCTTTAAAGCTATTTGTAACTTTTTCATAAGGAGTTCAACCTGAAAACCTTTAGGGTCAAACTCTGGTTATCTATTTCCAGATCAATGCTAGAAAGTTTAAGAAAAACTATTATCCTACTAACACCATAGAGAGCAATCATTTCAAAATTGTTACATTCACCATTTAAAAAGCCAGCCTTGACCACACTATGGATAACACTTCACTCTGGTGAGCATGAATTTTTGCAGGCAATGATGTAGCTTAAAATAAGTACTGTTTAAATCTTTAAATCTCAACTCCTTTGGGCAATGCAAAGGTTATTATTTTCCATTTTTATTTACAGTTATACCAGTGCTAGCAGCAATTTTTTTTTCACTGCACATGAGCAAGGCAGCTCTCAAGAAGCATACATATTTTATGCCATACTTCAGATACCAATATAAGAAGCACTTGTAAACTGGATGTAATGTTAAAACCCTAATATCTCCTCCTTATCACAGATGAATAATAAACAATATCTCTTCAAACTTTGCCTTCTAGATGCTCTACCATATTCTAACCAGAAATTTTAGACAACATTTTAAAGAAGTGATTCAGAAACAAAGCATCACCTCTGATACTATCAGTATCAGAAAAACATCACCACAAGACATAAAACGACTTTTTCCAGTCACACTGATTAAGGACCCAATCATGTTGCACAAACAGCCACAATATACAATTTACTAACATTTATTTGCTGCTATAATTTTTACTTAAAACGCTTCCATTGAAAAGCTGAAAAAGCTGGTAGAAATCGTTTTGCAAAAATAACCCCCAAACACAAAACAAAAATTTCCATTCAGATCCAAATTCTATGAGCAGGAGCTGTTATGTGCTTCATATCACACCTTGAAAAAATTGCTTTCAGGCCCACTGTGGCCTTTAGTCACTAAAAAATACATAAGTAAGGTTAATTATTCATCATGATGTCATTCAAGAAAATAAATCCTTTGCCACTGTGAGGAGCTCCCATGCAAAACAATTTGGAAAGTAACTATTATAACTTAAAAAGACCAACAAGGTAAAGACTGTTCTTCGACGTGAGGAAGACATTCCAAGTCGTTCTGATCTCTGCAGAGTCTGCTTTAAGAAACAGATGTTTTCCCCAAAGTTACTGTGGCACATACTTCTTAGTCAGAGGCATATTAAAAGAAACAGTACATTAGCCTTTGATATAGATATGCGAATCTGAGAGTCAGTTTCTGGTCTAGTATATTACTATCTTATAAGCTAAAGTGTGTCTTAGGAAGTAGTTTATTTTCCTAAAAGCAAGATTTTCCTTCCAATAACGAGGATACTGTTATAACACATTCATTATCAAAAGAAAGCCTTCATACTACAAAGCAATGGCTAGCTTGGTTTGCCAGTACCAGACACTGGTCATGCTCACAAAAAAACAAAAGTCTTTTTCTCTGCAGAAAAGAAGAAATACAGGTACAGAAAAAAACTGGACCGTCACGGCTCACATGCCAGCAAGACCTTCAACTAAGGTATAATATTCCCTACTGTAGATAAAAATGGCAGGCATTTAAAGTTGAAATTTCGATTGTTAGTCATCTACCAGAACATACACATCCTGATGTATATAGAAACTTTGGTTTTAAGCGCCCACAGGTAGAAAAAAAAGGGTTTTTTCCCCCCAGTTCTGAATCATTTAACTACCACCAGAAGAATAAAAAGAAAAAACATTTAGAATACAAAGTATATATTTCCAAAAGAAAGAAATTCCTTCTGATCGCACAGTACTTGTATTAACAATCCTCCTTTTTCTGGTACAGGATGCAATAAATAAGAAAATGAATATTACCTTATGTTTACTGCCTGACCAATATTAGTCATAGCTGATGTCATTATTTTAGTAGTAAGGCTTTCAGCAAAACTGACTCCATCTTGCCCAATACCACTGTCAGCCGTCAGACTCGTGTTACTCAGTTCTCTCTCTGCTTTCTCAACAGCTGCAGTAACCACCTTGTCAGAAAACACTGCCTTCTGTTCTACATCAATATGAATTTTAGGAATATCAAGGTGAAATATTCTTGATTTTTGACAGACGCCACCCAACCTGGAATGAGGGAAACGCTTCACTGGAATGGTAGATTCTTGCGCAGGTAGATGAGACGTACTTTCTGTACAGCACTGATGTTCCTTCATACTGCAGCATCTACAGACCGTTCCAGAAAAAGGAGACAACTTCTCAGTGTATGAGAGCCTATCTCCATTTCTCCTGTTTTCAGCTGCATGGAGAACAGCAGATTCTAAACTCATTTCTAGAGTATCATCTGCTACTTTCCTAGCATACTGCTCTATAGCTTGCATTATACCTTCACTGTAACCATTTTCATTTAAATCGCCTGTACTATGATATAGTTTACGATTTGGGGAGAAAGGAAATGCCCTAGAAAATGTTGTTTTAGTAAGATCCCCCGTGACTTCATCAAATTCAGTCTTTTTATATAGACAAGAATCTGTTAAAGATTTTGGCAAACACGCTCCTGGCATTTTCAATTTCTTCCTGACATCACAAGTTATACTGTGAGCAAGAGATTCTGAAAAGTGCAATAACTCCGTGCGTTCCGCTCTCTGCGTCCAGACGTTCCTTTCGCAAGTTTGGTCTTCACAGTGATGGATATCGCTTCTCACTTGCTGTAGTGAATCTTTATTTGTTATTTTGAAGAGCTCCAGCTTGCCATTTACCTCTGTATTTTGCCCAGGTAATGTCTTTCTGTTGCATCTCAATTTAGTTTTCCTAGCAGCTTGCTGTAGGCCTGATTTTATAGATCTGTAAGCAAGCCTACTAGCATATTGATCCACTAACAATTCAGCATTGCCACCTTCTCTTTTCAAAACTCGAATAATATGATCTGCATACTCATCAGTCACGCTTTCACAGCTTGGGTATTTGGAAGTCAAACCCATCATGCTCAAATTTTGTGGTAAAGAAAGTACAGACGAATCTCTCTCCCCAGGCCACTGGTCCCACCCTGGACCCCACCGTTCTTTTGAACTATCACCTTTATCACCTTTTCTCAGATAAAGGCAATCCACCTGGCAGTTAACCCGTTTCAACCTCAACAGTTTACAATGCCTTGATTTCACCATTTTCTTGGCCTCACTGATGACTTTTCCTGCCATATCACCTGCATAATTCCACAAAGAATTGCAGGTCTCTTCCGGAATATTTATAAATGCAGCATACCCACATCTTTTGTTTGGCATACTTAACTTAACCTGATTATTAGCTTCACCTTCATTTGTTTTATCATCTAAATGGGAGGCAGCCATTTCAGTCGCTATTGAAATTATATGACTAGCTAAGTGATCTGCATACTGTATTGTTTTTTCTGGATATTCTTCTTTCTCAACTAGCATTTCAGAACAATCTTCATCTTCACTGCTCTCCACTTCTTCAGAAAGTGATCGCATGAGTTTCAGCATAAATTCTTCTTTTTCCAGGGAGTCATGTTCAGTTTCAGGCAAACCAGTAACAGATGGATTGTATGGTGTAGAAGGTGGCGTCGCGGGTGCAAATGCCTTTGCTAATTCTCCCTTGAGTTTCTTAGATAACTTCCTTAGGTTCCTTTCAGAACTAGCTTCACATGGTACTAAGGGAGTTGGTGGGGGTGTATCAGGCATTACACAGGTATTTCCATCCTTGGTAGTTGATTTATCTTCCATCCGCAAAGCATCTTCACCACCAAACATCCCTGCAAAGGTACTTGCATGCAGACAACAATCATCCCGCCTGTAAGTCAGAGACCCTGATGATGCTTTTTGAGTGTCAGGGTTTTTTGAGGGCTTATTTAAGTACTTTATTGAGCAGCTTCCTGTGTCAGTAAGGTCTTCTAGAACATGCCTAGAAAAAGCCACAGTGGAATACCGTGGTGGTGAACTTGAAAAAAACCTCCGTCCTTTTTGTTCCTGCCAACTGTCTCTAGATTCTGAAGACCGCTGAACAGAATGACCAGGAGCAAGAAGAAATTTAGGTGGATTATTCAAAGGCATCTGTTGCTGTTCAACAATTATAGGAACATTATTTTGTTTCTCAGCCTCTTGCTTCATTATCGCACTATATTGTTCGTTTCTACTGTTATCTGCATATATCTGTGAGCCCATATTACAGGCTAAATTCTCACAGGTGCTTGATACCACACTGTTACTTTCATCTACAGATTGCTTTATGATATACTTGGCCAAGTGGTCTGCGAACACGTTCTTGGGAAAATCTTCACCAATGCATTGCAAATAAGGTTTTCTTTCTAATATTTTTCTTGTTAAAAGATCTGTATACTCTTCCACTGCTTTCGTTACCCTGGATGAAGTTATGGCTTCATAGGCTTCATTTACGATCATATCTACCATTGTTCCAGAGAAACTACTGATGCTTTTCGATCCACTTGTTAATTCTAAGTTATTATTCATTCCAGAGCTGTTATTTGTTTGTTTGGTATCATTTTGGTTATGTAAAAGTGATGGATTGTTTTCAGTACTTTGATTGGGATCTGAAGTTAGGTATAAATTTCTGAAAGAAGCAATTTCCTCCTCTCTCTTTCTAGGTATGAAAAATGGATGAGTAGAGTCTTTATACGCTTTCATACTGCCAGAGTTTGAAGCGCTCCATGCTTTTGCTTTATAAACATCAGAGGAAACCTGATGTTGACAAAGAGCTCTTCCAGCTAAGGGCACAGGTATCGAACTTACAACACCAGAGGTACAAAATAGAGCTTGCTGCACTGTATATTCTGTCTTGGATTCTTGTATTGCACTCAGTGCTACTCTATCATTAAAAGTAGGAAAAGCTGTGGAAGTCTGTGTTGACTGTAACATACTTTCTGCACTCACATATTTAATGTTGTCCATGGAAACGCTAATGGCTGCTTGTGTTGTGAAGGTCACATCAACCTGAGAGAGTTCAATAAAAGCCTCCTGAATGACAGATTCAGATAAATCTCTGGCATAGGATCTTACCACTTTATCTTCAAAATCAAACGATGAAGGCTGTGCAGCCGTAGGAGTCGATGGATATGAAAACTGACATACTTCCATGATTCCTTCAAACACAAGTTCTTCAGCAAGATCTGCTGCAAAACGTGCAACTGTGTTGGTAAATATTTGTTTCTTTACATGTCGCAATTCTTTCAAAGCGCTAGTTATAGCTTCACTCACCAAAAAGCCTGCCAGCCCATTAATGGCACGCTCCTTCAGGGAAATTGCTCTACGTCTTCCAATCTCATAAAAAGCCATTTGAAAGACTGAGGAAGTCAATCTAGCAGCTAAATGACAAAGTGCATTGGTACATGAAGAAACACCTTTTTGTAGGTCTTTAAACGCACTGCCAAAACTTTTTTCAACCAAATCAGTTGCAAATTTTTGAATGCTATCTCTAATCATTAATGACTTATGTTTTAATTTAGCTTGCTTCTCTGGCTCCTTGCCAGTTTTCATTCTGTGATCCACAGCTTGACCTTTTTCTCCTTTCAAAGCAATTCTGTGGCATTTGGAATCGTTTCCTGCATGGATTTGTTCTGATGAAGACTCGGAATGAAAAACAGAACCCAGTATTTCAAATGAAAAACTATCAGCGTATTCTGAGTAAGTACCGTAGAGTGCATCATGGTGGTTTTGACCTGTCCCATCTCCACCAGGATTCATCCGACACAAGCATTCAGAACCACCACAGCTTCCTAGTGGACTGAAAGCTGATGATCTAATAGGGCTAAACAAGCCTCCACTCTCTTCCCCTGATGTTTTAACTGGGCGAGGAGAATCTGGAACATCAAAGACACTGCTGTACGGCGACTCAGGTTTACGAGGAGTTGGTTTCTTTACATTGGCTGGAAGTGTGGGACGATCAAACTTGAATTTTTGAGGATTCATTGTTATGTTTGCAGAACACAGCTGTTCATGGGCAGCCCTCCTTTTCTGAGGAGGATTCCCTTGGACGGGATCCCTAATAACTTTACAAGTGTTTTCCAGGGTTTGTTCCAGTTCATCAAATTGATCAAAACTATCAAAAAATTCACTTACTTCTGAGTCCGAATCCTCTATACCATCTTTCACTACTGGAATTTTTGGCAGCTGAAGTTTTGCCTTCAAGCTTTTTTGATACCCTTCTTCATCTAAGAAGATAACAGGGCTTGGGCTGGAGCAATCTGACTCAGAGGATTCTGCCGGAGAGGAGGAAAATAATGTTTTCTGTAAAAAATTAACACCTTGATCAGAAGGATTATATGGCTTATAGAAACTCCTCTGTATCCACGGATCAGAAATTGAGGTTGTAACTGAATTTTTTACTGAGGACAGTTCCTTAAGTCCCAAAATATCAATCAAAGTGGAAGATCTAGCAGATGACTTTCTACGTACAGAACCCATGAGGTTTTTTGAGTCCACAGCTTCTAAACATTGAGCGGGGATGGTCTGTGAAGCAGCATCTCGATGGTTTCGAGAACTAAAGCTGCATGCCCCTAAAAAGAAAAAAAAAAAACCTTCAAAAACAAAAGTCTCCACATAAATGCACAACATCAGGGATAAATTCTGATAGCAATCACTGGGCTTTTTATTGTTGCAATGCATTAGGTAATCTTGCATGATTTGAGTTTGAAAAGAATGAAAGATTGATTTATTAGACAAATCTAATCACTAACAAAAATCATGTACTTTCTAGCACCCAGCATAGGGTCTGCCCTCTCTGGATCTGCCACCACAGCTGCAATTTTTGGCTTATGATTTGACAAACTACTGCTGTGAAGAGAATGACAAAAATTTAAATTTACATTTGTGTATTATCCTCTTGAAACAGGTGATTACTGTTAAAAGTTACTAGATGTTTCATATGCATTTATTGTCTCATGAAGTCCTGCAACAGCTTAAATTTCAAAGAGCAGGCTCTACAACAAAACTCAACAGCGTGCAAGCACTTACCAACACTCTGTATCTTTGAAGGCTCATCTTCATCCAAGTGTTCAAAAGCAGTGACAAAATCATCCTCAATTGAAGAAACTGATTGATTAGTGTCATCATCTTCTGCATGGGATGTCTCTGTTTGATGTTTTTGCAATGAGTTTATTTCCACTGCATATTTTACACCTGTAGTATACTTGCTCAGCAAGGTAAATACATAATCAGCTTTGATCCTTGGGAATGAAGGAGACAATCTCATCACACAAAGCACTTCAGGAAGCTGATTCTTGAAAAAGAGGGCAACAAGAAAACAAACATATAACAAACTTGGAAAAATTTCTGCTGGCAGGAGTAACAAGGGATTCCTTCAACGCATCTTTATGAACAGTAAACAATTTATCTGTAAAAATCCTTTCCAGATAAGGAAATAAATGGAACAGTTTGTGTACAGCAACAGTTATATCACTTATTCATTTTAATAACTCCTGCATTCTGAATAAATCATTGCATTAAAACCAAAAAAAAAAAAAACAAGTCGTTTAACACAGCCCTGATAATATATACCCAAGACTATTACAAATATACATGTTAAAAATCTGTGAGGAAGACAGGACTTCAAAGTGTGTTCATGCTGCACAGTATTTCAGTTTAGATATTTGTATCATATACAATCAAATTTACATTGTAACACTAGTCAATATGACTTAAAGAAGTTTGCTTTAACAATATTTATAATTGGAAAAGAAAAAACAACAGTGAGTTTTATGAAAGCCTGACATTGTCAAAATTTCCTGGCACTTATGTTTCAAGGAGGAAAACCCTGAAGAGGAATGGAAGCTGTATCTGAGCAGAGCAGTCATAGACAACTTGATCAGTTTCACTTTCTTTCCAAATAGGCCATGAAAGGGACTTCAGTGACGGAGAAGAACAGGACCAAGTCAGCCAGCAAGTACAGACAGGCCATATCATGCATCAGGTGAGTAGTATGTGAGACGGTGTTTCACTTTACACTAGCTAGACTAGGCAATGTACTGATCATAAGGTGCATACAAAACTAAGAACGCCTCCAAACTTCTTGGTTACATCTTCTAAAATCCGTGGTCTTTCACAAGAAGAAACAGTCCTAAAAGGCAGGTCTTCATTGCTCGTTTGAGCATTACCCATGCACCGCTTCACCTTTCAATCACCCTCCTACTGAATTCACTGCTACAGAGAATCATTGTAGCAGAAATTCTCTTGTGCAACATAAACATTAAATATTTATATTAGATATTTTGTATTACAATAGAGCACTTAACTCCAAAGCAAAAAGTTTATTTTGAAATTTTCTAACATTCATTTTGAACACAAGGAAACTGCAGAAACATAACAACATTAACATTGGTTGGCCTAAGATAGCTTAAAAATACAAGCAAGACAAGGTGCGATACTGCTAAATTCTTGTAAAACCAACTAAAAGACTTCCGTATCTAAGACATGTAAGACGACACAGAACATTTACCTGATGTTTTGTGATACAAGGTTTTTCCAAGCTTTTCTTTATATCTTTTAGAAATATAACCTCGTTTTCTTTTAGCTTGCACAACTGGAGTGATTTCAGGACATCTGGAAGTTCTACAGAAATAGCTGTCAGCCCCTAATTTAAATATAAGAACACACTGAGAATACAATGTGAAAAACATGTAAGTGATAATGAAGAGTTTTTAATTTCATATTCCCAAAACTGTGTATGAACAACTAGAACAGGTTGTCCAGAGAGGCTGCAGAGTCTCTATCCTTGGAGATACGTAAAAGCTATCCCAACATAGTCCTGGGCAGCCTGCTCTAGGTGATCCTGCTTGGGCAGGGAAATTGGAGTAGATGATCTCCAGAGATCCTTTCCAACCTCAACCATTCCAAGACTCTGTGAAAATGTTAAGAGCCACTAATTTTGGTAGAGCTGTTTTCCTCCCTACTTCTCACCCCATCCTCCAGTTATTCTCTCAAACTCTGGTGTAGAACTCATTTCCACTAACAATTTAATCCACACTTGTTTCTAATTCACACTTCTACCAAAAATGTCCACTGTTCTCATGTGACAGAAGAGCTTTAAAGGTCACAAAGGAGAATCTTAGAAGGAGTAAAAAGCATCTACACATCCTACAAGGTGCACAACTACTCAGAGAAGACTGAACTCAGCTAATAATACTTTTAAATGGATCTCTACACATTCTTAGCACACTTTCTTTGAATGGCATTTTAGACCACTATTATAAAAACAGAGACGTGGCTCTTGTTTTAATATGATCTTGGGTAACTTTTAGATTTACCTAAAATATAGAATTAGCCTAAAGTACTTTTCAATACAGACATTACTGATTTATACTATACGAATCAAGTTTCCATAAACCTAGTAAGCCCTGTTCTCTCTAAACTTCACCTAGTTCTAAATGATGAAATAGTTCTTACCCCATATATGGCAGCATGTTTAGCAGTATTATCATTTTATTAACTTCTCAAAAATTGATGCAAGTTTGAATACAAATGGATTCAGTTTCTTTTTTCATTTTTTAACATCAGTGAACTGCTACAGCAATCTCTGGCTAGCTAGCAGTCAATTCAGGAAAGTTATAGCTCTGCAGACGACAATGGCACCTTATTATTAAACACAACTCTATGAAGGAGGAGCTTACAAACCACAAACAAAATAGTCATGCCAAAATACCTACACATACAGTAGAAAACAAATGTAAACAGGCTATTCCAGACTATTCCAGTACAATTAATATTTTAAATATCTATAAAGCACTGGTACTTGTATTAAAATCAAAATCAGTATTTTTCAACTATATTTAAAACTGTTATGAATGTTTTTAAATATTCAGTGTAAACATATTTAACTTCTCAAAGAACAAAATTCCTCCATCAAGAAGGTATATATTATTTACAAGAGATCACCAGTGCTGAACTATATTATTTTCCAATAGAGATATATACTATACCTGCAAACGACCAGTACTCATCTCTTCGGCAAAACCTATAAATGTAATCTGCAGAATAAATATATGAATATATGAATGTCTAGATTTCTGTACAAGTTTAAGAGTAAAATTCAGCAGACTTTACTGTAAAGCTTCATTTTATTGTCACAAGAAACATACCTTTGAATAGCATTGCTTGTAGAAAGAGTAACGTGGAGTCTTACATGGAGAATAGTAAGTCTACGCAATTTGACTTGTCATGAAAGAGTAGATCAGACTGCAGAGCACATACAATGTTTAAAATCCGCTACCTAAAATTTCTTCTAATGGTCTACTGACTCGTATACTTTGAGCAACATATACAGCTCCATTATGCCTACTGATATAAATATGATTTTGCAAAGATCAGTGCGCCTCTGTCCTTGCTTCCAGCTGGCCAGATGTAAGTCAGTTCCAATCAGTTCTGAAATTTGTGTCCCCGTTAACAAGCTCTTATGGATTAGGCTATACTTCAGCAAATTTACCACATGAACTGATTAGTCTTAGGCCAAAACAGAACAGAGGACTTAAGCCACATGTTTGTAGGCAATACCCAAGCAGACAAATCCCTGAGGTTTAAAAAAAAAAAAAAAAAAAAAAAAAAAAAAAGCTTGTAATATTCAACCTTAAAAGTTTCTTGTCAGGCTCAAGAAACTGAAAGGTGATAGGACTGCCTACTCAGCTTCACCTCAGCTTGTTGTGCTTGTGAACAGTGATAATATTTTATCACATATTCCCATACTATTTTGTCTACAGGCATCCTCTATCATTCAGTACCACCAAATCAAAGGACATAAGTATTTCGTTTTATTTTCTCTCTTCAGTGCCACTTCATGACCTACTTCACGTCCATTATTCCAACCCTGCTTTAAATGTCAGATCTATTCAGTTCTCTTAGTTTTTCCCTTATGGCAAACCAATAGGGTGCCTGCACGCTTCCAAAAAAAACCCAAAGCATTTATTTTCAAAAAAAGCTTGGAGATCCATTTTGTAGACAGGAAATTAAAGTACAAAGATCAAACATTTTCACTTTTGTCTGGAGCTAAGTTTTCGATGCCTTAGATTCAGTTATTTCAGAACACTATGCAGTAGACCAAATTGTATGCATTCAAGTCACAGGTCATACTAACTTGGTGGTAATTACTCACTGTTTCTGTAAGGTAGCCTTCTGGTGTAAAAAGCAAAGAATACTATTATGTTCACAATCACTTACGACTAACTGGTCCAGCAATTTACTTGGGCATACACAGAAATTGTGAAACAGAGCCAGAAAAAGAAATGGCTGGAAAACAATTCTGTTTTGCTGAGTGTTTGCATTTTGCAATTTTATTTCAATGTAAGGCAAAAAAGTCTTTCTTGTAAATTGAAATCATACTAAAATATTAAAAATTCTGACAATTTGTATTTTAGGGGGTCTTGTACTGGGAGGCTACTTTCCCAACAGAAAAAAAAACTTCCTGTTTAAGTCTACACATCTTAATTAGCATATTTCAGTTATGACAAAGCAGTAACTGAAACAAAGCTTTGCAATAGCATTCCAAACAGCTCTAGGCAAAACATAGTTCTTCAGCACAGCATTCACTGCCTTAACGATCCCATTTGAGCAATATGCCCTTCAACTCCTACATCTTTGATCTGTACAATACCTACAATTACACCTTTAAACTCCTACGTCTTTAATCTGTATGATACGTACAATATAAGTTCAATTCTTCCATTGAAGAGGCCTAACAATACCAAATGACTTAAAGGACTTGGAGGAAGAAGAGTTTTCTGAACAACGTTTTGGGGAACTTTGGGGTTTGCTGCTGTTTTTTGTGGGTGTATGTCCCTTTTGCTTTCTTATGCTCCTGCCCTTTCCTCTTCCTCAATAATTCCGAGACCCTTCTCCCACAGAATACTTCATTGTGCAACACAGGGCAGCATTCAGAAGTTGTAGTTTCATACAGAGGAGGGCTAACCAGTCAATGTACGTGCTGACTGGTCTGCAAACATTGGCCAAATGATATCATTGCAGAGTCCACCTATTTTTGCCTCAGGGACAATATTAATTTGGATCTCTATGTGACTTGCCTTCAATTGTCACAGAATTAACAGAAATCACTTTTAAGGCCTCAAACATGGATGAAATTAGTACTTCAGACCAGAAGTCACTAGGGAGTGGACTGGGGGAGAGAAGGGCCTAGAGTCAAACACGAGTCTTTTCTTTAAACTAAAAATAGTGTATGTGACACTGTATTTGAAGGTTATCATAATCCACAGGGACAGAAGTGCTGAATTCAAATTGCATAGGAAACCTAAATTCAGTTTTTGTAGTCTGATCAATTACTTTGCAGTCTTAATATTATGTTCTGTTAACACTATTCTTTCTAACGATGTCTTTCCCTACATTTTTATAGAAAAAAAAAATATTTTCTATGACAGTATATTGACCCTCCAACATTTCATGCAGAGTGCTCTTAACTGCTTGACCTAATGAAGTAACTGAACATAGTAAGGTATCCTTCTCCTTAGAGAACATTAGCTAGTTGCTTATGTTTTGCTTGCCTCTAGCATCTTCGGACGTACGGGGGGCGGGGGGGGGGGGGGAACAAAGTTGAAAAGTTTGAGTTTTGTTGTAGATTCTAGAGCATGGTCTGCCTAAACAAACAGATTCCTTAGCCCATTCCTCCAGTCGCCTAGCTCCTGCTCTTCCTTATCTCCTCATCTGTCCCAGTTCTTTTCACAGTTTCACAACCTTAGTTCCTTGCGTGTTTCCCCAAACAATTCATTCAGTCACAGTCTTGCCATCCAGAGAGTCCCAGACAGCCTGGTGTTGTCCAGGCAATCCTATGCTAGTCACACAATCTGCCTTCTCCCTCCCTGCTTCTGCTCCTTACCCAGTTTCAGCCTCCCCCTAGCCATTTCTTGAGTCTTTTTTGCTTCATTTCCCCCTATCTTGGCTCCTCTGCCTGGCCAGTTCAGGTCACCCTCTCCTCTAAGCTCCTTTTCAGACCTGTGAACTACTAGTCTCCTCATAAAACTCTTAATGAGATCCGTATTGCTTCTCCTTTGGAGAAGTAGTGCTTAGTTTTGTAGTCCAGATAGCTCTGGCCTTTCTTCCTCGCAGCCCAAGATTTACCTGGACACTCCTAAATTCCATCCAGATCTACTCCTTTTCTCTCCCCACCTTGTCCAGCTTTTAGAGCACCTGTACTCGTATAAAAGAGCGCCTGAGCTGCAACACTGTGGCTTCAGCTTTTAGCAGCAAGTATAGGGCAAACATGAGCAATCACTATAGCCTGCAGGTTCAGACCTGAATCTAAGGGTTGTGCTACTTTGCTGAGATACCATGCATACAACCTGAACACAGGACTGCTCATCCAATGCAGTATACTCAGTAATACAACTCTTAAAAAAAATTATCTGTCCATACATCTTGATGTTTAGCTTCATGATTCTCATAAAGTTTGAAGAAGACACTTCTCTGCTTTACAATTCTTTTAAAGACTGCAGTTACCGCGTTCAGGGACAACACCACAGGGTAGAGTTTATGAGCAGTAAGCAACCTGCCATATTGTTCATGTTTACTATCCTGCAACTTTCCATGCCACTACAAGCAAGATCATCCTTTATCATACCTATGAAAAGACATATAAATTGTTAGGTTATGCCAAACCTCAAGAAAATTAGCTTGTTCTTCCCGATTAAAGCACTCCTCTGCCAATACACTGCATAACTCTCTTCTGCTCTGTAGCAATGACTTCATAGAGCGCAGTACACCTTCACCAAAAGTCTGAAAGACAATAAAAACCCAAATAAGTATAAAGCAAACAAAATGCATTTTCAATTTTGGATACATGGTTCATCCATCTGTCTCCTGCACCCAGTAAGTCTCTCTACTTTAAGCACTGTGTCAAACTACTTTGTATATAAATCACCAGGTTTGAAGTTTACTTCAGGACATGGAATTAACACAAAGCAAGTTGTTTTTCTTCAGGCAATACTTTTATTCCAAAACAAGTTAGTCATTCGGTATTAAAAAAAGAATAGTGAGAAAATGCAGACTTGTTCATTAATTAGTTCAATTAATGCCTGCAGTCTTAGAATAACTGAGAGGAAAAAAAGAAGCAGATGAATGCAAGATGAAATCCAAGCCCTATCTATTTCTTGCATCAAAACCTATATATGGAAGTTTTCCATCAGCTTTTCCTTAGAAAAGAATGAAAGACAATTTAGTCGGCAGGAATAACGGAGGTGAATGTAACAGTCAGGAGAAGGGGGGAAACACAGGAGAGAGGAAAAAAGCACATCCTCACTGACAGACTACAGATCTGGTAGCACACTGATGATGACTGAAGATATAAGATATCTGTATTTAAAAAGGAAGAGGAAGGGTGTGATGCATGGGTTTTAAAATCAAATCAATGAATACAGAAGTAGTCAGAAAAATGAAAGAAAAATATATGGAAATAACTAGGCATATATAATATACTATTTCCAGAGGAGAATTCACCCATCTGGACTTCCATAGATACACAGTACACTGTACCATATGCAGACTCAATAAAACCAGAAAAAAGATAGATTTTTAGCAAAAGAAATATTTCTAGAAAAAAGAACCTATCCAAAGGCTCAGCAAAAGTTGTTATGAAAGAGTATAATAGAAATGGCCCAGTAACAACTACTTCAAAATTTATCTTGAAACTGGGATCAAGTATCATCATTATTAATAAATGGATTGCAAAGAAAAAAGTACAGGTGAAGTCTAATGATAATTCAAAGCAAGGAAGAGCAGCATATCAGACAGGAACAACTTGTTCAACATGAGAGTTGTAGTAAGAAGAATAGTTTAAAATGTAGTACGAAGTCCAAGGTCACCGCCTTGAAAACTAACAGCAAGCTTTCAAACAGAGTTGGGAATTTGTGACTTGGAAAACAAAAGATCTAACTTCATTACTTGATCACGGGAGAGCAATGGGCGGTCAACGTTATACAGCACTTTAAAAAAAAAAGGACGAAGACATCCTCTATAATTGCACATACAATATCATCCACATGTAAAAAGAAGATTAATTCACAAAAAGCACAGTAAGGAAGACTAGGAAGGATAATCACTGCAACGCAGAGGCTTCCACATAAAGCAGACTAAGACCTTAGCTTACACAGCCTCCAAAACGCAGGCTGAGAGAAGATATGATCTCTGCCTGTAAACATATCATGAGGGTGAACATAAGCAAAAGAAAAAAACAATTTAAGTTGAAGACTAATGACATCCATGGACAAACGGGTATAAATTTGCTGTGGATAATTTTACTCCAGAATTCATAAGATGACTCCTACCTATTATAACAGCAACATTCAAAAAGACTTAAAAACAGCAGGAGTTTTTTGTAACCTCATTAACTATGAGACTATGTTTAGTAACTTCTTTGTACACTTACCGAAATCATGCCTGTGACAGCAGAGGCCTGGACTCAAATCCAGAGAATTCTTCCTATCTTATATCCATCAGGCAATGAAAGCAGACACTCCTACAACCCCCACTTGGGAGATGCTCAACTAAATTAAAAACTGAAAAATGGTGTGTCCAAGACCATCACTTCAGTTTAGGCAAGGACCAGAGGTCATCCTCAACAACAAGATGTTATTTGTTTTTATAAATAGCACAACTATTTCCAATACTTATTTGGCTACGGGCAAAAGACAAAAGTCTCTGCAAAGCTCTACTTGCTAGGTCTGTGTACTCCTTCTACTCAGAAATCCAGAAGTCAGGTATCAGGCAGAGAATCTTATTTCAGCTCTGAACAAAGATTTTGAGCTTACTAAACCATAGCAGGGGAAATGCCAACGTCCTCACCGCACTCAGAGCAAGACAGAACTGAACAAGGCAAATAGTTCTCATTCCTCTAGCCCCAACGAGCAAAGCTTTGCATGGTCCCCTTTGTGGCCAGCAAATCCAGAAGTCCTTATTTACAGATACTTCACAGTATACTAGAGAAAACTCTATACTAATGGATTCCATGAATTATTTTAAACAACTGTTCTCAAATATTTCAAACAACTCACAAATCTGCAAGACGTCTATGTCATTTGGGGAGAGAGGAGGGTAGTGCTTTAAATAGCTAGCAGAAGGAGATTCCAAGGAGCATTAACAGTATCTGAAACTAACTCTTTTTCCCCTAGTATCTGCAGAGGAAATAAGTCCAGTGTTGGTGATTTTCAGGTTTACTCTGCTGTAAAGTAACAAAACAGCTCTTCCTGATTTCATATGCTGTAAGATTTCAACTGACCAAATTTTTTTTTAAATCATTTTGTAAAGATAGAAACTTGGGCTTCAAACGACTATATCACAACCATGGATTGACTTCTAAGAGCTACTGTAACAATTCACTTCAGTATTATGAAGGGGACATGAATCAGACTGCAAGCTATCAATCAAAAGAACATGAAGCATAGCGTGGTTCTGATCACCCTACTGTCTGGCTCTGTGTGAAAGGCTGGCTGGAGGTCCCATACTACAGTCTAAATGGCTGTCCCTAGGGGAAAAATTAAGAGGAGGCCACTACAGACAAAAACCTGGTCTGGCTACATGAAAAAGGAAAATTCTGTGAGACATCCGAGATGGGTCAATTTCACATTCCTAGAACCGCACAGCTCAGAAGGTTTAATGACAACTAACAGAATAGTTCACAGAGGTAATATTTTAGGTTACCATTAGAATCAGTCACAAATCAGTGTTAACTATCATTATTACAAATGTGTTTCTGGAAAACAAAGGCCTAGAAACCTAGGGGTTTTTTTTTTTTTTAGGGGGACGGGCCAGTGCGGAGAGAAAGTATTAAAAAAAAAAAAAGGAAGACTGAAAAGAGAGCTCTAACATTCACGTTATCTTCAGGTTGAGAATGCAAGATGACTTGAATGTAGTTAAACAATTCTATTTCAACTAGATATTTTATTTTAACGGTTTATGAAAAATCAAGACCTTTATACCTTGTGTCTAAAAGTACAAGAATATAACCCACAATTATAAATTAAAGTTTGTGACTAAAGTTAATGACTTGTTCCAGCTTCTGATACAGAATGACATCTGCAGTAAACTAGCAGACACATAACACGGATCTCTGCTTCTGAGCTGTTTCTATAGGACCTGTACCACAGACACGGCTTACCTTTAAAAAGAAAGAACAAAGAAAAAAATCCGCTTATGGAATAAAGTAATGTAATTTTCAGGTGACACTATTTCTTCGCTCAGTTTCTCCTCTTTAGCATTGCACGCACCCGTAAGTAAAGAATTTTTTAGCAGTCACGAAAGACCTAGAAAATATTCCTCTGCATTCAATTACTCTCTGAGAAATCCGAGTGGATAAATCAACTTGTTCCTTCAGGATACACTGCCATGTACTACGTTCATTTAAATAAGTGCTTACAGAAGTTGCAAGAAAAATGTAGTAGCATATTTACGTTCTCCAAGCTACAGTCGCAAAATTCAAAAGAATAAATAAATCACTTATAATTGGCAGACATCATACTGGTTAAAAAAAACCACACACACAAATATCATTCATAAATGCTAGACAGATCCTATTTTTCAAAGTGCTCCCAAAAAGTTTATGTAAACATAAGGATAAGCCAGCCAAGAAACCAAGATCTAAAGACAAAGATATTACAGTAAGTCTTAAAAGAATTCACAGAATAGTTTTCAATGAACATTATGTATATTTTAATTACATATAAACTTGAATAATCAGTACTCAAAACATATTTACACTCCACTAAACGAGGTAAATTTTGATATTTAACTACATCACAGTTTCATCGTATCACCTCAAAACAGAAAACAAAAGGTAAACGCACATGCATTGTACTCCTTTAAATTATTCTGTCTCCCAGTTCCACGTGGCTAAATATGCCAAAGCATAAAGCAGTTATTTGCCTCCTTGAAATTTTAGCCTATCAAAGTTAAAACTTATAACGCAAAAACCAATCAAACCTACTGGCTCACTCGTTTCATTACTAGAATGTTAGGATTAGGATCAAAAAGCTTTGAAAGTATAATTTCTTAGTATAGATAATTACCTTTTTCACAGATATTCTTGGCTTCACTCGACTGCCCCGAGCCTTGGCATACGTATCCATGATTTTACCAATCTTAGTACTCGATGCAGGAAGTCAGCTCAAACACACCTACAAAAAACATTTATACTTGATGATTTTATGTTTCCTCATTTAGTTAATATATAATTTTGAAAAAGTAAGTGGATGAAATAAGAACCAATGAAAACAATTTAAAAGTATTTTAAAACTGAGAAAGTTTAAATGGCATACCATCCATACAGATTTTGCCTTTAAAAAGATATACTGCTTTAAAGAAACTAAAAATACACAAAATGTAAAACTAAAAAAGTAAAGTTTTAGTAGAGTTAAAGTTTTAAAAACTTATTTCCAATATGTTTCTTTAAATAGATTTCAAGGTTGCACGGGTGGGAAAAACATTATATTGGATATCATTTTACTATTACTGATAGTCTAGTGACATTTATCAGGAGATCCCTGTATCATACCACACACTGGATCCACCCTCCGACAATCTGGAGAGAAAAATGTACTACTTACGCTCTCAGCCAACTGGCCTATTTATTTCTGTCAATCCTAAGTACTACAGAAGAACATGGGAGACTCCTGTTTAGGATAACTTGCATCAATAGTTTTGTTCTCTGGTATTGCTCTGGACAATCCGCCCCCAACTGGCAAACACAGGAGACCAAGGACGCATCTACCAGCACGCTTGTATCACCAAACTAGTGGTCAGAAGAGCTTCTGCTTAAGTCAGTTACCCTTACTGACCTTAAATCCAGCTCTAACAAAAGATACAGCAATGTCAAAAATAAATTTTGCAAGTTTCTCTCTTTAATCAATAGCAATGCAGAGAAACAGAAGATTTCAGTTTCTTTCATTCATCTCTACCTTCCAAAAATTAGCAATAAGTGAGAGAAAGCATGTGCTGGACCCTTAAGTTCTACAAAACTTTTAATATTTTATCTTTTTTCTTGGTCACACAATTTAGCCAAGAAGAACTTCTAGACTATCCAAAATAAACCACGCGAGGAGCAAACATGTGAAACTGACAGTAAAATAAAAAAAAAAAATACACATCCAGACATCACAGTATACTAATCTTAGTGAAGATTAATTTGCTAGAAAATTTTGAAAAGTTACATAGGTAAATAAACTGCAACACGTTCACCTGCAGAGCACTATATGCATCTTAATCTTCCAAATTTCAGAGATCTAGTTAAGATAATGACACAAAGCAGATTTCTAAATCTGTCTACCAACTTTTTTTTTCTGAATATGTATACACATATGCAAAAAGAAAAAAAAAATCATGGCAAACTTCACGGACTGAAGATTTAAAAAGAACAATGACACTTCTCTTGAGATTTACATGTTAAAAAAAATGCTATGAAACAATGTCGAGCAAGAAAACAGACTCACCTTACTGCTCCCTACTGCTCTAACTTTAATAGCTAATCTCTTCTTGCTAATCCAATTGTATCTGGGAAACACTCTTTACAATATCCTTGTCCTAAAAAGGACCGTCAGTGGGAAAAGCTGGTTTCTCACATAGGGTCAGGTACAAGTACCTGAGCTCCACTGTTTGTGGATAGTGCAGCAATTCAAGAAAGCCCTCCTTGTACAGGGAAATGACAGAGATGACCTTGTGACCATCTTGGGTCCAGAAGGATTTACTCAGGTACAGTAGTTTATGGTTACAGTACATTGCCTTCAGGCAGCAGGTTAAGCATCATTCTATGACACAGGGCTCAACCAGTTAACTCCAGCAACCCAAGTATCCACACAAAGCCACGTGCAGTGGCTGTAAGTCACAGTACAATTCTGTACACAATTCTGTAAGTCACAGTACAAAGAACCTGAAAGATGCTGGACAGAAACTGTACTTGTTTATCCTTGACTCAGCACCAGAACTATTTTGTTTTCTCTGCATCCTGTCCCTGTAGTACTTGAGTTATGGAGGTTCTCTCCACCACCTATAGCATCCCATCCAATAAAATAAAGAACAGTAACTTCAGAGAAATCTAAAAGTTCCCATTTTTCCAACACTACAACACAAAACAGAACAAAAATCTGAAAGGTTTTTTTTTATGCATAAAACTTATCCATCTTCAAAAGCATAACAGTCTAATCATCTGAAAAATACCAAAACTAACTGGAAAGAAAGCGAAAGCACTGATAGAAAAGATTGCCTGGAAATAGTTCACATCTTACAAATAATACTCACTGTTTAAAATTATTTTTATTTCTTCATGCTGTATTTGACCATTAAATTTCATTTCCTCCTACTGTAAACTTCACAAGAAATGGGGGAATAAATGGCAAAAGTCTCGGATGCCAGAGCAACAGAACTTTTCTGTTTCTGAAAAAATATCAGCCAAAGGCAGACATTCAAAAAAGGGGGGAAAAAAAAGAAAAGAACTTGATTGTGGGAATTGCCAATACCCGCACTAAACTAAGGAACAAGGAATACACATTTAGTTAGCTTTTCAGATCTCATTAGGTAACACGCAAAATTCACTAGTGAAATCAACGCCAATAATTCAATAGGAACGTTGCCCTGGTTTTCAATTTTTTACATAAATTTATTAAAAGTCAGCGTGCGCTTACAAACATTAACTGACACAGAAAGAAAGTTTATGTTATGTCTGTAAAGGGCAAATGTGCTAAGTAAATCTTTGAAATAGCTGTGCACATATACATGTCTATGTTTAAAGGTATACTAGCATATTTAAGAATTTGAATTGTATATCTGATAAATTTGAACTATATGTAATATATTCCATTCTTATTAAATTAAGTTCCAACAGACATTCTAGTTGAGGACAACAGTATATCTATGCTTTTGTTTCAAAACATATTTTTGCTGTAGTATTGTTCAAGGAGGGGGGGAGGGGAAGAAGAGACCTTCCTTTTAAAGCAAAGTACTTTTTGTGCCTTCAACACAATGACCTAAAGCAGCCAAAAGAACTTGGCTGACAATTTCCAAAAGCCAGGCTTAATCAAAAGCTGAGCTTGGAGACATTCATTCCAAACATTAAATTTCTTTTTTTTTTTTTTTTTTAAAACAACATGCACTCCTTTGTAACTTTAACAAAGTAAATGCTATTGAAAACCAACTTAAACAATCTGGTACTGACAAATCGACAGAATAGTCTGATAGATGCTTTTCCATTTCTTATTTCTAATAATTTATCACTTTCGCTAACGTGGTTGGCAGTTTTGAAAAAGCCTATTTATAAAAACGTCAAGTTGTCTTGAACGTACCTATATCCACACTAAGAAAAGGTGGAACAAATTCAGTTCATGTCAGTGAGCATTACTGACAATTCTGAAACACTGAATTTTCTTTTTCTTGTTTGCTTCTAGTTGTTTTACATTGAATTCTTGTTACATCGGATGCATGACGTGAATAATAAGCTTCACTACTTTCAAAAGAATTCTTAATTTTCTCTGATTAGTTCATTGCTAAAAATATTTTTCCAGCATTAAGTAAAACATAAATTAAAGTCTAAATGACTTTGTTTTTTGGTCAGAACTACATGTGCCTCAATTCATTAACTGCATCTTTTGAAATACTTCAGAACACATTCCAATTAAAAGTATGCTTGTTACTATGCTCATAAGGTCTAAAAATAGAGCACTGTTGTTCATCAATTGTACACTAAGATCTACCTGAAGATTTGGCTCAAATATTTTCTTTATAAAAAGACCTCCATTCCCTTTTGGTTCACTGATTCCACTCTTACAGTGGTATTGCCAGCATACTGCATCACTGTCTTTAGCCTTCTTTTTGTAAAAAAGATTTTCAACATTCAATTATTAAAACAGGCAATCATTTCAAAAAAAAAAAAAAAAAAAAAGGGCAGCCATTTGTTCCAGAATATATGGCTGAAAAATCTGGAAAATTTGCAGTTTTCCATCTACCCTGAATTGAACCTCTTTGTTATTTTTAAAAAAGTTGGATAAGCAACTACCACAGAAAATTGTCTCTTTTAATACTGCTACAGTATAATGATAAACATTTCACATTTTATCATAAAATAACTACACCATAGAATGTTATAGAAAATATTAACATTTCTCACGCTGTATCTTCTCCAAAACTTGAAAAATAAACTCTTTCACTATAGTAAACAGCAAGTACTCATCTTTTCCCTGTGCAAGTTGACTCAATATTAAAATGATTTTTATTTACTTTCTAATTGCATATCAGCAACACAGATGGCATCAGAGCCATAAAAATAGCACTAATCAGTTGAATGCCACTGTAGCAACACTAAAGAACCATAGAATCATTCCCTTTCCTTCACCCTTCAAAAAACCTTTTACTGTTTTTCACTTTTCCTCCCTACTACACAAGGAGGACTTTAAACAAAAGGGATATTTGCTTTTGTTCACCTAAAGGAAACATTTTTAAGCCACTACAGGGAAAAAAAAAATCAAATTAAATATCATCTAAGCAAGCAGACCTCTCAACTGTTAGAACACCAGAAAACCTTTTAAAGCATAAAGAACACCTGTTAAAACATAAGAAACTTTTTGGGAGGCGGGGTGAATTCTCAAATATAGCCTTTAAGAAAAATATTACCTAACATACCAAAAACACCCATTAGTCTAGACTTTGGGGGTTATGCAATTAACTTCATGTTTTTGCACTTTATTCTGTTGTGTAACACAACACAGCTAAACTTTCTTTTTTTAAAATGATTGTGTAAGTAACAGCATTTCAATAGTAGCATTACATTTTTCAAGCAATCTTATTTCCCCTGGAGAAGCACTTTGCCAGAGAATACCCTGTTTAGGAGGGTCTTTTTAATACTGTAACATACCAAATGATTAACAGGAAGAGGGAATAATCTAATTTATTTTTATTATTTTTCCATACTGTGCAAGACTTTCCATTGCTATACTCTTCCAACTGTCAATATATTTTAAAGAATCTACAAAGGATAAAAAAAAATATTATCATTTATCAGAAAAGACAGCACAATTTCATTACTAAGTCTCAAAAAGTCACCTTGCCTGCTCATGGATGAAGACCAAGGAATTTGCCTGGACAAATGGGACCAGCACTATTTATAAATAGGTAATTTCTCAAGAATTAATACTAACAGTATCTCTCACAAGACTAAAGACTAACTGTATAATTATGAAATAAACTTTCAACCCAAGTAAGACTGTCTTTCCAACTCTAATATGGACAACTTAAGTGCACTGTGCTACCATTGATTTTATTACTATTGATCTTTCCCAGACAAAATAAAACTTATTTTTCACCCTATTTCATAGTGATTTATTTGCACTGCAATAATATCTCAAGGCTTCAATGCGAATCTTATTGCACAGGATCTACAGCCGCAGTTCATAACCTTTTTTTTTTTTAAATAGATATTAGGGAAAACCACAGAAACCTACAGAAAGAAGTAACTTCATTAGACATAGAGAGAGCTGCACAGAAGAGCGAAGAAAGCGAACGCACAACACTCCCTCCCCCTCTCTTCAGCAAGGAAAGGAATTGGGAGAAGGATGGGGAAGGGGAAAAAGAAAAGCCACTTTTAAAATGCTAAACGCCGAGGACGAGGTGAACTTATTGAACCCGTGTGCATCAACCACGAAACAAGCCACTAGGCAGCCGAGACGGCCTCCGCCGAGCGGGCTAGCGGACTTCCCCGGCCGGCAGGCCTCCGGCGCAGCCCGCCGCGCCCCGCTGCGCAGCCCACACGGAGGGGGGTCGCCAACACCGCCCCGCCGCCACCGCGGCCCAGGGCGCTGCGCTCCCCTCAGGTAGGCGCGCTGCTCCCACCGCGGGCGCAGGGAAGCGCCGGGCCGGTGAAGAAGCGCCATGCCCGAGGCCAGGCAGAGCCCGCCGGGGAGGAGCCAGCAGCGGCGCACCCCCGGCTCTGCTCCCCGCAGGTGCGGGGGGAGGGGAGCGCGGAGAAGGGGCAGAGCATCCTCACCTCCCTGCCCCGCCGGGAGCCACCTGTGGGGACGAGCCCCCGCCGCCCGGCAGGCCGGGAGCCAGCGCTGCCCCGCCGCCGCCGCCGCCCCGCCCTCAACGGCTCCCCCAGCCTCGCGCACGGACGGAAGCAACGGCCGCCTCGCCCCCCGCCGCCAAAAGGGGGGCGGTGGGGGAGGGAAGAGGGCAGGGGGGAAGAAGAGCGGGCGCCCCGTACCTGACTGCCTCCTCAGCATCCGGCGCCCGCAGCCATTTCGCCTCCTAAAGCAACAGAGCGAACACCCAGCTCGGCCCCGTCGTCGCCCGCCCGCCCGCCCGCCCCCGTTACCGCCGCAGCCCCCCGCCGCCGCCTCCCCCCGCCCCCCCTCCGCGCTCTCGGCGCGCGTGCGTGCCGCTCTCGCGACGATTCTCCGCCCCCCACCCAGCACCCACCGCAGTCTCGCGCGCGCCCCCCCCCCCGCAGGAGGGAGGGCGTCACGTGGCGGCTCCCGCCGCGTCCTCATTGGCCGCCAAAGCGGGAATTCGAAGGAATCCTGGGAAGGAGGAGGAGGAGGAGGATGCGCTCGCCAGCGCCCCGCCCCGCCCCTCAGCGTGGGGGTGCGCGCGCCGCCCCCGCCCGTTATAGGCGTTACTCGCCCGGTAACGGGTGTGTGTTCCATCTTCTCTACTTAGGAGCTGCGTTTTACGCGCCTTCTCCTGGCAAAGTTAGGAACAAAACGCACCTCGTGTCTGGCCCAGGCCACCTGTCCCGTCTGCCCCTCCAGGCCTCGACAGGCGCCTTCTCTGAGGGGGATGCTGCGAGGTGGCTGGTGCTGCTGCTGCCAGCCGAAGAGCCTCCGTGGCCAGTGCTGCTTCGTCCCATCCACAGAAGTGACGGTACAGTCACGACCAGTGTCTTCCCTGCAGCAAGAAGCATGGCATGGCATGGTGTGAGGCTACTGCCCTTCCCTCAGCACCTGGCGTGGCAGCTGCAGCCTTTGCACAGCCCTTGAAAAGTTGCGTGAGAAGCAGGATGCCAAACTCTGTCCTCCAAGGCATTCGGGAGACCTGCCAGGTGGGTCTTTCCTGCCTAGTCAGTCTGGACTTAAGAGTTGCCCCCTGGTTGCATGCAAAAACCTCTCACGCAAGGCTTGGCTTGCCACCTGGCTGGCTGGCTCAGCAGGGCAGATGGGTTAGAGGCTAAATCTGGTTTTAGTCACACAAGGCACAGAGAGCAGACTCTCAAACTCTGCCTGAAGCCCCCGAGCATTTCTTTCTTTCCCATCCCCTTTTTAAACTCAGTGTTACCGGGTTCCTCAAAAATTTAGACGTGAAAAGATACGCCATCAATACGCAATCTATTTTCAAGTTGAGCTATGATAGTGATGAGTATTTAACAGTGCGTGCTGTTGGAGCATTGCATTTCTTTCTGTCTGCATAGAAGCAGTGATCTAATAAAAGCTCATGCAGCTTCCCAACATTGCTCCATTACAGCACCAGCTCTGTCAGACACTAACATGGCAACAGCAAAGGAGGAAACAAACCAGAAAGTCTGTTGACTGCAGTGGATTCTCTGCACTACCCGTCAGCTGTGGATAGTCTACCGCTGTAGGCTAACAGTTCTGTCCTTCCCTCAAAAAAAGACACTCCCAAAATCCAGACAAGTCTTTCTGAGGCTCAGCATGTAAGAGTGAAACTAAGGAAGGGGAACAACAGAACCAGAATTCCACTGTAACTAGAAACTCATGCTAGGTGGCATGGGATTGCAACAACTTTTCCAGGTCAGAAAAGAAAGAGCCCCCACAGCTGTTTTTAGCACGAATCCAAAACTTTATATACTGGCAGAAAAGGAAAGAAAACAGATGCTAGCCTTGTAGCTTTTATGAGCTAAGGATTTCAAAGTGTGACCCATCTGCTTCACAGAAAGAGACAAAGACAGAGAGACTATGCTGACTTCCTACTAAGTTGTGTTTATCTCTTCTTCCACTACTACCTGAGCCCTATAAAAAGACAGTGAGAGTGTGTTCTTGCCACAAACAAACGAACCCTGTTTGCTATTGGATGTCCATAACTTTTTCCACGCGATTCCTGGCTTCTGTTTTTACTTAAGCCTTAACTTTTACTTCTGTTTAGTCCTTGATAATTTGCTCTTTCTGGGCTTCATAATCATTTTAGCCACTTCAGAAGTCAGGATGCGTATTCACTTATTCATATTATCAACAGAGAAACTTAATTTTAATTTGTCCTAAAAACTAATAAGCTATGGGGCAAAGCGTGCAAACCATGTAGGCTAGATAGATAAAAGAATCAAAGGATCACTGGTTCTAAAACGCTAGTAAAGTGGGTCGAACAAAAGGTTTCTCTTATTCCCAGGGACTACAGATCCCTATGGGATGGGGAGAAAGTAAATGAGTAATTGAATTAAATTTAACTCAGGTGTGTCATCATTTCAGTGCTCGTTGAGACCATGCTATTTTATAAATTCACTGTCCTTTAAGTAAGGAAATTGTAACAGTTTTGCAGGTCTTTGGTGCCTTTGTTGACCAACTCCTTGGTTCAAGGTACCTTTCAGTTTTCATAAAAACTAAAAATTCTGTAGAAGGGTTTTGTTTTTGTTTTTCATATATCAAGACTTACTGTAAGTAAAAGTGTTCCAAAACAAAATAGATCTGGAAACAACATAAACATGAGAAAGAATGCTTTAAAAATAAATTCAAGCCCATTCTTCCCTTTGGTCTATAATTCCCCTTAGACTATTCAGAATAATGATTTCCTATGGTTCTCTGCCAAAGCCTTGAAAAAAAATCAAGATTTAACCTCATCCGGAAACTATGAAACATAACCCACAGCACACCATTGTTTGTCAGAAAAGTGTTTTTATATACAATATTAAAAATGGAAATAGCTTTAGAATAGCGGTTGTTTTTTTACAACTGATTTAAATACTGCCTGTGTAAATGTATAGGAATATTAGCTGGTGAGTCAACACTTCTTAAAATGCATATTAATTATGAAGAAATAGAGTGTCAGTTTCTGCGCTCTGGTAATCTGTGTCCTGTAGAGCACACGTTAGTCTTACATTTTTCATAAACTTTGGGGTGGGCAGGTGGAACAGGGGGGAGTTTCACAGACAGCAAATTCAAAAGTTGAGGGTCATTAATAAAGCAGATATCTAGTGGAATATATGATCGAAAGAGCAGCATTCCCTTATAGTGAAAATACTGAAATGAAAGGTGAAGAATAATGAAGCACTTTTTTCAACTAATGCATTTTCCTACTCAATACACAAGTATAGGTAGATAAACCCAAAGCATACATATCTAACATAGATTTGACAGGAATCAGACTTATCCAGGGGACTGATATAATGGAACATAGTTTTTATTTGTCTCATTAGTTACCACAGGAGCATTTCCATGTTTCAGGAGGGGTATACCTGATGGGGATATATCGGGTTGTCCAGGGGCTGCCATGGTTGTATTGTCAGGAAAGTTTGGTTGTTTGCCAAAAGCGGGTGTGTAAAACTTCACTGCTAGTAGGAGAATATGGACCTTGCCTAGCAACAACATCCGTTACCAGGCCCTATGAAAGTGAGTAAACACAAGCTGGACTTAATGGTAACTTTTCAGGATGCAGAAGAGTTGGTAGTAGGATCCCTCAGGAATCAGGGCAGGGACCAGTTTTATTCATCTTCATCCAAAGCAGGGAGTGCGGAGTGAAATGTCCAGGGTTGAGGATGCTACTAAATTCTTCGGGGCAGGCAAATTCCATGCCAATAGCAAGGAATATGCTCACCACAAATAATATCTCTTTTAGCACTAATCAGAGATGGAATAGTGAGTTAGATGGAGCCTTTTTGCTGATCCAGTGGGGCTTCTCTTAATGTTTTGGGTTGGTTTTTGTCCCATTTTCTTTTTCAGGTGAGGAATACATAAAACTTTTCTGGATATACTTCCAAGTTTCAACATCTTTCTTTTTATCTTTTGTAACCATATGCTGTAGGTGTTAAATGGTTATATGGAATACTGCCCTCATGAGTTTCTAAGGATGGAATGCTATTAGAAAGTTCATAAACTATTTAAAGGGATATTTTCTGATTCTATAAGTTGTATACTTCTCTTTTAAGGTAACAGAATATTTCTAACAAGTTATAATTTGATCTGCAACATGACAGAAATGAATGCAAGATAGATTGTGATTTACCCCTGGACATTGCTGCGGTTTTGTCATGTAGACACTTGCAGTGTTTTCTGCTCTTTCTGTATCAAAAACATATTGAGCTGTACCTTTAGAATCTTTTCTAGCAGAAATATTATTGTGTCACTGGTACTATCGTGAGTGACTATCTGCACCTGTCTAATAAGCTTGATATTTTCAGTGTAACTGGCTTAGCGCAACTTGTTGAATGTCTAGCTCAGACTGACTTGTTTGTCATCTCTCTAACATACTCAATGCCAGTTCTATAAAAGGAGATGAAGCACTAATCTGTGATTATATGGCAGTTTTCCATTCATTTTCTTATTGGTCTCAGGCTAATATTTTTTTCTTTGTACAGGAAAGCTACGTAGTTGCATAGTTCAGTCAGTGGTTTTTTTTGATGGCACCATCTTTGAAGAATGTCCCTCTATACCTAAAGCTTTATGATGTCCAAGCAAGACTTTAAATTGCATCCTATAAACTACACTGATGTAGTAATATGTAGTAATTTGCCTGCCCAAAGGCAGATAGACAGTTTATAGTCTTGCCATGCCTACCTTTAACTAGAGACATAGCATGCATTTCTTGAAAGCCTGGATAAGCCTTTCCATTGATCCTCTTGTGGCAAGCTGGGAAGGATCTGCCATGCTAGATACTACTTTTCCCCCCAATCTAAAGTTTGTCTGATGTGAACTAATGATACAATTTCTTGAATGTCTTTTTTGTGGCCTCTTTCTTTATAACATAGCTTTCTGCCTCTCAGCCTCAGCTACCTGCTTCTGCATCTGCACTGCTTCTGGACTGTGCCAGCATGAACATCTGTGAAATCAAGCAGTAAATGAGATTGGGCTGAGAAGGCTAGAAAACAATCTGCTTTTCTTCTTTTTTGCTGATCCTGTTCACCAACATAATAAATTTGTCAGCATGGCACTGGGGTTAGACACAGAGACAACTGATAACAGACACAGTTTAAATTGGCTTGTTCTGCCACCAAGTGCATACCCATGTGTTGACTTGCGTTGCCATTTAAATCCTGCTCAGTGTCTCATTGAAAATGATACTCTTAACACACCTATGAACTAAAAACCCGGAACTCTTTGAGTGTATAATTTTATTAGTCATCCTGACGTTAACCTTTGGCCGGTGCTGGACCATGATATTTGTCTCTGTCAAGGGTTCAGTTTATGGCATTTATAACAACATCTTCTGGTTTCTTTTCACTGAACATTGCACAATCTGTTGTTCCCAATGACATGTTTGAGAAGTAATCTTTATTTGCATGTTCATGAGTATTTTAGCTCACTGTTTTAACAGTGAGAATCTAATCATCGTTATATAAATATGAAAAACTATATTACAACTATTCTTGGTTTTTCTCATCCGTGACTTGAAAACTGAAACGGGAGTTGGATGATCTGTAACGTAAGTAAATTATCTTCCAAAACAATATACATAAAAGATGTAATCCACAGACTATATTCAGAATTTATCTGTCAGTTGGCCAGTTATGTCCTGCTGACAAGTGAATTCTAAGAGACATCTTAATAAGCCTTTTGATACAAAATGGGAAGCATCACAGATGGACTTTATAAAAAGGTGCATTGTACTGCATAGAGAGAGTTTCAGATGCTACAAGATTCTTATCCAATGCCTTAAAAACACTATCTAGATTAACATAATTTCTGTGCGTCGTATTTACTTAAAGGGTGTGATAACACCATCGCTTTGTAACACAAGAGTGTACGATAATAACTAGAGCTGGCTAGGAAGTGAAATTTTTATTCTACAGGAAATTCCAGCTTGTCAATATTTTGTTTCATTGAGCACTGGAACAAAACACATTGGCTGGGCTGCCTTACTGGCAAAAAATGGAACAATCTATTTCTTTGCCAGCTGACATGTCTGGGGAGCCAAGAAACCAACTGAGCAGTCGGCAAATTGCCAGATAGCTAGATACCCAGGCAGCTGAGTTACAGCAAACAACCAGCTTGGTTGGATTTCTGGCCGGCAGCCAGCCAGATCACCACTTTAGCTTCTGTAAAAAGCTTTGATGAAACTGGTGCAATCCGACATTTTCAGTGTAAATCTGTTCAGTTAGAAAATGCTCAAACCCCTCTCAATAACTAACTATTATTGAGTCAGTTGTTAATGACTGAATGCAACCTTGCCTTGCTTTGGATTCCTTTTGGATTTCTTCAGCTTTGCCTTGTGGTTTATGCACAACTTTATCATGAATATGAGCTTCTGATAGCACTGAATTTTCCTGTATTTATTTGATCCATGATAATACTCAGGCCCATGAGGGAATTTTCAGGTTGTCCTTCACTACTAGTTATGTGATTAGTATTACCCAAATAACACTTCATGCCAGGAATACCCAATAGTACCTGCTTCTGTATCCCTGCTAACGAACAAGTACCACTCTAGACAATAAGCTGTTAGGTTGAACACTTACATATTTTATCAGACATACCCTGACTCATTGTCTTCAGTGTATATTTGTGGATGAATGTAGGTTAGGATAAACTCAAAAATGAGATAATGAGGAACATATATCTTCCAAACTAGGTAAAAGATACTCATTTGTATGCTTTACTGGGTAACTGGTAGCGTTGAGATCAGCACAGATTCAGAGACCTTCCTTCACTTTTAGAACTAGCAGTGCACTAACTTTACTGAAGTTAACCTTAGATATTACTGCACAATTCTGGCAAAGTTGAAGTAGTTTTTCTACTTCAGTGTTTTTGGACAAGTTTGCAAAACTTTCAGACAAGTTTGTAAAAAATGACATTTCTGCCTTCCTACAGTTTTAAGATTATGGTATCATAATAAAAAGCATCAGCTGCTTTTTTCAAATGTTTAGATATTCTAGATGCTCATCATTTTTTAAATCTACAGATACTTTTCACTCTGCTAGTCTACCAGAAATCTTCTTCTATCAGTTGTTTGCAACCCGTTCCTACATATACTTCCTCTTTAAAGCTCAGAGATGTCATATACCATTTTTACATTAACTGTGGTAACTCCGGGGAACAATGAATTCTCTTGTAGATGTTTAGTGGTAATTAAATTTTCTGCAATTTCATCTATTTAAGTAGTCTCTAATACTCCTGCTGTGAATTAGAGGAACAACAGATGCTTTACTGAGCCACATTTCAAATCTTGTTCCTTCCACTTGTAAATAAACCCAACTCTTATTTTCTTGTTCTCTCTCAAATTCAACTCCTGTGGAGATGCTACAGCAATCTTGGTGAATCCCAGCCTGCTACCCCCCAGATTCCAAATGAATTTTATGATAGTTGCTTTGCTTTTCATTGACCTTCATATCTTATATGCATGGCCCAGTTTATTGCTGTTTTTACAGAGTTTATTCTTGAACAGGAAATTATTTGCATTGTGAGTCTCTTTCCCCAAAATGCAAATAGTCTAGAGGGCTGCTCATGGTGTGCTTTCTTCTTCATTTAGCGTGGATTTGTGCACAGTTTGCTATACGCTGCTGCACTATGTCTTAAAATGTGCTGTTTATCTCAGCTACAGTAACTTCAGCATCTGTTTTAGGTTTTAGTCAGTGTTAATGTGTCCATCTGGGTTGCCCAGTTTTATATTATACACACCAATTGCTGCTTCAGCGTGTCATTTAAAGTCTCTGTGATGCTCAATTTCCTCAGTTCAGCCACATTCTCAGAAATTTTATTTCATTTCCTTCCTGATATGAATAAAAGAAGAAATGCCATTTAAACATCAGTGTGTTATAATGGAACTCTTCTAGTCTTTCCCTTCAGAATATTTGAAAGGAAACTACCAAATTCTTATTCTACTTAGGAGCAGGAGCATTGAAAGCTTCTCGAAATATTCATTTCCAGTTGTCTCAAAAAATAAAAAGAAAACTAGCAGTAACAAGGAATGAAACACCTAAGATGAACTAGAATGAGTGATTGTATAAAAGCTTAGTGTGATACAAGGAATCCCTAAAAGCCATATTGCAGGGAAAGGGAATTATTACCCTGGGGTGCTGCCATTGTGAAAGTGACCACTCCAAAGCTCTATTCCAAGGACCTCTTTGCAAGTCACTTCTTGAGGACTGAAAATCTTGGCAGAATGAGACAAAGAATGGAAATGTCTGGAAGAAATATTGTGAGTTCTTCCCCACCCAAGTAGGTTTTCTGAGTAACTTTCATTGGGAAAGTGAAATAGCTTCTTCCAATTAAATTTTCATTTGAGCTCAGAAATGTTACATTTGCACATCATATTGAAAACTAAAGAAGTGTAATTTTCCCTATAAAGATAATTGATTTCAGCTGTCACTGAGGCAGATCAGAGCAGAAATATAGAATATAAACAAATAAGTTTGAAATATATTTGCAGAATACCTCTAGTTTCTCTGATTGCAATGATGATTACCCTATGTACGCCTCCTGATTTCTAAATATAACTTTAGCCTACGTGTTTACTATGTACTAACAGCTATATGGAATTGAGCATCTGGAGACCATTGGGCCAGGCCAGAGGAAGTTTGGAATATGCAAAGTAATCATAAACTATGGGTGAGTCTAAATAGGAACCATTTTAAAAATTTCTGCATCTACAGATACATGGATCATGATCACAGCAATGTTTATAATGATAATATTCTATCAATAAGTCAAGGTACAGCTTGAAAAAGAACAAGCGTGGCACTTTTGGAAGAAGTGGCTTCGTGATGTCGTCCTGACAATTATGACATCACACGAATGGAACAGACTGTGGCCTCTAAGAACAAGTCTTGGTATTTTTTGGTTGCAAAAATGTGGCCTACAGAAAGTACAGGAGCTTGTTGCAGAGCAAGAAAACTGTTCCAAAGTGCTATCAAAAGTTATTCATATAGGTCACTTGACTGTGACAGTAAATTAAACAGCATTTTTCAAGACTCAGACATAGCTTGAAATTACACATCTTGGTAAGACCAGATCTTCATGTATTACCAACAAGATATTATTTATTCTTTTAATATAGAAAAATAACAAAAAAGTTGGTTGAAAGGAAGATATCTCCTTTATCGTCGCTAAAAAAAGCTCTTGTCACTTTAAAATTGTGGAACTATCAAACATAATTCCAAAAAGTTTTTCAGTGATTGAAAGGGAAATAATCCACTGTCTGCTTGGCTAATTTCAAGAAACTGCATTAGGATTATTTGAAACCGTAAAAAAAAAAAAGTATATTAAATTGTTTGAGCTTTAACAATGTATCATCATTTACAACTGATAAGACACCGTTCTATCTACAAATTAATAGAAAATGAGAATTAGTTATTTGCTTTCAAATAATTGCCCAGGTCACATGCTGTATAATAAGGCACATGTGCTATAGATAAACCATAATTTGATTCTGAAAAGCTGTGTTGTAAAATTATTAAGTTATTTTTTCCTTATCTGCCAAAAAGATTCCAGAATTACCAGCAGCTTTTCATTTCGTCAGCTTTGAACACGTGAAAATGCTGAGGCCTGTCCCTGCAAGGTGGTTATCTTGAGGCCAAAAGGTTTTTTAAGTGTTTTCCTGCTACTAAAAGTAATTTTGAACATTGGGTAAGTATTGCCCAATTGCAATTTTTTTCTATTCTTTAGGAACAATGAAGATAGGGTACAGGAACGAAATCAGTGTTTGAAACCTCCACAGTACTCATATTTGCTCATATGCTAAAAACTTTAAAATAGTCATAATCTTGGAACTATCTGATCCTATATGAGCTGAAGTTAATGGTACAATAAAGTCACTGCAGGGTAAGTTATGATAAAGTGCTGATGATGGATTCTTTAGTAATATAACATCTAAAACACAACATGGCAAAGGAGAAAAATGGAAACAGATTTCATTTCCCCTAAAGGCCTAATTTCACCATTTTTATATCAGAAAACAAAATTACATTAATTCGATTTAGCCATTTCATCTGCAAAATCATGTTGATTTTTTCAGGGCATCGAAAGCATTTTTTAACGGCTGGAAATCGATCAAAGCCCCATATGAGAGGAAAACTGAGCACTTCAGCGTTTCCCTGGAGAATTTTTCTGTTAGGAAACAGTCTTAACACTGTCTTCAGAACCTAGTTCTCTCAGGGTCTGGCAGGGCAGGTTTGTCTGAAAGCGTACTTTCTCGTCCTGCCTCCTTGATCGCTGCAGAGGAGAACCCTTTGGGGCACTGTGCTGCTTCTTATTCTGAATGCCAGTTTGCCTTCTTTCAGAAATAAGGGTATGTTAGGAAGCACACTATTACAGCACAAGTTCAGTCCTGATAACTGGGATGTGACGGGGCAGTACCCAAACCTGGGAAATGGGAAGTATCCCAGAATCATCGGCACAGATCATAGCCTTTTTTTTTTTTTTTTTTTAATTTGAAGAATTTATTTTGCCCAGATCTATCTAACATGTCACAGGGAAGGATAATTTGCTATTTTAAAGGCACTTTAAGAGATTGCAGAAACCTGATATTGATAGTGTTAAAGCTGAATTTTTAAATAAAGTTAATTTCAGTTTACTAGCTGACAAGTTTTAAGATATGATTTAAAAAATTGAAATGAATTAGTATTTGTAATTAGTATAAATAATAAATTGAAACTTAGCATGAGTGAATTGTATATTTGAGAGCAGTATAAACGTGCATGCACGAGAAAAATACTAAATGCTAAGGAAAATGTCTTATTTTCTTTAAAATATCTCCTAAAATAAAGTGCTCCACTGAAGGCTTTAACGTGGTCATTTTCCAGTTCTATCCAAGACAGACAGCAACCTACACTGCAGGTGAAGGAAGCTTGTCAGGGCTAAGACTGCGCTCACATACAGGACTGAGGAAGAGAGAACAACGTGGACCAGCCGTTATGGTCCTCCCGTCTACAGAAGCATCTGGTAGAATGGCTAACAGGAGTTTAAAGCCACCATGCCCTGCACTCTCCTTTCTCCGAGCTCCAAATCTGCCTTGTGCTTCTGAAGGATTCTGCCCTCGCCAGCTTTTCCACGATCATAAAGGCAACCCAAAATAAAAGCCAGAACCCCTTCAGAGTCATCACTTGCTGGTGGCCACCTGACAAGTCACACTGCGGGCAGTGATGAGAAAAATACATAATAAATTCTCCACCCACGGTATTCTCTGGAGCAATTCTGAAGTGGTGTTGTATAGCTCTTTGTAAAGTATGAAGAAAAGAAAATGAAATGAAATGAAAGAAAAAAAGATTTAAAAATATTAATGTACTGCAATAAGACATTTAAGGAGACTGTTATTTTTTGGACAGTATTCATCACATAAAAAAACTCCCCAACTTTCATCTGAAGTGGTCCAGGAGTGATTGTGCACACGTCTTTCTTCATTCGACATCTTTTTACCATGGAAGAGTCAGGATGAATGAGAGCTGATATTAAGTCAAAAGTAAAGTTCTGCCAACAAAGCATTGGAGGAACACTATTATAGATTTGGAGGAGCACCATTATAGATTTTTTTTTTTTTGGGGGGTCCATCTATGCATGTGCCATTTTATCAGTGACGACAAAACATTCAGTCAGTTTGACATAACAGATCTTTGAAATAGCTACTGACAAGAAGCTGCACAAGGTAGACATGTCGTAGTATACAATAGCATTCAGTTTGCCATTTTCTGCTGAATAATGCAAAGCTTGCTTTAAAATTTGGAGCCTTTCTGTAATTTTTTTGAAATTTGTGACCAAAGGAGCCTCATTTAGACCTTACCTCCTGCTAACTTTTTCATCACCATAGAAGTGTCAACATTTCCATGCAAGATCCAACATCCCAGCCAGTACTCTGTCTCAGACACTGGCTAACAAAAGATGTTTCATGAAGGTGCATGAAGCCCATTTAACCAAACAAGAAAACATTTATTTCTAATTTTGACATTTAATAATTTTCTTAAGTTTTACAGACTGAGACATGGCATTTCTACAAATGTTGCTAGGATGAGGATCTGATCTGCTAAGATTTTTTTTAGAGAAAAAAAAGAAATTTCTGCACTTCTGTGAAGGCAGACTAGACTCAGAAATCACTGCTTTTCACAAAATGGGAACAGAACTGTAACTGAAAAGCTGACCCTATGCAAGAAAGGCATGCAGAGCTGAATTTAACTATGCTATACCATGTACA
Organism: Struthio camelus; assembly: GCF_040807025.1. Taxonomy (NCBI): domain Eukaryota; kingdom Metazoa; phylum Chordata; class Aves; order Struthioniformes; family Struthionidae; genus Struthio; species Struthio camelus. Next base: position 189,545,322 of record NC_090942.1, on the reverse strand, counting down.
GGACCAAATAGCTCTGTATTTAGTTTTTACATATGTGCAAAAAAATCAAAACTCACCTCTCATTTGAGATCACTGAGAGAATTTTGCTAAGGCAAAGGAGATATAGGCAATGCAGAATTTGGTCAGGGTGCTCCTCACCAGAATTTATTCACAGCCATGAAAAATGCCATGGGATCTGTAATGACCACAGACGGTTAGCTTTTCTTCTTCTGCCTTACTGGGAGGAGAAAGGAGAACTCCAGCAAGGTGCTAGTGTGAAGTATCTTCCCAGGACACTGGCTACATATCAAATCAGACAGCTACAGAATTAGCAACATCATTTTGAGCTACGTTTTTTTTGGCTTTCTTTGGAGATGTCACATTCAAGTACGGTGACTGCTTAGCTCTTTTTTTTTTTTTTTTTAACAGCACTTGTAAAGCACTGGGGCTTTTTCTCCTCTCTAATAGCACTTTGGTGTCAATTAGGAGAAGTTGTCAGTGTTTTCTACCTTAATTCTGTTCTTTGGAAAATTTGAGGCTGCAGTTTCTGTCAGCTTGTTGGCACTGAAAGGGAAAGACTGTGTTTTCTCTCTTCCTTTCCTCATTCCTCTTTCCCCCGCTGCGCTACCTCCTCCTCGGGCCAGCACTGGTGTTGATTACATCCTTCTATCAGCTAATTTAGTTCACTAACCCTCACAGACCCCCTACCATGTTCTGGTTGTTCCCCTTTCTTGCCCATGTTAGGGAGTTACATTGGTTCACAGAGAGATCTGACTAAAACCAGTGCTGGAGCCAAGTAAGTAGCAGAGAGCAGGGCTGGGAACAGGCAAACTCAGTACATGTGAAATCACAGTCTGAAAGTTCTGTTATCTGAAAGCTCTGTTGCAAGCTGTTTGCAGGAGGTTTCCCATTGTGGTGCAGCTCCGTAAGCACTAGGTGGCCTACTTTCAAAAGAAATCAGAAATTCCATCTATTCCAGTGTGCAAGAGAGGATTAAAAAGTAGGGTTTGCCCAAGTAATGTAACTATTTCATAAATCATGCTATTCTGTGACGATTTCAGGGAGTATCAGTTGTTGTTTATTGCAGAGCAATGGAATCACAGACTATTGTACTTCATAAATGTGATTTATGAGATTGTTGAGTTTAGACACAGGATCGAGTTAATAAATGAAACTGTCTGTGTGCAGGCTGTTGTGCCTTAGTTTAAACTTCTTTCATAGAGGATGAATTTGAACTACTGGTTGTGACAGACGCAGCATTACCACAGCTCAGCTGACATGTATCCTGTGACATGATCGTGAGTATGAGCCATTGGGAACTGTATTTCCAACTCTGTATGTAACAAACAGCAACTGCAGCAATTAGGGATTAATCCTGTATAATGAAAAAATATAATCTGTAGTTTCAGAAGTGCTTTTCCCCAAGGGGGATGAACCTATGAAAAGACTTCTACCTCACCTATAAAATGATAGTCATAAACTTGAGGGAAGAGACATTGCCAATGCCAGGCATCAGAACTGGCAAAAGAAACAGGTCTAGAAAGACCTAAAGATATACTTACAGGCTTCTTGTTGTCCTCAGATATGCTTTCTGTGTTTTGTTAATTATTGTTCTGTTAATTATTATTGAGAGTAAATAAAACACTAAGTTAGAAAAGCTGGTTGGTCATTAAATAGCTCTGTCACTGGCACCCAAAGAACAAAATTTCAGCTGCTGAGCTACAGCCCAGCTGAGAAAATGAACTGCAAGTTTCATTGCACCTGGAAAATGAATCACAGCACTCCTCTGTAATGGAGTGAGGAACCAAGAGGTTCCTGGATGCCCTTAAAGAGACCTGGGGCAGAAGGAGAAGGCAAGGGGAGAGATGCCGCTGTGTTGGCAAGCGTGATACTATCAGCAACCTTTTTGCTCCAATTCCTATTTTTTACTATCAAAAAGGGGGGCAGCAAAGAAAAAGCAGAGTAAGGGTGAGAGTCAGAAAGAGAAATTGCATGTTGGCTGAAGTATATGAATGTCCTCTCGGAAAGGCCACAAAATATGTCCTGCTAGCAGCTGTAATTTATAAACATCTCTAAAAGAATGACTACTTTCAAGGCCAGTAGAAAGCGTCAATGCAGAAAGAAATGCTTCAACTTTTTCTGTGAACATCTTGAATCACTAAGCAGAAATTTTGCAGTTAATACTGAGAGCTAAGCAAACTTCGATGAAATAGTAAATGGCTCTGACAAGAAATTGCAACAACATCGGCATTCACCCGTCATGTCCAACAATGCTCTGGGTGCCAGCATCACCCAGTGCTCAAGCCAAGGCTACAACAAAACTCTAGCATGGTGTGGACCCTAAAATGCTCATTTTTTTCTCTGTTTAATGTGGGAAGTGGGAACCTGAAAGGAGCAACAAATGAGTTCGGAAACATTAACAGGTTGGTAAAATGTCATGTAACGTCTCTCTCCAGGGTCTGTTCCTATGCTTCCTCCCAGGCAAACCCCTTCTCCTAAGCCAGAGAGACCCTGAGGGTCAAGTTCCCACAAGTCACAAAAGCAGTAGGTCTACTGAGGGTAGGAGTGCTATTTAAAAATGAAAAACATTTTCTCTTCCCCCTCCTTAGGGATTAATTTTTCTGGATAGCAGAAGCTTCCAAACAAGGTCCTAGATTTACAGATGTAAAAGAATTGCAAAGCTTTATGTTCCAGAGTCTTCTCTTTTTAATCCATCAACAGAAAAAATGTTTAATAAAATCTCACAATAACTGGCCATCTAAGAATACTTGGGGCAATGAGTTTTGTTTTCAAAGTGTATATGGTTTGAGAGGGGATTTATAACGAATAAACAAACTGTGACCTATTGCTGATCCTACTGGCAAATGATATGAGTTAATAATTTAACTTCTGCTTAAAAACTAGCATTTCATCAAACCTTCATTGAGCTTAGTCAGCCATTAACTATGGTTCTTATTGACTGAGAAATAAATGGTGATTGATTGTCCTGATATAATTAATGGTTATTGGCTTTTTTAGGAATTTAGGCTCATTTGTCCAAACTAGTCTTTCCACGACGTTTGGGAGATTTAATTAATATTCCTATCAATATTTTAAATAGGCTCAAGATTCTGGGAATTGCAGCGTAATCATTTTCATGGCTGAGCGGCCAAAAGGAAATGCAATTACATTGAAAATATTAATAGTTAAGAAGTTTGATTTGTAAAGCACTACATACCTTCCTAATACAATTTGGGTAGATTTTACTATACGTTGAAACTATTCATTTCTAGATGGCCCATGATGTGTTTCAGCAGGGTGGGCACAACTATTCCTCCCTTCCAATTTCCCTTAGCTACCTTATTACTTTATAAACTCTTTGAGAAACACATTTGATTTTGATTTACATATAAACCCATGTGAGTGTTTTCTTCTGGTAAGATACACAAGATAACAAATGCAACTTTAACTGGCATCTGGAAAAATATTTCAGATTTCAACTGCATTTTAAGAGGCAAGCAATGCTAACTGATGCGTTTCCACCTCTTGATTTCAAGTATCCCAAGTGTACAAACATTTCCTTGAGTTTATGGCATGCAGATTACCTCAAATAAGGGGTTCAAAACATGGTGGGGTGGAAGGTAGACAAAGTAAGTCACCAAGCCTAAATTAGAAGCATCAGCTCGGATACTATGTGAGATTCACCAGCTGCTCGCAAATTCCTGAGTGAAAACTTGCTCATTTGACCTTTCGAGAACTGAATGCTTCAACAAGAGAGGACGGGAGAGGCTGCGCTGAGGAAATCTCAGCAAGGTGCCGTTCCCTCCGAATGACAGAGAACACCGTTTGCTGAATAGTTCTTATATTACCAGATTATTATTACCAGGGACAGTGTGTTAGGGAATCAGAGGTGTCAACTGTGTGATTTTTTTATTAATGAACTGGATCACTCAAAGGACAGCATGAACACCAGGAGAATGTATATCCACCGTTAATCAAACTAAATGGGAGCTAGGCAGCACATAGATTTGGGGAATGAAATTGAAGAAGGGAAAGGAACTTGCTTATGGCAAACTTTAACTGGGAAATACTTCAGGCACCTGAAAAGTTTTGAGACATGGGAGAAGGAAGTAACGGCAAAAGGGCAATGGGGAGGAACGAGTTCAGCAGGGATAAACGCTAGCCCAGCTGCACATTGCTGTCAGGGAAAAGGAAAGGAAAGCAAAGCCCCAGCCAAAATCCTGCTGCCTCAACAAGTCATCTGCCAGGATGTCCCCTGTCATCGCTCTGAAATCTATCCGTCTCTCCTTCTATAAAAAAAAAAAAAAAAAAAAAAGAGGCATGGCATGCATTTCCGTGTAGATCCCTTTCGCTCTTATCTAGAAGAGGAGGAGTCAGATCAGCTGCTGCTCGCAGTCATCTGTTGTGCGCTCCGCCTGGGCAGAAAGCATTACGGGCGCCCGTATACTTTGTCATGCTTAGAGCACAAATTCTGATCCAGGGCTTCTTCCTGCCATCAGATGGCTGGAGCAATCCAGGCCACGCTTCCGCTGCCATGGGATATTTTATTTCCGAAAAGTATACTTGTAAATACGATCAGAACTGCAATGAGAAAATAGCCTGCAACAGCCCCAAAGGAAACGTTACAAGCTAGTTAAATACACAACCAGCCAATTTGGGTTAGCACTATATTCCCACAGCTGTTTCCAGGACAGGGGAAGATTTTAATTGAAACACAAGTTTGAGTGGCCTGAACGGCATCATTTTAAAATAATTTTGTTTCTCATTTTTCACTACAGCTACCTGTTAACCTGTGAGGTTAACGTGAAATGATGGAGCTGCTCACAGTGCCATCGTTTTCACTTTTCTTCTTGTAGTTTTTCATCCCACCCCAATTACTCTTATTTAAATAATTCTTTATTTTATGTTTTAGGCAAGACATCTTAATTGGCCCTTTCTGATAAAACAGTCCTGGCAAGAACTCTAGCTATAAGATTTGCTTCTGGGGATTCCCTGCCTTCAGGAGCCCCAATTTAAACTCCTTCAGGTCTATCACTTCTGGTTTTCAGATTTTAATGAATGTCGTCATTAGAGTTAGCACAATTTCAAGGACTTTATCATCATGTATTCAGTGTTACAACAATGGCGTAAGGGATTGATTGTATGCAAGAAGAACTAAAATATATGCTGTAGTATGAAGTCCATATGTTTATCCTGATTCTTTTAAAAAGTATTAACTTCTCAGAGTATGTCTTCCAAATTAAGGCTTATAATGAAACCAATCACTTTTTCACGTTCCTTGAAATCTCGTTCACATAAATCTAACATATAGGAAAGATGAATTATGTGAAACCTACTTTTTATTAACTCTTGTTGCTAGAAGCAATTCTAGAGTATTCATGGTGTCAATACACCATCATATTCAGTCTCCTCATATACTGCAGAGTGCTTTCACTAATAGTGTCCCCTATTGTACCTCATTAGCTATTTTTCCTAATATAGTCCCTTATTTATGGCTTGTAATAATTCTGATCATTACAAGCAGCCACTTTGTATGAATTAAAAAAACTGGATATACGCAAAACACACCTTAAATGAAAGTCTGGACTGTCATCTGAAGAGATTCGTAAGCACCTGGTTTTAACTGTGGGCTGAAACTGCCAACTCTGACCTCTAAATGGTCTGGGTTATCCACAAAAATGCCTCTCTCACATATGATCACATCAGGACAATCGGATCTCAGCTCCAAGACACCCTAATAAACTGACTTAAGTTCACATGGACTAGAATTTTTCTTTTGCATATGGCATTAATTGCAGTTCCTTTCACATCCCATCCTGGGTAAGTACTAGCCTAGTAGCTCACCGCGCTAAAACACGGTAGCTGGTCACTGCCTGCTGAATTACCCTCTGTTGTCAGAGCTTGGCCTGGCCTCGGGGCAAACGATTGTTTATCTGGATTGGTGTTTTAGAGGTTCCGTATACATTGCCAGGAAAAATGTATTTGTTTTAATGCTACTTACCTTGGAAATATGGACACTACTGTATATTCTGTTTTAAAGACTGTTGTTACTATGGATGCAAATGTAAATCTATTTTTACATTTAATATGCTGTATACCAGCACGATCTAGCGGAAGATCCCTGCAAATGTAGACACCTGCATGCACAGTGATCAACTTACAAGTTTCATGTGGACTTGCACGTAGCCATATAAAGTATTTTTAAAAGGTGTATTCAAAGCCTGTAATTTAGAACAATTTTAGTGCAGCATGTGGCATACTGAATAGAAATGATGCTTGATAGTCATTCATCCAAATTTTATTTAGTTTTAACATACAGAGTTTTCCTTTAAATTACAAAGGCTTACATTGTGCCAAGAACTTAGTATTGTATCGATTTCAATGGCGAATTCTGTTTTAGATCTGATGACATTGCCCACATTCTGAGTGGATAACATCTAAAACTCAGTGTAATGATGTTCAAGGACTTCCATTGATTGCCAGACACAGAAAGGATTCAAGGACTTACATACATTGAATGCATTCTGTTTATTTGAGAAGGAAGATCTCATGTGAGTGCCCGTTATGGAAGGCATCTCTTATCATGTACAATAAAGTCAGCCATTGCTTCCAGCAGAATACAAAAATACACATCTCAGTGACTTCCATACAATAATAAATATGTAATCATGCATCCAACAATAAAAAGGCACGGAAAACTGGTCACTTAGTAGTCATAAAAATTACTAACTATATTAACAAAGCCACCCAAATTATCTGTACAAGGAAATGTAACAATATATTCCAAAGGTGAAAACACATAAAACATCTTTAAAATAGTATATGCAATAAATACCTCAATTGTTTTTATATATTAAAAATAAAACTGTGCCATTGTAAACAGTATGTAAACAAACAAAATTCACTGTTCCTTACCATTATTACAAGTAAATAAAGCCAAAAGTTACACCTCTGCTCTGTTAGATACACTTCATTGGCAAGTTTTGTCAGGCAGTTTAAAGTTTTACTCTTTTCTGCAGCAAACAGAGCCCACTATGTGTGTAATTGCAAGTCCTATGTCCTATAGCAATTGCTAAGCTTCAAAACTGACTACCCAAAATGCAGTAGGTCCTTAAACAGTCGGAACTGAAACTAGGAAAAGCAATTTTTGCAGTGTTATGGACAAAAGTAACTTAATTATACTGCATATAATAGTGTCTGTAAAACTTAGCCACTTATATACCACTGCTCTTCTGTAGGTTTCAGGGGGCTGTACAAAGGTGGTAGAGCATCCTTACTCCTGCAGACAGAGAAAGCGAGGCACAGAAAGGTTGGCTGACCTGGCCCCAGTCAGGCACCAGCTCAGCAGCAGGAAACTAAAAGCAGAATCCAAACCTCTAGCCACTGCCTGCACTTCCTCCTCATTTTGCCTGATATCCTGTAGATTTGACTCATCCCAGCCTTTTAGACAAATAATGCTGAGCCCTGAACTCCATTCCTAACTCTAATTACAGAAAGATAATGAAGATGTAAAAGGGAAGCTGTCTGCTCGCTTGGGCAGCCCTCTGCTCCCGCTAACAGCGATGGAGATTTTCCATTGACCGCCATGGGAGCGCGATAGGAGCTTTTCTCCCAAATCTGTAGTCACATCCACATTAGCAGACCAGCGAGCCCAGGCAGAGCCCTAAATATTCACTACCCTCTTGACTGCCTCTACAGTTTAGTCTTTTGAGGTCTGCTTCTGTAGCCAATAAACTCCTGGAAAGTTCAGCCAAACTACATACTTCCTTCCTTATTAGAAAAAGAAGAGTATGAACCCAAATATTTTTCTTTCTTAAACAAAATTATATCAAAACACTCCTGGGACTAGTTGGCATTCTCTACAGATTGAGCCTTATGGGGGAATGTGGCTGGCTTGCATTTCTTCAGCTTTTGGTAACACTAGTGTAGATACCTCATTTAACAAATCCTCTTGTGTCCCAGGAACGTCCATCTTCCACGAATACAAACTTACCTGTTCCAGACTCATAGATTTCAAAGTGCATGACAGTTCTTGTTTGAAAATAATGTTTTTAGCATTAGATTAAGAAATTAAGATGTATTTATTTAGCTGTTCCATCACATCATGCCTTTTTTTTTTTTTTTTTTTTTTTTTTTTTTACAGGAAGAATGTACTTAGGGTATACACAAATAAAAAGGTACCCTGAAAAGGGATTTAGGAAGCACTACATTACAGTATTTTTTCTCCTTTGTACTAGTAAAGAACTGATCATTCTGCCTCTAAACAAGTGATTTCTCTAATATCAATCAGGCAGTTTCCCGATTTGTCCTACCACTTAATATTTTCATAATTTTCTTCACATGCGAAATATTAGAAGAATCATTCTACAAACAGGCTTCGAAGAGACCTCCATGTTTTGATGAGAATTTTAAAGTATACTATATAAAGGTTTTTTGTTTGTTTTTTTTAAGATAAGGTACTTAAAAGTTTCTCCTTGCAGATTTGCAGAGCCAGCTGAACTGTATGAAATCAGAAGGTATACAAAACAGATGGGGCAGCTTTCTATTCATCAATAAGTAATTCTTCATTTTCAGTTACCATGCTGCATGCTGTCTTTCCGGAGAGAGATATGAAATGTGATCTATTTTTAGAAGAATCTATATTAAGACTTATGAAAGTTATTTTAGAATTTATTTCCTTAGACATAGTGAAGAACCAGAACAATGAAAAATTCTGTACATTCTGTGATGCATATATCCCCACCTGTGCTGTATTTTGCAGGTTCTGTAGAAAAATCCAAATAACAACTGCAGATTTCACATTGGGAAAAATAAATACATTTCACTTACTTAAAAAAAAAAAAAAAATCACAGTAGGAAAATAGCCAGTAAACAATAGATTCAGAGAGGTTTAATTTTGGCCCTAGTGAGATCAATGGGAACTTTGCCAAGGATTTCAACAAAGCCAAAATTTCACGAAAAATCTCATACAATTCTTTAGCTGACAACAATCATAAACATCCTGCCACTCCATTGTATAAGTTAAATATTAATAAGCATCTGTAAACATCCTGCAATTCATCTGATATAAAAATATTACAATAAAAAACAATGCAGCATCTCTAGCATTGTGTGTGTGTGTGTATATATATATATAAAAGTTTTGTGGCTCTGCACACAAGTTGGCAGCATTATATATGCAAAAACAGGGTATGTATATACATATATATATGTACAGGTGTGCATGCACATACACACTACAAACTAGATACTACATATATACACACATGCACACGCAAATACTGGCAAGAGAACAACATTCGCAGGTATGGCATTTAAAATTCTCTCGATAATCAGTCTCACGCTAACTTTTCTCTGAGGAACAACTTCTACCTACCCAAATCCTCTGTAGGCTTACACATACATGCTAATACTAAAATACACAAATAATCTCTAAAGGGAGACTACAGCGCTGCTTAAAGCTAAGCACATGCATAAGCCCCTACAGATCTGTGACTTTAATCCGTACGCCTGCAAAGACACTGAATTTTCCTGTGGAGTGGACAAGACCAAGGGAAAATGAAGGGAACAAACTCTGGGGCATTTTTTAGCTGACTAAAACTGTACAAATCACGTCAGATGTTTCCACTTGCTAATTAATATGTTCTTGAAATGGGTGAAAATTGTGCATTTCAGCTTTTTCCTTCGAACTGTAATTCAGACCGAACTACATGAGTTGTGCAGAAAGCTTGCACTATGTCACATCTTTGACCAACAGGGTACATCCTGCAACACTTTACATGTTTACTAGCAGTTTGCACCCAGGCAAATAAGATGATGTTATTACAGGACTGACTAACAGCTGCACTGGACTGGAATACGAGTTTAAGTGACAAGCATGGCTAACAGAATTGCCCACCCATATTATGCCATGATCCTCTTGGCACCTTTAAAATACCTTTAGAAGAAATCTGCTTCGTTAAATGCCAGGACATACAACGCAAATACAATTATGGAATTCCCTAGCTCTGGGCATTTAAAGCACTGGACATATGATGGAAATGTGCTACACTCCCCAAAAGTAAAGAATGCTAATGAGCATATTCTGAATAATATCTGTGAGTGGAAAGAAGAGGAGTGCTTACTTGGACTCTGGATCTGATACGGATATTTAAGACAAATTATTTGCTTTATTATGATAGTTCATATGTGGGCAAATTATGGATCAGCACTCCAGTGTGCAAGAAACTGTAAAACAGTTTGTAGTTTGTACACTTATTATTTTTGGTATTTCACAATATCTGTTACCTAAATGCTTCTCAATCTCTCCATAACTAGCCAGCAACAAGAGTCATGAGTTAATGAGTTGCCATATTTCACGTATATTTTTAAAAAGGCATATAGGGTTTGGCTATGGTCTTGATAATTCAGGTATATTTTTCTAAAGAAATGCTTAATTCTAAAAAGTGATCTTATCCCTATTTGTATTACTAGAAGCAGCAGAGAATTTTTAGAAATCATCAGGCTCTGTGTGAACTGTCCTGTTTAATTCCTATTATTACAATTATGTAAGTAAGTAAAGCAGGTGAAAAACAGAACTGAAAGAACAAGGGAATTTTGTTTCATTAAAACAGTAGCAGGTCCAACATATTATTCTGTGCTGCTTTGGGATAACGTCGAACATTTCGCGCCCCCCCCCAAGAAATTCAAAAGTTTTGTCCCAAATATTCTGGAAATCTTTCATTAAGAAAAAAGGTTATTTCACTGTTTTCTTTTTACGCGCTTTATGTCAAAGAATACAAGGCAACATAAAACTGTTGAAAAAATAGATAGAAAACAGAATGAATCAGAAACTCAGAACCAGAAGTAAACCAAAAATTTTGTTTTAAGCCACCCTTGGAATCTGCTTCTAAAAAAATCATCAAAATTAACATGATTTCAGGAAATCTTTCAGTTCTGACACTGAGAGGTTTCAGTAGTATTGTTTCACTGATATGCTTACTGTCACCATGGAAGAAGACACAAAACTGCTAGTATTAGACATTAAATGATTTTTGTATGTGATGATGATGAAGGACCCGAGTCTGAACGTTGCAGAGATCAGGCCTTCGTCACCTCTCAGAAGTTACCTAATGACTTTTTAAGGTTCGTGCAAAACTAAACTCAAATTCCTACAAATCCCATCTATCACACATCTAATCTTCTGCTGTGAATATTAGCATACTGTTTGATGAGGAAGAGACCCCCTCAACGTACAAACTTCAACAAACTACACTGCTAGGCAGACTGTTGGCAGCTGTAGGAAGTCCTGTGTTGCAGCCTTTTTTAGGATTCAAAGGATGTGATATAAGAGAGCGGCTAATGAAAGGGATTATTTCAAGGCAGGTTCAGAAACTCTGCTCCTTGAGGGGAAATATGGTAATTTTGTCATATGTGGATGACCACATATAGGGGTCCACATATAGTGACCACATATAAGTGCACGTTTTAAGGACAAAGACAATCCGAGTTAGAAAGCACAGACACGAGTGACAGATGCAAGCAGAAAATCCTCTGAAAGCCAACTAAGCAGTATAGTCCAAATGCCCATTTTAATGTGGGGTAGCAGGCATTTGGGGCACTGTGGCGGGGGGAGGAGGGGGCAGAATTTTGGCTTTTCTCTCAGCCTCCACCATGAAAACAAACTATCCACTTTTAATTTTACTTTTAGTTCATTTCCTTCTGGTTTCATTTTCCAGTTCACATACTCTAGTACAATGTCACTATATTTAGATGAAACACAGCTTCCTAAAAAAATGAAAAAACTATAAAAACAATTCTAATGCCTTTAAATTGTACCATATTATTTCCCTAAATACCTTTTAAATCATGACATTAATCTTTCAAATATTTATTTTTCTCTCCAAAGTATATTTTCCATGGAATGAACTACAGATTAGTCACTCTGCACTTGGCATACTGATAGCCATCATAATTCCTATTTTTTTTTTCTAAATTCTCACATAGTTGGTGGAGTTTATCCAAAACACCTTTCTTTCAAGGGGCATTCCAGTAGATAGTGTTAATTGTTAGTGATATGGATTGCAGGGGATGTAACTGCAGTTAGATAGCTGGGATTGCCCAGAGATAAATTAAAGTAGGATTTTAGTCCTCCATGGCTATGTTAGACTTTGGATCCTGGAGCCCCGGGCAAACTCAGAGATCTCCTGGAACTCCTTTCCAGCCTGCCTACCCAGCTCTTCTCGATAGCAACGGTGGGGGAGACATGCTAGGGTCTCATCCTGCCAGCGAGCTGGGAAATTATCCAGAAACAGAGTTGGGAAGCAGTGCAGGAACATTAGTACAGACATAGCCTGTGTTAATTATAAATTACGCACCAGCTTCTTCTGCCCTTGCTAATGTAAGCAACAGGTTAAATGAACTCAAAATCCCATCAAAGTGACTGTATTAAAACTGTTTGTTTCCATTAGGACACAAGGCCTTCCATTCTTTTAAAGAGAGTTCTGTAAGTCAACCATGTATATATACGCATTTTCTGTTGACTGCTCTGAAGGTGGTAGCTCTTTAACCACTACAGCTAAATTTATTACAATTTGTCTCAGAATACTCTCATGTCTGTAATTGCCAGCATTTTGCTAGTTTGCCAAAGTGTTAAAGGTGCTAATAGTTTATATTTTTATAGACTATGAAGTGATGACGTTTCAAGTTTATTCCTCTGGAGTGAGAAATATTTCAACTCAATTTTTTTTTTTCAATTTCAAAAAAATTGGAGGCAATTACTATTAATCCTACAGAAGCTAACAGGAGCTTTGCTATTAGCTCCAACTGGCTACAGAAATAGTCTCAAGGAACGCTCCAGATGGCATCCAAATGGCAGATAATTTCTAAGGAACAGACTGGGCTTCTGTATGGCAGAAATGAGTATTTCAAGTACATAAGCTAACCATTAACAGAGCAATTAAACCTAATGCAACAGTAGTAGAAAAGAACTAGAAAATTGTTTTCTTTTTGTATAAAAGATCAAGTTCCACACTATATTCTCTATATAAATACATGAATTTATACAACCAGTAAACATCTCCTATTGATAATTACCAAATGATGCTTTATCAACCCTGCTGACCCTAGCAGAAATAAATATCATTTATTTCTGAAGATGCAGCAGACAAATTTAAAGTCCTGTCCAAACTCCTCAGCTTCCTCAAGTCCTCAAAAACTCCTCCTTTTACTTAAGACAGCAAAAGAGTCACGTACAGTTCCTGCAAACATTAAATCTTCGTAGTTAGAATAAGCAGCATCAAACCCTGATGATACGAAAATCATACCACGAAACGTACAATCTATGGAAACAGAATCAAAAGAGGGGAGAGCCCATTGTATAAATATAACACTCAGTACGCTGCATTTGAGAGGTACTTATGTCATTGGGCTGGAAAAATAAAAACTTCATATAATTTTCTGTGGCTCTCACTTACTCACACGTGAACTGTGCGAGATGATTTCCTGGTTGTAAGCTAAATATATTGCTCCAGCTGAGTTATCCTCAACAATATACGTCACTTGTTAACTTTAACTTTCACAAATGCTTTTTACACTGCTAATTACAAGTTACCAGAACTGTCAAGCTTATATGCAATAACTTAATACTTAGGAGCACAGATAGAAAAAGGGAGAAACAGTAGTAAACATTCGTAATGCAATTGTTAATAGGAAGCATCAAGCAAAATGGGTCCTCTGACATGTCCATTGTGGATCTTATCTGTGCATAATATATTGTTTGAAATCTTTTTGTAAGAGTAATACCACCATACTTCTGCTCACACTTCGTTAACTTTATGTTACATGTGGAAAAAGGTCTCCTGCCAATCTTCCAGAAAGGAGGAAGGACTAGATGCAGTGAAAAACACTGGTAATTTTACCCTTGAAAAAAGATGTGTACACTATCAAGGTATTATAAAATTGTCATAAAGTCAAGTAGCATACTGATTCAATTAAAAAGTAAAAATTAGCTGGTTGCATGTTTCTGTACAGAAAGTTTTGGAACACATAAAATTGGTCCTTATACAAAATCAATTCTTCTTGTTTGAATTATAATTTTACAATGTTTCAGTCTGAATTTCTTGGGGTAGGGATGGAGAAAAAAATGACAATTTCTATTATTTACACTAGCAAGGATATGTAGTCCAGTCCCAAAGTAAAAAATACTGGATCGAAATAGTCTGGCCAGGTTTTGGTCACCTGTCTTTACCTTTTACTCTTCTCCCATAAACTTAAAATATTTCTCTTGGGAGGAAAAAAAAAGTAGTTAAGGGTAAATAAATAAAAATGTAGCATAATACATTAAAAATTTGCCACTGCAATCATGTAAGAATTTTGATTTTTGAAAATGTTTTTCTTTTAAATCATTGTAAAAATGAAAAAAGTACAACCACGAGTTTGCCTGGTTTCATTCAGTTTCTACAAAGAAGATGCTATGCATCATAAAGATAGTATTTGTATCATCTGAAACAGAGATTGCTGCAGCAGTTGAACACAAGAAGCAGGAAAAATTCTACTAAAAAATGACAACAACTAAACATGCATTTAGCAACCTGCTATCACTTCAAAACATGCATTCCCTCTCTTCCTCTTTCCTAAGTGTAGGTCATTAATCTACATGAATATCAGCCACTTCAAAAAACACAGATTGCTCTTTATTCCTTTCACAGATTTTAAGGTACGCTGACTGAACGTGGACGTTCAGTGGAAGTTAACAGTATGGAATTTTTTTTCCTCCCCCAGTAAACTTTTGACTTGATGTTTTTAGCATCTTGAATCAGGCTCCAAAAATTCTACTGGGATAACTACTATGAGTTTTCTAGAAAAACCTAACTACTTCTAGGGGGTTTGTTTACCTTTTTTGTTGAAATATTAGGATGTGTGCTTTGAAACATTTCAACCATTAGAATTAAATTATAATGAATTCAAGTCATTAAAAATGAAACTATGCAAGTCCTCAGTTCTAGGAGCTAGAGCTTTTACAACAGTAAGAGAAAACCAACTACCTGGAAATCTACAATAACCATGAAACGGTAACCCTGTGTTCAAAAATTTGTGTTTAGAAAAGCCACATCACTAAACACCATTACAACCCATGACCTCGGTGAAGAAATCCCATAAAATATTTTGAGCCTCCTTGTCGAATGCATTTGGAATTGATATCCAACACTATCCTAAGGCATGGAGTTGCATAAAAACTTGCTCTCCTGGGCATCTATTAAGTACAGCATAAATGATATTTAAAACACTGTTTCTACTTGCACATTTAAAAAATTCCTTTGCTTGTAACAATCAAAGTTAAATTCTTTGGTGGTCATTTAAAAAACTGAACTATATAAAGACAAGTGATAAGTTGTCCTATACTGAGGTAATCTGAGGAGCGTCATAAGAAAGTTGCTTTACAAACACTTGGTCATTCTCCCTGCCTAAAAGCGGCTCCCATTTTTTTTAATACACCCGGTGTAGGCCTCTACCACAATCACTGTGTGGCCTTAAGAGATTCAGTTCAACAGCCCAACTTAATGCATTGCATGTAGCAAGACTGAAATTTTTATAGAGAATTTATCCTACAATTAGGAAAGTAAAGAAAGTTCTTTGATTGGTTATGACTGGGAAGATTAACTGCATAGTCTACCATAACAGCCCTATACTGGAATGCTGCCACACATTAAAATATAGTGTAGCCTACAGAGAAACACGGAGAAAAAAGGAAATACAGCTTATGAAGGCTTGACAGATGCCACCTGAACATCATTAAAGGGGTCAATGTCAAGTACATAAAAAAAACAAAAAAAACCTTTCCATTGTTTGCCTAATTTTCCATTGTTTGCATATGCTTTTAATACAACAGCATGAAAATAATGTCACTTGGCAAATGGATTTGCAGGGAGAGGGGGAGGGTTTGACTGAAAACCTAATGGAACGTAGCCTTTTACTTCTGTTTGTGTACTAGAATAATCAATTACGTCCACGTGGCTCCCAGAGTGGTCCCTGTTCAACCTACAGCAGCAAGCGCACACCGCATTACGACTGGCTATAAATGAAGCCTGCTGTGCTCCTTTGTAAAGTTTCTTGCAATAGAAGAATGAGAGGAATACATTTGACTTTCCAAGGGTCAATTCCTGTCGCACTCGTGAAAAAGGATGCAGTACTTGACAGTGTCCCCTTTAAATGGGGAAAATAAGCTTTTGAAAAAACAGAAGAAGTGTTACTCTACTGTCCAATAGCAAACCAAATACATATGAATATACTCTTCAACCTGTAAGAATTGACAAAGTAAAATTGGCAAAGTAAAAGTCAAGCTCCTCTTGCTGGAATGACACGTTCTTAGACACAGCAGGGAGATATCAGTTCTGTGCAAGTTCTCAGGCATGTGGTGCAATATCATCTCATCTCAAATATTTAAGTAGCTTTTAGTTTCTTAACCTCTAGATATATGCAAATTATTTTTCTATAGATTACTACTTTGTGACAAATTAACTGGAAATTCAATTATGAAGCTATGTTTTGTTTAAGTAAACTGTAAATAATCTTATAAAGTCTGTTCTAATGCAATTTCTAAACAAAGATGGTTTTCAGTTTTTAACCTGTCTATACTCATGAATTACTATCTTGTACGTGATTCATCTTTGCATGCATAGTATAAAACCTTTGAGTTTTTTTTTTTTTTTTAATTTTTACAATCTACCAGTGTAGGAGTATTGAGAAGAAACAAATCGATGCCTTTGTATGCATACATAGAAAATTTTAAATTAATAGCAAATTAGTAATGAGTAGAAGCCTACCCCACAAAAATCAAATCAGCTGCTACATTTTAAAACTTGTCTTATGTATGATAAATAAAATGGACTTACTTTTCTTGTATAAAAAAAAGTTTCATTAATCTTTCAACTTCTTTTGAACTACAGAATAAATAAAATGATTAGTGCCTGAAAGTTCAAATATGCTACAGATGTTTAAGGTCACTGACTAACTACAATAATGCACCATGAGAAATTCGTTATAATTTTCCATGCAGGAAGCCAATTGATATTTTTGTGAGGTACCAGTCTTTCAAAAATACTCATAAGTTAGTTACCTGATATACCTTCTGTACATGGTATATTTAAAAATCTATTTGTACAGTGTTTCATCCATATATAATGCATATAATTTGCTGAATATGGCACAAACGCTAAGTTTCCACACCCACACATCCTTTGCCGTAGAACACATTTAGGTAAAACACAACACTGAAGAATAGAAAAGTGCCTGAAACTGGAGGGAAAAAAAAAAAAAAAGGACACTCAAGCAGTAATAAATTAAATCTCATTCAAACAGATATAAAAAGTTGTTCAAGTGTTTAAAGTATCAGACGTGTCATGCAACAGAACAACAGACAGGTCAGGCAGGCACACCATGCATTATAGTTTGCATTCATGGCATTAACAAGGTATCTGTCGCCGTTCTGCGTGGCCAGTGAGCGCTAGGTACCTGAGGCATCGCTAGTCTCACGTGTTCAACCCTGGAAGAGCCAGCTCTCGGTCCCCTGCACCAGAGGCTTTACGGCAGCTATGCCTCGGGAGGACGACCAGATAACCTCACGCAGTACACTGATCATCTTGCTGCGTTGTAAGGAGAGGCATACTGAGCTGCATGTAAGCAAAGCAATCATTTCTTAGTTATATTTTCCAGTCAGTGCAGTTCACCATATACCAACCAGTTTACCCAAATGTGCTTAATCTGAACCGCTCAAGTTTGTACACCGAGAAAACATCTTCACGGAACCTTTTCCTTTTTTTTGGCACAAAACCTTTCACCCTCTTGCAACAGGCTCTTCACCAGACACGAATTCAGAGATATTAATTAGCCTGTACAAACATACCAGTGCTTTTTCTTCCGTACAGTAAACTACAAAAACAGCAAAGTGCCTGCAACAGCTTTGCTTCTCCAGCAACTTCCCCTCTCTCTCTAGAGAGGGAACACCAGCATAATTACACTTCAGACAAAGGGGTGTTCTTGCCGAGCTCTTTAATTCCCTGGAGAATTCGCTTCATATGACCCACTTTCGTTATCCCCAGGTCCTACAGAAATTAAAAAAAAAAAAAAAAGAAAAAGGGGAAGAAAGAAAAAGAGGAAGGCTTATTTACCAAATAAATAAAAGGGCAATGGTTATGATCTAGCCACGCAACAGAGCTCTAGAAATGGGCTTACTGCAATCAACTTAATGTTAAGTGGAAAAGATTCTGGCGCGCTTGCAAGTATTGCCTAACAAGAGGCTAGCTTACAGCACACAATGAATCTCTCGTCCTGCAGAGAGAAAATTACTTACCTGCAATAATCACAACCCAAGGTGCTGCAGTATTTCTCAAAAACATATTTTTTGCTTGACTGCTAAGTGTAAACGCACAATTTCTGGAGAAAAAGAACAATCTCCCCCTCCTCTCTAACACAGCAATCAACAGCTTGGTAGGATGTGATGGATTAGAGCTTCTGTCCAGCAATGTTACTTGATTTGTGGCCCCATGATGTCTGTTTTCAGCAACAAGCACACACCTCCCCAGTTTCTCAAGGGAAAGTGGAGGTAATGTCTACAGGCATGTAGGACAACTTCCCTTCAGAGAACAATAGATAAAGTTAAGCATTTGTTTTTCATTCTGTAAAGGTAAGTCTCCTTACATGGATACTCTTGATGATTAGAGAGCTAGAAAAGAAATTCTGAGAGACTTGACAGTTGCATCCTACACGAAAATGAAAGGCATAAATGCAAATCTCTTTGTAGCCGCCACTAAAGCGATTAATATCAGCCAAAATGTTTCTAATATTGGTTTCTGGGACCCATCTCAGTATGACTGATAGTAGATTTTTACATCAAACCTCTTCCAATATTAATAACAACTTTAGCAGCATCCTTTTTTCTAATTTTTACGAGTCCAAAGGTCAGAGAAGCAGAACGGGATCTCCAGCTGTGCTAATAATCCCCAACTGTGTTAATAAATTTTCATCTTGGTTCTCTGGAGCTCTGCTTCCCTCATCTGTAAAAAAACCAGCTTTGAAAAACTCTTTAAAATCCTTGGTTAATGGTGTTGAATGAGTGGCACATGAAAAATATTAGCTATTTGTAGAATAAACCTGATGTAAATAGATTGTGATTAAATAAAAAATGTTTTAGTAAACTTCACTATCTATTCTTCTGAAATACAAACTCTTTCATTTTAATAGGAGAATCTGCCATTCAAAAACATTAAAGGGAGGAGTGGATGACACAGCTTGAAATAACCATTTTCATACGGAGCAAAAAGCAAAGCCATATATAACATTCTATACATACTTTGCACAAAAAAGACTGCATCTGCCTTTCCACATCCACAGAAACCTCAGAAAATCTGCACCATATATTACTTAGAGGTGTTAGCATGCAATTATACTTTCTCCAAAGAAAGAAAGGGGTGGTAAGATGGGCATGAATTCATTATTTTATTACAAATGAAGCATAGCACAGATTTAACAGGTGGATTAATTTTCAGAGAGTCAAGTCCGAATTCTGGTTAGGTGAGAGAGAGAAAAAAAACAGTTGTATCTTCAACAGAAAACCAGCAATACTGTAACATGTGACAGTCCTTTCCAGGACTTTGGCACAAAGTTGTCAAAATGAAAGTGTTCAAGACGTGTTCACAGAAGGCCCAAAACTAAACTTGCAGGACAATTCCCTACTTACCGCTGTTCATAAACCTATCTGAAAAACCTTCTGCTTTTCCATATCGTATCATTTTATATTTTGTTGCAGCTAATGCATGATTATTTCATTGTTTAAAAGCATAATACAAATTTTTAAATTAAGAGAGCTGATGTAGGTAATAATTGTGAAATGTATCAAACAATGACAGCAAGTTTTATCATTATAGACTGAAGTTGCAGAATATTTTCTTGCTCATTCTACACTTAATTTCCCAATGAATTAAAACATGCACAACTATCTGAAATATCACCGTTGCTCTCTGGAAATTCTACGTAAGAAAAATCTGTAGGGTACTTTCCAAGCCACAAGAAGCCACACATGTTAAAGGTTAGAACTTGCAAACTCTTCAAAAGAAACATTTTCCATGAGTAGAATTTCTGTTGGATAAGCGACATAACAAGGTATTGTTAGACTTCAAAGATTATAGAGGAAAGAATCATATTATGAAATTTCCTGAAAACTTCGCCTCTTTTTCATCAGCTTTTACAAAGTCTCACCAACATTGCCTGTTGCAGAGGTGACTTCAAGTTTTGTTTTCATTTTAATTAAAGCTACTATAATTTAGATCAAAACAGTAAGTCTTAAGAGTCTTAACTCCATTTTTTATTCCGGTCTGCCACACTCAAGGGGAAAAAACAAAACTGACAAAATAAACTGAATTTCTACGCTTGTGTAAGCGTAGAACTAGTCTCAATAGACTGCTATACACTCCTGACACGAGAAGCTGCTGAGTGTTCTCCGTTTACTACTGAAGCAGGAAAATCTGCAGAAACTCTCTCATCTTAAACTAAAAGGATCCGCAACAGCAGCATATCGTGTATCATTCAGAAAAAGATCTCCAAAAGTGCAGGCATTAGTTACATCATGAGCTATATAATCTGTCCCTACTTAACTGATATCAAATAACAAAAATTTGATTTCATCAAAATATGGTTTTGAAGACAGAAGCCTAACCAGAGTTGGAGAAAGGAAAGAGTCCTTCCCCCCACGCGAGCTAAAGCCTTAAAACTACAGGATCACCTCTCCTTAGGTTCTCCCCTTCCTATTTGCCATCTCCAGGACTTCAGCAGATCAGGCTCAAAACATTCTCAAAGAGAAAAGAAGAGCTGGGAAAAAAAAAGCTGACAAAAATTCTTGCAATAGCTTTCAAGAGTTCTTCATCTACAACACATTATGGTGATTAGGCCCTATCTGCCTGGCCAAGTACCCATTTATCTAAGGTTTACCCCACAGATTTTATCAAAATCTAACACTACTGAACCATTTATGTAAACAGTCCTTAATATTAAAATTGTCCAGATTAGAAATCTCCTTGATTTACACTGCCAGTGTCAAAAGTTACTTCAATTATGTCTGAAGTCTAACAAACCTTACAACAAATTTCTCTATTAGTACTTTTAAAAAAAAACTCTACTGGAAAACACAGAGATGAAATTCTACAATTCTTAGCACAGACTTTAGCTCAACTCCCACTGCTTAGTAAGCTGTCAAGAGACGTGGAAGCCGTTTATGCAAAGAAACCTACATGATTTCTTCCATGGAAACCTTCCACGGAGTGCTACGGAGGTATTAGAACTGCAAGTACCACCTAGCCCTGTTGCAGTTCTGACTACTACTAAATTGTATGCTTAGGAACAAGTTTGTCAAAGCTAAGAAGTGCCAGCATTTACTTAGCAAAATAAGAGTTTAGTTTTCAGTAAGTTTACTTGTAAAATAAGGTTAATTTAAAAAAAAAAATTAGGATGAGCCCTCTGTCTCCAACTTCTACAGCATAGTTCATAATTCACTGCCCATCCTTACCTTGAGGAAATAAAATCAAATGGGTCTAAGACGCCCCTAAATAAAGTCAGTCATAGGAGACTGGAGAAATGAGGGGGGCTGGATGAAGAGGTCCCTGGTTCCAGGTGGAGGCGTTCTCTGTTTGCCAGTTGCTACACATTGAGCTAACTGAGAATGAGATCCACAAGCAAGGCAGAAATATAACCACAGGCATCCAGTTCTTCAGTAAAGGTACCGATCTGCTTCAGTGATGTGGGGGAAAGGAGGAGAGGTTCACCAAATCCTTATCCCTACTGCTTTTCAATCTCTATTTTTTACCAGAGAAGGGACAGGTGGGCCCAGGGAGTCCAATTAAAATGGACAACTGTTTTTCCTGGGGTAGATAGGAAAGGCAATAGAAGGAAGTCCATCAGTCCATCACACATGACTTAAGAGGCTGCGAATCAATGACAATTCCACTTAGCCTGTCAGGAAGCACAAAGCTTGCACTGAAGGCGAGGCTGTAGACAGACTATAGCTCACAAAAGCACTGAAGACTCATCTGCACATCTCAATAGCCAAATGGAGGACAAATTAACAGGGTAGCTTGTGACATGTTCCTCATTTCCCAGGTACCACATTATACCTCTTGACACCAAATCAGGTCACTGGTCAGAAAAGCACAGCCTGCCTGAGCCATCCTTAATTGGCTGCCTGCAGAGATCATGCCTCATACGTATTGAGCAGAATGAGTGCTAAACCCAGCTATTTTGAACCACTGTCGCTACTCAGAGCACAGCCCATGTTTGGCCAAAAGCCTGGCCAATCTTACAAACAGCACTGCTTTGGAAGGTTTCAGCTCTGCTAACAAGCAGGCGGGACAATTCTAGTGCCAGCCATCTGTTAGCACTGGATCTATCCTTTTTGCAGCTTATATACAGCAACTCCTGGTCCAGCTACATATAACAATTTAAAACGCGCATAAATGCTTCCAGAGAGCATTAGAGAGAGGAGACTGTAAAAGTTTGTCTCACTGTAGGCTCTATCCAAGACAAACTTTTAGACATCTCAGGGTATTACCCTTTGTGATGGTATTTTATGTGCGCTGACCCAGCATTCGCCTGAGCAACAGTGATGACAGGTTGACGGTCCCTAGTTAAGCACTGATCTTACCTACCATCATTGATTTCAACAAATTTGTCATTTTGATTTTTTTCGGAAGATTTCTTACTCTTTTAGTAAAATATGCACGTTTAACAAAATATGCATGCGTTGCATGATGCTGAGTTTCCCATTTAAGCTTTAAATTTGTTCAGTGCCAATTCAGAACAGAAACTTATAACATCTGTGACTGGAACATTGTGGTGCATTTCTTGGACAGTTTTCTATTTGTAAGTTTTTGCATAGAGGGACTATACTATCCTGAACGAAAAGCATTTAACGCCCAAGGAAAGAAGTTCATGCGACCTAATACCAAAGGGTACAATAATACGCAACAACTAAATACATCATATCAAACACAGCTAACTCTATCAGCTACATGCTATCGTAACAGTCACACAATGTAAAGCACTACCTTACAATGTCAAGGCGTCAAACTACATGAGAAGCTTTAGGAAAAATGGCATATCTGTACCAAAGTATTGCCTGTATCTGGAGACTACTGCACTGTGGCTAGAACAATGACTTGCACGCTAAATGTAAATGTTTGCAACTTATACAATACCCTATTTCCTATCTTACGTGCTAAAAGCAGTTGCAAACACATTATCCAGAACTCATTACCACTGGGTTCCTGGAAAAAGTAATGCAATGAATCCCCAAAGATATAGCCTCTATTACATATAATGGATGCGCTTAAGCGGTTCCTGAAAAAGGCCAGCAAGCTCAAATAACAGCCTCAGACTTTTAGGTAACATGTCTCCATGCAAAACTTGGTTCTTATCAATCTGACCACAGAGGAAGAAAGTTTCAGACTCTTCAAGATAACCAGAAAGAGAAAATTATTCAAGATAACCAGAAAGATTTTTTGCTAAAAAAAAAAAAAAAAACTATATAGCTAAAAATCAGACAGAGGTTGGTCAGGGATGAAAAAAAACTACTGAGAAAACCTGTTTTCACACACAAACACCAATGCTATATAGGTCCTATGCTGCAATTTATTAAGCTGGCTTTCTTTCTCACGCTAACTATCCAAGCAAAGTGCCGCAGTAGATCACCTCAATGAACTTTTAGCTGCTGATCTTGCAGCTTTATATATGTAAAATTATTTCTACCAGCTTAATAAACTGATGCACACTGATCCTGCTAACGAGTCTCGGTGAAACAGTGACTTTTTGAAGACAACGTTATCTTACTGACATCAGCGTGATATATCAAAAGAGCTCTTCCTACGCCTTCTGCCATAAGTTATCATGCTATCATTCTGTATCAAGAGCAAGAAAAGGAAATTTCTGATATCACATATATTCTTGCCTGCAAGTACAAATACAACATTTAAGAAATTCAGGCCAAAGGACAGTGCATATTAGTTTATTGCACGTTTGCACAGTGTAAGCCAAGCTACAAGCACATAACAAGTGCAGGGAAGGAAGAAAAGTTGGTTGTTGTTTTGTCAAAGAAAACGGTCAATAGCAGAAAAGTAGCACAAAGGAAATACCTTAAGATCTCGCCTTTCCAGATGTAAAAGCTCAGAGCCTCGGATGTCATGGCTGATGAAGATTTCTTTGTACTCTCCCAAACTGAGCAGATCCAGCCAAGCAGCAACTTCATCTGTGCCCCATTTTTGAACTACCAAAGTTAAGAGCAAAACCCCCTTAATTTCTACATGCTCAAATGCATTACAAGCAAAGGTTAGGCCAAAGAGAGTGGAAAACAGAGTAGAATTGCCGTGCTAGCAAAGGCAAAGGTTAGAGGTGTCATTTCCACAAAAACTGACAATTTCCTTTTTACATGCAGGTTATAGGTTAGCAATTAACAGGAGAAAGTATCTAAACAAAGTTGGGGTTCTTTGCTTTGCAGCCATGCTTTCAGCTTTACTCCAGTTTCTTCAATAAAGTCTTTAAAACCTCATGTCCCACAAATTCAGATTAAACCACTTTAGGATCAGTAACGCAAAGGCTAACGTTGTTCTTCTTTATACCATTAATTTATTAGTAGTCATCCGGGGAGAGGAGAAGCCTTCAAAAACTAATCAACATGTACAATTAATATATAAACCACACCTCAGATATGGCAATGGCAGCAAGCAAGTCTATTTTTAACTGAAACTTTCCAGTATTCTTAATCAATGCAACAAGTACTCTTTAAGCTCCTGTGTTAACACAGGCCATTAATAAGTTCTCTGTAAAACATTGTTCTCTAAGGTTAGTTGCCCACATTAGTCAAAGACAATAGAGTTATGCTATCACAATTGCTACAATTTTGCAACTCTATTCAATACTGGTTAGATTCACAATGTAGTGAAATCTGAAGTCTAATGTGAAATCTAATCAACAACTGCAAGATTTTGCATATTTCGACCTATTTCCCATTAAAAATACCAAGATGTAGGAACAGTTTCAGGACCATCTGACCACTGATTAACTCTTGGATGCAATCTTAAAGGAAGTAAGTTCGCAGATAACAGTGGGAAGAGAGGAGAGTGGAGTTTGTTCAAGTTCGACTAATTAAGAGATCAGTACTGACTATCGTGGCTTTTTGTTTGCTCTGTCTAACTAACCCTAAAAACCAATTTCTGTTTAAGGATAGCTGGTTAATTAAGCTAGTGTGATAAAAGCTATTGCACAGCTTCTCAAACTAATCTGAAAAACATGAGTTGGAGCTTCACAGGGAAACAATGTGTTTACATATGGTTTGTGTTGTTCTGAGTTAATTAAATTTAACCACCAACCAAGACCCAGGTCTTGTTTCCTGATGAGACAGTAATTATATAAATCTTTGCAGTATTTCTTTGGTTCACCTGAAAGTCTTGGGGTCCTACTGAATCATGCTTTCTAAATGCACTGAAAAAATACTCTTCCTAAGGAAATGCCAGTTCAGTTGCCTTTCACTTTGGGTCAGGACTTTATTCGTCAGTAGAGTATATCATTTCAGCTCTTACAAATACATAAAATCACATTTTCCCCAAATACTATTTTTCTTGCAATGTCAAAACACATACCAGGCTGAGGGCTGGTCTTATGCTTCTGGACTTTTTCTTTTTTAAACTTTGGCACTATGCGAAACACTGTACTTCTGTTGTTTCTCTTAGCATAATCCAGAGGGGGATCCTACATGAAAGGACAGACATAGTTACCTTTAATCAACTGAAAGCAACAAGGTTCAATTCTATACTTGAGAAGGTAATGCACAGTTAATCTCAAAGATTAAGATCAAATTTTTCCTCTGTAAAGTAGGAGGTCAGGATTTAGCTCTATATTTGTTTCTTTTATTAAATAACCATTAAATACCTTTAAATGCAGAAAAAGAAATAAAACTGAAAAAGCCCTAAGCTTAAAAGCTTGCTCACAGCAGACAGAAGGATCCGGCACTATTACTGAAATTGCCTCTCCAGATTGTGAGGGATTCTAACTTACTTTCACCTATTAAATGAAAATTAAGTTCAATTAAAAACAGAAAGTATTAATCAGACTCACCTCATCATCATTTGGTTGAAAAACATAATAAAGCCAAGGAATCTCAGCAAGCTTTCTCAACTCTATTTCCACACTGTGCAAAGCATCAGACAACAGCTCTTCATGGGGAGCTTCTAACTGCTGTTTATTAAGAGGTCAGAAAAATAACATTAGTAGTACTGTTAACGTATAACGTTTAACATAGAGGAGCTGTTACCACACAAATAGATGATTACTTTGCAGTGAATGTTAACAAACAGTGAAAACAAATAATCTTACCTAATTGCATCTCCGAAGGAAGATGTATCAAACCACCCTGACACTACGTTTAGTATGGTCCCAACCACAAAGGGATTACCAAGCCAGCTGAGACTTTGGGTGAGGAGCTAGCTGTCAATCACTGTCATCATTCACCATACTCCTGAGTCTTCATACCCCAGAAGTGATCTGATAACATCATTACACTAGAAGTGTGAACTTCCAGTAGAAGGGAGATAAAAACTCACTAGAAGAACAACGGCCTGGAAATTCTTGGCATGAAAAGCAGTCTAAAAAACTTTGATAGACTTTGGTAGTATGACAAAGCCCAAGTCACCATTTGCAAATTAGTTCATATGACGGATAACTCTTTTCCAGTCAAGGAAGAAGACATAGATCTTGTGCCTTACCCAAATCACTCCATTCCCAAAGGCTTTTCAATGATACAGTGTCTGTGCTACTCCTTCTGAAGAGGTGAGACATGGAGTGGTAGCAACCACTGCCAGAGGGAGCACTGGGTATAAAGTGTGGAAGAGGGACAAGTATGGCAGCCGCAGAAGGGGAGAGCCCTCAGGGAAGGGGTAAAGAGGAAAAAAAGAAAGTGGTGGTAACGTAATGATGGCTTGAGCCATGTGAATTTGGCTCTATTAACACATGGTGGTGTCAGTTTTCCTTAAAATCCTAGTCTGAAAAAATCCTAGTGTTCTACAGCTGCAGTGAGAGTCGAACCTGTGAAGAAGGGGACAGACAGGCAGCTAATCCACAAACAGCAAAGCAGTTTGGGGCTTGTCTGGGGCTGCTGGAACAGCATTTCGAGGCAAACAGTTGAATCCCAGAATGAGTTGCATGGAATCACTAATAAAGCAATCTGAACACCCATTTCTCTCTTTGAGGTAAAAGGAGTCCCAAAGCAGTATAGAATATCCTTTTGAAAGGATCTAATGAAGTTATATCGTAATGAATATATATTTTAAATGAAGTTGTAAGAGAATCTTTGATCTTTAGTGCTTGATACTGTTGGGTTTTGGTGATAAAGCTTCAGTGGTTTGTACATGATAACCTTTCCTGAGGAGAGAGAATTTTTAGTAAGATATTGCTGTTTAGAATAGTAATATTGGAAATATAAGCTCCCTCTTGCTATAGCATTCATTTCTCTTCTAAAGTTCTCAAAATTTAGGGAGAAAATTCAATGCCCATAGCAGACTGTATTCTTTCTCTTCCCTTCCACTTTTTCAGCTTGAACAGTTCAGTTAATTACACAGAATCACAGAATCGTTTAGGTTGGAAGGGACCTCTGGAGATCATCTAGTCCAACCTCCCTGCTCAAGCAGGGTCACCTAGAGCATATTTCCCAGGATCACATCCAGACAGAATTCTGAGCACAGGGGAAGACTCACATGTCTTTGAAGAAGTTACAACTTCTCTTGTGTTTTCATTTTTTAAAAAGATTTCTGAATTATTCAGTTTTTACACAAATGAATGAAGCAAAATTCTCTTTCTCAACAAGCACTAATCTAAGTGCTTGATTCTCAAAGGAAAGCATTTTGCTTGGGGATAAAAAAAAAAAATCAATGAACTCTCATCTCATGGCAAGAAAGTGTACACACAGGTAATATTGCTTCTGAAAAAAAAAATAGGAAAACAAAACAGTAGTGAAATTCTGGTAAAGGAGGAGTTAGCAATTCAGTGTAAATTGTCCTCCTAGAACATCTGGGAAAAGCTTCCTATTTCCAAGATGAAAATTAACACTGTGAATGAAGCATTGACAATAAAGGGTTTTTTTCGGTTCTTTCTCACTTCTCCCTTAATACATTGAAATCGCAGCTCTGTTTTAGAGTGCAAATGCTTTTAAAGAGCAAAAATTGAAATGGTGCATTTGGAAAATGTCCAGACAAAAACACAATAACATTTCTCTTTTTTCAAAACTGTATTCCAGCCACAACTATCTGGGATATTCCAAAGATGAGCTTCATTGTCCCATCTAATCATGTCACCAAAAATGGCACTTACAGCTAAATCACCACTTGATGTCACCTAGCCGTTGTATTAACTTTTTTAGTCATATCTTACAGGAGGCTACAGGAATCACAGTCTCCTTCTATATGTATTTACATTTCTTTCATCTGCTTCAGAAGCCAAAATGGAGAGTTGGTAAACGGCAACCAAAGAAAAGGCTTACCAAGTAGCATATGCAACGAAGGCATCAACTTACAGCTACCAGAAGCTTTGATCACAGAAGAGAAGGGTGAGGGAGAATTGAAGAGGCAAAAAAATAAGAGAGGAAGATACTAAAAAAGAATATTTTTCTTTGTCAGAGGAAACATAGTTTGGAGAACAGCGTATGACGGCAGCAGCTGATAGATCAAGCAACACCTTACGTTTCATCTGTCTCCATTTTCATAGACTGAGGGACCAACATACATGTAGTTTCATCATTTTATAAAATGCATGCCAGTAAGGCTGCCTGGGTGCCTTGTTATTGTGACTTTAAAATACAGTGCTAAACAAGCATAATGTCAAATGAGTGTCAATGAACATCTCTGGAAGATATCTAGCTATCTTCTAACAGCCTTGTTATTAAAGAATGAGTTTGATGTAGACTGATGAAGACATTTTCACAGACTACAATGAGAAACAGAAGAACAATATGTAAGAATCAGAAATGTACAAATAAATCAAATTAGGCTTTGGCGTCTGATTAAGGGACTAATTCAACAATGCAGTGAGACCACAGCTGGCTGTAGAAAAGGCAGTGTTTCAGTGGGAAGATTTTCATAATAACATCACGTTCTAGACTGCCTTGACAAATCATACTTGTCCTAGTATTGCATCACCAGCTCGAACCTTTTCTTCTAATTCCTCTTCCCATACTATTTTAAAATTAAAATAAATTTATCTATTTATTTTCTCCATTTTGATTCCCCATTAACTCTGAAATGAGGGATTAATAATGATCAGTAATAACAATCTCTACATTTTTCTTTTTTCTTGGACAAAATCATCTAATGAATAACTTTCCTCTTTAAAAATCCATAAAATATATCATATGAGCCTAACCTTTGACTACTTTTAGAACTTAGCAGTTATAAGCCTTCAGACCATACTAACTTTAGATTACTCTAGGACAGACTTGTACTCTCTGTCACTGGTGTAAAAGGGTACCTGAACCAGCACCAGTAAATTTCATACTCTAACTCACTCAAATGAAAACATTCCTATTGATATCAATTTGTAATTATAACATTGAAATCAATAGTAAGTTAGTAATAAGTTTGCTTCTGAATCCAAAGAAAATACAACTGTTCCTACTGAGAATCTTTTTAATATCAAAATTGGACCAGTACAGAAAACCCAATATCTTTCTTCTCTTCACAATATAGGAATTTTCTAATAAGTTCAACAATTCTTAAGCAGTCTTCCACAATTTTTGACATAGAAACACTTGCAAAGGGAGGAGATGCAAAGACTTCAAGTGCCATCAGAGGTAGGAGCACCTAGTGATTAATGGTTATAAGAGACTTCCTGCCAGGTATTAGAACAAGGGTGAGATTTCCTTGCCTAAATTAGGTCTGTAGAAGTTGAATGTATGAGTCTCTTTATTAAACTAGTCATGCCAGGTTCTCTTTAAACTCTGAAGATACGTAGTGGAACATCAAAGGTTCCCCTAAACACTAAGTCTCCAGAAGATACTTATCTTTAAGATAGGCCTCCCAGATAGGTCTGGGTGAATCACCCTCTGCAGGGTTACTTATTTCTCTCCATGGGTTATTAAAAAGAAGAGCCCAGGCAATGAGCTCTCAGATATCTGAAGTGAGGTGAGATGGTTGCCAACCTAGGACAACAATTCATAATTAACTCCAATTCAACTTACAAATGCAGTGTAATATCCTCCGATTGGCCTTACAGAGCTGCAACAGCATGTCATAAATTCTGTGTTGATCTTTTAAATCAGCACAGAGTGTGAAGAACAAATCATTTCTAGTTTCAGTGAAGGAATGAAAACAAGAATTTTGTCACCTTACCAAAGGAACTCTTCCTACTAGCAGAGATTCAGTTTCATTATGTAGGGCCTTCACGTTGACAGCTATCTCCATGGCAGTGTTTCTGGTAAGACTCTGGAGAATAAGAAGGATAACAATCATTTGAAGGGATGCAAGTCAGATTGAGCAAATGTACTCTGGGTTTATGGTACACAGCTGAAGGACCCTCTCCTAGGAGAAATATGTCAGTCAAGCTCTATGTTGACAAGCTAATCCACTCAAATGAAAGACAACCACCACAAAGCACAATTCACAAGTTGAAATCTGTATTCTTAGATAAACCTACAACTGACCGTGTGTGAGGATATCTCACCTACTTATCTGGAGACAAAACACTCCCTCTAAGTCTTTTGCAGCACTAAGACCGGAAAAGGAAAACGTACTATTTATTTACTGTCTTTTCCTCCACTTCATTTAATATGACCTGATATACCCTTGAAGATTGTGTGTCCAGACACCTGTGAGATTACCATATTTATGGTTGGCAAAGACCAGTAGAAATGTTGCAGGCCTCATTTAGTAAAGCTTGTCAATCTGAATTGTTCACATTATTCGTAGAAAAAGTAAACTGCTAGCTGTATTTTAAGAAGAAAGGGTTAGCTAGCATATTTACCATGGTGGTGAATGACTAGGTAAATTTACGTTAAATAAAACTATATAGACAGACTCTACCTGATTTATCATCTTTGGGTCCAGCCTCTGAAAACACCCAGATCGTCTAGTGTAAAGAGAGAAACCATCAAACTCCGTTTTCCCTTGCTTTACATTTTTCTGGGTAACACTACATCTAAGCACGAAAGGAGGTGAAAATTTGTTATGAATGCATCCACTTTGATTGACCTGTTATTTTTATATATGTGTGTGCGTGCGTGTTATGTATATACATACACATACATATGTGTAATATATAAAGTATATATGCAGCTATACCATTTGTTCAGCTTTGTCATGCCTCCACCCTATGTCTGTGCACATGCCTATGTGGTCTTCTACAAGTAGATATGAACTTACTTTGCCTATTTTCTTTGCTCTTTGCTGACATGAGTTTGGTTTACTCATGCTCAGAGCCACATTAGTACACTGCGCTTGATTTAATAAGCGCTAGTGCATCACTTCAGGATGAGCTGCCCAGGCAGTGGCACTTCCATTACAGACAGAGCAAGTTCTTGACTGCTTCCAAGAGACGACAGACATACTCTTATCATGCCCCGATCCAAACTCTATCTCCCTTTTGGCTGTGTGCTCCCCCCTTCACAAAAAACAGAAACTCTGCATTTTCACTGTTGTTAATGTCCCTTTCTAACCTCCAGTCATCACAAAAGGTAACATCATTGGGGAGGACAGGAATGAATGCAGAAACTGCATCTTTTGCCTTCTCAGATGTCACACCCTTGAAGATCAGGAGGAGACTGTTTTGCCTCTTCAGTATGAAGGCAGTTCTTCTAATTCCCATTCCTAGTATTATTAATAAATTTCAGAATCATGGAGCATCATCTCTACCAAATTCATCAGGTACAGGGTGTTTCCATAAGCATGTGAAGAGCTGAGACTTCCTGCTACTACACAGGGCAGCACCTTCAGAATTGGAAGCAACTTTCTCTTTACCTCCACCTTTGATAATATGGCAAAAAAGGGAGAAGATACAGCACCTATTCATCCATTAAGCAACTTCACTTTAAATTAGAGTATGTGTATGCATAGTTGGGAGTCTTGATTATCAAAAACTTCAAGAATTATCATCCTATTTGGTATAATATGGGGACAGGGAGTACAGAATAGCTCCTGTATCACAACTTTAAGGCAAACACATAGTACAGTTTATTAACTTATAAGGAAATCTCTGTTCTTCCTTTACCTCAGGAAACCTTGGGTTGGCTTTATTTAATGCATGAGAACATGCATTGACAGCATGAGCAAGCTCCTGCTCCAAGAGGCCATGTACTTTTGCTGCTTCACAGATTCTACAAAAAGATGAAAAAGAAAAATATTTCTTACTGTATTTACAGAGTAATTCTTAAAGTACCTGATATTATCAGATGAGAAAATATACAAAGATGTGTTTCACAAAACACTTTAATGAGTCCTAACTATAGTTCTTTATAACAAAAGTTCAAATGCTCAACAGAGCACCTCATATAAACGATATTCATACTACAGAAGATTTATTATTGTTATGAAATACTAAGATACATGTATTTCTCTTAAAGCAAAATTGCCATGCAAAAATTATACAAAAATTGCGGGGCTACTAATTCATATAAACCTTAAAAGAAAACTCCAGTACAGTAAGATAACTCATATCAAGTTACTTAAGAAAAATTACACCTGTTTCACAAAGCATATCACGAGAAGTTTAAGAACTCCTTTAGATTCAACATTAAAATTGACAGCAATAGTTTGAGATTATGAGAGGTCCATTTGTAAATGAACAAATTTTAGAACAGCAAAGTTTTTAAGGTGTCTTGGCTAAACTTCATTTTGGGTAAATTATAACCTAAATTATTCTTCCTTGCCTACTTAAGTCACCACTACAGTATAACAAAAATACATATTTCTTCAGTTCCTTTCTTATATTGTCAGTGCTACTAAACAGGCATTCCAAGAATTAATTCTGAGGCTTAAGATCATTCATCATGATGATGAGCTGAATAGCAGCTTTATAAAATGTTTTGATTTAGAAAGATCTTTTCTTAAAAAGTAAGGTTTTCTTGCGAAAATTAGAGTCTCTTCTTTATTTTAAAAAAATTTGCACTTCAGGGAGAAAGTAGTCCTTGAAGATAAGCAAGGTTCTGGGATCAGTTTTGTAGCAGCAGCTCACTACCTTCTCAACAAATGTAAACTGCTGAGGTGTTCGGGGCTACAGAAGTGTTAGGATTTTGACTGTTAGTAATTAAATAGAAAACTGCAATAACAATGAATGAGTGGATGAATGCATAAAGATGAAATACTATCTGGCAATCTGAGCTCCCTGAATGTGGGTGTTGTAACTATTTCTGCAATATTTAAGAAAACTTTCAGGCTCAGTGAAAACTGTGCATCTTTTTTTCAAAGTGAATTACAAGTCTTTATGGAGAAATTAAAAAAAGGCAGAGGAAGCAGTGACGGTGGAACAGGAAAGTCAACAGAAGAAAAGATTTGGCAGGTCAAATCTAGAAGAGGAGAATATTTCAAATATTCAAAAAAAAAAAAAAAACCCTGAAAAACAAGAAGCATTAAGCACCTGAGACTCATCTGTCACAATGAGACATCTGCAATGCAGATGCCTGCACCTGACCCAGTCATCATGATTTCCATTATAACCAACAGAGAGAAACAGAAAATTCCAGGACACAGGCACCTCTTGTAAAGGGTGCATCTAAAACGGATCAAATGCATAGGGGGGTCTAGAAATATCTTTTCACTGACTATCCAGGGAGTCTGGCATTACTAGGTCAAATGGATACATCCACATTGTTGACTTATAAAGTTGATGTATTTTTGCTTTTGTATAAAATAACATGTTTCAAACAAAAACCTCTCTGAAGAAAAACTTGCTGTTTTTCTGTTTCCGTTACTCCTTCAAAAAGTCAGTTTTTAGTAGAAAAAAATTCTGAACAGCTACATACATAAACAAGTTAAGCCTCAAAAATCTAAAATCCAAGAAAATCAGAAGACTAATAGAGTGACAACATTAATCAAAAGATGAGAAAAATATACCCTTTTAAGGCTATGTATGCATTTCTATGAATAATTCAGTCCTTGTGTATAGACTGCCAACCCAAACTTATTAATTTTACTGTACCTGGTAATAAGCTCTTCTGCAGCTTGAGAGCACAGCTGGATCTGTGCAACTTCCTCTTCTGTAGCCAACTCAACAGCCTGTTGAGGGTACAAGGGAGATCGAATGACAGGTTTACAGGAATCATACTTCTGTTTGTCTTCCCAAGACTTCAGGGTGTTTTCAAAAGCCTAATCAAAATGAATTATACATTCAGTTCATAGCACTTCCAATATTTACTTGTTTACATATATACATTGATATAGATATTTCTATTTTATGTATTTGTGTGTATATATGTATGCATATAAAAGTATGTGGAATTATATGCATTTTTACATATATAACACAAGCTCTATACATAATGACATGACACTTCATTTTTCAAACTTAATATAGAGAATAGGTCACTTCTAAAAGCTGTCTCTCTCCCCCTCATTCTCAATAAATCTTTTCAAAACCATAGAAACACAAAGAAAAGACTATAGACATATTTTGTGAGGATAGGAATTTCCAAATCAGAAAGTTTAAATCTAAAAAAAATATATAAATTTAATAAACAAGTAGTTCAAATGCTATTAATTCCAGAGTAAATTCAACATCCAGTTAGGATAGAGAACTGAGGGGCAGTTAAGCCTTTTATGCCATAGTCCTGGAGAAGCATGACCTCTCCAACGGCTGCGTGACGAGATTCTGCTTGGGTCCTTCCTTTTTGAGACTGTGTCATGGGGAAGAGGGAGGACTAGTAGGACAGAGACAGAGGAGAGAAATCTGCTAATCAGTATTCTGAAAAATGGAGATTTTATAACTTTGCCACTTCTGGAATTGTGCTAAAACTTCCAGTATGTGACTGCATATACACAGCATGCTTCAGAGAAAAACTATCAAATTTTGACCGTTATTCCTCTTAGTATGTTAGTAAGAATCTAGGAATAGCATTAATTAAACTGATAAAAGTTAACAAAGGTCTGAGCCATTTATGTGAATGAACAATTCTCTACCAGACTTATTATATAAATTATATAATTATAAATAATTATATAAAGCTATAAAACTTATTCTATAAGCTCGGATTTTTTAATGTTGTAACTGAACCAAATTACTACAGAAAGCAACATTATAACAAAGGTATCTCATAACACACTCTCTGCAACATACTCTGTCTCGTGTTAGCATCTGAGCTCTGTTTTTATGTATAATTTTTATAACACCGGGGGGCTGGATCCATGCCTCTCCATCCACTTGCACTGGAACCCCTTCATCACCAAGTATGGTGATCTTTACTGACCGACACTGGAAAAGAACAAACATGTTATTTTACAGAGCAATAAATATTAATGAAACTGACAGTCCACCTGAAATATGTTGATTACTAGGAGCTGTGGCTTCCCTCCAGGTTTGTCTCAAGGATGAAGCACTTTAATAGTTCATTCATCACGCAAGACAATTTGTTACCCGCTAAAATTAAAACAATGTCAACACTTTATTAATGCATAGGGCAGTGGTCATCTAGAGTATCACTACTCTCCAGCAACCCAAACCGCTGCCAGCTATGTTGCGTGCTTCCAAAGGAGAAACAAACCTGAGCGATCCTGTGGTGCTGTAGTTTGATGACTCTTGAAACTGCCATCTGCATGCTGCCAAATACTGCAACAACTTCTAAGATTTTATCATCAAATGATGGGGCTCCAAATATCTGAAAGAAAAAAAATAATCCATTTTTGATGGTAAACCTATTGCTTAGCTCACATGTTAAACGAAACGTGAAATCAGCCTTCTTTTCTGTGGGTTCAACTCCAGATTCACTTTCAATTCTTAAATGCTCTGTTTACTGTAGAATAATTACACTGTCTCTCAAAAGTCAAAGGAGTGCAATATCGTAGATTGTAGATGGATGTTATCTTAAAGGGGTAATAATAACAGCATTTCAATTATCTGAATGACCAGGTATAATATCCTTAGATGGCATATTTCAGCATGCAGACTAGGATATGTTTTTCAACATAAGACGAAAAGACTATTTAAATCTCCACTTCATCACTGCACTTAATATGTAAGAGGTTCTTAAGTTATGAAAAGTAATGTTGCTTTTCTCTTCTTAGAAATGTTTCTCTTCTTATGTTCTAATTCTCTGGAAACCAATATCAGAGTCCACGCTCTGCGCTATTAAATGCTGCTTTAATACTGAAGAGAATCTCATTTGCTGTAAACATGAACATTGCTTTTATATACAACAAACGTCCTGATCCAGCCAAGACTTTGGATTTCTGCAAGCTCATGCAAAGCACATGACATGCCATTGCCACCTGGTGTCCTGCAGGGGAATTTAGTCATGCCCTGGGGAAGTCTTTGGCTGGAGTCTGACTGGCACAAAGGCCCAGTAGGAGATACCATAAGCCCTAAGGTTACTTGAAGCTTGACCGTTTCATCCCGATTATGGAAAAGGGAGCAATGAGGGAGAAAAATCAGCAGGAGAAGTCACTCTAGTAAGATTTTAAAGGGTAGAGTTGCTCAGACCACCTCAAAGGACACCATGGGCCGAGTCCCTGAAAGGAGTTGAAAAGCTGCAACTAGTTGGGGCCTATCCAGAAAGGCCTTTAGAGAGGATCTCCTGGGGGTGAAAAATAAGAGGGTGCAGATCC
Source organism: Struthio camelus (assembly GCF_040807025.1). Lineage (NCBI taxonomy): Eukaryota > Metazoa > Chordata > Aves > Struthioniformes > Struthionidae > Struthio > Struthio camelus. The sequence goes on along the minus strand of NC_090942.1, from coordinate 189,508,537 downwards.
AGAATGGTGTAATCTAGACAGTGGCCGCAGCAATGGCTCAGGGAGAGGATGGGGAAGAGAGTGAAGTTCGTTGGTCTTCACTGCCCCTCAAGTCGGGGAAGCCCTCAGCCCAGCACAGTGAGCAGTGGCTTTGGCCAGGAGACCATGGAGGGGCTCGTTGTCAGGGAAGACACCGCACAATGCAGTTACTGTAGATTAATACCATGTTGAGGTTGTCCGGGTCCCCACAGCATCCCAGGTTTGCACAGATCAGTCTTTGACAGCCCAGTGCCAAAGAACGAAAGCGCAATTAAACTTGGTCTAGAGTGTTTTGAAGCAGAATTTTTTTCGCTCTCTAAATTTTTTTCATTTACCATGGGAATGTTTTGAAAAAAGCAAAGACGGTGATTGTGCCATTCCAAGCTGAAAAGTATGGACAGCTCTTGATCCAGTTTATGTATTTTAAAGCTCTACAGCTTTTTTCTGCAAACAGTATTTTAATAAGTATAACTGACATCTACATGACTAGTTCAGCTGGGTTTAAGAAAAAGTGGCTTCAAAAGTTCATTTGTTTTGTGCTTCCATTTTAGTAAGTGCAAGGGCAAACCACAATCCAGTCTTCTGCGTCTCTCCAGAAGTAAAATATTTGTGCTGAAAAATGACTGTGTGGGTTTTTTTTTTTTAATAAACGCAAAAAAACACTGTAAGTATCAACATTCAAGAAATAACTCCTTCCTTCCCTACTGCATCTCACCACAGGTCATGTTTCCAGCCTGTCCTTTTGAGATCAGAAAAGCATGCTTAAATAAGGCCAGTTCAACTCAGTCAGCATGGGGCTGTCCTGCACCAATAATATCTCAGAAATAATTGCAGGTAACATCTATCTTACATCCAGACAAGCAGAACAAGCAGCATTTTAGACTACTATCTTCTCTGACGATCAGTCACTCAAGATGGCACTAAAGCAGTGAGTTAGGCACCTAATTTTGTCCAGAACAAACTCGTCACTTTGCTGGCAGATCTGATCACCAGAAGACTAAGAGTATCAGTAAAACCGCTCCAAGAAATAGGCATTTGCTGTATACCACTATGACAGCTAGGATGGATCTTCTCTCTCTCTCAGTGAGGGGGCCCAGGGAGAAAAATAAACTCCTGAATAGGAGCTGAGCAGATACGAGAGACGCGTTCAAGCTATGAATGCGAACATGGAGAATATCAAAATGTTAGATATCCCGAGCCAAATATAAACATAACTGCCATGCTCTGACACATAATAAAAATAAGAAAAGGACATCAAAAACTTTTTTAAATTTTTTTGTGTGGTGTGTGTATATATACATATACGCATACATACACAAATAGATATATCTGTATCTACATAAATACACAGAGGATGGTAAGTCAAAAAAACCAAAAGCATTTTGGTGACAAAAATCCTGGATAGTCTACAGTAGAATCACAATCCAATTTGAAGGAGAGTTCTGAGTGATAGTTTAATGCAAAAAAAAAAAAAAGTATATATATATATATTTTGATTCAGACCTAACACAAGCTAAATCAAGGCTTTCAGAGTTAGGATAATCGTCTAGCAATTACAATTGTTTCACTGCACACAGAGCGGACTGCAACAGCAAGAATCTGCTCTAAGTTGTAAGACGTTTAGGTATCTGTGTAGCGCAATATTTCCAAGAGATGCCTGGATGAAGGGAAAAAAGGTAACTTGACAAAATATTCTAGAAGCTTGTTGAAAATAATATTTAAAAAACAGATTTCTATTCCCACTAAAAGTATTTCATCCACCCTCATTGTCTGAATCACCATCCCTTAGCCCAAAGCTGTTTGAAGAACAGGAGGAAAATTCAGGTATAAACTGTGCGAGTGATTATCCTTACCCAGATTCCTTATTGTTAGAATATAATGAACAAAGGAATCTATGCTTTGGGAAACCTTATTTACAGGAGTTTATAAAACAATGCAGAAGAAGAGAAGATAAACTATTTGTGTTCTTTGTTTATAAGATTAGTTTCTAAAAATTCTATCTCATAGAGTCGCATTTTTTTTAATCATTAAGCCTTATTATGAAAATTTTGGTGAAGTGCAAAGGACATGAAAGAAGGCAACAGATAGTGAAAAATCATGGGATATATTTTCAATTAAAAAGAAAAAAAAATCAAATTCAAGACAACATAGTTTAAACTCAAATAGTAAGAGTGAGTCTGGAGTAAGAGTTGCTATCCGTACTATATGCTAGTACTACTAAAATTAAACGAGAACAGCAGCACATGGAATTTATTGCTGGCTCTGTCATAAGGTTACTTTTCTCTAGTGCTACTCACATCATCTTCTTTGGTTCCACCCCAGAAGTTAGTCCCACCAGCGTAGCTGGGAATGTTTAGCACAGCTATGCCCTGCAGACTTGGAAGGGGGATGTACTGTCCGTCACACTGTAATGGATAAAAGCTCATTCAGTATGTAAGATAAGTAGTGTGATAAAAGTAATCTACCGCTTTTAATACATGAAGCTTCAACGGAGCTGGCAGGGGAGGACAGAGTCATTAACAGTTTGGCACAAGCTCATTCCACCCACACTGTGAGGTAGCTTTGATACAAACCTCTTCTCTTCTCAAGCTCAGCACCAATTCTTATAGAGCTGAAAAAATACCAGTACCTAGGGCAGAGGTGTTACATGTCTCCTCACAGAAACTTTTCCACATCCTGTATTGTGAAATTTCTCATGCACTGTCTATCAAGGATTAGGAATCTTTTTGCAATGAGAAAAGCTGTTTCACTGAGTTTAAACAGTAAGATGAGCACGGACATTACAAAAATCTTCCTTTACCCATTGAATAATTAGACTCCCATCCTATAGCTGCATTTCCAAAATTGCAATATGCTCGTTATTTAGGTAAGTCCATTAAGTTGAAAAAAAAAATTCCAAATACAAGAATATTTCTGGCACAGCAACAAACATAAAGTTAAATATGTATGTTGTTAGTACTTGTAGACTTGGCCTCATGTAAAAATAACTCACTCTCCTCCCAAAAGTACAAAGGTAAATCTAGGACTGAACCCACAGCTGTTTCCTCGGCTGTGGCGGGAAGCTGTTGATTCTGCAGGCAAAAGATAGGTCCTATGACCTCTTGTCATTCAGTAATACCATTTTCGGTCCTCCAAAAAACATAAGCAACTTCAAGTGCTGATCAACATGATCACACATAGCCATACATGCAAACATACCACATATACATACATGTATGTAACCATACATACCATGCAAACCATACATAATCAATCTCACACTACTTATGACCAGAGTAAATTTACTGACTTCAGAGAAATCACTCCTGACTTAAGGCTGCATAAGTGACTGCAGAGCAGAGCTCAATAATTGCAAAGCATTGACCTGGGGGTCAGAAGTGCTGAGACACAGACGAGAGCCCTAGGCAGCTGCTATACATTAGTTTTCCTACCTGCTCATGGCAGTGCCACAAACGTGTATTTGAAGCAAGTAGGGAGGGGAGTATACTGTCACGAGCGTTGGACTCTAGTTTTACTTTGCGACAGTGAATTTAATTTCGTTTAAGAACACTGCTAGATTACCAAAAGTTACAAGTCCCATAGAAGTGTCTTATAATTATATAAATGAATGAGAAATCCTTGGGAAATAAGGAGAAATTTTTTGGTAATTTTATCAGAAGGAGAAAGAGATGCAAAGTATTTTCAGAAATGTGCTCAGTACTGTGGTTTTACGATCTTAGTAACAAGATAGAACTTAAAATTTTAATCAAAATCTGACAGCATCCAAAATGTTCTGAGAGGTAATAGATGCTGCACAGCTACTTGTATTATAGAGCTCTGTCCCTAATTCCTGATATCAATATTTTTAATTTTCCAATGCTGTGCACCTAATCACAGGTTTTAGCATAAGGATGATATTATGCAAGGCAATACTAAATATGAAATCTCTGCTTGCTGGTTTACTTGCAGAAATATTCGAAAATAATTATGGAAAGGTCAGATTTGAATGCCTTATTGAATCTTATTTGAATCTTATTTAAAAGATTCTTAAATTAGAAATCTATCTACACCATACATAATGTTCTTTCCTGTCATTATATTCACTAACTACTGCAAAATTCCTTGATAATTACTCAGTCCTTAGATAACAGCAATATGCCTCTATCATACAAAACCCTCGTAAAGCACAGTGAAGAGAGCTGCAATAAATTAAAATTATTCCCTCAACTTAAAAAGTATCATCATATAAATATCATAAGCTTCCATATGAAATATTTAACATGAAAGAAAAAAGTATATTCTTTTCTGTCAACCCCCAGATCAGATGTTCTTTGGGTGAAAACAACTGTAATTATCCCATGACCTTTCTCTACGTTTGGTAACAGTTTATATCTCCTTTAAGTTCCCAGTATTGTGGAAAAGACTTAGATTTGGTGATAAGAACTTAAAATTAACCACGTTTTAGATAATTTACACTGCATTTGCTGTTGCTACGATACTACCTTGCTTCCCCTGTATGCCTATCTCAAATACATATTCGAGAAAATCCCTACAGATGTAGCTGCACTTCTTGTGAATGCACTTTCAGAACCTGTCCTCTTCTGTCAAGAATTTTTCCTCTAAGATCTTCTGTGTGCTTTCTCTGTATGTATAATCAAGCTTTCAACTAAACCTGAAGGATTTAGACACTTTATCTCTTTCCTTTTGTTTAGTGTACGCATGTTTCTGTTATTGTCCTTAAAACATGGTCTCATCCCTTAGTGTACTGAACATAAAGAAACACATCCTTGCAGTATTAATTATAAAAGATTTATAAAGAAATAAATAAGTAACAAGAAACATTATATTCAGTATTTTGGGATATTTAAGTATTGACATTTTCCCCCCCAGCAATCACCTGGGGAATTACCTCTTATATAGCACTTTTTTTACACTGTGCATCTGAGGGCAGAATTATATATTGGCTTGGGCTGACACAAGAACCCTAAAAGGTTTCAAAAGGAACCCCCAATTCTGAACCGTACATTGCAGAAGCAAAAAAACTCATTAAGCTTATAAATCAAAATTACCTCAAGTTGAACTTTTTGTTCTAAGTTCTTGTAAGTCCTCTGCAGTAATTCTTTTGTACCAAGAACTCCATACCACATCATGTTTTTCGTCCGACTTCTGAAAACAGGTAAAATAAGATTTACATACTGAAATACACAGGTTATTATGTCTTGTATTTTAAGGTGAGGAAAAAGTTAAGGACTTCAGATAAAGAGATAAGAAAAGAGTGGACAAATGCCACTAAGAATCCTGTTACCTGCATTTTTCAGGATGCTCTTCTCGCTTGTTATTAAATTCAAGTGAAATTTTTGCATCTAATCCAATTCCAAAGTAGTTATTCATGACACATTTTTCTGCATATCCCTCCCTGTTAGAAGAAAAGAGATCACTAGGTGTGCGTTTGTGCAGTACCCGGACATAACATAGCTTTGACTGAGATTGTGATCGGTTTCAGAACATCAACAAAAGATGGCATGAGATGTTTCCTCTGAATCTCTCCATGGAAACACAATGGCAGCCAAAGAGATGGACTGTCTGCCAAATCCTTCACAAGTGTGAGTTCCTCCCCTTCAGACTGAGAACCAGCAGCAGCACACCCCCCTACCCTAGCACTATCTCAACCAAGCCCAAAATATAGAGTTCTAGCTGTGGAATATGGGAAAAGAGCTGCCCTGGCACTGCTCTGAGACAGCAGCACCAAACTGGGATGAGCACCCAGGCTGCATTTAGGCACACTGGGGCTGGATGGTTGGCCAACACCGTCTGCACATCAACACTTTGCTCCAGAGGACCAACGGAAGGCAGCAGCTCGAGACCCAGCTACCGTCTGTAAGTCTCTGCTGACGCTACACCAGGTTCTGGGAATTGGAAGCAGCTGAGGACACAAAATTTACTCCTCCTCCACCTCACTGCATCACTCATTCGGGGGATGCCTTTGTTCCTACTCCACTCTCTGCTGGGGAGTGCTCAAACCCTGCTTCAATGCCTTGCTGTTCAGTCCAGCACTTCAAGCAGGAAAACCCAGCTTTCAAGCACTGCCCTCCTCCTTCTCTCAGAGCCAGTAGGCAAGGGGGAAGTGAGCAAATTATTTCTGCTGCTGCAATACTGCTCTGCACTATATGTAACGAAGCGCCTATTCTAAAATGGCGCAATGCAATCTATTTTCAGACCTTGAGGTCTACTGCCTAATAAAGCCATGAGTTCATCTTAGTCATTCAAATGATAACAAAATAGAATTTCATGATGAAAAAGAGATTAACAAAAGCTAAAAAAGTTTAAGAAAAGCAAACTAAAAAAGCCCACAGTAGATATGGGAGGGGGAAAAAAAAATCTTACAGTGAATCTGGATCCGGGTCAATAAACGGTGTAGCACCAAATGGATCGATGTTTGCTAGTAACATTTTGCTAATAATCGAACTTCCTGCAATAGAAGCAGCTAGTCCCGCCCTTAAGCCTGATAAGGAATAGAAAAAAAAGGAAAAAACAATTTTCATTCGATAAACAGAGGAACATATACTCTTACAAGATAAGCCACATAATTCTGAGAGACAACAGCATTCATCAAATTCGTACACTGAGTGATTATGTTCCCATCTCAACTTTTTCCTGTATTGCTTATCTTTTCAGGTCTCTGGCTGTTTTGTGCAGAAAGAAGCTAAGGTGAAGTGTGGTGACTGACTATTCAGGTACCACACTGGAAAAAAAACAAAAAGAAAACAAAAGAAAGTTCAGGATTTCAGGCCAGCAGCATCTGGCTGTTACAGAAACCCAATGGATCATCTAATGCCCCAAAAGATTACTTCAGCTTTCCACTTAGTTTGATCTTCATCTCCAGACTTTCATGACTTTCCACTGGTCTAATACAAGGGAAGGCCACTATCATAATTCATCTTTCATGTGGATGGTTCTGTAACTATCAACTATCCTCCAGTTAAATATTTAGCTTGATGAGTATAAGCTGAGCAGGAAGTTCTTTTCTCACTTGGGATGTGCAGAAGCCACCATTTGATGCTTTCAGTAGAAAGGAGGAAGGCACAGAAACCAGGCCAAAACTAGAAAAAGCCAAGAAAACAAGCATGGAACAAGAGAGTAATGGAAAAACAATACTGGAATAAAGTAAGAAGGTAGGTAGGCCTGGTCCAAGAGAGACTGAAAAATGAATGTTTCAGTTACACTTTTCTGGAGAGGTATCTACAGACATCTCTTACTCAGAGGGTTGATCCTGACATGAGTCTGTCCCTCAGCCTCTTAACAGGCTCCATTTATTAGGATGAATGATAAAACCTCCAGAACTTTTTTTTAATTCTCCAGAATCAAATGCAACACTTCTGATACATATGTGGTGCTGTGCCCATCAGGACATTTTACATTATTTGCATTTCCTAATATGTGACATAACATAAAGGTGGGTATATCAGTTCATCTATATTCAGAAATTTCTGTGGCACTTCTAAGTAAAACCCAGGGCTTGAAGTAAAAAGTGTTCTTTGACAGGAAGCAGGTGGAAGAAGAGGCAAGATTAAAGTTGATTTCAGCAGATTTCACAATCATGATTACCTGGGCAGATAATCCTAGTGTTAAGCACAGGGAGGTTTTCTTTGCTGGCAGCCAAAGCTGGAGCAGAGAAGGAGCCTGTCTGAGAATGGATACCTCGACTTGCTCGTCGATCTGGAGATCTTGGCGCAGTTTTAACTGTGTACAGAAGAAATAATAATAAGAGCGCTAGATATAGCGCTAGATATATCAGCACATTACCAAATGCATAGCTTTACAGCCTTCAAAATATTTCAAAATCATTAATATCTGTCACTCTTCTGTGATAAATGTCCTTCTTCCTCGCGCCACTTTTTTTTTCTTCTAAATACAGGGAAGAAAGCTCACAAACAGAAAGATCAAGTGAAAAGTAAAAATAAAAATGCATGAGTGTGCATGAAATTCAGTGTGAGGAATTCCCAAATTCTGGTTCTAGCTGCTAGCAAAAATTAAACTATACTAGCCTTAAAATGTTACAGTATTTAATACTGTAGTAAGCGTCTGATAAAATTAACACTAGGTTTCACAGAAAAATGCAGACTTCAGAAAAATCAATCATCATTAAAGAAGAAATGTTAATGAAATAACAAGAATTTATATTTATAAATAAATATACACTGAATTTAAGTTGATCGTTATTATTTACAGCAATTTTAATATAGATAACCATTAAGACCCAGGCCCAAATTAAGCCACAGCAAAACCTCATCAACAGCTACACTATTCGTTTTAAGCAGCCACAATGGATCTGCCTGCATCACATTCCTGAACCTGACAAAGTCAGACAAATCAATCAGACGCTCGCACAGAATTCTGACGTATTTATCTTCAGCCAAACTGAACGCTGCATGGGAAGGGAAAGCCATGATCAGACACTCTTGTCTTCTGCAGTTAGGAAGATCATGGGGGAGATCAGTTTACCATCACTCTCTCTTCTTCATAAAGAACACAAATTCCCCAAGCAGTTAAAATAACTTACTTGTTAAGATTCAACAGAATAGGGAACAAAGCCTTACACACAGCAAGCAATGCTTGGTAGCTGATCAAATTGTTGCTGTCAAAGGCAGACAACAGCTCAGGAGAAAGAGATGGAGAAGAAAATCATGCGTAAAGAGAAGATATTCACAAAGAGGAAATACCACCTTAGTGAGGCTAGCTATTCCTTGGGGTTGCCTCGGTAGGCAATGAAGAAGGACAGGCTTTTCAGAGGGCTAACTTCAGGTGCTTTAATTTACCTCCCTGGCAGAACCTGTCTCAGACTGACAGAGGGGACACACCAATGCTCACATTAGCCTCGGGTAGTCAATCTCTGCGAAAGCCAGCCCTCCTAGCCTTTGTCAGGAATTGGCACGCTAAGAAAGAAAGTCTGGGTGCTACTGAATGCTCTTTGGTATGGCACTTCCACGTGCACGCAGAAAGCTTTTGTACGCAAGATGAACACAGTCAGACAATTCTGGGCTATCTCTGCTCCAATTTCTCTAATATGTTAAAAACACTTCAGCTTCAGAACAACTTCATCCTTGGTCAACTGAAGAAACTCAGAAAACAAAACAGAAGGATTTCAAAGTGATCTGAAATCTTCCTCTCGACATCTCAAAATTAACTCAGGAAAAAAGAGGAAGAAAAAAAAAGATTAGGGCTAGCACCAAGAAAACAGTAGGAAAGCACTGCTAGGAATGGGGTAGGAAGGAAAAAAAAAAATTCTTTGTGGCAGGAGGGACACAGATCAGCTCATGTCAATCATGAAACCTCAGCCTGAGAGTAACATGGGTACATTATATGAAGACATTATTGGGAAGAAAACGCAGAGCAGGAGAACATACAGACAAAGATAATAACAAGAACCAGAGCTTGGAAATTACATTCAGAGCAATTCAAGCTAGGATTTGGGCATACGCTTTTTTTCAAATGATGACAATTTATCATGGAGCAGTCAGTGAAATGGTGAATTCTTCTTCTCCTTATATCTCAGAAATAAAATTACAAGCCTTTCTGGATGATTTGCCTAAGTCAAACAGAAATTATTAGACTCGTAACAGCGATAAGTGGCTGAAATTTTCTGGACTCTTATGTGGAAGGTCATTAGGTAAATGACCTAATACCTCCTTCTGACTTTAACATCTGTAAAGTAGCCTTAGCAATCATCACAAAATGATGTAGTATTGTGAGATATCGATACAACACAACGATTTGTATAGGTGCATGACAAAACATTGTCCTATAATATTAAAAAATGAAAAGAAATAAAAAATGCAAATGATAGCTAGCAAGTGTTATTAAATATTTAGATGAAGGTAATTAACATATGGAAAAATATTACCTTCATCAAATGACCAGGGGAAATTCTCAGAGGGTAAAATATAATATTCAGAACACAATTAACTTTCATTTTTCATAATGCTACTGAAAAATTCACAATGCTATTCAGGCAGTTTGTTCTCTGTACTGGGGAACGAGGCCGTTACATTAAATAGGAAAATCAACAGAGCAGCTGCTCTTTATCCGACAGATGAGACACATGGGTATAACTGCACTAAAGATAAACTTTTGCTGTTCATGCTCTGATAAAAACAACAGAGCCCTAATGAGTAAAACTGATGTTTCATTGCAGATAATTGAATTCATGTTTCATGCTTTCTCCCTAAACACCTGTCTCCCACTGACAGCATTAATATGCACTCTGTTTCCCACATTTCAGATGTATGAAGAATAACACACCTCCCTAACAAGCACAGAAATCACATCACCAAGAAATAAGGACTGTATATACATATGTGAATATCTGTAAGAATATACATGTATGCATAGATATTTATTGTTTGTATGTGTGTATGTATATATTTTTATTTAGTATATGTTTACGGCAGTAGGAACAGGTCATTCATCATGGTCATAGAGCTGGCATCTTCCATGAGCTACTGCTGAAAGCAGACAAGCAACAAGCATTGATTCCTATAACAAAGGTAAAAGGAGAGGGGCCAGGCAAGAGGCATCACTGAAGAAAGTCTGGAATCCATTACTGGGGGAAAGGAAACGTGACATCCTGAATAAACAGAAGCCCCAAGAAACTAATGATCCATTCTTAAGGTAGGAGCTGTTCACACAAACATCAGATTCAGTGCAGAGCCTCAGGAGGAGGATACCTCTTGAAGATCTTTATGTGGGTTAGTGTAACAGGAGGAGATGCAAATACCAAACAACTTTGCTGATAACCCATCTGGCCACAGAGAGTGGTTTGCTATGTATCTAGAGGAGATGCCTTTTGCTGTACACCAGCCACCACTGTCTCTCCACAATTCACATTTTCTCTTGTGGCCCACTTTGGTAATTTGGCAAAGACCAAAATTTCCATCTGGAGTACCTAACAGCTGTTCTAAAATTATTACGCAACCTGTTTCTCTTGAATAACCCTGCCACATGAACTACTAGCCAACACAGAACACCATACTGAAGTTTGTCATGGAAAACGGCCAAACATGACATCTGGCTGGATTGGCTTGGTGCCTAAAGCCAAGCAGGGGGAAAGGTACGTGAGGGTCTCCTACAGACAGCTCGTCCTTCCACCACGGCAGCCACTCGGGGCGGATTCCATAAAGGACACATGAAGGAGAGATTTCCCCTGTCATTTGAATGTGGGAATTAGTACTATGCTACTTCAGGAGATAACTGCAGAATACTATTCTAAGCTCGTTTATTCTAAGCTTCTAACTACTATTCTAAGTTCGTTTACCAAATACTCAGTAGCCAAAAGAAAAGTATAGCAACAAAACGGGCTATCACTTTATGAAAATGCTACCTTCCAAGCAAGTTGCTTCATACTCAAATCACTCACTACTCTGATTGCTCTGTACAATGAATGACACAAATAATACACAGAAATGCTGTCCGCCTTTTTTGGGAAGTAAGGTGCAAAACCTCAGTGAGGAAAGCAGGAACAGTTAGACAGTAGCAGCTGATGAAGTGGATCCAACCAAGGACAGAGCCGGCACATGGCCCTACAGCTTGAAAAGCAAGTATACCTTGCTATAGCGGCTTACTGTATAGCTTGCTGTATAGCAGCCAACAGTTGCGAGAAGCCAGCTTGATGCATCTTTGGGACAGCCAAGCTAAAAATTTTGTCTTGGAAAGGAGCCCTAGTAACTTTGGCAGCAATCTTCTATCCGAAAGAAGCTGTGGAAGCCCAGAGTTGAAGATAAGAGCATTGAGTAACTAGAAAAACGAATAAGATCACATTATTTTTCTTAATCTTCTCGATTCTTTGGCCTGTTCATTTCTAAATGATTTAACTTGGATAATTTCTGCAAGCATTTTGCAAAGGGGTATTCTAACACATGACTGAACTATTTATAAATCTCCTCCTCTAAAGGAGTATCCACACAATAATCACTCAATTCATAAAAAGTAAATAAAATTATTCACTTGTTATAAGTTAAAATATATTTTAGGAGCCATAACCACTCCAGCCTTTGTTTGTTCAACACAGCTCAACACAGATGGCAGGAACAGTTTTTCTGTACTAACATTTCTTTTTAATTTTCTAATCAAAACTGAATGAATGCAGAAACCATACTGTTATTTTTCAATAGTTCCATTTCAAATCTTTTAAAACCTAAGCTACCCTGCAATAAGACCAGCTGAGCGTATACTATGTATTTAAGCAATGTGCTATTTAACATCACATAGGAAAAAGCAACCACTGAAAAATTCTGACAGTGAAAATAATTTTAAGACACATTACACATTATATAGTCTTAAGTAAACGTTACAAGTAAATTTCCCCAAACACTGATGCCAGAAATTCAAGAAATTCGCAAATAAAAGTTCCACCATCAAATTAAGCCCACCATTCTCGAATCCACAGATAACAGATCTTTGTCTTTTGGCTAGCAATGGCTCATTCTGCTGAAAACATAAATTTCAATATATTTTTGAGACACCTAAAGATAAAACTTGAAGCAATCTTTTTAAGCGCTCTGTGATACAGGAAGGCCTCATCCTACTTTTTGTGATAGGGCATCAAGGCAAATAGATCTGAATAGATCTAATAGGTGTCTAAAAATTCATAAATAATGACTGTTTGAATAATCAACATCTATGCAACGCCTAAACAGGCGCCAATATATATTGTTTATTTACATGTGTGTGTACCTGTGCATACATATGCCCATATAGAAATCAAGCATATGCACATGCGTTTTAATTACTGTTGGAAGCCAATATATTCAGGATACACAGCAATGCAAAATAAGTTGTTTTCAGGCTGAATTAAGTATTTCTTGATCCAACTTAAAGAGAATATTCAATTTAACTCTTGAGCACAATATGCATGAAGAAGAGGCAGTAGTGCTAATTCTGCCTGCCAGGCAGGTTGGACCCAAACGGGATACCCAAGACTTTGGTTCAAGTCTCCCCTCTAGAATGAGGTAAAAAGTGGGGCCGAACTCAGTCATGCCGCTTCTCGGGAGAACTCTGTGCTCCAGTTCCTATTGTATAATTTCCTGCTTTAAGTGGTTCCAATTTGTATAAAACGCTTAAATGTTCATTCTGTCCCAGTTCCAGTAACTCCATCTCAAGGTAAACTCCCAGATGACATATAAGAATTTCATTGCTGATACAATGAATGAATATTCCTGTTTTACCTAAAGTTAAACACCCTCAGAAATGACTGACAGAAATTCCTTTAATACACCCTAAAACCCTGTGGCTGAGACACGCTATCACCACTGTTACCTAGGTTTTAGTCCCTGCTCAGGGCTGGATTAAACAAGCACTTCTTTCCTCAGAAAGGAAAGCCTTCTCAGCTTTGGAAATCTATTCCAAAGATTCATCTTATCCCTGGCATTTTTCTCCACTTTTATTTAGCCAAATCTATCGAAATGTGTGAATAGTTTCCAATTAAATAACACTCCAGGACTTGGCAAACAATACATTCATGGAAAAATATTATTTCAGACCAATTGGAAATGAAAATCAAAGCTTTAAGCTTTCACACATTGTCCCAGCACATGTAAAACAAGGGGTTGCAACAGCCAGAGATACAGAAAAAGCCTAGGTAGAAAGAACATTTTTTCAGAAAGTATATAGTATAAAAATAATAGAAATAATCTAACCGTTTTAAGTATGGGGCCAACGATGCTGGTTTCATAAGACTACATGATTTTAAATGATGTTATTTCTAAATTACTCACCTGACTGAGACTCAAATTCCTTTGTATCTTCCTCTTTTTCCTCTTCTTTTGATTCATCCAATTCTTTGCTGTATTCTAGAGGGGACTGGTTCACTTGTTCTTCACTGTGAGCATTCTGCTCATCCACAACTGCTTATTAAAAAACAAAATTTTTTTAAAGTTTCAAATATTTTAAAGAAAAATCTACATAAATTGAAAATTAGCTTCTTGTTTCTGTAGCTGTAACTTGTAACAAGCATATCATTTTATCTACAGGAGAAGGTAGAAATCAAGCTTTAATAATGACAACTTTTTTTTTTTTTTTTACTAGCATAAATCATCATTATTCTATCAGTAAGGAACAAAATATGGCTGATGCGCACCTTTTTCTGCTTGTTCAATGATCTGCCTCACAGCCTTCTTTAAACTGTTTGCCCGCAGCATGAGCTGTTCTCTTGGTTTGAAGAGTTTCTGGCTGGAAGACTTTGCAACACACTCTGCTAACTGCTCTTTACTTTCAGATAAGGATTCTTCACTGGAAAACTCCTCAGCTTCTTCTTCCACGATGGGGGGAGTGATCCCTGGGAGAACAGGAGCAGCCTGGGCTTCGGAGTGGAGAGCTTGGAGCAGTAGGTCTAGCTTCTCATTTAACTCTGAACACTGAGATAGCGTATTGCAAACAAAGTTGGAACAGAACACACACCCACACACACCCACACAAACCGAAACACCAAAAAAGCAGTGAACTTTTTGGGGAAATTAATATCAGATTATAGGGAGGGTTCTAAACTCTCCATGAGGTAGGATTGAAAATCAACTACGTAAAGTCTAAATCCAGATTTACCATTTTGCAATATCAGGTCTGCATGGGTTTTTGCAGACAGACCTTGTGACACCCAACCAGATTGGAGCAATTATTCCCCCAAAAGCTATACTCGGACTAAAATAATATACTGTGCTAAACCCAGCCTGCCACATAACGAGGCTGCAGATTCGATCTTGCTTCTTTCTGGATGGTTTGCAGCACAGTCAGAACCACCACCGATTTGCCCACACCCTGCATTACAACAAATTATGGGCACTCAATACCCCAGTTCAGAGGACTAATCTATGGGGCTGCTCGACTGAGAACTCATGGTATTTTTCTGCCTAAATATCTGTACATTTAAGCAAGTGCGGGTTGTCAGAGCGCAAAGAGGGTTAAGCCAGAAACAAACACTGTCAAACACCTCTACCCCCGACTATGCAGTTGCTCTCTCCAGGTACACTGGAGAAGAGGTGATTTTCCATGCTTAAGGGAAAAGAAGCCAACAATATTTTTCCTGGAACGGTAAAAAAAAGAATTTTCATTTTCTAAAATGTACGCTGAATAGTACAGAAACGTGAATCACTAAATAATTGCCATCTAGCAAGTACATTTCCTGACCCTGGGACTGTTAGTGGTTTTGTTTTTTTCTTTTTCAGTTCATGTAGGTTTTGTGCCTCAAACCAGACTTCTTTTTTAACTGACTCTGCAACATGATCTCTACAATTTGCAGACTAATCCATTCTTTTTAACACTATAATCTCTCCTCCCTTCATCCTCCCAGCATATTCTCTCTTCATTATTCCATTGGTTTCCTGCAGCTAACTTAATTCCTTCGGCAGAAAAGTATAACCCCCAATGTAAAATATTTTTGTCTTTTCCTATGTATGTTTTATCCTGTATGCTGTATCCTGTATGAAGGAAGAAAGAAAAGAAAGCATTACTCAGGGTAAACAGAGTTTACAGAGATGTTTAAAGTTGTTAAAGATGTTTTGGAAATAACTGCTCTTTCTACTAAGGAGAGAAGCATTTTGAAGTCACTGACCTCAAAACAGAAGCCAAGCTGGGCATCCAGAAGCCATGTGAAAATTAAAAACCCACAAGCTATGAACTTAAAAAGAAAATTATCCCCGAAAATACTCATAATCTTACTTTAGTGGCCATGGCATCAGCTTCTTCTGCATTTTCCATCGGTTTTTCGTAAGTCTTCCCTATTTTGGCAACAAAGTCCTTTACAGTTTCACATAATATTCTTCACATAAAAATAAGAGAGAGAAAAAAAATCAAATGAAATAAAATAGATACATTTCAATATTAAATTCTTGGATTAATTTTATTAAAATTATTAACATGTTTTTAGGGTTTTTACTTAAATTACATACAATGTCACACAAAACTCCTAAGGATTAAAAAAAGCCCTGCATTTCAAGGAGAATATATTTTATAGAAATGTATGTGGACGAACAAGAGATTAAGTTATGGCATTGATTCCTATGCCTACTACTATATACCATTTTTGTTGTAAAGGGAACACTGTGATCATATTTGTGAAGCAGATGATATTCTCCACGCCCTGCAAAGTTCAAGAGAGAAACTTTAAAACAAAACGTCTTTCTTCCGTTTCATTCAACCCTTCCCTTGCTTGTATATCTTCCATACCAGAGCTAGTAGCAAACTTGCATTCCATTTATTAACTTTGAATGCAACCTCTCATGTGAAGGTGGACCCTACAATACATGGAGAAAACCTACTGACTTTAATGGAGCACTTCTTAGGTGAAAGCCTATGTCCACACACATCCCATTGCAGGAGCCACAGTCAGCTCTGAGGCATCTCTAGACAAACTGCGGTGGCTGAAATGAATTTTCATTTTATAAATCAGAGAAAAATCGGTTCTTATTGCCTACACGGCAGAGGCAGTGCAACTTTACTAACAAGGCGCGAATAATTGGTTAGTAGTGTTCATCTGGTTTAAATTCATTTTACAGGAACTAAATAGTGAGATTTAGGAAGATATAGACACCGTTTAGAATTTGGAGTTATAAAAGTATTCCGCAGTTTAACTTTCAGCATGCGGTATGTGTATCTTAAAAATGATATTTTATTAACTTAACAGAAAAAAATGAGATGCAATGACAGTCACATGTACTATTGATTCTACGATCAGTCTTTTGCATACCACAAAACGTAAGAGTTTTTCACAGAGAAAGTATATGCAGAATACTTCTGATTTCAGATGACGTCCATGATTTCTAGAGTAGTTATTGAAGTGTCTCATTTTGGAAAAAAAATCTTTTCTCCACGATCACTGTTTTTTGAATTGATATAGACAAAGGTATAAGAGTTACACAGCTGAATTCTACTTTGAAGTATTTTGTCTTAACAATATTGTATGAGCAAAACAAAATATAAAAATTGCAATGTGAACTAGATCACATTTGTACATTAGTAACAGCAGGTTTCATATTTAAATTGCATGCTGGATTTTGAGTGACTTAAAATCACATTATATTAACATAATGTGATTTTTCACCGGTTCATGGGTTTGGCATTAAGATATCCATTACAGTTGTACCACGTACAGTTGTACTTTCTACAGAAAAAACATCCACTCTACAAGGTATAAATGAGGCTCTGTAGAAGCCAAGTCAGCTGGGCTAGTCACAAGAAATTCAAACTCGCAAAGATTATTGTGGCCATACATAGTGACGTTATACAGTGCGTTTATCCTACGCATCATACCTAAAAACTATCAACTCACTTGGCAGATGATATGACAACTGAGTGCTGATCAGAATTGAGGATTTTTGCAAGATGAGCAGCAACTGAATCCTCATAAGCAGATATCTGAAAACACAGAAAAGCAAGACTTCAATTTCCACATGCTTCAGCTTTTTAACACCAGGTAGAGCGTTAAAACGCCTCCAAGAAACAGCAGGACTTTCATCGCAGGTCTAGCCAAGGGCAAGTAGCTGGCTACCCAGCTTCTGCCTGTATACTGTATTTTGTGTGCTGTTATTTTTAATACTCAAAATAATAGTGAGTCTGAACTTGATCTAGACCCCTCTTCCTCTGGTAGAGAAAACAGTAATTTAATCCTAGGCTATAAATCAGTCCATGCAGTAGAAACAATCTACCTTGTTTTTAGATTAATAACAATCTATGTCTTTTATTTCCAAATAAAGTAAGTTTCCCCTTAGATTAAGCTGTTTGACTTAAGAACAAATAATCAAAATTTGAGGATATGTTCCCAAATTTTCTTTTTTCTGTCAAATGGTATCTTCCTCCGCAAGTATCCCCACTGACAAAGCCTGCTGAACTGATACAGTTACATCAAAACCAATCCTTAATGAATAAACCATGTGGGGATTAGTCTTTACAAAAATGCTTGGGAGAATGAATGTGTGCATCTTCTTTCTTTTATTGCACAGAAGAATTATAAACTCTGTGATACTCAGGAAAAGGTCTGGAATGGATCAGAATCACGTTTTCACACACTATATCCTGTCTTAAAACGGGCATAGATCCAGGTTTTAGTTTCAAGAGAAAATTCTAACCAAGCTCCAAATCTGAAGCTAAAAATAACTCTGTAGCTCTGAAATTTTCTGAAGGCTTCTTTTAAGAATCTCTTAAAATCTGTTACTTAGTGTATTTTGCTTCTTGATATTGAACAGCTAAAAATGTCATTCTTCCTTTCCCCTAAAACCTGACCTTAGTTGCGTAACTTTCACAGTAAATCAATTTCAACTTCAAGGGTAAAAATACATAAACACCTAATTTATAAGCACAAAAATATTGGTGTTTAAGCTACAGTAAAGTCTTCTGGGACCAAACCAAATGAAATAAGTATCCTGAAACTGGTAGAAAGAAAAGGAAAAACCAAAAAAAAGTTTCGGACATCCACTTTTTGAATTGCACTTTAATACATTACCTATAGCAAGGTTAATCTACTCTTTCCCAAAACATCACAACTCAGTAAACTGCAAAAATCATTAAACCAGAGATAGAACAAGGTACTTAAAATAGCTTTCTTTAACTCAGAATAACGGCATATAATAACAGCTTACAGAACTGATTTTCAAAAACAGAGGTTTTGCACGACCAGTTCCTTCAGTTTTGGGGAGGGACTAAACCTAATTTCAAAGGCAGAACTAATTAGAACAAAATGTGAGGGTTTTTTTTTTTTTTTTTTTACTTTGTCATTCTGACAAGAAGTTACACTTGAACACGCTAACAGTCTTGTAAAATCAGAGAAGATAAAGCCTCACTGTGCACTGCTGGCACCAGAAAGAGCTGTGTGCAAAATGACCACATCAGAATTGCAGCCAACAAAGTCTCAGTCTTTTTGCATCTCAATATCACAGAATCGTTGAGGTTTGAAATTATCTAGTCCAAGCCCCTTGCTCAAGCAGGGTCACCTAGAGTACATTGCACAAGACCCTGTCCAGATGGCTGCTGAGTATCTCCAAGTATGGTGACTCCATAACCTGTTCCAGGGCTCAGCCACCCTCACAGGAAAGAAGTTTTTCCTCAGGTTCAGATGGAACTGCCTGTGGTTCAGTTGGTGCCCGTTGCCTCTTGTCCTGTCGCTGGGCACCACGGAGAAGAGGCTGGCCTCATCCTCTTGACACTTTCCCTTTAGATATTTGTATATATTGATGAGATCGCCCCTCAGTCTTCTCTTCTCCAGGCTGAACAGGCCCAGCTCTCGCAGCCTTTCCTCATAAGAGAGATGCTCCAGTCCCCTCAGCATCTTTGTAGCCCTCTGCTGGACTCTCTCCAGGAGTGCCATGTCTCTCTTGTCCTGGGGAGCCCAGAACTGGACACAGGACTCCAGGTGTGGCCTCCCCAGGGCTGAGGAGAGGGGCAGGATCACCTCACCTCCTTCCACCTGCTGGCAACGTGCTTCCTAACGCAACCCAGGATCCCCTTGGCCTTCTTGGCCACGAGGGCACATTGCTGCCTCATGCTCAACTTGTCCGCTGGGACTCCCAGGTCTTTTTCCACAGAGCTGCTTTCCAGCAGCTCAGCCCCCAGCCTGTCCTGGTGCATGGGGTTCTTCCTCCCTAGGTGCAGGACCCTGCACTTGCCTTTGCTGAATTTCACGAGGTTCCTCTCTGCCCATCTCTCCAGACTGTCAAGGCCCCTATGAATCCAGCCAGCTGTCAAAGGTTATACACTTCATGCCAACTAAAACATCCTGAATCATCAAATTATTCAAGAACCTGCTGTTTAATTGCTTCTCAAGTGCTCTTGAGCTAGAGTTGATATGCATTAACTCTTTCAGGAATAAAAGAGTCATTTTGAAGAGTCATTTTGTCATTTTGAATCACACTTTTTATGCCAATTAATTTGATTATAGTCTTTCACTCTCCCTCAAAATCGAATCCTAAACAGATAGTATAAGCACAAACCTAGTCTGAAAGATATACTAAGCTCTTCTTTCAGGCCACTTATGATTCTGAGTTCTCCAAAAGAACAAAAAGAGTATTAGATAGTATCACCCTATCTAAGTCATTTTTAAAAGCTCTGAATAGCTTCTCTGACTTTCATCACGAGAACACACACCTTGCCTTCAAAAAGCCATTTTCAAATGCTTATTCCAAACTCAAGATGAGTAAAAAACATTTTTCGTTTTCAATAAATAAATACTTTCAAGAGGAAATATCTGTGACTCTTTTGCTGAAGACTAGTCAGCTTCATTCAACTGGAAGCCCTAATTATTTGATATACACAGCATGAACAGAAGTTGACTCAATTCAACCAGCCGAACATCTGTTTTCTATTTTGCACACAAATGTTTTAATTATATTTTAAATATTGTCATTCCAGCAGCTCAGAGTTAAGCATATGCAATGACTAAACAAAGCAAAAACTTCACCTGGCATTCCTCTGACTCTTCTTCTGCAGTGACTGGAAGAATAGAAGGCTTCGTGGGTAATTTTAGTTCATATGACATTATACTCCACCTAGAAGAAACGTAACATAGCTTTTAGCTTTCCACATTATTACAGTATTATCCTTTCTCTAACATATCAACAAAAGAAAATTCACTGTCACCCTATAGAATAAGTTGTTTAAAAACAAACAGGGAGTTTAAGTTTTAATTGTGAGTTAATTGAGCAAAGATGAAATACCTGAGTTTAAAGATAATAATTTGTACTTTGCTCAAATTTTTTGTTAGTGATTTGTGAACAAATCCTGGGATGTTCAATGCAGGTAACAAAGAGTTTTCCAGTAACATATGCACGGTACAGAAGAATTCACATCATGCAAAATAACTGCAGAAATCAAAGGAAAATAGATGCGTTCCTAGAGAAAAAGCTCTAAAGTAACATTTGCTTTTCATCTCATTTGGGGGCAGGGAGTCATGAGAACAAAGCAAGCGGTAAAGTATCTTCACTGGCATATATACTTTTTTCCCTGGAAAAGGACAGTACTCTAGAGCATAGATAGCATGAAACTGCTAATATCAACATCCTTCAAAGCCTGCTGAAAAGAACAAGTAATCACTGCAGATGGCCTTGGGAGCAAACCCACACAAATTAGAGTGAAGAATGACACTGAGCTCTTTTCAGTACAGCAGAAGATAAACATGATTTAATCTATGAATATTTCAGAATGCCCAGGCCAGCAATTATATCTAAGGATCGGCACCAAGCTTTTTTTATTCACTTTGTTGTAAAATGATCAAATAGTCCGCAGAAGAGCTTCAAGCAAAGAAAAGGATTTTCTTCTCTACTTCACAAAAAAAAACAGCCTAAAATAAAATCCTCTTTCATTAGATTTAAGGATTTTTTTTAACTTTTATAGATGTGTGTACAGCATATATATGTGTGTGTGCTGTGTACAGCAAGAATAGAAACACTCATGAGAGAAAGCATACGCTGAGTAAGAAAAACCAGCGCACACATACATGCAGTCCTTTCAGAAACCAGTGTAGCACCTTCGTTAGAATGACATGATCACTAATTTCTCTGACTTTTTTAAAATCAAGATTTTTCCTTTGCTTTCTAGATGGAAATAGCTGGCCTGCAAATATCATTCAAAATGATAGGATGACATTTGGTTTTGACTAAGAAAATGCCTCAGCTGAGAAGATCAGTTGGCCCTGGGTTTATTTTACGTAAGATATGTTCAAACAGTAGTACTGGATCAAGCCAAAGATCCATCTAGACCAGCCTCTCATCTAAGCAGCCTTCACACAGAATCACACAGAACGGCCAAGGTTGGAAGGGACCTCTGGAGATCATCTAGCCCAATCCCCCTGCTCAAGCAAGGTCATCTAGAGCACATTGCCCAGGATTGCATCCAGGCAGGTTCTGAGTATCTCCAAAGGAGACTTCACGCTATGCCTAAAGAAATATAAAAAGGGTGAAAGCATAAGATGAGGTTTCTCTCCACTTCCAAGGACGCAGAGCTCAATTATTTCCTAAGTAAAGATGCTAACTCTAATGGTATTCAATAGTCCACATGGAATTTTCCTCTGTCAAAGTGAACAAAATAGTTGTAAGTTTACACCATTTCCTGACGCTTACAACTTCCTGTGACAGGCAGTTTTGCAGCTTCATAAGTTACGTAAAAAACTATCACCTTTTGTTCACCTTTGGACAAAATTCTTGCTAGTTTCATCAGACGTTCTCCCCTCTGACCCTGCAGTTAAAAAAGGACACTGAAGAGCTGTCACCTGTTTACCATCTTGACTTCACTCATGATTATGATCTGTACCCTATACCATTTTAACCCCTTTTAAAAAATAAAGTAACTCAAAATTATGTCTCTGGGATAGACTTAGGTCATTAAAAAACCAAACATACAGTTTGAATCTCATGATAAATCCTGTGTATACACATTTATGTTTACCTGTCTAACATTTTTGTGCTGGCTCGTTCTAATTTTTCCAAAATCTGAGGAAGTTGCGTATCATCATCACAGGATCCTCCCCAACCAAGGACACGAGCAAGGTCATTCCCAGTACCAAGGGGTAGCACTCCTAACTGACACTGGAAAACAACACAGAGGCAAATCTGTTATCAAAAATGAGAAAGAAAAAGTACAAACTATTACAAATGCTTATTATTTCAAGCAAGAAACGTTGATTACATAGCTGATGTCTAAAGCTTGCAGATCAAATTGTGCAGTCCCAATGCAATTTGTCATATTTACTTGAGCGAAAATTTTCATTTAACAGTAACTATAGAGTTTGGTCCTACCTCTACCAATACACATACGACAAAGCACCAAGTCAAGGAAAGTACACCTGCCTGTTTGTGCAAGCTGAGTTTATCAATTTCGGACAACACCCAGCCAACGCTTCCATCTCCGCCGCATACAAGAATCCGGAAGTTGTCAAATTTCTGAAATAATCGTAAACTAGAGAGAAAATGTGACCAGTTAGAACCCATATTCTTTAGCAAATATTACATGAAAATATGGTACAGAATATGTTTCATGGTGGTTTTTCTATTGCTCTTAAGTATGTGGGTAAAACTTACTAATAAAATCTATCTGCATTCCATCTATAGCTGTACATTCCACTTACTGACATTTCTGACAAATAACATGCAGAGTTTTTTTTTTTTTTCCCCCTTGCTATATCACATATTGTTTTCAGGATTTTATTATTATTGCTGTTATTTAAACATATACTTGTCTAAGCTATGAAATCTCAGTTGCTCTATGCTTCCTACCAAAATCAGAAGCGTAAGGCACCATTGTGCCCACGAGGAATTCTTCACAAGAAAAGGTTAAGACATGACAACAGGATGTGCTCCACAATATGAGTGGACAACTTAGCCTTTGGCAACTTGTGACTTGTGAAACTTGTGAAATGCAGGGACAGGTGGAGGCAATCTTTACATATACAGTGATCATAAAGTAAAACGGATAATGCTCTATTTCATATGAGATCCTTAAGGAGTATCCTGCTCTCACTTCCTATGGCTCTTCCTTCACTTCCTATGGCTCTTCCTTCTGTTCTCCAAGTATTAACAGCTATATTAACAGAATATAATACTCCACAACAGTAGAGAAAGCAGGATGAGAGAGACAAACAAGCAGAGAGGTGAGGCACAGAGGAAAGAGGAATGAAATGTGAAGAAAGAGGTAAGAGATAAAAAACGCAACAGGGATATAAACGTAAAAGAATTTGGAGAAAGTTGATTCTTAAAATTATAAAAACAGACATATTTATTTTAATGCATGTTATTTTCCAGAATATGTATCATCTTAGAACTATTTCTAAAAGCAGTATATTAAGATCACAAATTTTTGAAGCATTTCTATTTTCCTAAAGAAAATAATGGCACTTTTATATGATAAGCAGATACCTATTCAGAACAACAGAGGAAGGCACAGAAGGAAAAAAAAAAAAGTTGATTCTAGACCAATTTCTGCTACCCTGAGAAAAGGGAGAAAATCCCCTAGCAATACACTCCCCCCCAAAAATGTGACTTGTGCTTTTAAGATCTACTAGAAGAAAGAAGACATCAGCACTAGCTGACAGAATAACTCCTGAGGACCTCTCTTTGGAAACCATTGGGGAAAAACAGATAAAAGCAACCAAGCTGACCTACGATTACTGCGCAAAACAAAAGTGCATTTCCTAAACCATGCTGCTGTTAGAGACATCTATACAAAGCAAGACAACTTTAAAGCAGAAAGGCACACTTTTCAGACCGTCCTCTCTCAAAAACTTTCCCTTCGTGTAAGAGGAACCTTCCTTACTCATACTTTGTCATTAAAAGTACATGTACAAAATTTTAGGTGAAAGGGACTTAAAGTAAGATTTAAATCAGGGTTACAAAGAAAAGAAAGTTACAATAGTTACTATAACATATCTGTAACACAGCACTTATTATAAAAATCAATGGCTGTGTTCCATTATATTTGTAGGATTTGTCCATTGTTTGAACTCAGTTGTTCTGCATTTGTGTTGTCTATATTTTTATCATGCAAGCATGGTTCTGCTTTTTTAAGAACACAAAAATTTATTTGCTGTAATTGATATTAATAGGCCATTCAATCATAAGGCTACTGCTGAGTGGAACAAAATTAACAGAATCAGAACAGGAAAACGTGCACAAATTTAATCTTCATGAATTCACAAGGATGCTTGGGTAGTGGGCACTGCTACGCAGATTTCACCCCTCTCTCTCCAACAATCAGCCCTGGGAATTTGTAGAATGCCTGCTGGTTTTGATCATGGCTTTGCTCCAAATTCTGTGAGATGCTCATATGCATTAGGTACCATTTGCATATGGTACCTAAACCAGATTTTGAACATAAGTCTCCACCAACCAAAGTTTTAGTGTGCTAGTCAGTCGCCGGTTTTAGAATCCTCAACTGATAATTGTGTTTGGAATTCGAAAAGTTATAGAATTTAGATGAACAGACTTCTCTCTAGCTAGCCATTCATGACAAAGTTACAGGAATATCTGACTTATGCATATGAGACGGAAAAACACATCCAGGCGACTGTGCATAAAGGCCCTGCTTCAAGAAGGCACTTAAATATGTTCAACTGTTTTTAACGTTACCAGTTAATATAACTCAAAGCTAGCCAAAAAGCCAGAAAAATTTGGCCTGCTGGGTTTTTGGTTTTGTTCTGCATTTTCAAGTGATTTTTTCTAAAAAGAAAATATTATCTTACAATCCCTTCACCCACCAGAAATCATATTAAAATTCCATCAACTATTACAGATTTTAAGTAGGAAGTCATAGGCTAAATATCGCGAATAGAATTACAACAATAAGGGGACAACACAATACTACATTTTGCACTAACGTCCCTTACAGAAAGGATTGCTCAAGATTTCCAAGGTCATTACCCTAAGTGAGGTCCTCCATTCATTAAATCGAACACCTGAGCTGGATTTAACGACTGTTTGAATCGACGAAGAAACTTTACTCCCTGATTGTCTCCACTCTTTGAGTTAACAAAAACTAAAAGAGGACTGGCACAGGATGGCGGGCATGTGGCTTTCCAGAAACCTGTGAACATAGTTAGAAAGAATGAAATAAATAAGGCTTTCTAATATGAACAACACAAAAAGAAATCATGAGAAAGCAGGAAAGGAATGAAGGACAAAAGGAGTACATCTTATCATGCATAATGTCAATGCTAAACTGAATATTAGCCCTACCAAAGAAAATACCATTGCTCAGTATTTACCAATTATTTTTTTTCTCCAACACTTCCAATATCTGGATTTAGTAAAATCCTGAAGACAATAGCTTTATTGTTTTTTCCACAGTGAAAAAGGTAACTTTCTAGAATACTTCTCAAATCTCTTCTTCATAAATTATCGTATAATTATACATATATTCCAGTTATAAGTGTTTGGTTTTTACCTGATTTTTTTTAACCTCACTGGGTTAACTAGATCATCTAAGTCTGTATGAGCTTTCAAAGAATACTCATAGATTTAAGAAGTTACTGGATTCAACTGCTCCCAGCTAAGAATTTGCATGAGAACTTTTATTTCAGACTGAAATTATACTATTAATTATAATGGAATTACTGAACAACAAACCTTCAATTGTGATCTAGAGCTTAATTAAAGTCAATGCAGGTCTTTCAGCTGATTACAGGAGGCTTTCAGTAAGGCCCTTAATAAGCAGTACTAAGGGACACCATTGTCACTAACACTAGTACTCCATGGAAGTAGTGGATTCTCAATACCATATCAAAAATCAGACATCACAGGTATAGGTTTTGATATTTCAGGCAATATTAAATTAACTATGTATTTTTTAATTGCCTAAAACAAATAAGAAAGCAATAACTTCTATTAAAATAATAATAATAAAAAAACATTACAAGCCTAGGAATGCTAATAAAATTCCACATGATCATAATGCAGAATTAAAATAAGGTTTGCTTTATTTATTTAACTGCCAAGAAATATAAATGCATATATGGAACAATCTTGTTAGCATGAATAATAAATAACAGCATGACGCTCTAGTCTGAGACGCTGAATAGGAAGTGAATATAAAAGAGTGAATACGTACAGTATAAACAGTCATTTCTATTAATTTCACAGAGTAAAACTCATTGCACTGCGTTAAAGCTGTTGGTCTACATTTGCCACCAATATAAGCTACAAAATTAAAGCAGTCAGATTTCATGATACTCCTTATTAACTCCTTGACCTCATATACAGACTCCCACTGCTCCTACAACTCTCTCTATTCTGAGTCACCAATGAGAGCACCTCTGAGTTTTGAACATCTGCTGGGTTTTCTGTCTGTGTGTTGCAGGACTCTTACACTATTTATATTCAAATTTAGAGAGAGTGTAGCAGTTATTCGTCTTTTCAGTCTGTTAACGCAGCTATTGGATCTGAGTCATTCAGATAGCTAACCTCTGCATATAGCAAAGTTATCCAGATTTTGAGAACTTATTCTACGAGTGACCCATGTCAGGGAGGTACCAGGCCATTCTACCTTGAGGACTCTGGTCATTCAGCTGAAAAGTTTCCTAGAGTCATAAATGTAAATGGACAGTAATTCCAAGTGGGAGAACTTTAAAAAATGTTTTTAAAACCACATTAGTTAAATATTCCTCTAAAAAGATACATGGAGAATTCTACTATTTTCTAAACTTAAAGACTAAATCCACCTGCTCAGCAGAAGGATTTTAGCCTTGTTCAGATATACTAAGCTCACTAACCACAATAACTGCAGGGCTACCACTGAACACACCACAGCACTACGTACCATCAGAGTCTATACTGTTTAATGCTGTTGGAGGTATGATCGATACCTTACATTGGCCAAGTGGACATTTACGAGGATAGAGATCTTTACAGGCAGTGTGAACCTACAAAAGAAAAAACAAGTTATTTCCCTGCTCTACAATGTAATCTTTGGGCAAATGCATAACTGATACAGTATCTTGGCAGCAAAATGGATTAATAAATAACATTTAGGTGTAGAGCGAAGAGGAGTGGAACTGTACAAAAATATGAGTGTTCAACCAGAAAGGCCTTTCATTTCACAAAGCATAAGTTTGGAGTACTTCATCTGTGGATACCCCTACAACAGGTACGAACAATCTTTATGACCAAGTAAATCACTTAGCTCCATCCAGTTGCAAGGGAGGACCAAATTCCCAGCAGCTAGGCTGGGGAGAGCAGGCACACGCTGCGCAATAGCTCTATACACGCCCCATCCACCTGGATGTTCTGGAGGACATATGTGCACTAAAGCTAGCACACTTACCAAGCCAAATAAACCAGCCAAAGGTAGGGCCTGTGCCCCGTAAACCACGTGTTGTATAGGCCTCTTCCATCGTTACTAGAAAAATAGGCTTACACAGCAACTGCTGCAGCTCACCTAAATTTTGAATCACATCCGAAGGTGCCAATCACTTTCCAGTGCCTGGACACAGAGCCTCAGACACCGACATGCCTAATGTCTCAGTGAAGTGTATAGAGTTAACTTTCAACTAGTAAAACCTACAAAAAATGCCTGGACATACTTTAAAAATCTGCTGATATCCCGCTTGTAAAGCCTACCATAAGAAAGCAACCAAGTGATCTACGAGGAGAAAATTGTATTTTAAAGGAAACACCAATAGACTATTAGAGAATTTCAATCAGCAGTATAGAGTATAGTGAAGAAGAGCACTTCAAGAGCCCAGCAACAATATTTTCAAAGATGAATGCAAATCACCCGTGGTTTAAAAAAAAAAAAAAAAAAAGTAAATAATCCATAATCAGGCCTGCAGAACAGGCTTCTGAACCTTCGTTTATGTTTAAACTCTAATTCCTTAAAATCCTTTCCTCACAAAAGACCAAGTAAGTACTACAGACCTGACAGAAAGCCTACTAAAGTCAATACACAAAAGACACTAATGTATCCAACAAGTTTTGAACTAGAGCCTCAATCGGTCTCTCACGGAGTTAAGAGACAGGCAGAGAAAACGCACGGGATGTCAAGGTCTGTTATATAAACGCTGCATCTATGGGTATACTGAAGCTCACTGAATTAACTGAAACAAGTGGGACAGTCATAAGAAATTATGAATGATGGAGAAACATGAGTTTGTATAAGCTGAGTGCTGCTACTTCAATTCTAAAGCACAGTTATGAAATGACAAAGTAAAAATAATGGCAAAACGTAAGGTACGCAAATTCCTAGAGGCTCGGATGTGGTCCACTGCACCTACCATAGCTTTACACCAAAGGCACTTCCAATCTTGCAGGCGTAAAACACTGCCGCAGGTCTTGTCGCAGACCGCGCATTTGGCACTGACAGGTAAATTACCCTCTAACCACTGATGAGGCATAGCTATCTGTGAAAAAGGAGTTATAAAGTTAAGCACTGAAATAGAAATTGAAGGCTCTTGTCTCTCAGTTGAAGACAGATTTCAAATACTTCCCACAGCTCTACCCCTTTATCAAAACCTCTTGCCCCTATATGGCAGACTAGGATACCTGACATCGATGCTCACAAGGCAACTGCTATGAATGTGGACTGTGGTGCTGCTTCATATGCTAGGCAGAAATATTACCGCTGGAGAAGTAATATAAATCTTATTCAACCGTTCATGATACAATGGTAGTAACTAACCACAAAAGAACAGATCACTTAAATGTAGAATCTCCATAAAATAATAAGCACCCGCTCACTTAACGTTGCATACATGGCACAAGCCAATTAAAAACATTATAATTTAGAAGAACAGACAAGACAGCAAAACGCCTCAGGCGCTTTAGTCACCCCTCTCAGGCACCATGTATGTAAGGTTATAGCTTTATAAAGCAGCCTCTAAACTCAGCACAAAGCTTCACTCAACACGCTTTCTGTGCCAGTAATAAGATGTGTAGCTCTATGTAGAGATGAAATTACATTGATACTTGTGCAATTTAGGACTAACCTTGTAAGGAAATGTTTTGTGCATGGTCGTGTTGGTAAAAATAACCCATCTATCAGAATAAACCTCTGAAAAGCTTTTGTTGTTTCTTCTTCTAATTTTAAAATTCTTGCTTTCATCAGTAAAAGACCTTCCATATGTCAGTGAATTCCAAACAGGCCTCCTGGGGAGTAACCATCAGTAGGAAGGACACAAAATAGATTGCCAAAATAGCTTAACAACAGTATAAAATACCATCTTTGCTCAGGAGTAGGAACTTCTCTGAACAGCTCTTCAGCCTCTGAGTTTCTCTGCATGTGGTCTTTAGAATCCTGTAACACAGCTACATCCTCATGCCAACAGATACTAAACTTGTCTTGTAAGAGAGGAATATAACTTTTACTCTAAACATCGTGTTAAGCTTTGAAAAGTTTTCAGGAATATAGCCACCTACCACTAATTTTAATGGGTCAAATGACAACATTTCTATGCTTAGCCTTTTTTTTTCCCATAAGGAAGAAACAGCTGTTGGAAAGTACTGTAAATATAAATAATACTTACACCATCTTCATCTTCAATGATATCTTTTCCAATTGAGGCTAATGTAGTCCACTTGCAGTTATTTGTTGCTCTGACAGCACATCTTTTATGTGCTTTAAATTTACACACTGTAAGGCATACACAAATGTACACTGTTATTTGTTATATTCCTATGACATGGATCTTAAAAAAAAAAAAAAACAGATATTCCATGAAACAGCCAATTATATGTTCACTTTCTGTTGCAGATACGACACAAACTAATGAAAATAAAAATTTAACTTTATAATCATTCCAGCTTTAACTCCCTAAACTGGGTTTAAGGATAACAGAAACTATATGTGGACCTAATAGTTTTTCATCTATCCTTTGGAAGAGTTCAACAGCCGCAAACATTCAAGACTGGAGTAACTCTGTCACCTTAGAGCTGACTTAAGAGTACCAGCCTAAGGGGCTCTGACAGAAGAATGATTAGAAAATTCAGCAGCTGAGAAAAACCCTGTTTTTGCACATTCGTCCCCATTTTTCAGGTGCAATGCAAGGTATTAATATACCTTTTAACTATGCTTTTGCCCTTTCTCTTCCTCCTGTGACACAACTGAGATCCCTAGTTTACTTTTACAAGAGGTCGTGGGAGGGTGTTTCTGAGAAGAACTGTGCTTCAGGAGCTCTGCTTCGTTTGTGGGCTGGAGAATCCCTTTTGGGCACACTGCTGTGCCTGTTTCCCTACAAGCCGCGAAAATGAAGGATTAGGTGGTGATATGTTCATTCAGGAAACTGGTGGTTACGATATTTTCCAAAAGGTTACATGAAATCAGGAGGCGCCTGACTTCTTACTGGACTACTTACACAGAAATACGCTAATTGTAATAGGTAGTATAAGCATCTAGCACAGGCAGACATTTTGACAATCTAATAACTGTATTTTGTTCAACTTAATTAGTATGACTACTTAATGATATCGTACTATACCAAAAAGACTGATGCATGCAACTGTGAGTATTTATATTACCGGAAGTATATGAGATCATTCTATTTAAAGTGCATTATATAAATTATTTTGGCAAAGAGCATTAAAGGTTTACGAGGACTAGCCAGCAGACCAAAAGTAGTAGTCTTTTTTCGAACAAATATTTGACAGGAAGCGATCAAAAGCTTTCGCCCATCACTTGTCCACCATTAAAGACATTAAGCCATGGAACAAAAGGTCTTGCGAATCATAAATTTCTCATTTTAATTCCACTGACCCATTGTCAGATCAATTTTAAAAAGTGAAGGGAGACTAAGCAAGCAACATCCGAGTTGGACAGCAACCAGTTGCCGCTGCTCTGGGAAATGTGTGAAAGCATGTATTTACCTCAAAGACAGGGAAGCAGAGAAAAGGGGTTTGTTGCTTTACAGAAACTCCCGTGGTCATTTCAAATAGCAGCATTCATAGACTCCAAGTGTGCAAATATCCCATATTCCGCAGCTAACAGGATAGGCTCACATTTTCAAAATAGCTCAGCATCATATTTCTGGGCGTTTGCCAACATAAACTGGTTCTAAAAGAACTCAACTCCCACTGCAGCACAGAAGTAAAGGCCGCATTTTCAAAAGTGCTGGGCCTTGAAGAGTTTTGCCATTTGAGGGTTTTGGAGAAGAGACACCATACAATTCAGCTTCATACTCAGAAACGAGGCATTCATCTTTGTCGCGTAGATCAAGCTATCACAAATCAGCACTGAGGGATGGTAGAAAATCTCAAATGACTAAGAGATTGGATAATATACAGGTATAGGAAAGTAAGGGAATTTTCAAATCCTATTTGGGCTACCAATGAACTAGAACTCAAGGCTTTGGATTCAATCTCTGCTGTCCCAATAAGGCAAGGCTACAACTCACAAGTTCAAACCAAGGATCGGTAGAGTTTCAGCAATGCACATCATTGACAGCACGCTGACAAGCGACAGCTAAGATTTACTTTATGGGCGCTGTATAACCTACCGAATCTCTGTTCAGACTTTCTGTAGGTGCCCCCTGAAACCCAGCTATTATCAAACAATAATTCATGTTATTTCAAGCACTGAACATCGTCAGAAACAAGGACAGTAAAACACCGATGGACTTTAAAGCTTTTAAAATGAGGTCTTTCAAAAAGTCACAAAATACATAGCAGCATGGAAGAGAGGGGTATAAAAATAGGAAATTTTAACCAACTCTCAACCTTAGTTTCTGTTACCCTCTAACTTCTTTTATCCCAAATGATATTACACTCCGTTCATGAATCTGACATCTGAAATCTTGTGGAAACGTGCAGACATATTGCTAACTATCAATTGCCACTACTTTGCAATAAAAGTTAAGAGATGACAAAAAGAAAAAAAATAGCCAAACCAAAATTAGGTTATTCATGGAGCAATTTTTAAGTTTAATTTCCTGTGTAAATAGTTCTAACTGCAATACAAAACAACTCTCTCTAAAAGCCAACCAAGCAAACCACTTAATTAGCAAACAGTTGTCACAGTTGCACCAACATCTGTTGTCAGACACAGTCACTAAATCTATAGCTATTATTGTCTACAATGAAATAAAGTCAGCATTACTGAGCATTATCATAGGACCTTTTCCACTGAAAACATACATCGTTGTTATAAAACACTTTTGCCTCAAAGGCCGTTCATTCTATTCACTCATCAATTAATTCAACTGCACTGGGAAAAAATATTGAGTGTCCTGCCAAACTTACCACTCTACCACCTATTTTCTGACGAGTTTTCTGTATTCTTCAAAGAATACCTGCTGCCTCAGACTGTTCTTTTCCAACCTCAAAGGCCTAAGCCAAAGTTCTGCGATCTGAAGATCCCTGAGCCCATACAGTTTAAGGTGTTGAGATGGAAGGATTTACTTTGGGGTACTCCATGAAACCTGCTGTTTTGTTTCCAAAAATATTCTCACATGCAGGATTCACAAGCCACAGTGAAAACAGGATGACAGGCTGACACGAAAACAGCAATCTAACTTCACTCCAATTTCAAACCTGTGCTAATGATGTTAGAAAGGGTAAAAACCAGTTTTTATCCTTTATTTTCCTATTAGCTTTTCCCATTTTCTTGAAAATAAATAACTTTGTAAGTTAATATAACAGCACAAACAGTATGTTAAAAGGACACTTACAAGTCAAGTACTACAAAGTTAGGTTACTCGTGCAACCCTAATAAAGCTTCCTTATACCAATGTGAAGTCCTCAGTTATAAGATCATACACTTTTTTTAATAGGACCCTGACTCACTGCATGGGATGGATGGTTCTTAATAAGTATGCAGCTAGGCAGTACTCTGATTTATACTGATTTTCAACAGGTATTTGCCTTATTTACCATAAGCTAATCAAATACTGCTTATAAGACACAGTTATTCACTTTCTTATGGGCTTTTTATACTGTGCTCACCACTATAACTTTTTGTCTGCTTAAAAACGCAGGTCAGTTTTCACAGTGTACTGCCCAGATAAGGGTTTGCTTTTAAACCCATTTCCAGAAGGGGTAGAAGCATAGAGGGATTAAAACCAAAGTTGTATACCAATTTGGGGGGGGCTCAAAAATACAATGGAGGCCTGACTTTTCAGTATGATGGGTCTTCAAAGTATCAGTGTCTTCAAAACATAGCCTTAATTTTTTTTTCCATTTACTGAATACTCAGCATCTTTGTGATGCAGACACCAGATTATCAAGCCAAGTGCCCAGAAAATAAAAAATACACAACTTATAATTGGATGAAAAATCCAGTTTAAGTGATTTCCCCACAGGATTACATAGGGGTACAATGTGATACAAAGTCTCAGCACATAGTTTTCTGTTAGCGCCTTATAGCCTTTAATCCCTTAACTGTGACCCATCCTCTCTCCTCACAACTACTTCAGTCACAATTCACTTTCCAGCTTTTGTAGAAAATGTAGCAAAAGTCCTGGAGACAGCGGCTACCCAACCATCGCTCATGCAATGTTCTGTGCAGTGAGTAAGAGGATGAAGGTTCTCTGGGGGAAAAAAGCCATCGTAATGGAAAAAGATCAGGTGCAATATGGGCCAAGATCCATTTGTAGGAGCAATTTATTCCTGGTATTTTCTTGTTGCTTGACTTCTTGATCTTAAAGTGTTCTTTCAACATTGTTTTGTGTGTGCAATTCATCACAGTAGGAAGCATCTCATCTGCATCGCATTATTCAGCTTATGAGGTATATTTGATATTCAACCATCCAGATTCAGTCATGATGATGGAAATACTACATAGAGAAATGCTTTGTGAATAAACATAAAGGCAGCATTCCACTGGCAATGACTTGGACAGAAATGCTTTATTAATGCAGAGTAACTGAGGCTAATGAGGTTTTAAATAGTTAGATAATGATTTATAGACTTTTAAGGTTTTTTTTGGTCTAAACATCCCATGTATCCCTGTGATAACCTGATAACCTCATACTCTTGAGCATATGGCAAGCTAAACTCTGAATAAGAGAGACATTTGAGGAGAATAAGGAACAAAAGCCTGATTTGAATCAAATGATTTGGAATGATTGCCAAAGGTAGGCAGAAAATATAATTTCTCTGCCCTAGTAAAGACCACAGATGAATGCAGGGGAGATCACCCCTTTAGAACTAGCTAGAAGAAAATGTTTATTTATCAGCACAACACACTTAGTTGGACAACACTTCTAAGAAGACACAAAAGGAAGAACTAGTGCGAGGAACAGCACTGCATCTCAAAGGAGCGCACAATTAGATTTTTAAAAAGTCAAATATTTCTTTGCACAGCACAAAGAATGAAGTTTGATTTGATATGAATTTACTTCTCTTGTTTGATCTTACATTGATTCTTTGACTTCTAATAAGATGCAAGTTCACATTATATTCTTTCCCCTAGTGAAGACACTAACATACCTTCCTTTTCTACACTGGCACAAAAATCAAGGAGTATTTTCAGGGTGGCCTGCATTTAATTTGCTCAAAGTTTGCTGAAAGTTACTGGGAGAGAAGGGCCCTGAAAAAAGGAGGTAGACCCACAACCCACCTCATTTCTAAAGCAAATGTGGCTTGTGCAATCAGGCTAAAAAACAGTTGCGTAGAGCTGCTGGATACCAGCATGTCGAAGAGAATGAAAGATTAAAGGACTGATCTTCTAAGGGATTATGAGCTGTAAAATATCAGCAATGGGATTTATTTCTATTTTTACCTACAGATAATAGTCAAGAATCAGACAACAAAGAGTACAAAGAGCCTAAGCTACTCTCAACAGAAAGTAGTCTTACTCTTTACTTTCATGCCAGTAATCTGATCCCTTGAAAGGAGGAAGAGTTCCAGTATCTACTGAGAAGCATCATCTCACCAGTACATGAGATAATAGAGAAGCCTGAGTTCAACAGCCACACAAATAATTGAATTTAATATGGACAGAAATGGATTCCCAGCGTAAAGCAGTACTCGAGGTTTCAGATGTCAGGCATGAATATTTAAACAGTTTTTTTAAAGATGCAATGAGAAAAAGTGGAACAGAAGATGTCTGGGGAATATTAAGACTCCATACCTACTATATCATCTCTTCAGAATGTCTATACTGCTAACATAGTATAAGCCAAGGAATAGATGGTGAAAATATATTAGAAGTGCACATGAGAAAAGCCACTAGATATGAATTCAATCACACAAGAAATTCAGAGAAATAAATAGCATAAAACGAAAATACACTTGTTATATGAAGAAATTAAGGAGGGTTCACAAGGTTTTTTACAGGCGTACAGAATCAATGGACAAAGTATGAGTATTTCAATGAAAGAGTCAACCTTCAACTGATTCAGATTAGACGAGTAGTTAAGGCTCTCCTTACACATATTCATGTAAATACTTCAAAAAACTAAAGGAAAATATATAAAACTAGTAGCTAAAAAGTAAGAGGAGGTAAATTATTAATAGATAAAAGAATATCAGAATATCCACATATAAACCAATCGAGGTCCTCTATGTTTATGAGACTGCAAAACAG
The DNA here is from genome assembly GCF_040807025.1 of Struthio camelus. NCBI lineage: Eukaryota > Metazoa > Chordata > Aves > Struthioniformes > Struthionidae > Struthio > Struthio camelus. The sequence continues at coordinate 189,472,570 of NC_090942.1, read as the reverse complement.
AGGAAGAAAATCCAATCTACCATTAAGAGTCAATTCAGGGCAGCAGGTTAATGCTTCCTTTCGTACAGTTTCGCTAGTATACCGTACTAGGCACATACCTGAAGTATTGTAACAACATCAGTAACATAAAGGCATTTGCATTCAGGTAACATCCATCCAAAAATCAAGTTTTGAACAGTCTAAGTAATAGTTAACTTTTTCTGGACAGTTAACTATTTTGTAATTAAATACATAATAATTATTAATACATAAGTGTGAAAGCATCACCTAATCTTGCCTCTGAATGTCACATATAGCATAAGACCACAACAATGCTTAATTTTCTGCTGGATTCTAACACAAGCAGACTTGTTGCTGCTTTTTCGCAGAACTTACAGCAGAAAATAAGTAAATTAAAATTGAGTGTTTCAGGATTATTATGGATATTTGGTTGCAAAAGATCTTCTCTCTAGACAAATCTTAATGCTGAAGCTTTAGCCACATCTCCTTTTTGTTTCTGTTGTTAACATCTGTTTAACTGTTAAAATGCAAAGGCATCTACCTCTCTATCCCCTAAATGCATTTTAAAAGCTATACATCTGCCCTCACAGCCTGTACTGCAGGATCAGCAAGAGAGCGGCAGAGCTAACAATAATTGGAGGGGGAAAGGCCACAGCACTATCGTGTTAATAATTTTTATACATTTGGAGCAGAAACAACCATTTTTTTCTGGGGCATGCTGATTCTGCAAATCAGTAAGACTATTTTGTTCCACATCTGCATTTTTTAAGTGCAAATCAAAGAAATTCTATCTTTTCTTGAAAACCTTCCACCCAGGCAAGCACTTTCCAAAGTGCAAGCTGCAGCAGGAGGGACCATTTTACTGAAATGAGTGAGGAAAAGGCATCTGGAGCATGAAGAGCGTGAGCCACATCGTTAGCAGTCACTCTACCAAACAGATTTCTCCTTCAAGGTTTTTTTCTTACTCGTTATCTGCAGAATCATTACTTGTCCCAAAAACTTTCTGTAATTTGTCCACTTACACAGCATTATAAACGGGGGGGGGGGGGGAGGGGGAAACATTAATTTTACCTTCACAAGACAGGCCATGAGAGGTGACTCCAGAGAGGCTCTCCCTACACACGTTACAGAAGGTAGGTCGGGCATGGGAGCAGGCGTACCAGTTATGCATCCCTGAGAAATGTTCCACATTAAACTGTGCGGTCTAGTAAAGGAGAAGTTAAGACAAATTTGCAAGTACAGAACACAGCTACAGTGACTGAAATTACCAAGGGTTTCCATATTACTGGGAACAGTGCAATGCTCAGGAAAAGCAAGTTCAAAGGGAGTTTCAGCTTGCTCTCCCTCCAAACTTCCAAACAAAATCATCATAATAAATTAACATGAAGCTACATTTTGACTTGGAATACACATTTCACGCTAAGAAGGGCTAGACTACTCCAGTTCTGTGTCCTGTAGCTTGATCTTTTGAGCAGGTTGCACTAACAGGGATATCAACTTACCTCATAGTGTTCTCTAGACTGTACAGACTTTAGAGAGCTTATCCAGTCCTCCATTTCTTTTCTGTTTTCAGCACACAATATTAGCCTCCTAAATGGAGTGATTATCTGAAAAAGATTTGCATTGTGATGATTCCAGACAGTGGAAATCGTTAATAGAATAGAATATCTGATATAATTTTCTCCCTGGGATGATGTAAATGAAAGACACACTCCTAGATCACAGGATATTACATGCTTTAAAAATATTATTTTCTTTATAATAGACTACCAAAACCAGTTTGCTTTTCCTCCTTCAGTTCCTAAGATTTGTATCAGGCTTTGATACAGGTTTTTACAATGTATATCCATCATGACTCTTTTTCAGCTCTTTGTTTATGCACTGAGATTTGAACACTCAAATAGAAAGCTCTGAAATTGCTAAAGTAACCGTTCTAGAAATTATTAATTGAGGAAGATTTCATTCCTATTTCCTAATAGCATTACAGCAGTTGCAGGGTCCATTCAAATTGCTGGAAACAAAAAAACAATAAACAAAAGCCTGGAAGTAAAGTAAAAAAAAAAACAAAAAAACCCAGCTTTCATCACATTTCTCTATCTTGCACATTGATATTAAAATTACATAATTTTACATATATAAATTTAAAACAAAACATTCTATATAAAACTTAATATAGGAACAAATACAAAAGCTTTTATAAAAAGACACAGAGAACAAAAGCAAATAGCTGAAATCATATCCTACAGTCCTTCTAGAATGGTTGAAGGAATACTTGGAACAAGTTGATGCTGGGGGAGCTTTAAGCGGTCTGGATTTAGACTCTAGAAATCTGAAAATGCAGTATCTCGAAGGGTCAGAGTATAAGCTGTTTTCCCCTTTCCCTCACCAGTAGAGAAATAATTAAAATAACAGTAAGGCTCCAGAAACTATCAGCTAACTCCCACTGAAATTATTTTGAGTGCTGCACTAAAATAGATGAAGCAGTTACTTTCATAGCAAGGAATTTAAAATAAAATAAGTATATAACATCAAAGGAAAAGGTATTTGTTTTGTTGTATGAAGTCTGAAAAAATAAAACTAAATCCTCTATAAGTCTTATGCATAAATCCATAGCATATTATGTACTACCCACACTTGCAAATTACTTAAATAAAACAAAGATTAGACCACCAAAAAACATCTGCTCTGAGTATTGTTTTAAACGCTACAGGCTAAATATTGTAATAGTTGTACAATATTAGTAATCACTTATCTACATCTGCATTTACTTACCCAATCTCTGCTGGAAATAGTCTCTAGTCTTGATTTGCCCTATCCACTTCTTCATTAAACTGACTGAGCTGCGCTTTAACATATCTCAGAGGCAATGTAACTGCAAGTAACTGCAACTGAAGTGCAGCAGGCTGCAAGTCACATGGAGGTGAGGCAAAAGCCCTCCAGGCTTTTTTTTTTTTTTTTTTTTTTTTTTTTTAAGATGTATGCCCTTGGCAGGGAATGGAATCATTTTTCTCTGTTTTCTATTTCCTTCAATCTTGCCTAAGCTTTTTAATAAGGTTTATTAGCAGCTATCCATGACTCTTTCTAAAGAACATTTAATGCAAAGAGCAATGCTTCTCTCATTAGTTTGGAGCCAAACAGACGCTTTATTACTTCAAAATGCTTTTCTACGCCAGGTCATCAAATGAAGCCCAGAAAAGCCATTAAATCATAATATAACCCTGGCTCCAACAATAATCAGCATTCTCCAGGAATTTCCAGGTTACAGTTGACTCTGAAATCTTATTTGTGCAAATAAACCCACCAAACTATTTCCTATTATACAGCATGACATCATAATACGGATTAAGTTAGGAGAAGTCCACCAAAACCTCTGCAATTCAGGTCAGTCCTTCCCACACGTTCATTACCGATTCTAACCAGTAGTCAGATGCTGTGAAACGCCCTTAAGTAACAACAGCTGCGTTTGTTGCTGAAGATCTGAAAATCTTGGTCTTTCCAAGTTATATTTATTTATATTACTCATGTCTTTAATACACAGAGATCCCCCGCATGCCCCTCTTTGCTCTCCCCAATCCTCTAAATCAAGATCTTAGCTCAGTTGCTGAAATGCAGCTCTCTAGTGTCAACTGAGATGTCCTTTGGTACCCAAAGCATCAGCCCAGGGCTGGCAGACACGGCAGAGGACCAGACCACCTGGATCAGTAGCTATAACCCAGGTGGGACACCAAAGGACATCTCAAAAAGTACTACCCACCCAGGTGTTAACAACCAAATCCTGTCACCAAACGTTGCTAATGAACATATCATTGCATATAAATGTACCAGAACTTCCTATATCCTAAGTTTTATTAAATATTACAGTGGAAAGTCAGAAGACTCATACAAACCTGTATACGCAGCACACAAGACAACGATTACTCTACATATTCTCCTTGATTTGCATATTTCTAAACAACAGACTTCAGGAAGGAATATGGTATACCAAAAAAGACAAAATACATTCTATGCAAAAACTATTGACTATTACTGGATTCTTTCTTCAAAAAAAGGGAAGCTAAACAGTGCATTTAAGCTCCCATTCCTTTTTTACGTCTAAAAAATTATTAGAAGGTATATTCTCACTATTTGTTAGGTCTTTCACATAAGAACTCAGTGAGCCAAAGAAATGATTAGCACATAGAGCTTTTTTTTTTTTTTTTTTAAACATATCATTAAGATCTGAAATTTATTCCCAAAGGATGTTCAGGAGACCACAAGTATAAACGTCTAAAAAGGGATTAGACAAAGTCATCAAGAGTCGATGCATCATATACTATTAAAGACAGTTTATCTGACCTTCAGCTTAGTAAGTCCTCAAAATTTACTAATTACTGAATGCTCAGAAGTTATGCAAGAGGAAGGATCACTGTCCATGCCCTGTTTCTTATGATCAAATACAAGATACTATATTATTCTGATTCAGCACGGCTTTATGAGCTTTACTCTCAGTAAAGAGAGTAAGATAAGCAGAGCGTGCTTATCCCACGCTCAGAATGATTTCATACACCTTTTCATTCGCATTTGCACAAAAGGCATGCTTTCTTATGGATGCTCAAAGAAAGTTATGAAAAACTAACTTAAGTGGTATGTTTGCAGTGCATTTATTACAGATAGCTAAACCCATATGCAGGTTTAAAACAAAATAGCTTTAATTGCCCTTAAAGCTAGTTCTAGCCATGTAAATCTGGATTTTACTAGTAATGTCATCTCATTGTGTGCAGCCATATTCCAAATCCTATAGGCAGCATCTTATCTTCTATTGTCTTATTCCATATTACTTTTTTTCCTTAATTAACCTTCAGTGCCCCAAATATTATTACTTATATATGACTTGATACACTAAGCTCTCAATAGACATGAAGAAATTGTTTAATTCAGTGACAAGAGTAGCATCACAGGAAACACTGGAAAAGCTGAAGTAACATGCGAAGAAGAGAACTCCTCCCTCTCTTTAAAACTCAGAGCAACTCAGGTGCTAACGGTTCACACACTGACAAAGCAGTAGACAAATCGAGAAGGATGATCACAGATGAAAGGCCTTAAAAATGAATAAATCAAACAAATTTAATTTAGAAGATTAAGTTACTTTGAAAATTTTCACCCTTGTCAAATAGCCAGGAAGAAGTCACTGCTGATTTTGGAGGAGAGAGTTACCAAAGCCAGATACTGCAGTGTCTTGGAAAGTAATGAAATTGAGGTGGGGGAAGACACAACACTTTTAATGCAGTAAGCATAGTCAAAGACTGTGCAGTATTTAAAGCTGAAGGGAAACAGTGCAAGTGCTAAGATATCAGAAGGAATAAAGAAAATCTGGGTAGGAAGAAAAATGGCCCATTATTGTGATAATGTTCCTGTTTTATTCAGAAAAATAAGGGTCTTTGAGGAGGGAATAAAGGAGAGAACAAGAGCACATTCTTCAGTCTGCCACCATGTAGATCTTGCCATAAATTAAGATTTTTTACACATGTCGATATTGGGATAATTCAGCATCTAAAAACATACCTATACTTAATATATAAGTACATATGCTCTTATGCATATGCAAAAGGAGGAAAGGACTTCAGTGAAAATTACCTAGCCAAGTTTTGCGCTACTGCTGCAACTTTTCTTTCAAACAACACCTGCCAGGGCCCTTTCAAAGTAAATAAAATTGCAATTAAATTCAATGGAAATTTGAAAGCACCTTTTGCTTTCAAAGGGACTAACTTCAATGCAGTACTACATATTCTTCAATGCAATGGCTTTAGACTTAAGAACTGTAAAATAAAACAAAAATTCAGTCTTTGCCCAGTAATCTAGTGATTTATTTTGTTAAAATAAAATGTTGATATGATAAAAATATATTAAGAGGAACAGTTCCCAAAACTTGGTGGTTACTGCCTGGGTTCTCTGTGGGAGTCCCTCTCTTTTCCATGCACTCTATACGGTGCCAGTTTAAGCAGCTGAGGTAGATACTTACTGGCTGGTAAAGTGAAATGCCTTCAGATTTATTCTTATTATTGCAATACGAGAACAAAGATACAAACACCTCTCTAGGATGTCCATGAAGTAACATATATAATCTCTTTTTCAATGGTCATTGTTCATTTTACTATTGAGTCAACAAAATATAAGTCATCTATAAATTAATGCCAGGGTATTCAGAGTAAACTGATTGGTCTTTGGTAGATTGTGGGAAGTGCTGATAACTACATCAACCTATAATTATATTAAGTATTGTCCAGAATATTTATACTTTCCCCAAGAGAAAATGATGGTGTAATATTGCAAAATTAATGCTGTCAACAATGCAGTAAAATGGCAGCTCCTTTGTAGATCTTCTGGAATATGACTTTTCTCCCTCCCTTCTCACTGTAACTATATCAAAATCAGATTCTTATGATTTCAGTGCACCTGTGAATGACCACGATACCACAAACTCACCGCTAAAAAAAACTGCATTAATTATTTGGAAAAGTTGAAAATTCAGGCATGCCGAATGATATTCTAATCTGACATCAAAAACAAAGCTGCAATACCAATTCAAAAAAAAAAAAAACAAAACAACCACATACTACATTTGCTAACAAAGAAAATAAAGGCCTACATCTTAGCAGCAATACAGTAGCATCTGTAAATCACCCAACCTCCTGCAACATGATATTTGTATTAAAGCACCTTATGTTGATCTAAATTATTATCAAGCATCACACTAATAGCACTGTGTATGGCAGATCCTGAATTGGTTTAGTAATGCATAAACATCACTTACAATCAGAAATGGGCAAGGAAATGGTTTTCCTTTTTTGAACAGGTATTTTTAAAATATCTTTCTAAAACTACTGAAGAGAGGGTGGTATCAAGAGAGAGAGTGCACCCCACTTTCCTCATAGGAACAACACTTGATGTCTGGGGCATGCACAGGAGAGATTTAATGCTCTGAAACTCCCCTCTACTACAAGATTTACTTCCCAGTCTCCATGGAGGTGGGTACATACGGATACTATGGAATAGGACGTGAAAACACTAGCATTTTCTTCTGCTGAGGTGGACACCACCATCAGAGGGGTGGGGACAGACAGCTGGGGCCACTGGTGCACCCATATCCACCAGAACCTGTCTGCAAAAATCAGAACGGTAAGAGCTGGAAAGCTTTCTATAGTACCCTAGTTTCTTTGGATTAAGGATACTAAACAAATTATACAGTGCTGTAATTACTAAAGATGTATTCACTGCTTTATGGTGAATTGTCAGTATTATTTTTTAAGTTGAGCAGAGCCAGGCAAACATATAAAACACCACACAAAGAGAGGTGATGATTTAAAAGCAAGGCAAGTAATAAATGGCAATTATATTTGCCTGAGTGCAATACAGAATTTATAATCAGACCAATTAGTTTTCCTTGCTCCACTAAAAGGTTACTTCTCTCTTCTTGTTGCCTTTCTGCTATTTCGCTGTTGCCAATCTCACAAGTAATGAAATAACGTGTGGTTTAGGTCCCCACTATAAGAACTCTTAGGAAGGGGAAGGAAAGGGTTAGTCCCACACGGCAACCCCCACACACCAGTATGCCCTAGCCCAGAAGCTAGGAACAGAAAGTTAAGAGCGACAAAAGCACGGATGAAGCTCAAGGATAGTACTCTGCTTCTGATGAATGATGATTCTCTTTGCTTTAGCACTGCAGTGCATATCCAACTGTCATGCACAGGTATTTGCATTCTCAGATCTCCAAGGAAGGAGGAAACTAAACAACAGTTTAAAAGAAGAAACTAAGCAATATCCTAAAACTTGTCAATTTCAGAGCATCAAGATACAGGGTGAGACCCATCCCCCTTACACTTTCAGCACCATTTAGACTAGGCATGGTGGGATTTTGTCAGCCAGAGTTTTCTGGTGGATCTGTGTAGTCTTCTCCTATAGGAAGCTCTCAAAGTCAAAATCACACGACATTTATTTAATAAAAAAAGGAATAAAGCTCTGCAAATAGAGAGCACTCAAAGCATAGGTAAGAAAGAATAGAAATAAAAAGGTTTATACACAACTATCGCTCTTCCCCATGGCATCTTCTCCAAACAGGTCCAGGCTTAATTTTCCTTAACTCTGAATTTCTGACTTGCAGCAAACTGCCCTGTCCCTTCTGGGGCCCCTCCAGTCCCTTTGGGGCCTGACCGTCTGCCCCCACCCCTTTCTGCAGTCTCCTGCCCAGGAAAAGGAGCTGCAGCAGCATCGGATACATGCCGGACACATCCTCTCATTCTGGAATCTGCCCTCCCCAGAGCAGGCTCAGAAGCTTTTCATGAAAAGGAGTAATCTCCCTCTGCTCTCAAAGCATTCCCTCTCACCCCATCTTCTTAAAAGATCACAACATACATCACGTATACCCTCTGTCATACACGCACTTTTCTCCATCAAATTTAAAACACAAAAAAAACACACACACACACTTGGTTGGTAGAGACTCCAAAGACGGGACAGCTCTACCACAAGGCCTTGGCAGAATCCAGCAGGCAAGTGCAATAAACTTTGAGAAGCTGATCCTTCATTAGTGAGGGAGATAACAGAACCAGGTATTCCTGGTTGAATATATTGGGGCATATTACAAAAATCCAGTAGGAAAAAAAAAATGCTAGATCATTTCTTTGCTCAAAGATCTGGCAGTTCTTTTCGGCCAGCAGTTACATGAAAAATTTCCTCTCCCAGCTCCCCATTAGGGTTTTGGTACGAGTCTGCTTCTGTTTCTGGACAGGCACGCTTAAGAAATGTTTCACTTTGCAAGTGATGCTGTGTGTGCTTCCGCCAATCCAGGAGGTTCTGCACACCACGTTTTCCTGGACAGTGCTGAGATTGCTTTTACTTTAGACTCAGGTGCCAAGGTCCTAATAAAATTAACAGGTCACACCATTGCTTTCTTGCACCAGTTAAGGATAAGTAACAAAGAACAGTGGCAAAAGCCCGTGTTTATATTCTAATGCAATCGCTTTATTGACAGTATGCACTCTTAGATGTTGATTTAACTTTTTTCTAACGATTTAGTTTTTTCTATGAAGCCTCCAGCTTTTCTTTTAAATTTGTTAATTTCTTCTGGTCTTGTTTAACTCCTTTTCCCCATTTTTAGTTTTGGCAAGTACCTGCCTTATTCATTCCATCTTGATTCAACAAGAATCAAAAAATCATCGTTCTCACTTTGTTCTGATATTCTGGTACTTTCCCTCCCTCCCCTTTTTTGTAGGGGTGAGGGGAGGGGGCAATATTTAAGCTCTCTTGAACTGTTTCCAGTAAAAGGAATTGCAGTTTCTTGATGTTATTCCGTTTATTTCTGAAGAATATACACATAACCCTGTTTACCTAAATAGGGTAACATCTATAGCAGTGGCTTTCAACACTTTTTGACTCACAAGCAGTTAAAACTTTTCAACGTGTTAAAAATTTTCAATGGTTTCTCAGCCCACAGGACCTATTGATTATAGGCTGTAAAGCACAGATTTACATATATGAGCTGAGAGATGGGTGTGCAGGCTTGGATGAGGTTGGCAGGACTGTGGCTTCTCCATCCTTAGAGATGCTCAAAACTCAATGGGACACAGCTTTGAACAACCTGAGCTAGGCTGGCCTGCCTTGAGCAGGGTGTCGGACCAGGTGACTCCAGAAGTCCCTTCCAAGCTAAGTTACTGAGCAACTCTATTAAATATTTTGTGGAGCCAAAACAGAATCCAGGCAAATCAAGAAGTCCAGTTGCAACATGCTCAGCCTAAAAAAGTAAAATAGATCAAGAAAGAGAGCAGCAATGATCACTTTGTCAGAAATCAACACTACCTCAAATTTAACCTCATGTGTCTAACAGCAACCTACTGCTAAAAGAAAAGCATTATTCCTTTTGAAATATGAAAAGGCTTTGTAACAAGACAAGAGAGTTGGAAAGTTTCAGGAATTTGGATTGAAGAATTTAAAAAAAATTCTCTTAAATCAGTATTTAAATATAATAACAAGAATTAATGATTCTTGCAAATGTAAACTGGAAACTGCCAGGTATAAGTCAATGCCTGCACATTTCTTTAAAGTTCTTGCACAAAGTTTTCTTAACTATGCTGCTGTCCAATTCACAAAGATGATTGTGTCTAACTGTCAGATGGGATGGCTTCTGCACTTAAAGGAAAATTTATAAATCTAAATCTGTATTTAATGGAATCAGGTGCAAAGTGACGCAAAATAGAGCGGTGACTATTTTCTTCCTTTGTAATAACAGATTCCTGTTTAAACATAATCCATCTGCTTGAAGCCACTAGAAGCAGGAGATTTATTCAAAGTTTACACCAACAGCACTGTTTATAAAATTATTTTGTATACAGGAACTGTACTGAGGGATTTTTTTTTAAGCCTTCTTCAGTATTTTAACTATTTTTAATGTAAGGGGAAGGAAAAAATACAGAAAACTAAATGCAAAACTGCAGACCTAATGAAATCTGGTAATTCTCTTGCATTAATTCATAAGACACTGATTGTTCTCCAAATGCTGCGACTGTTTTAACAGTGCTATACAATGCATTTAGACAGGGAAATAAATGATATTTTTCATCTCTTATATGCAAGTCTTTTTACTGTGTTTCACAAATTAAAGAAATTCTTCAAAAGCTAGAGGAAGAAACAGAAGACTAAGGTTTCTTGTGACCTATTTTTTCAAAAATTTCTGCATAAACTCAAAAACTGTTGAAAACTAGCTCCATGTGACTGAAACCAGAACTAAAATGTCTGGTATAGCGCAGAATCTTCATGTTTTTAAGAGCATCATTTTTTTTCTCTTCTGAAAAGCATTCAGGTTTCTTGTAATAGCTCAGTCCCAAGGGATTTATCTATGGATTTTAGCCTCACAACTGAAATGCTTTATTGCTTTTTCATAATGAAACTTAAAGCTTCAATGTCTCTAGACACTAGGGAAAGGGAGACAGTGCATCAAGTCAGAGATACGCTGCTTAAAACTTGAAAGTCACACCCAAAGCTACCCAAAGAGCTCTCAGTTTTATTACCTTTTTTGTCACTGTCAGGGGGCGGAGGAGAACGAGCAAACGGTAAATGGAGGAAAAAAACTAAGTGCATCATAAGACTCCAACACTAATTGCTTTTGTCTCTCCCATTCTTTTCTGCAGCATAGTTAATTTGCTATTGCATTTTTTTTGTTTCTAAACTGCCTGAATATAGGAAAAAAATGAGTAGAAATTTGAACAAAATGGAATCCAAATCACTTCCCCTCCGTTTCTGTGGTTTGGGTAGTGTTCAGGCTGGCAGCATGCAAAAGCCTTTGTCATTTAAAGACTAATCAGCATCTGTATGAAACAGGAGATAGTTCACAAATGGAGAAAAACTTAAGTACATCAGAATAGTTAACTACCCATGCTTGAACAACCGTTCAAGACATGCCAAAGTTGAGTCATGCTGGTGGGACTAGTACAAGAACTTGAACAGTTTCTAGCCATATCTGACCTTCCCGAGTTAAGAGAGACCCCAAGTCCTCACGGATGTCACTTCAGGTGCTCAGGTAGACCCTGCGCTGGACCATAAATCCAGCACGAGAAGTGAATGTACCATTCCTGGATCTTGAGATGGTGCCATGCACTAACCCTTCTGATAATACCAAGGCCAAATCTTAAAAGGCAATTTTTCTGGGGGTGGGTTTCAGCTCACAGAGTAAGACACTTCACACATGAGCTGTGTGTTTGAACTCCCACTAGTATCAACACAGATTGCTACCAATGTTAATACTGAACTTGAACACAAAAGAAACTTCAAAATGTACTCCAAACCAGGAAATTATCTTATATTTAAAAGACAAATTGACAAAGGACATCTGATGCAGATTATGCTGAGAGGAATCCTAAAGATAGCCTCATAGCAGTTTATTGATTTTTGTTTTCCTTCACATGAATAATTTTATAATACCACTATAAGCTCATAGAGCTTACTCGGACCCAAAAGTTGTATTATTAGTTTATGTTAGGATGCAGCCGAGTTAAGATTCACTAATAGGAGAGGTTCAAGCAGATGAAAGAGTGTTCACAAAGGATTCTGCACTTAGTCAACAAAATTTAACGCAGTATTTCAAATTTGTGGTTTATGAAAGCTTATCAAGAAACAGAAACACGTTTCCAAACACAAATTCATTCTTTTTGTGCCACCGTGGCTTACTAAAGGGAGAAGTCCAACAAGTGCGCCTACCTTCAAGGTAGCATCAGCAGAGACTACATGTAGAAATTTACTGAAAATGTGTTTTTCACAGAGAAATAAAACTGCAGATGGACATGCTCCAGAGTATTCCCACAGAGCAAAATGGAAAGTTTAATCACCCAGGGGAAGGCCCAGGCAGTGATACTGAATTGTTTCATCTCCTCACATCTATGACACGTGGTGAGGATGGTTGCCCTAAATCTCAGCAGTGCGGAAGCTCTCCAGCCAGATTCAGGGAAGGAGGTCTGGCTGAAACAGGCAACGCTAGCAAAGAGATGAAGCCAACAGGAAAGATAATAATTTTATGTGGCTATTAAGCAATTACGCATCCTCCTGAGGCTATGGAGCACACAGAGGCCACCTTAACAAAATGGTTGACTTTTGACTTAGCCGATGCCGAAACCAGGGGAAACCACCCAAAGTCTGGAACTAGCACAAGCCTCAAAATCAGTTGCTGACCACATGATCTCAGGAGTCCCCCAAAACTGGGGTAGCAAGCTGATTTCATAAAACTACAGAAATAAGAAAGATAGCGAAAGAAAAGCAGTGGAAAACCCAGAAAAAGTCAGCACAAGTTTTAGGTGGGTGGCCCCTGGAAAAAGTATAGAGAGGAAAAAAAAAATTGAAGTAGGATACTATCTGAAAGTGGCTTGATGCTATGAGCAAACAAACAAATCTCCTAATGTTCACAGACACTGGATTGCAGTAAACAGGATTTTGTAAGCAAGCAGGACAGTGTCAAAAGAAATTCCTCCATTAGCATTCACAAACATATCTGCACTTAAATAAAGCTCAAGACCCTCAACGTTGGGCATCAAAAGGCTCAATAATAAAATTGAATTGGTTTTAGACTATCTGAAAAGGAAAATAAAAATACTAGCCTAATTATTCCCAGCTTTGAGGCCATGTTTCTGGTATTCAAAAAGACAAAAAACTGCACTGTCCAAACCCAAAGAGAAGATAAAAGGTTTTAAACTCCTTTGGGAAAACACTCTTCTCATTTCCTCCTGATGTGGCCTGGGGAAAGTTAAGCAGTTCTCATATTTAATCACACTTTCCTCAAAAAAAAAAAAAAAACTCCTGAAAAAAAGCTTTGACAAGAAATCTTGGTGGCCAGAAAAGACGCTAAGTCTCTAAGAAGTTCACGCTGTCTATCCAATACGTTGCCAAAGTCTGGCAACATCACAAAATACATTCTGTTTTTAAAGCCCAGAGTGAATATAAAAAATTAATTTTCTAAAATCAGTTAGAAGCAGCTAATCTCAACGATGAGTACAGCATTGACTGGGATGCAAGAAGAAACAATGCTATTTAAATAACCTGCTTACAAGCAGTATGCCCCCAAGACCAGTTGTGAGAATCAACTGGCAATTCTGAAAAATCACAAGGAGTGAGCGGCTGAGCTGCCACACAGCCAAGCAATCTCCCATTAGAAACAGGGGCTTCAAAGATGAAAAGGACTGGTTTATGCTTTGAGCTGGTTCCACACAAGTTATATATCAGTAAACTTTACAGCCACAGTCAAGATACAGGATATGCTACATTCAGAAACATGGATAGGAAATAGGGTAATCTGGATGCTGGAAGAAAATAGTATTAACTTTAACCTGCATAGCTGCTGCCTCACTAACCTATAAAAAAAGCTAACCGTACCAAAGTACTAGGTGAAAGGAAAAAACAGTAACTATAAATACTTAGTTTTTCAAAGCCCATCCATATGTACAGTATGTTAAGGAAAACAAGGACAACTGGATAAAGAGTTTTGGTTCAAAGAGCAGAACCCTCTATTTTCAGGTCAGAGAGAATTGCTAAGTCTGACCACAACAATGGAGATCAGAAAAAAATTCTTCAACTTTTTGTAACAAAATAACATTCAAGGACTAACTTTAATGAAATGCCATTCATTGTATTTTTTTTAATTCATCTCTAATTTGAAAAAGTGCTCTAAAACAAAACTTAACTCCTGCTGAACTAAAGTATTTCAGTTCAAGAAAAGTAAAAAGATCAGGCTGACCCAGAACTATTTCTCATTTTTTCTTTTTTCAGTTCAACCACTGAACCAAAAGGATTAACTATTTTTATGCCATGACCATGAGATGAGAGAAAGAGCTAACTAAGGAATATACTTTAAAAGGTAGGAAAAAGTCATCTTTAATATGGTAAAAGATTCATAGATAGTAAGTACTGTGTTCTGTCCTACAGTTTTGTGATGCAACCCTTAAACCAGGAGAAGAGTATAAAGCAGAGAAATGGAAACACTTAGAGATGATAACAAAACTTTGGTTGCTTAGCTCCCCCCTTTGATCACCGAGGCACTGCAGAGAAAGCCAATAAGCAGACAGCACTGTGACTCGAGAAAGTTCAGTGTTTGTAAAAAGATAGAAGTAAATGCCAAACAAAAGCTACGTAAATATAGAAAAATAGAGGAAAAATAGAAAAATATGAAGTATTTTAAAATTACAGATAGGTCCAAATTAACAGGAAAGAAATCTTGGTACCATTATGGACAATTTTTAAAAAAAATGCATAATGTGGGGCTGGAGGGGAAAGGGAAAAAAAATATATTAGATCCATGAGGAAAGTAAGTGGGCATAAGTTGGAAAATATTATCAAGCCCAGCTCTCCGTGGTTTGTTTTCACTTGGACTGCTGAGTGCCACAATATAACCGCACTTACAAGATGATATTGCAGAATCAGAGTTAGAAGAACGGTAAGAATAGCTAAGAGTATAGAGAAAGTTTACAAACATTATTTATCTTGAAAAATAAGCAAATAAAAATAAGAATATATACATATTCTCTTTTATATACATATATCTATATTCTATATAAGAACATATAAAATAAAGGACAGTTTATTGGCTTTTGCTGTCTTTGTCTCATCACACTAGGAGAGGATACTTAAAGCCCTATACATTAAAAGCTATCAAAGGAAATGTTTTTCCACACAATATACAATGAGATTGCAATACATTCTATACATTACTAAACCCAAGAAATTAGCAAAAAAATTTATGACATTAGGCATTTTTTGCAAGCGTATCCAGAATCACAGTAATCAATGCTATTGGCTGGAATATAAAGTCTCATTTCCTGCCAATTTCTAATTACTAAGAGTTGAGGGAGGCTTTTTCCAGGACAGCAGATCTGCAGTTTCCTAAGCCTTCCCCCCCAGGATGACCACTCTCAGCATATTTGACAAGAAGGATGAGATTCAGCACCTGATTCAGAAAGCTAAAACTAGAGGAGAGGTCTATATTTTAGGTGGCCTGGAGGACACAGCTGCTGCTACAGCTAAGTGAGATCTGGTCAATAATCAGCAGAGTCCAGAGAGACACTGAACTGAATAAACGTATGACCCTCCTTTAAAGAGCTATTAATCTTATCCTCAATAACCAAATTTAGGGATTTATAAATCAACCACTGAATCCCATCCTGATGTTAGGGCAAGTTGAGTCTCCACCCTAAGTATAATCTAGTATGTTTATTTTCACAGTCCTAGAGGGCAGCTTCCCAAACTGTTGTGAAATTATTTCTTCTGTTATTCTCAGAAGCAATTAGGTAAGAGAATTAAACTACTTAGGATTTTCGCTTTTCTTGAGCACATATACTTACAAAGAAATCGAGTGTCCACAGCTTTTTGTGCAAATCCAAAAAGGACTAGAAGTTGGCCTTACCTAAATCAAATGTTCAAAGAGAGCTATACAAAGTAAAATCTCAAAATCAGTATTTCCACCCTGAAATTATCATCTTTCCATCATATCTGTCACAGAAGAGCATAACTACTAAAATGTTTCATACATCAATATGGATTGACTAAATGTAAGTGCTGCCACACGACAGCTGCGCATTTTACGCAAAACTAAGCCAGGAGAGATTCATAACAACCCTCGGCATTTCACAGGTACATGTGCATCAACAACCGAAAAGCAACTTGTTAACATTTATACAACAACCGAAAAGCAACATGTTAACATTTACAGCTTTTTTTCCTTCCTCAATGTATATCAAATTTTTTTTTTTTTTGGTACCTACTTAGGATAACCTATGCTGTTAAATCTCTTTTGAAATCACAGTTAATAGTCATCTTTGCTGCCCTGTAGAATTCCGTTATTTTGCATACGCCTACGTAACAGTCATTCTGTTATTTAAAAATAGTATTCCTTATACAACTATACGTGTGTGTATATATATATATGTATATATATACACACACATATATATACACACACAATCCTCTGAGGCAGAAGCAAAGCACTGGGGGGAAAAGAAAGCATTCAGCTGAGTACTTAAAAATATTATGAGAGCTCAGCCCCAATCCACGCCACTGAACCGTGGGTACCTGGAGAACAAAAGTCATGCCAGGCTCCTGATGTGGCTGATGGGGAGAGTGATGCAGATCTCAGCTGTGCTGAGCTGCCTTATTGATCTGCTCTGTTTCCGCACTCTTAGGAAACCGGTACCTAAAGTGGAAGTGGAAAACAGAAATATAAAATGCCTATAATCTACTGCAAGCCTCTCTAGTGCAAGCCTGTTCACTGAGGACTGTTTGCTAGCAGAGAGTTAATTTTCATTGCAAAGTAATGACGATATCGGTAATAAAGTACAAATTGAACCAGATGAGCTGTTACAAGTCTAGCAGCTTCTTATTTTAATTAGCAAATGTTTTTTTTAATCTCAACTTCCCCTTTAACCTCAATTTGTTTGCAGTAAGAAAGGAAAAGTAATCCCGGGGAATAACACCGATATTTAGTCACATAAAACATTCTACAAGCATGCACATTACAAATAAACTCAACCTTAAATCTGTGTGTTAGGACTAATTTTAGGACTTGAGTTTTATCCAGAGAAAGAGCATGGAAAATCTTGACACACGCACACCTCTGTCTCCACACACAGGAACTAGAAAGGGCAAAAGAGTACTTTCACAGTAAGTTGAGGAATTGAGAGATTGGGGACATCTCCCCAATGATTGGGGACAGGGCTGAAGGGGGGTGAGTTTTTTTTTTTTTTTTTTAATGATAAGGGGATTTGTTAAAAAAAATTTAATTTTAATTAAAATTATAAAAAACTTATTTTTTCTTCTGAAATATGGTTATTTGGACTCTGTTCCATCTACATAAGTTTGTGTTAACAATATTCTCTACTGGGACAAGAAATCCAGAGGAATATAGCAACTGCAGAAAGCAAAAGCTCAGGATTTATTTTTGACTTTTTTTAAAACAAATGCAATGCTAGCAGATCAGTTAAAACAGAAAGAAAACAGAATTCTAAGACAGACTGGATTATCTTTTTATAAGCTGACGGGCAAAAAAAGAAAGTAACTGTTTCTTTTTATTTATAAGGAGTATTGCTAGAAAGCTACCCTATCCCTCCCAAAACCAGCACAGGCAAGGCCGGAGATGTCTTACTCTGCTGAGCTGTGTTGCCTGGAGACAGGGTTGGGCAAACACAAAGCAAGAAATCAAAAGATTAAAAGAGATGACAACTATTACCATACTTCACAGTCAAATCAGATGACACTTCAATCCAGGAAAACTATAAACCCAAATAATTTTTCAACATAAATTTTAATACTCCTTAGTGAAAACACTGCTTGCTCTAAAATACCTAGGACATTAAAATAAATAGCGTCACCATAGCTTTCAAAGCTCTGGCTCCAATATTTCTTTTTCACTACTTTCTTCCCCCACTGCTAATTACAAAACACGTCGTCGCTGAAGAATGAGATATTGCATGGGCCTAAAGGATTCTACAGAATACCACAACACCAAACATTGTACGAAACAACAAGAAAAGAAGAAAAAAAGCCAAAGATATACCACCTTTCTTCCCCGTAAAAAATTCACATGTAAACAGGAACGTGTTATTTCACGATCCGGTGATCGGCAACATTATATGCAGAATTTTATTAATTGTCTTTATTCTCATAATAGAGACAGCAGCGAAGGAGATTTAGACCCTCAGGGGATGCTGAGTCTTATATCCTTTCCTGAATAATAAGCAACAATCTTGACTATTGGGACCCTCAACTAATAGCCTCTGTACGCCTCATTATTCCTCAGCTGTCCTGATGCCTGAATGACAGGGGAAGCCTGATGCTTTCGGGACAGGGGAAAGACAGAAGTGGAGTTTCTAAGCGATAGAAAATAACTTTCCATATAGCAACCTAGTACATCACACAGGAATCCACTCATTTGAGCAGGTCAAATGAGTCTTTTTAATTTCATTGTTAGTTAGTAAAGAAACTTTTGTTGGCATAGCATGCCGGCCTGCCTGTGCTGACAGGAAGACATCATTCCAGTGCTCTGATTGCTCTAGTAGCTGCCCGAGAAATATCAGAATAAGGCAGTCCTGGAGCCATAACCTACAAGCTTTGAGGCTTGCATCGGACTACATTCAAGATAAACAATAACACTGACAACACAGACCACCTGCGATAATTGAAATCTTCAGGAAAATGGATAATCAACATTTTAAAAGAGAATAATAGCAACTGCAGATAAAGAAAAGTAACACCACTGCAGTTAGTGAAAGAACTCATGACCTTCAAGAGGGCAGGTTTACCCACAATCTTCCTCATAGCTAGTTCTTGTTCATAAGATTTACTTTCCCAGCATAGGAACAGCGTCAGATGTTAACACAGTTTTAACAATGCAGTTAAACAATAAATGTCAAGAACTGTGTGTAAAATTCACTTGTGAACTCATTTAAACAGGGATGTTATGAACACCCTTGTTTTGCGCATCATTGTCCGAATCAAGGTACAACTGTGAAGATAGTTTTCCATATGACTTAGAAGCTATTAAAAATATAGGGAAATGATTAGCAACGAAAAAAGTTGCTGAATTCTGCTAAAAACTATGAGGTAACTGAGACAAAATTCTCAACAGCTGATGCAATACTATCATGCTATTAGTTATGCCATTTCCAAATAAAACACATTTTATTTTCAAATGAAGAAAAACGAGAAGCTATTCAGAGGATTATTGATTTTCTTAGTAACAGTCTATCTACAGGTTTCAAGACTGGCATTATACTTGGTCCATACCGTGAAGCTGTTGTTGACATTTTTTGTGCTTGATTCAGCTACACTGGCATCTGACAGGTCAACTTCATCAAATATTAGAGACTGTGAATGGAAAAAAACACAAAAACATCAAATATTGTCCGAGTCCCCTTTCAAGTAAGCTTTATACCCTCTGCTTTCATTTCCTCATGTCCATTCCAACTGGAAAATAAAAAAAGAAATAAGAAATGGGGGGAAAAAAAAAATCACAAGACTGCTGAGGTGATAAAACTTCACATTTCACCTCTAAATACAGTTCTACTTTTTATCTAATCAGCTGAAGTGTAAAAATCCTAAGTGACTCCAAAAAAATTCCTTAAAATCTACTTTGAAAAGCTTTTTTTTTCTTCTCCTCTTCCCCCCCCCCCCTTTTCTTTTTTAAATCCTTTTTTATCAGTAGATTCAGTTTTGGTGTGTATAATGGGTACCATTAAAGGTATCAAAGGAAAGATATCAACACTAATAAAATACAAGTGAACTAACCACTTTCAGGATGGAATTCTGAAATTATTAATTCAAATCTATAATATGGTGCTACAATAAGAGAAAAATGGACTTCAAGGGCCTAAAGAGATCCCTTCCACTCCTTTGTTTGCTGTTCCAGTAAGCGAAATAGATGTCAGCTCCAAACACCCCAGCCTCTGGCAAAGGATTAGATAGTTTCTGTTAAACTCACGGTGGCTCATAAAAGCAAAGGAAAGACCAACAAAAACACTCTGCTCTTTCAGTGCTTCAGCAGAGCGGTAGTTTTAGTAAGAAGGGCAGCCTATAGATGATAATGTGGACTTGAAGCACCTCACCTACAGCTCCCAAGAGTCGCTGGGACAGACAGACAGCACAGCATAACGAAAAGTAATGTCCACTGCTATGAAACAGCACAGTCTGAGCCGGGTCAACAAGCCAGAACGCTCTCAGTTCAGATCTTGAGAGGGAGGGAGGAAATGCCTCTCAGGAAGAGAAAAAATATCCCCTTCTTCCCACCCCCAATTTTCCCAGTGAAAATATCAATTGATGAGAAACAGCTTTTTTCCCTTATAAATCAATTTCGGCAGAAAAATCTTCCCATCTTGATTTCACACAACCTTTTACATCTGTTTAAGGGCAATATGGGCGTCAGCCTAGAAGGGTTTTAATGGAACTCGGTTCGAAGGATAATTTTTGAACAATGTCTGATTTTTACTTACTTTGAAATCTAAGATTTGGCTGAGAAAGCCCCTAAAAACAACACTCAGATCAATATATTATTTGTCTAAGTGGTCTGAAAAGCTTAAAAGAATAATGATAAACTAGATTAAAAAAAACTAAAAAGGTGGTGGGGGGAAAATCATCAGCCTTCCTTGGGTGAAGGTAATTTAGCAGACTACGTCTTATATATGCTAATTTTTTTTTTTTTTTAAATCAGGTAGCCACTAATATATCATTAAATTATTATTATTACAATTGTAAACCTAAATAAAATTGCTGTTACCAGTATCTGGCATTAGCTGATAATATCACAGAATTACCTTTGAATCCTTAGCATAGTACAGGGTACGACCTCGAAGTTTGAAATAACGCTTTTTCCACCTCTGGAAAGAACTGGTTTGCTTCAGTAGTAATCCTTCTTTTATGCTTGTCTGAAAAATATATTAAAATACAGTAGACAAGATAAATACATAGCTAAATAGCTAAGTATATAGGTGAAAGTTAAGTTTTTAAATACCTGTTACGCCTCATGTAAATGAATAGATACAAATTAAAATTGACAATTTAAATTCAGACTAACGCTCTGGATAATCAGACTATGCATAGCTATTTTTAAAAGAATGACAATGTTGGCAAAATGTTCATTTTACACATACAAAGAAAAGGCGGTGGAGAGCCATATATAATTATTGTGGTGATTAACACAAAACAATTCAGTTGTTTGCATAGCTGCAAAACTGCAAATGTTAAAGCGAGCAACAAATGAGGGCGGCACAATTCAGGAAGGAAAAAAAAAGTGCTAATAACAGTCCACATAAGGCTATTTGCAATTCCAGAATGTGATTACGTTGAACAGGAATACAATTTCCACATAGGCCCTAATTCAACAAGGTATTTAAACTTGTGTCTAATTCAAGGACGTGAATTATGCCTCTGAAGCAGACGGCATGATCCAATATGCTAAAAGTTATGCATGACTTTAAGTACCCTGCCGAACTGAAGCCTTAAGCATGAAATCATGTTACAAATAGAAATAATCATTTTATGGGAAGTGTGGGAACAACAATAGCCAGGGGGCACTCTTGCTAGGCATATATTTTTAGTCAGAAACAGATTTACCATGCTGATCCAAACTACTCCACTGCAAATTGAATCCCGCCTACACAGAGCCAATTTTTTGAAATTAGTAAAATACAAATTAGCGTATTTTAAATGTGTGTGCTGCTTTTGACAGCGTGTGTGGGATTCATCACACAACTGATTACATAAATTCTCCATTTAATCAGATGAAATGACATGACACAGCATTCTAATGACACGTCCTGAAAACCATTTTGTTCAGCTTCGAAGCACACAAAGGCTATTAGAAAAGAACAAGTACATTTGGATATTATATTCCAAAATGGTCTCTAAAGCATAATACTCCCAGTTTGTACTGTAACAGTATGATGTAAATCTTAAAATACAGTTTCTAGACAATATGATACCAAGGTTATTTGCAGTTATTCTAGACCGTTTGGGGGTTTAGTCAAGATCTGACTGAAAGTTCACAGACACCTTCTTCCGTAATCAACTTTCAAATTCTCCTTAACTGAATTCTCCTTAACTTTGTTACTTAAGTAACAAAAATATAGAAAGAGCAGAAAACCTTTTTTATCTTGCTACCATTTCCTTTAAATGAGAAACACTGTCGTTATGTGCATACATAGCACCCTTCATTTAGAGACTGCTAATGCAATACACTAAGAATATGGTCCAGTGATCATAAAGCAATTGAATTAATGTATTCTAGAAAACACCCCTCTTAGATGAAACATCAGAGATGAAAGGTTTGATTTATCTGATTTTACTGCACATTACAATGATCCCAAACAATGCATTCAGTCAGCCATCCCGCTCTAGCTAAGAGGTAGGTAATTCCCCGCGGAAAGGGAGTGGACAGCATTCCTAACACGCACAATTTTATGATTGCCTGCAATTTTCTGACCAGACCCTAAGATAAGCTATTTTTACACAGTACAAATAGATTTAATCAGTTAGCAATTCACTCTGCTGTAAATGCAAGCACATACTCAAAGCTGTTTGTCACTTCTGCTTCATATGGCTCTCTGAGATGGCCTAAGCTCATCACACAGGATGGAAGTACAGGACTTGCGTGGTAGGGCTCAGAAGAAGAACACAGAAATTCGGTTTCAAAGGAAAGAGTACACTAAATACACAGTGGGCACTGACTTACTGAAGAAAATGCCTAAATGGAAGGAAATCCTTGTTCACTACTGTCCACCGCACATACTGAGCAAACTCTGAACTTATATTATACTGAATATTTTCAGAAATTGTGAAGAAGTCCGGTCAAAGAATTTAAATCTCCTTAAGCCTTGAGCTCATTGCTCACTAAAGATTAAAATTACCTCTTTCATACCATTTTTATTCCTACTTAAGCCATTTTCCCCTATTGCATCCATTGTAACAGCAGTATCGCTAAGATCAAACTAAATACTTCAAATTTAAAATTGTTTAGCAAGTCAGCCCCTCAAAAATCAACTCCTTGAAATTGGCAGCATAACCATGCTGCCTCTATAGAATATATTTTTGTATTAAAATAGTAGAAAAAATACTGGATTGGAAAATGTTCCCCCAAGAAATACAATTACTTCATGAAATACATACCCCAAGTTTACCCTTCACCACCAACAGATATTTAGTAGACTAAGGTTTAAGCATCAAACATAGCTAATTCCAAGGCTGCAGAAACTACACCCAAGCATAAGGCTGTGGCTCCATATCTTTAATTAACTTCATTTAGCCTCTAAAATGCACAAGAAACCTCAAACTGCCAACTGAGTCATTAGCTAATCTACTAATGATGCTTTCCTGAATCTACACACAAGTTACAGTACTTACAGTAAATGAAGGCAGGAGTGGACCTCCCCAGTTATTGAATTTGGGTCCCCATTAATATATACAGCTGGGTCATGTAAAGTTTTTCAAATACACTGATCAAGCTGCAGCTGCACCTTCAGAAAGCAGTAAGTACCTTTTCTCTCACAACTGCAATTAAGACACTGCTTCAAGATCTCACTCTTCTGATGACGAGAAACCTTTTTCTAATTAATCTCAGCTGGACATTAAATCTGAAGCATAAGCAACAATCATTGCCAATTATATTAACTACTTTCCTGCTGTAAATCAGGAGAAAGTTAATGTGCATATCCCACAATCCCATGCTACTTCACAAATTTACAGAATCACCTCTCATCTGCTTGGCAAAACCTCTGACTTCCTCCTGCAACAACCTGTATAATCCAGTAATACAGCATCACTCCACAAGTATGTAGCTCTAACAAAGGCAAAAATTTTAGGGATATAGCAAAAATTCACAATTACTATAGCAGGTAATACAACTAAAAACAAGTTTTCCTCTAGTTATCGCTAAGATTGGCTATGTTTTTAACTCAGAATAAAATTAATCACTAACAACCTTTACTACATTAGCCATAAACAATTAGGCAATTGATTTTCACAGCATCGCAATCACAATATCACTATTCTCCTAACTAAATATAATTCAAAAAACAGCCATATTTCAAAAAATTAAGAAGGTATAAGTTAGTGTTCAATTTTCCAAGAATATTTACTGCAACTCTACATCAAAATAATCTGA
The DNA here is from genome assembly GCF_040807025.1 of Struthio camelus. Taxonomy (NCBI): domain Eukaryota; kingdom Metazoa; phylum Chordata; class Aves; order Struthioniformes; family Struthionidae; genus Struthio; species Struthio camelus. Next base: position 189,448,419 of record NC_090942.1, on the reverse strand, counting down.
ATGAAAAAAATAAGTGGGATATGTGGATATTTTGATCACTAAAAAATGAGAGGCATTTTCTTTTACGTAGATGGATTTTTAAATATAGACAGTTTTTTAACTACTCAGTATACTACACCTGAAACTTCAAAACTAACAGTGTTTGTTTCAAAGAGAACTACATTACATTACTTCTGATTCACTCGTTTGTAAAGTCCCATATCTGCCCAAAAGTCAAATTTTGTATTTCTGCTGCTGTGAGAAAGGCCCAAAGAAAGGAGTAAAGATGTTGAATTTAGAGAAAAAAACAGTAAAAGTGACTACAGACAAATTGCTGGCAACTGCAAAATAAAATACTGAATGATTAGAAATAAAAATAACTGTCCCCTCACTCATTTTCAGTTATATAAACAGATGTGCTGCTTAAAACTTACCAGGAGAGTGAAGAGAAGAGTATCAGGAAGTTTCTGAGAATGAAGAGAATGAAGATGAGAACAGGAAAGGCCATAAAACAGCAGAACTCAAATGTAAACAGGAAATTAAGGGGATGAAGAACAATTTTAAGAGCACCTTACAACAGATGGTCAAGCTGAGAGTAAAAAGTTCTTTAAATACTTTGAAAGATGAAAGACAGCTCGAGAGCTGGCAGGATCATTTTACAGCCGAGGCACAAAGAGGATACTCAGAGATGGTAAGATCATAGCAAAGCAAATTTTTGCTTCGGTTTTTGCTGAGGAAGGTGATGAGAAGGTTCCTCACACAATGCAATCTTTGCAACATCAGAGGAGCTAGATCAAGATGAGGTGAATATACAGCAAGCAGGAGAGCAGTCAGGTAAGTTAGAAGTCCCTAAGTCACGTGGACCAGATGGCATTGACCTGAGAAGCCTGAAGGAACTCGAATGTGAAATTGCTGCTTAAGGTGGACAACTGATCCTTACAAACGGCAACTGTGCCAGAGGGCGGGTGAGGTGCCAATGTAATGTTACCTACAAAAAGAGTTCCAGAGGGCTTCCTGGGAGCTACAGATCACTGAGTTTAACTTCCATTCCTGGTAAGATGGTAGAGTCTGTAAGAATAACATTGCTGAGCCCATGGACTGATACATACCTCTTGTGAAAAAGACAGTAGAAACGAAAATCCTGCCTTGCTGCCTTCAGGACCTCGGTGGGGTTGGGGGCAAGGGGATGCATGTGGATGAATGAAGGTCCAAAGCACATAACAGTTATGGATTTTCAGAAAGCTTTTGACAAGACTATTAAAGCAATTAAGTTACCATGAAAAGGGAAAAAAGGGTCTTTTTAGGCACTGAAAGCTGCTCAAAGGATAGGAAGCACAAGTAGGATTTAACAGGCCAGGTGTGAGGAACAGACCTTGGAGTCATAGCTGACAGTCCTCTGAAATCATCAGTGTTCAGCCACAGTCAGAAAAGCCAACAAAATGTTGGGCATCATCAAGTAGAGTACCAAAAAAAAAAAAAAAAGGATGTCATTTTGCAGCACATCTTTACACAGCAGGCAGTGACTTTATGAAATTTGCTCTCATGGAAGATTGTAGAGGTGGACCATAACAGCAAGTCCAAAAAAGGATTAGACAAATTCAAGGACAACACCTCCATATACAGTCCCTTTAATATGCCACGGGGAAGTACTAGTGGAATGGACTACTTAATTGCCAAACTCATGTGCTCTTCCTTAAAAGCCTTCCCTCCGGCACTGTTGAATAGCAAATACTGTCTGAACCAGCAGGGCATTTATGATGTTGGATTTCCCCCCCCCAGTTTGACAGTATCCATTTTGTTTTAAACTCTGATGTTTGAGGTTGTAAATGTATTTAGGCCCTCATTTACTGTAGTAATTAATACCTGGATTGTTGATAGACCAGACCATCAGAAAAAAAAAAGAGCGAGCAAGCATTAACATTCAGTGTTGTTTGTCTCCCGTCCATGACACTTCCAATTGATACAACTTTCCAGAGGTGACTACTGAAATAAAACAAACCTTGATTGTTTTAATATTGTGGAGAGTTTTGTTCATTTGCACTGTCTGAACAGGTACGGCTAAAGGCAGACAGAATCCTCATTATGTTACAAGGTAAAGTCTCGCAGCTCTTATTAACTGAGAGCCCCTTAAAATATTCAAAGTGTTCAATAGATTGAAAATGACATCCATTCTTAAAAAATGTGACAATCAAACTCTCAAATTTTGATTAAAATTATGACCTGGGAATTCCAAGCTCACGGTTTTCTTGGCAATCACAGCGTAGCAGCTTCCATTACTGCCACTTATGCTGACAGATATTTCATTAATTATGTCAAAATAAAAATAGATTTTATCTACAGAGAATAAAAGCTTCATCACCTGCTCAGTACAAGGTTACATTTCTATTGAGGATTCTTAATGACAGTGAAGAAAGCCTGACATTTGAAAAACCAAATCGAATCAAGAGCTATGTAATACCTATGAATTTATATAGCTAAAAAGGTTCATAATAAAAAATACTGAAAACCAATATAATCAAATTGGCTATAAATTGCTTCAATTTTAAGAACATTTTTAAAAAAATAAGTGCTAACAAGAACTGATCACTCACTGTAACCTATTCAGCAATTTCTTGGGCTGCCTAGAGTATCACGCTTGCCTGAACCGAGTTGCCACAGACTAATGCACCCTCTGAGTTACAACCAAATACCACTAGTGACAGAGCAATCATGAAAAGTGGCAAAATTCATATGCTCAGTCTGTCACTGCTGATAACAGCTATAATCACCCAGCTAAAAGAAAGTCTACCTAGCTTTAAGATTACAGCTTTCCAAAATCTCAGAATGAAAATTAGTCACTTCCCCCACCACCACAATACTAACTATGATTAAGCATCACAATTTTTTATAACAATAAAACAACAGTTTTGTATAACAATAAAACAATATGTTCATCCACAGTTATCCTTATATCCTATATTTTTGGGGGTCCTTTATGTAGATGGAACCTAGTCTAAATGAAACTGTAATGCAAATAAATGCAATTATACAGCTTATGTACTGCACTTTCTCTCAACTTTGATCTTTCCTCACATTCCCTTCCAGCTTACTTTGAAGAAACAGATTTTGCATTACTGTTGTTAAACTAAAAAATTCTGACTTTCAGATTCCTATACGTAGAAAAGATGGTAGAGCAGTAAAACCCGAAGCAAATGTGAAATTGCAGAGCAACTTCTGTAATAAAAATATATTGGTAATAAGGTGATATTCAGTTAGTAGACTGAAAAATAGAGGTTATACCATGTATCAAAAATTAATAGGATATTGCCATATTGGGATGCAACACTATACTGGGAATTGAGGAAAAAAACCTATTTAAATATAAACTTAGTGCTAGATTGAGAGTCAGAAAACCAGCTTTATCTGCACTTCAAGTATTTAAACTCTCAATTTCAATCCATGTACAGAATGTTGATTTCAGTCTGTGTTCTCATTAATCAGGGGAAGGAGAGAGCTGTAAGATACTGAAAAAGGCTAGAAAACTTTGTGGGACTAAGTGCCAAAGATCTATGGGTTTGGGTGTTACTTCACTGGGTGATTTTTCACAATTGAGCTCACTTCACTCTTAGAGTAGTATTTTGCAGCTACTGTTTGGAGCTTCAATAGCTGTTCATTTTAAATTACACATACTCTGAGCAGAAAGGTTTAAAACAACAAAGTCTAACTTTTTGAGACTCAAGAATGTAAACGGTACATATTTTGGGGAAAAAAAATGGAAAAAACCACAAAACATAATAAACAGTCAAATCATTCTGCTGGCAAGACTTTTTTTCTGTACCAGAGTTATTTAGATCTTGGTCTGGTACTTGGAATGGTACTCAATACATTTGCTGTTCTATAAACCGTATGTAGCGTAGGTCCAAAGTAAACCATTAGAAACAAGATGCATCCCACAGCTGAATGCAAAAAAGATCCTATTACATTTCCACAGAGAAAAGTAAAATGTTCCTGTAGTTCTATCTAGTGCTATTATGCAAATAATATTTGATCAATTACTTGAGGAAATTACAAAAGCAGCATGGAATAAAAATATACTAAGCACTGCTGCAAACTTTAAGCAAACCTTTCTTTAAAAGAAATTCTAAATTAAACTTGTCAAAACAACCCTTCTGTGTTTTACTTATTCCAGTTTTAATTTTTTCCCCTCTGAGAATGTTTAAACAAATTCCACCAATGATGTCAGAATTCCTAGGAGCTACACTTGCTGGAAAATAGCCTACGCACAACTTAAAGCTTGTCAGTCCTGAGGGAAAGATGGAGGGAGAACAATCAACTTCCTTCTTGCAGGCATTTTGCACACCTATATCTGACCTTTGCTAAACAACTTAGGAAAGAGAAAAACAGTCAGCGGCTAAATTCAAGCAAGCTCAGGAACATCTGTAAACATATAATTTCAGGAAGCATCAATGTTATGCAAATATGTTTCAGAAGCATATGTTCTTAGAATCTTTACATGCATTCAGTTCTTTAAAGAGATGAAAAATGCCACAATATCACCCTCATTCACTCTTAAACCTTTTCTGAATTACCAGTTATTGTTAGAAAGTGATCTGTCATTGCAGCTGATATCTTACTATACGCTCAAGTCTATACAGGCAAATGGCCAACAATTTCACAGATGTTGTATAGCCCTGCGATCTGCAGATTCCTGATGTGCTTAGAATTATAACAAACAGAGAAGTTTATTGACTTAACACCCATGCATTTTTGAGATTTTATACAATGTTTCCTTTTGCTACAGATATAGAGATTACATGTTTTAATCTAATTCAGAAGTTGCACTGCATTTCAAGTTCATATTGGCTTCAATTTTGTTTTACTGGATGGCACACAATATCCTGGATGCACATTTATCATGTTTTGAATTACATTTTCTAGTATTTTTCTGCTAACAGCCTTAGCTTAATAGTCTACTGGAACTGTTAACTCAATAAAACCTTTAATTCTGTAAGAACTCATGGGCAAGGATATCTCATTTACCTACAGATCTCTCTGGGTATGGGGAGCAAAATAGTAATAAATGCCCAATTATTGAAAAAATCATCTCTATGTGAGAAGGCTGGGAATCTGATTTGAGCGACCATGGTAAAATTACACTAGCAAATTATGCAACAACAGAAAAAGCAATGTACAGCAGCAGGCAGTTAGAAGAGCTGAAGTATTGCACATTGTGCTAAATCCTTCCAAAGAATTCAAATGTTATGTACCTTACTGCAATGCAGGGGCACGAGGGGCAAATCAGATTTTTATTTTTATGAAAAAGTATGTTTTGAAAGACTTCTTTATATTTCAAGGTGTTTTGAAGACATCAGTCAAATGGTTCCCAAACTAAAGACAACATTCCAAAAAAACATTAATGCCAATAAACAAAAGGCTCTCCAGCAGAACAAAACAGACACCTTCCAATTCTTTAAGGAAGTTATTCCAAAAGAGAAATAGATAAAGAACACACCACCCCAAAGCAGGTAACAATCTATCAGCTGATTGCCCTATAGCCAGAGGCTGTTTCCTCCCATTCTGCCTTGGGCCTGAGAAACCTTTGTGACAAAAAACGCCTTAAAAATGAAAAGAATTCTATGAAAAATTTGTTTCTGACAGAAAGGCTTACAAACTGGAATTTCCAACTTCATTGCAAAGCTCTTGAACAGGTTTACTTCCTTGGAAACTTTGGAGAACTAAGTAGTTACACACCACAGACTCAAATAATCCATTCTCATCTACATAATTTAGAGAAAGTAGAAGGACAGGTTGGATATGCTACGGATCTGAAATATATTCCCAGTTTGTATACACATATTTTGTTGTGTGACCTTAGGACAAATCACATTGTGCGTTCTTTGGTCTCCATTCTGCAAAAATACCTGCTCTATACTCTTGTAGAAGAACCTGGCTGTGATTTCTCAGCTGAAGCTGAGTTCAGTTCATTCCTAAAATCATCTATGGATGGGAATGATCGCAGGAGTCCTAAAATCTAAGCTGCAGGATAGCAAAGCATTTTGAGGCAAGGAATCACATAGAACCTTTTAAATATGTTCACTCTTTAATTAATATGGGTTCTGTAGGTATGTATTACATATAAAATTAAGGAGCATAGTTATCACAGAATCACATAGCAGTTGAGGTTGTAAGGAACCTCTGAAAATCATCTAGTCCAAATCCCTGGCTCAAGCAGGTTCAGCTAGAGCAGGTTGTTCAGGACTGAGTCCAGTGGAGCTCAGAAGATCTCCAAGGATGGAGATTCCACAACCTCTCTGGACAACCTGTTCCAATGTTCAGCCACCATCCCAGTCAAAAATGTGAAAATTCTTGTGTTCAGACAGAATTTCCTGCATTTCAGTTTGTGCCAATTGTCTGTTCATGGGATACCAATGAGAAGAGCCCGGCTCCATCTTCTTTACTCTCTCTCAGCAGGTATTTATATACATTGATAAGATGCATCTTGAGCCTTCCCTTCTCCAGACGAAACAGTCCCAGCTCTCTCAGCCTCTCCTCGTATGAGGGATGGTCCAGTTCATTAAACATCTGCATGGCCCTTCACTGGGCTCACTCCAGTATGTCCATGTCTTTCCTGTACTAGGTCTAGTTCAGGGCTCCCCAGTACTCCAGGTGTGGCCTCATCAGGGCTGAGCAGAGGTGAAGGATCACCTCCCGTGACCTGCTAGCAATGCTCTTCCTAATGCAGGCCAGGATACCATTGGCCTTTGCTGCAAGGACATGTTGCTGGCTCAGGGTCAGCTTGTTGTCCACTAGGACCTTGTGGTGGAGTGTGTTCTCTCCCCTTCCCTCCTCTAGGGATGGGTAACCACCACGTTAGCATCTTTGTCACTGCAAAAGCCCACTAAAGTTTCATGGACATTCAGCTGAAGCCTTCCCTGGAGACAACAACTGGATTGGCTGAAGCCACAGCACTAAGACCATGTGGAGCTGAAACCCCACCTGCCCATCAACACTGAGGGTCCTGGAAGAGCCTGGAAGAGGCCAGAAACTTCTAGACCTTTACCATATGAGGGGTGTATGACTGCAGTCCCACGCACACTTCCTTGCTCTATATAAGGAGGCTCAGCCCAAACTCCATCAGAGTGTTGGTGAAGTCCAGGGAACGGAGCGTGAGTGAAGGCGAGGACCTGGTTTGCTGCTGGCCCAAGAATGACGACTGGACTCCCCGCTAACAGGGACACCTGTTCAGTTTACGGTGACTCGGTCTCACCCAGGTGAGTGGGGTGCTTAGGCACATGCCGTCCCACAAATATCACTGCCGGTGTAGTAGGGGTGTGCGTTTCCTGTCCTTCCATCCCCTCCATTATCTTTTGCTCAAGCTTCTCTCTCTTCTGTTTTGATTGAGTGTTCTCTTCCCAGGAAATAAGGATTTACACAGAATTGTCTTGGTAGGTTGGTCTGGGAGTTATAGTTTCTATATACTTAGGACATAGGGCTGTTGAATTACAGCTGTTGAAATTATTTACTTGTTAAAATATTACACTGTTATAATTGTATTATAACTTATATTAGCCTTTTGCAACTACTAGAGTCTGTTCAGCCAGCAACCAAACGAACCTAATTGGTGGGGGGGGAAGGGGGAGCAAAAAGATTAGGTCCAGTTCGGTTGTCTTGTTGTAATAATAATAAATTTGATTTGCTTAACACAATGGCAAGGTTTCTATTCTGTGGCCGCTGCTCCTCTGCCGTGACAGACCTCAAGGGCTTTCTCTGCAAAGCTTTTCAGCCCATCAGCCCCCAGCCTGTCCTGATACATGGGGTTATTCCCTCTCAGGTTCAGAACTTAGCATTTGCCTTTATTGAACCCCAGGAGGTTCCTCTCTGCCCACTTCTCCAGCCTGTCGAGGTCCCTCTGAGTGGCAGGACAAACAACTGGTGTATCAACCAGTTTTGATCATCTGTGACCTTGCTGGGGTGTACTCTGTCCCACCATCCAGGTCACTGATGAAGTTGTTCAACAGTACTGGTCCAAGTATCAGCCCCTGGAGGACACCAGCAGTGACTGGCCTTCAGCTGACTTTGTGCTGTTGATCACAGCCATTTGAGCCTGCCAGTTCAACTAGTTTTCAATCCCCCTCACTGTCCATTTATCTAGCAGGTACTCCATCACTTAGTCTATGAGGGTGTTATGGGAGGCAGCACCAAAAGCCTTGCTCAAGTCAAGATAAACAACATTCACTGCTCTCCCCTCATTCACCAAGCTCCTCACTTTGTTCTAGAAGGTTATCAGGTATGCCGGGCAAGATTTCACCTTCATAAATCCACTCTGACTACCGCCAGTCAATTTCTTGTCCTTCATAAGTTTAGAAAAGGTTTCCAGGATCAGCTGCTCCATCACCTTCCCAGGGACTGAGGTGAGGCTGACTGGCCTGTAGTTCCCCCAGTCCTCCTTCTTACCTTTCTCAAAGATAGGAGCAACACCTGCCTTATTCCAGTTCTCAGAAATCTTCCCCGTTTGCCATGATCATTCAAAGATCATCAAGTGGCCTCACAGTGACACCAGCCAGCTCCCTCAGCACTCGCAGGTGAATCCCACTAGGGCCCATGGACTTGTGTATGCCCAGTTTGTTTAAATGTTCCCTACTAACCTGATCCTCTTCCACAGAGAGCAAGTCTTCCTTGCTCCAGACTTCCCTCTGCTCTCAGCAACCTGGGAATGCTGCAGGCAAATATTAACAGTAAAGACCAAGACAAAGAAGGAACTGAGTACCTCAGGCTTCTCCATGTTCCCCATCACCAGGTCCCCCACCAATTCTGCAGAGCTCTTCCTTTCATTTCTGATACATCTGCTGATATATCTGTTTTGAAGCCTTTCTTGCTGCCCTTCACATCCCTTCCCACATTCAACTCTAGATGGGCTTTGGCTTTCCTAAGCTCATCCTCACACATTTGGACAGTGTCCCTATATTCCTCCTAGGTCACCTGCCTCTGCTCCCATGGTTTGTACGTTTCCTTTTTATGACTGAGTTTTGTCAGAAGCTCTTTCTCCATGCTCATTCATGCAGTTATGTAGATTGCTCTCAAGATTCTAGCACTATTTCCCAGGGAATCCCACTGTGTACTTCTCATACGAAGAATAATGATCAATTATCACCTAAAGACGTCTGTTCAATGAAGTGAGAAGTCATTTCTTTCCTTTTTAGTATACAGAATTGATCGTAGGAATACCCAGACTCTGACTCTCAGTTAATAAACTTAATTCTCTTTCATCCTACATTTTTGTTGGTCCTAAAAGTGAAATTCCTTGTGGAAAAAAAAAAAATTATTCTAAATGTGTTTTCTTCTATAAATCCTTACAATTATTATTGAATTGCCACTTACACAATGTCTGGAACAAATACTGGCAGCAAACTCTCAGTTTCAGTTACTACATGTTACATAATATTAGATTATTAAATTTCATATAATTAGTAGGTAAATATTTTATAGCTTGGCGTATTTTGGAGGAAAATAAAGAAAAGTTGGTGATAAAGTACAGGATAAGCACAAACAGATTTGAAGTTTATTTTCTGGTCATCTACCAATTTCCTTTGTAATCTTTGGTAGGTCACTTATTCATTACACTTTGATTCTGAACACGCAGGAAGAAGCATTCTTCTCCACCTCAAGAGGACGTTATCTTACTTTTTTCATTCATGCAGCTATATATAAATATTACACAAGTACTATAGTCATGTATCTATTGAGCTACTATACATTTAGGATATAGACTACTATCAGAAGAGTTCTGATGAATTCCCCAAAACAGTAAAGCACTTTTAGTAACAGGACAGGGTCTAAGCTGCTTGTAGCTTTTTCTAGCACTTCTCTTGGTAAAATCCCATTTTTTTTCCCCCAGTCTTTAGTAGCAACCACAGTGGAAGCAGAATTCTTGTATTACAATTAGGGAGGAAATTCTCTCTTTTGAGACTATGAGATTGGAAAGCAAAAGAATAACATACAGGATCCTCCCTTTCCCTCTGTTTATTGCCAGGAAATAAGGGCCTGTAATTACTTTTGAATTCACATTCTCTTTGTGACCAGGCTCATTTATTCTCTCTCATGCTATTTTCTCTCATTCAGAAATCACAGTAAAGCTTCTCCCAAAATAAATGCCTCTGACTGGAAAAGGGCAGACTGGTAACTCTCAAAAAGTATTAGCGTGGCTCACGCTCATCTATCCTTAAGAAATGCAGGGTCCTACTCTTACTCCATGTTTGAACCCTTGAAATGCAAAATCCAACATAAATAACTCACTTCCGTTCCTGGTAAAATCATGGAGTGAGTCCTCTTGAAACACATTTCTGAGCACATGAAGGAGAAGAAGGAAATAGTTAGCAAAGATTTACCCAAGTCCTGAACCACCTGAATGCTTTCTAAGATAACATGGCTGAATTTGACATCCGCTGCTCCACCTCTATCCGCATATACCTCAACTTTAGTAAGACTTTCAGTGCCTTTTTTTTTTTTCCCCTAAACATACAAGTATCAGAAATAGAGGAATCAATTCTCATACATATTCCCTCTCCTGCAAAAAACCTCAAACTGTTGGCTGAAACCGTTCAGCTGAAAACAAGGTCAGAATAAACTGAAAATTTTGATTTTTAGCTCCTGGAAAAGTATGTGGCTAGGAGGGTTTTAAATATTCAGCTTTCTAATTGCTAATTTCAAATCTGATGAATACTACTGTGGTAAAGCAATGCAGTAGATGCTTAGTTGCATTACATTGTGATTTTTATCAGTTAAAGAAAATTAAATACTTAACATTCTATTGATATCTTTGTCATATTGAGAAGGTATCCATTTGTCATAATGAGAAGATATCCATGTTTCACTTCTGCAAAAACTGTATTTAAAATATTATGTAGAAAAGTCAGATTGTCCAGATATACCTATATTTTGGGGCTTGTTTGCTTGCTTTCTAAGCAGAGGTTAGAATTGTCAGGTTGTAGGCTAGATACATGTAATCCTTCATCAAAACAGCAGCCGAGCAGGAATTGCAAAGCTCTATGTACCAAACCTCTACCTTCACTGAAAAGTATGACAAGCATCATTTTGCAGAAACACATCAATTGTCTTTTATATACCACAACTAGAAGGGGATAAGAGGTAGACGATGAAAGAGTTACGGTTTTCTGCTTTAGTGGCCAAGTATACTGCTTATTGCATATAAAGGAAAAATTTTAAAAAGGTCTAAAATAAAGACGCAAGTCAAAATACAGAGAAGCTACCAGTGGACTTTCAGGAGTCTGTTATTGAACTTTCATTGCCATCTAAAACACAGTATAAAAAAATGAGAAAAAGTTATCGGAGGAATGAAGGCAGGAAAGGAAGCACAACTTCAGCAGCAGATAATGGGCTTTCACTGAATAGGATCCATGGCTGAAATCAGACAAACTGAAATTTCAAGCCGCTCCTCTCCACATCATGCAACAGTCTCTCTAACAACCACAATCCTACACCAACTGCTAGTTTTTGACTAAAAACTGCTTTAAACATTTAAAAGCTTATGAATGGGATAACAGTAAAAATATTCATTTGCTATCATCTAGCAAGCTCTTTCTAAAGGTGGTTTGTAAGAATTACTCCAAGGACGCTTTTCTAAGAACTCTGCATTAGAAAATAACATCACATCTCCCACACAGCTTGCCATTCAACAGCTCTTATTGCTAAAATATAACAAATAAATAGTCACTCGCTTTCCTTCTTTCCCCGAGTTGAGCAGTTAAACGCCTTTTTAGTTTTAAATAGCTTGATGGTCACTTTTTCCATTTAAACAATTTAAATTTCTATTAACGAAATAGTCCTAGTATAAAAGCAAGTAAAACCACAAACATGGACATAAATGTGCTAGAATAACACAAGTCAAAAGTTTAACATGACCATATTCCTATTTTACTGAAGTACTTTCCACATAAATAAATTCATAATTTTATAAAACCTATCAGTTCATATTGTGTGTGAGGATTTGGCACCTTGCAAGTAAGAGTATTTATGTCCTGTATGGTGTACTTGTTTTCAGATTATTATGCAAAAGCTACTTTCCAGGGGAGCTAAAAAAGGCAAATTCTATTTCAGCTTTAACAAAACCTCAAACATGTTCTTAAATCTTTGTTCAACAATATTTCTACCATATCCACTAACAAAATCAGGGACTCATAAAAGAGCCAGGAGGGGCAGAAAAAGGTCTTTTAGTCCATCCTCTGCTGCAAAGTAAGATGAATATTATACAGATTTGCAAAAACAGATTATTATTACTCTGTTCAGGTTTCTTGTATTTTCTCTGGCCCATTTGTTGACAAAACGGCCACTATCATCCACCATCTGCATCAGAAAACAGCAATACACAAGCAATAGATGCGTTGTATCCCACAAGCCTGAACTCATTGCTTCTGTGAACTCAAGCTTCACATCCTACACATCTACCATACATATTTGGCCCCAAACGTAGAATCCCTAGACAGATCCATGGGGGCTAAAACAGCAAGGAAGGCACTGGCTTTTCACATGACTTGAAAGTTATTATAAAACTACCCCCTCCTCCTTTCCTCTCTATTTAAATCACGTCTGCATCCGCCTTTGCCAGCCATACTTTTCTAAGATGTTCTTAAAGCTCCCAGTTATGGAGATTCTCTACCACTAAATGTTTTCCTTAGTCTAAATCTCCCTTGTTCCACTTTAAACCCATAATGTGCCGCTATAGGACTACAATACAGACATACGTAAAAACGTCAATAAATGAACTCAAGACTTGAAGGCCACTCCTACTTCACAACAAGAAGAAAAATAGGGAAAACAATAATTGCTTGATAAGTGTCATTCTTAACTTGGTACACCACGGTTTTCTTTTGTTCAAATCACACAGACTTCACATCAAGAGAAATATTATGTACATACAGTTATTAAACAGATTGTAACGTTGCTCTGCTTTCTCGATCAAATAAATTCACATCTAGAAGTATTTTTTTAAAGGGGGAAAAAGTTCCCTAAATGAAAATGGAGAATTCTAGACATTTTTGCACTGAGGATATAGGTTAGAAAAGTCTTAAAGCGTGCTACATATTAAGATTAGGCTTAGCATGCAGCCTTAGAGATAGTTATGATTATGCTATGTGAAACCTCTCAACGAAGTGTCATCTTCAAAAGTATTTTTGAGTTAGAAGCTCCACTTTCCTCTGCGATGGGCGTTCAGTGTCCTATTTATTTCACTGGCCTATTTACTTCACTAGCCTTTCACATGGAAGTGGAAAACATGGAAAATATGTTTAAAAAATAGCTGTGGTTAATCAGATTTCCTTTTATGTTTCCTGATCATGCTTCTTTGGGATCTACTATCTTTCATCTGTTAAAAAAGGGACACTTTTTCTCACAACTGCTTGCTTTGGTTTAATATAGGTACTACAAATTTTTTAGATTCATCCAATTTCTATGTATGGTCTGCTGGATAAGCTCTAGAAAATGTTGCCCATCCTATCTGATCCTTCCCACTGTTATGACAGAGCCATCTGAAGGGAGCACGCAGCCACGCTTCAGCCATCTCAGGTCACTGTTCAATATTTCAGGTCAAGCAGCCAAAAATATGTTAGGAGCTTCAGTGCCAGCACAGGCACACATCCTCTGTTTCAGGGCCAGCAACTTTGAGCAGAAAGGCAGGGCAGATGCTCCTTTACCACTGAAATCACTAAAACCACCAAAACAGAATTCTGAGTCAGAGCATCCTATTTTCTTTGCCTACTTGTGCTGGAGGCCGAGTTGTGTTCTAACTTTTTCCATGCACAGAGAAAGTCATAGAAAATAGACTAAAAATCATTAAGGATATATTAATCAGATCTAAGGTATATGATGAAAATTTAAAATCTAGAGCATAATCTTCGGTCTCCTTTCAAATTAGCAAGGCTTCAGAGAAAAGGTTAGATAAGTATAGTGTCATGCTATGTTAATTCTAAGAAGAATTTGTTATAATGCTATTTGTTATAATGCTTTATTTGTTAGAAAAGGAAAACCACTTCAGATGGAACGTTTTCAGAAAAAAATGGTAGTCCAAAATCTCATTTTTGCAAATATACTGTTAGTTTATTAATTGGTTCCAGACTATAGGCACCACCAGAGAAGCTGATCAGAAGGGACTTGGTTGAGAGAAAGGTGACAATGAAGTGAAGGCACCTACATCAAGAGCGATTTGAGAGATTAGAGCGAGGTTAGAGATCTTTTGTCTAAACTTGACATCCATAAATCCATGGGCCCTGATGGGATGCACCCACGAGTGCTGAGGGAGCTGGCAGATGTTATCGCTAGGCCACTCTCCATCATCTTGGAAAGGTCCTGGAGAACGGGAGAGGTGCCTGAGGACTGGAAGAAAGCCAATGTCACGCCAGTCTTCAAAAAGGGCAAGAAGGAGGAGCCAGGAAACTACAGGCCTGTCAGCCTCACCTCCATCCCTGGAAAGGTGATGGAACAGCTCCTCCTGAAGGTCATCACTAAGCATCTGGAGGACAAGAAGGTGATCAGGAATAGTCAGCATGGATTCACCAAAGGGAAATCATGCTTGACCAATCTGATAGCCTTCTATGACGGAATGACTGGCTGGGGAGAGGAGGCGAGAGCAGTGGATGTTGTCGACCTGGACTTCAGCAAGGCTTTTGACACTGTCTCCCATCACATCCTCCTAGGTAAGCTCAGGAAGTGTGGGTTGGATGAGTGGACAGTGAGGTGGATTGAGAACTGGCTGGATGGCCGAGCCCAGAGGGTTGTGGTGAATGGCGCAGAGTCAAGTTGGAGGCCTGTGGCTAGTGGTGTCCCCCAGGGGTCAGTCCTGGGCCCAGTCTTGTTCAATATATTCATCGATGACCTGGAGGAAGGGACAGAGTGCACCCTCAGCAAGTTTGCTGATGATACTAAACTGGGGGGAGAGGCTAACACACCAGAAGACTGTGCTGCCATTCAGAGGGACCTGGACAGGCTGGAGAGGTGGGCGGAGAGGAACCTCCTGAAGTTCAACAAAGGCAAGTGCAGGGTCCTGCCCCTGGGGAGGAAGGACCCCATGCACCAGGACAGGCTGGGGACTGACCTGTTGGAAAGTAGCTCTGCCGAGAAGGCCCTGGGAGTGCTGGTGGACAACAAGTTAAACATGAGGCAGCAGTGTGCCCTTGTGGCCAAGAAGGCCAAGGGGATCCTGGGGTGCATTAGGCAGAGTGTTGCCAGCAGGACGAGGGAGGTGATCCTACCCCTCTACTCAGCCCTGGTGAGGCCTCACCTGGAGTACTGTGTCCAGTTCTGGGCTCCCCAGTACAAGAGAGACATGGCACTACTGGAGAGAGTCCAGCGGAGGGCTACCAAGATGATTAGAGGGCTGGAGCACCTCTCCTATGAAGAAAGACTGCAAGAGCTGGGCCTGTTCAGCCTGGAGAAGAGAAGATTGAGAGGGGATCTCATCAACGTGTACAAGTATCTGAAGGGGGAGTGTCA
This sequence comes from Struthio camelus, assembly GCF_040807025.1. Taxonomy (NCBI): domain Eukaryota; kingdom Metazoa; phylum Chordata; class Aves; order Struthioniformes; family Struthionidae; genus Struthio; species Struthio camelus. The sequence goes on along the minus strand of NC_090942.1, from coordinate 189,432,960 downwards.
AGAGGATGAGGCCAGCCTCTTCTCCGTGGTGCCCAGCAACAGGACAAGAGGCAACGGGCACCAACTGAAACACAGGAAGTTCCATTTGAACCTGAGAAAAAACTTCTTCACTGTGAGGGTGACAGAGCATTGGAACAGGTTGCCCAGAGAGGTGGTGGAGTCTCCTTCGCTGGAGATATTCAAAACCCGTCTGGATGTGATCCTGGGCAATATACTCTAGGTGACCCTGCTTGAACAGGGAGGTTGGACTAGATGATCTCCAGAGGTCCCTTCCAACCTAAACGTTTCTGTGATTCTGTGATTCTGTGATTTCTGAGTCACTAAAACTTATCGCTCTCTCTTCTTTCAACTAGATTACTGATATAATCGTATACTGATATAATCATAAAGCAACACGTCTAGGAATAAATGCGATTAATACTCTTTTTCCTCTTTTTTTCTTTTCTTTTTCACATCACAGAGTTTATTCTCAAACAGTTAAGCCATCTTTACACTGCTATCTTAATGGGTTAGCCCCACTGATTCAACTGGGGAAATCGAAGAAAAACTACACGTGCCTGTTTTTTTGGATGATATGCTGGCTTTATTTATCGGGGCAGAAATTACCATCACTACCAATTCTAGAGACACAGCAGTTTTAGCACTGCCGAAAAATTGGTGTTTCCTACAATCTAAGACAAGTTTAAAATCAGTCGTGCTGATTTTAAAGCAGGTCCATTGATTTATCCCATCAGCTGCAGAGACTGTCATAATTTTTCTTTGACGCCACAGCTACTAGCAGATTTTCACTTTGCTAACTGAAGGGTGATCAATCAGTGAAACTATTTAAGGACAGCTGCAGATTTCGGGAGGGCATTTGGTCAAGCTTCATCACGCAGCAGCCTGCAAGTGTGCTCATTTGCTCTAAAGCTGCCCAACCTGAGAGAGGATTGTTCATCCAATTATGTTGTAGTTGCTGCTTACAAACTATTGTTAGACTTCAAGTTGCTTTTCCGTACACCATATGAACATACTGCACAAACAACAGATACTCTAATTACAAAATAGAAATTACTTCTCAGTAGACTTCCCTCTCAAAACTGCGAATCAGAATTGCTAAATCCTTCCAAGACTTTCAGTTAAACTTTAAGTACTAGCTCCGTACCCTAGAAGTGGCAGAATATATAAGGGCTGCGCTTATGTCCCCATTCATTAACTGGTGCAGTAAATGCCTTATGAATGAACGTGCTCTCGACACAGTACCATGGGAGCACCAGCAAACAACATGCTTAAACCTCTCTATTCTCCACTGGAAGTCCTGGCTTAATTTATATACCTGTTAGTTAATGAAGGTCTTAAACTCACAAGGGAAGCCTAGAAGGGAAAAACCACGGACAGGCACTGACAAGCTAATTCATGATGAGAAAGGCAGGAGGCCCCGAGGTAGGTTGGTTATTGAAGGCTAATGGCCTACTTCATCTTCCTTGCGCCCAGCTCATCTATCTGGAACGCAGCACCAAGCCGCAGAAGCCTATTTAATTAATGGATCCTGCTAGGTCCAGGCTTTTCGGTTCTTATCTGCATCAGAAACTGGTTGGATTATAATTCTGAATGAGAAGGCAGGAGGTTTCTTTATGCGCTTTTAATACACTTTAGGACTGTGAGAGTGACAATATTCATTTTCTATATGTAAAAAAAAATTGGCTGTCCAAGTTTGAGACACGGGCTGAGTGTCGTATTTTTACACTTCTAATACAGAATATCTTTTCTGCATTCTTATTACATTCCTCTCTCTGTTTTAAGGTGCAGCTTCAGTGGGGTGAGAGGCTGATGAAAGGTACAACTAAAAATAAATATTCTGACATATAGAGGACAGTGAACGGAAGTGAGAAAAGTGTTCTCTTTGCATTTTTGTTTAAGGTTGAGTGTAGTTTTACTTTGTTACCTTAGCCACTGAAGACGAACGGTGAACCTGTTGTGCCTTGGGATGTCTTTTTGGTGCTATTTATATTTGGACCAAAAATCGGCTGAATGTGGTCTAGGGCACAAAAACAAGGAGCCCCAAAGATGCTGCAGCCTCTTAAATAACCAAAATACAACAAGGATGCACTATGAAGCCCTGAAGAAGGAATATATTAGTTTCTAGCTACGAGGCAGCAGAATTGATCCTATTGGTTCAATACTGAAAAGAGATGAGGGAATTTCAGTGGAGAAAGACAAGTGGAATGATAGGCTTGAAACAAGAAAGACGGTCCTTAAAGCAGCACTGGTATAGAAAAAAGGAGAGGAAAAAAAAAGAGGTAGGATTATGAAATCTAACATCATTGCCAACGCTGGGAAAAGCAATTTGCAAATCAGCAAGGGTCTCCCATAGCGCAAGCTTACGTTCTGTGATTCACAGTAACAATTCACATATTTTATGAATAATCAAGCATTGGCAATAACTACACTTTGGAACTTCAGTTTAAATTCGTTAACCACGTCTGTTGTCATTTGGTACGTTGTGGAACTAAAGTCAGTCATTAAGTAGCTTAACTGACCTATCTAGAAACCTTTTCAATGAGCAAATAGAATCAATACTGAAACAGAGTTGTGTTGAGAGAACGTGCACTAACATCACTATCAAGAGAGGAAACACCTTTAGGGCTAAGGTGGCACTGCCAGTATAAAACAAGAGAGGATTACGTCTCCACACCTAATGGTAACTGAAGTATCATATTCCTGTTCTAAAGGTATTTGGAAACCCCTTTTAACCAGTCATCTGAGGAAGATCCAAGAAAAAGTATAACTATAACAATTTTAAAACTACACTAACATTTCACTAGCCTAGAAGAGAAATAATGAATGAAGAGAGTCCAACTAGACTATAAGTGGGTTTGCCAACAGTAAGAATTGAAAAAAAAAAAAAAAAAAAAGAAAAAATGGAAACCACTGACTGTTCTGGAATAGATCTTGCGTAATGATAAGACAGAAAATTCTTCCTGTCTCTTAAGAAAGATTAATGCATTCTTATCTAGAAATTAGGAGCTGAGTAAGAAATAATGACCACTGAACACCCTTTTTGTGTGTTTAATCATGATCGAGACAGGTTCTTGCAACACAGGGAAGAAAAAGCCCTCTCACCGTAAATCCATACCATACCACCCAACGATAAGTTATAGATACAGGATACGTTTATTTCATTAACATTTCTTGTATATCCTTCTGAGTACATTGTTATTGACACTGATCTTTTACATAGCAGGATGTCATGGGCACTTAACACATCTACCATTTTTGGACACAAAAGCTACTTCAGAGGTCAATACTGCACTGAATATTTTACTCAAAGATAGCTATTGCCCATGAAATCTCCTATTAATCTTCTTTAAATATATTCTATTTTATGTCTTACAATTTATTAGATGACTGAGTAGGATTCTACACTAGAAATTTCCAGGCATTATTGCTCTAATCTGTCCATAAAGGCTGTCGCAAAAGGCTAGTTCTTACATCAACTTCTTAAGTAATATTGACTTTGTAACAACACTATGTGAAAAGAACAACACATGCTGATTTTTTAAATTTCTTAATGCTTTATACCTAATGTCTTAAAAAATATTGAGATAAAAACACAAGCAGTATTCTCTTTAAAAATTAAAATTTACTTTTAAGTGAAAATAAACTGTAAAAGAACCTTTTGTTCCTTTCTATCAAATTGAATCACAGCTAATTACCACAAGGGGGTAGCAGTGTGATAGTAATGCTCATATGCGGTGTTTTACCGCACAGGCCACAGCAATGCAAGCATACGGTTGCAATGCACTGCAAGTAATGCAAGCGCTGCAAATAATGCTGAAATAAGACTGCATTTCTGTAATAGGCTTTGGATAGATATACGTTTGATTCTCTAAAGCACACACTTTAACTTTACGGATGTACATACACGTGGCTGATTGCATTACCCAAATCTACAATTTGGGCATGGGAGATTCGGGAAGAAATGTAAGCTATCCTTTCCTTCTATAAAGGATTTGTTGTGAAAAACAGAACAGTCACAAATTAACATTTAGTGGGAAAATATATGAAAGACTTCTAGCAGTCGTTTACTGAAGATTGACTTTTTTTTTCCCCTAAGCTACAGAAGAGTAAACATTTTTGCTAAGACAAGTGGATAAGTTATCAGCGGTTAGTCACGTCTTGCCTTAAATACAGAGTTGAATATTCTATACATAAAAGAGAATGCTCAGGCTTTGCTTTACCAAAAGAAAGGTTAATTCCTATGCTCACAGTGTAAGCAGGCCCAGTATCGTTCTGATTGTTACGCCAGCCAGCATTATATATAACTCGCAAGCGTCAGTCCTGTGAGAGTCACTTGCCTGTAAGATAAATACGTAAATATTTATCAGATGTGTACGGTATGCAATATAATGGACGAGAAAAAAGTAGAAAATGGTTACCTGCTACATAAATAGCTACAAGTACATACAAGATCCAACAGTGCAGCTAAGCACAAAGCAAATTGTTTGGATGTGCAATACTAATTGTTTTTATCCGGCTATGCTAATTCACAGACTTTCTAAATCTATTATTTTTTACTCACACAACAGTCACAAATGCATTTGGTGGTGTTCTTATATATGGTTAAAGACAGACAGGAGAGGAAAGAAGTTTTAAGCTGGCAAACCAAGCTGAGCTACAGTCCAGCGATTCGTTCCCTCCAATCTTTTTTTCCCGCAATGGTACTGCAACCAATATGTTGCAAAGTCGTTAAACACCAGCCTTCCCAGAATCTCTGTACAGGTAGTGTCTGTATTTAAGCTTAAATAGGTATTGTTAAGGGCTTGCCCAGGCTTGAATGTTAATGCAGATTATAGGAGTGTTTGACAGCACTGCATAATAGCTGGTCCACGATCCAATGTGCAGTCACTCTTACCCTCAGACAAAAGCGTCTCGGTCCTGTTTTGCTTAATCTCCAGCTAAAAAACTTCTCTGCTGTCAAGATGATTCATTAAGTCAATAGCTACTTCTGAAATAACTCTCTTCAGTGGAGTATACGAAGCCCTGACAACTATGCTTAATACAACCTAAGTAAAACATAGGAAGAAAAAGGTTAGAAAGGTGCAAGGCATCTCCTGGCAAGAAAATGGTTAAAGTCAAGGTGTACAAGTGAGGGCAGTATCATCTTCAGCAGCTACTGCTAAACCTGACCGAGTTCAGGAACATGAAGCTTCCTGCCTTGCCAACATTACTCTCAGAAGAAGAGGAGATCTAAACAGGAATGACAACAGCTCGGTTAAATAAAATGTCATCCTGCTTTATCCGAGTAATTTCACCTACTGTTGTAACATCAAAGGGCTTCACATGTTGGTTAATATACTTTTTCCTAGAAATGATCTTTCTCCTAAGCCAGAGAAGGCTGAGCAATTTGTGTTGGGGCAACTATATCGGTAACTAAATTGCCAGTGTTAAACAGACGTAAGATGACTATAATCAAAGGAGATTAGAAAAAAAACATTCTTGGATTTACTCCCTGCATTTGCTAAGTCTTCTATAAAATCAGTTAATCATAAAGCATAGTAAAGAGTCAATTCTCCCCCTTTGCAAGGTTTTTTACAGAGCAGCAGAGAAAGACATTACAAAACAGTAGTAAAAAACAGGAAAACATAACTTCCAAAAAAAAAATCTGTTTTAAGAATAGGATAAGTATTGAAAATTTGTTAGAATTAGTTAAAATTAAAGTTGGCTTCTGCCCTTTTGATCACAGCAGTCAAAGCTTGCAGACAGTAGAAGAAGGTAAGAGAGAGAGTATATTTTTAGCCTGAGCTGCTGATACACAGAAAAGTTAAGCGACTTGCGTAAGGTCACAGTGAGTCAGCACCAATAGAATAGTGAATGTAAATCCTAATCCCATTCTCAAACTACTGGATTGACTCATTTCCCACATCTAGTTACTCTGCTTGTATTATATGCAATACTTCACTCAAATCATGAAGTTGCTCTTGTAAATGGAGTTTTTCATGTTACAGCCCACTTTTGTAAATCAATCAAGGAAACATTTCATTACTTTTTAATGAACTTATGTGATCTCATTTCCCATGTCTTATTGTATATCCTTACTCAATGCTAGATAAATGAGTCAAGTTTGGCACACCAGATGACTGATATAAAATTGTTTTAACGCTTCTTAAGAATATGTCCAAGAATATGTCTCTACATAAGCCTCTGTGCTTCTTCATCTAACCCTGAAAACCTGAGTATTTGAAACTTCATTGAGAGGAGTAGGAGCTGTTTCCCTTGTCAAAATTAAAAGGTCTTATGGAGTCAGAAGGTGTGTCATAAATGCAGTTAACTTGTTACAACAGAAGCCATGTAAGTCTCAGCACTAGCTGAAGGAAATTCCAACGGGTCGTTAGGTACCCAAAGTGTTTCCTTAACCAGCTTCAGGAACAACCCAAAACTTCATTCGAAGGGACAACGGAGAAGCAGAGGGCCTCCTCCTGCATTACTGGAAACTTTGGCATTTCCCACCTTTATTCCAATTTCAAAATTCTGTTTTATTTCTTCATTCCTGAATGATTCAAACAAGAAGGGACAAAGAACTCAGTTGCTAATATGTTAGCTGCCACATATGGGGAATAGTTAAAACTTCTTATCACTCTGTTGCAATTTCTCACACCTTCTGAGGTTGCTGTAGCATAGATGATCAGGCCCATTACAAGAGGGGGGGAAAGATGCGAAATTCTGCCTGGATATAAGCATCGCACAAAGATTTTTTTAAGCCATACGTTATATTTCCAGAGTAGAAATCAGATGTGTGATCACCTGGTTGTGTCAAGCAGTTTGAAAACTATCATGAAATTGTTAGTTCACTGACTCTCTTTGAAGAGCATTCAAGTCCCTGAATGAGTACAATAAACACTTTAAATATTTTTTAAAAATATTTAAAGCCAAGTTGGTGACTGAGAAAATTCTAACTTAAGTGTTGTAGAAAACAAAATTTTGAGTAGGAAAGGTCAGACAAACAGGGTGGTTATGGGGCCACTGTACTTCCTTCCTACACATCACTTTTTCATTCCTTTAACTATCCCAGTGTCAAATTTTCTCTTGTCAATAGCTCAAGAGCTGAACAACAGCGCCTTAGCTGCTGCTTTGAGATACTGGAGGAGTTTTGGGTTACTCCTGGAAAACAGCTGTGAACACATGGGTACTGCAGTAGAAACCTATTCATTCAAAGCCCAGAGGATCTAGGGAGAAAAGGACACTGGGACAAAGAAGAGAAACAGAAAAAAAAATCTACTGACGGCTCCCACCACGACATTCAAGATAGCAATCTCAGAAACACTCCATTTCAGCTGCATTAGAAACATTTCCTTGGCAGAGCTGTAATGACATACATGTCTGTATGACAACAGACTTTCACAGATGCTGTATCTATTAGCAAACTGAATTTTTGCCAGTATAGGTTATATCAGTTGCTGGAAGAATTATAAGCTGCACTAGGAAAGAATTAAACCAGCTGTACTAGAAAAACTTTGGGGTTTTTCATTGATAGAATTTGTTTAGGTTCCTGATGCAAAACCAACAAAATAATCCCACTCCAACCCTATGCTCACAATGACAAAAGTTTCTCTTCGGTTTCATGGGTTCTGAACATCCATGCAGATTCAAAAATACATGCTGAATGGATTCTGCAAGAGCACTTGTCTAAACCTAATTCTGAAGGAATCAAGTCCAAAAAGTTTTTCTGAGCTCTCAGATTAATCTGTCTATGTTAAAGAGATGATCAGATTATATACTCCAACCACTTCTTAATGTTAAAGCTGAATAAAACAAAGGGTTTCAGAGTTTGTGCTAGTATCCACATTCAAGACCTGTAAACTTCCCTTCCAGGAGAATAATTCAAGTATCAACTGTCCATATTTCTTTAACAAATCCAGTGTATTTAATACGAGAATATGGAAATAACAAATTTGTGCTATTCCACACTACCTTCTGACACACACACACAAATGCTTCGGCATTAAGTTGGAAAACTTGAAGAATCCAAGAGTACAACAGCAAATAGAGAGACATCCTCTGCTCAGGCTTTTGGAAATGAAACAAAGTTTCACTGAGTTGAAGGCTACATTGTCTAATAAAGTAGTGAGAGAACCCGAATTTATTAGTAAATATATACCTGTTTTAAAAAATAAAACAGCTCAGAACACAGAATACCATAAACCAGTAAACTGAATATTGATTTGATTATATTATTCATTGGTTGGACTGGTGCGATTTTTGAAACAAGTTGAGAAAAATACACATATTTCCAAATATCCATCTTGGAGTAAGGAAATGATTTTCGGAGAACCAAGACTAAGATCAAACTTTTCACATTCAAAACCCCTCCCCTCTGATACACTAAGTAACCTTGGAAAGTCTTTACCATCTCCTAGCACTTCAGTTTCTCGTGATATAAACCAGGGATAATACCTCTGCCATCAGAGAAGATGGGGAAGTAATTGTTTAGGCTTTGTATACAGTTTGATCTCCAAGCTTTTTATGGTGTGCCAGGTATTTTCAATACACCCTCGCCATGGATATAAACCAAATGATCATAGTTCACATAGTTCAAATGATCACAGAAGGCACTACTTTTTGTTTATTATAAGACTCAGCTTTACAGTAATACCTTCCAATAGTATAAGTATTCTCCTTGTATATTTTTTCTAACACAGAACACTACATTATTTAACACTACATATATTTTTGAAAGAATGTTTAATGATCCACAGCATACCAGACTATATGCAGGATCCATGCTGGTTCAAGAGACTTATGATTAAATGTTCCTCCCTAAAGAATGGGCACGTTTATACCACAGTGCCGGCCCGTTTCACCAACTCTCTGTTTCACGAGTACAAAAATTCTGAAAACGCTATTAAAAAATTTGATATTCACTTATCTTGAAATGCAATAATTTCAGCAGAATGTAGAGGTGTAACACAGTCAACACTGTCAGTTGTGTGATCTTTAATATCTCATTTGTGCAAAATCTCCATATTCTGGCACACCCACATCTGAAGAAAGAGGGTTTTGCACAATTTTCATACTTATTCTTCAGCTAACCACAATCAAGTACATTCTTGTGCTAGGGGTGGTCACAAAAAAAATCTTCAAGCATTTAGAGAACAGGGTTTTTTCACTGATGGATGTGTAATGTCTCTTAACTATGGAATGTACTAACCAGTGTATTCATTTACTGCCATGGGAAATTTGTATCTACATGCCCACAATAAAGGGGTGCAACAGTTTCTTTCTTAGTTCTTGGCAAGCTAAACAGCCTGGCTTTTCCTCCCCTTAGCCAGCTGTAGCGCTGCTGGATCCAGAGCAAAGCCAAATCTGCCCTTCACTGCTTAAAGAATATATTCTCAAGGCTATCCATCTTCCCTCCTTGCAAGGAAAAGGAGCGCTGATTGCAAGGGAAGGACAGGGGACAGCTTTAAGAAAGTAATTTACTTCTTCTGGATCTTGAAAATATTTTTCAGCGAACAAAAGAAAGAAAATAACGAGGAGGAACTACATTTTGAGGTAATACCACTTTCTCAAATTGCTATGTTACTCATAGCAATAATCCAGAACAACAGTTCCCCACCACTGCTCTTGCTAGTTTTCTAGGGCTGTATAGACAAAGTCTGTTGATTTCCCTACCTAAAGCACTTGAGAAACTTATAGACCGGGTGCCTACAAAGGTGCTAAAAAGGCGTACTGCAATGCAAAATACGCTCAACAATCACATTCACTGAGCTCTCTCCAGTTACCTTAGGGGAAAAAAAAAAAAAAGAAAATAGATGCAAGTAGTTCCTCTCCTCATGCAAAAAGCAACACAGAGCCACTCCCTACTTTACAAACATTTTTTTTGTTCTGATTAGTTCAGACAGAGCACACCCAAACTGCAGCCACTCTCCCCCAGTCAGAATGACCTCCGGCAACCTTCCTGGTAGGCTTATGCAACCAGGAAACCAAAAGCAATTCTGCGCAACTTGGCTGATTCCAACCAAGCGTGCCATTTCAAACTCAAAACAAATAACTGCCACCAAATTTACAACCAGCAGCCAGAAGTAATTAAAAAAAAAAAAAAAAGGTAAAAGTTACGCTGAAAATTCTCAAGTCCCTGAATATTGTTCCAGTTTTTCAATCAAATTCACAAACATGTTTTACTTTAATTAAAGGATTCTTTCCATCTGTGAAATAGAGAATATTAGAATTCAGTAATCTGTTAAAAACAGAAATGTCACTAGATGCTAGGTATACACTTCTGTCACAATTTTAAATGCAACTTTCACCTCACGCTTTCATCAATCAGATGCTTTATGCCAAACTGTTACTTTAATAAACCCTTTTAAATTACATTTTATTGGTTTTACTTCAACTTAACAATAGCCTGCATTAAAGGGCCATTTAAAAATTAATTATAACAACTTTCCAAGGAAATACTGTCTCTTTGAAGATTTATATCCAGACTAAAAGGCATACACAAATTCTTACGTATAAATGAACAGATGGCATAGTTTCCAGTGCAGATGAACTATGGAAAAAGAACATGTGCGTGCATGGATAAGTGAGTGTGAAAACGTGAGCAACGGTGATAAACATATTGCTTATAAAAATCTTCTACGGTACAAGTGTATCGGCGCGGAGAAGCCTTTTCTCAATATTTCAATCTTCTGCCCTGTAGGTGACATCAGGCTGCCAGATTTGTCTATCATACCAACAGGATATCTCCATCTGCAGACAGCCTCATGCGTGGTGTGAGGACATACAAACCACACGCATGCCATCTCTCAAAAAAGCAGGAAAAGGATTTTTTTTAGGGAAGGGATGAAGGGTAAATATGAGCCAGAATATTCCACGCTACAGCGCACACATTGATCCCTCTGTCAAAAAGGCAACTGGAGGAACAGGCGAGGATACTGAGTTTTCTGAACAGATTAAGAGAAGGAGCATGAAAAGAAAAAGAAAGGCCATCATCTAACTGATCCTAGTTAAGTGATCTCACCACAGCAATGGGTAAGAGGATACGCCGTAAACAACTAAATTTTGCCAATTTTTTCTAAAAATAGCTGTTCACTTGAAGCAGTGGACAGCTGCAAATGAAAATGCGTTGGTTGTCTCAGTAGAGGTGACTCCAGATACGAGAAACTTGACTTCACCATAGTCTGGTCTACTGTCTGTCTCCATCTGCTGGTAAGCCATATTACCATGTAAGATAACTAAATTGTATTTAAAACTTCGTCCAAATATCTTTAAAATGTCATGCAGTCATGCATGATCAGACACATGAGTTTGCATTTCATCACTTTTATTTTAAGTAAATTGGAAACTTTTGTACCATAAGGCCACTGATGACATAAGGACAAAAATCAGTTGGTCTCCCCATCAAAACCCTTCGCAGCTTGCATTAGCCTCAGCAGAAAGTTAAAGTTTCACCAGCACATCCACAGTCATCACTACTTCAAATAGAACAGAAAATGGTAGATGGACCCGAAACGAATATATAGAGTCTCCAAATGGTTCATTTTCACAACAATTTAAATAATATTTTTTTTTAAAAAAAGAGGAATGAACACTATTTCCTTTGGCCTTAATAAAAGCTTTCACTTTCACCATTATTTCTAGTCTACTGCTACTTTCTCACATAGATAAAAATGATTTAAAGAAAATCCTCAAGTTTATACACTGAATTATCAAATAATAACAAAACTGAAACTTTTATACACACATGCAGAGAAATTGTTTGAAGAGCGATTATAAGGCACTTGCCGCTCCCTGCTTTACCGTTCCTTCAGTCCTCAAAGACAAAGAGGAATCACTGGCTGACCCCCACGCTGGTCAGTGCTACCTCTCAAGTTCTCCACGATAAAACTTACGCCATAAACCTGTCCCTAAGCAAGTTCCTGATTATGTTAAATTAAACCTCAATTCACTGCATCCTAAATTATCAATTACCTATTTTTGACATGATCATATTTATAATAAGCTTATTGTCCTCCCACAACCTAGGAAAGGGGCAAGGGGAAAGAAAGAAAAATTAATATATCCAATAAATACATATTAATATATCCAAGGTGGCTGCTGGATGAGGTACCAGCTTGCCTTAAGCTCTCAGTTGAAATTGCCACTGTAATCTTTTTCTCTGGAAAAATTAATTCTCATTTGCAAGCCAGTCACTGTAGTTTTGCATTAATCCAATTATTTCACTTTAAATTACTAGAAGACAATATACAAGGATAACTATTTGGAAATAGATAGAAAGCCAAGCAATTTATGCTTAATATAGTGAAATAACTGCAAATTAAAAATGCAATTTATCAAAATTTGCCTTATCTATATTCAGCTTCTTGTCAGGGTATAAGATTTGGTTCAATACTCTTCATATTAAAAAAGAATTGCAGACAGGAAAGTATTTTCCTTTGCTTGAAATATAAGAAGGAAAAATTCTGTCAAAGGAAATTATGAATATTAATTTCTAATAACACTGAGTGACAAAAAAAACCTAACAAATAGCGACTCTGCAATCCTGATAGGCAAGCAGGGCATCCATTTTTGTATTTTTACATAGACTATCCCATTTTAGTTCCTCTCCAAACACTCAACAAATGGCTGGTGAAGCCTCTGGAAAGGCTGAACGCAATTAGTTGTGCACGTTCCTCTCGAAGTACAGTCCAGGGCCAGAGAGAGAAGGATGTGGAAAAAACTTTCTTTTGTCATTTAGTGACATCTTTAAAGAAACTGAGGCAAGAGGTAGTTTTCTTTGGAGATCTGGATGGGATAAATTGCTCAGTCAGAGACCTAAGATTCACAAAAACACAAACGTAGCCCCGCTTATCAGGCAGCAAGTGATTTAGCTGTCAGCTTTATCATCCAGACCTACTCTCCTTTGGCTATGAGAAAGTATTTGTGTTCAAAGGGAAAAAATACTTCTTGGCTGCCTCAGTCCCCTCCCCAGCTCCTTTGCAAGTCCATGCAGCGACAGAGGGAAACTGCTTGTGGCCACCTCTGACTAATATCCTGGTAACACATTTCTCATTCACGTCTCGGAGGAAAAGAGGGTTCTGAAGACTAAATATCTTGTTAAATAGAGGTCAGCACTGAAAGCCAGGCGGGAATACATCTTCCATCAAAAACAGACACCACTTTACTGCATTTTTGCATAGCAAATTTTAATTTCTATCCTGCATGCACCGGAAAAAATACCCGCAGGGAAAACTTGGTTGTATTGCACGTATTCAGCCTCCGGTATGCAAACCAGACAAGCAGTCAACAGCTTTGCATCTTCTTGCACTGTGAGAGCAAACTTTAAAAACGGCATTTTGCTACCTATGTCTAAATGCAGAGTGCTTTGAGTTAGCTGTCTGCTGTAAAAAGAAGCTAACGTAAAAAGAAGTACAACGCTGTCAATTCCTGCTCAACTAAAACTCGTACCCTTTGGTAACTTCACATTAAAATGTGCTATGCCAAAACACCTGTAGAACCTGTTTAGGGTCAGATTCTTCAAAGCTGACTTCCCCCTTTGCAGATGCATCCGAGAGCACGCAAAATACACACTTTTCAGTTATGTTTATATTACAGACGCAAAGAAAAATACCAGGTTTACTCCTTGTGTTAAAGTATCAGATATTTGGTGGCTTGAGGGAAAAATGCAAAAATTTCCAAGTAAATTACAAAGAGATTCCCACAAGCAATAATCTCTGCGAACAAAACATTATTCCTGAGTAAGCATAATGACTTGGTAAAATTAATTACTTTCCTTTTTAACCCCTTAATCCCATCTGGTTTTCATTCCGCAGGACACACAGAGTTTCATCTTCCTTTGTACTGCAACATTAAACCAAGAAAACTGCCAGTGGCTAAATAAACATAATAATGTTTCAAGTAAGATTTCCAAGATTCTGGTGGGAGCTCTGTACAAAAGAAGTATTTCTGTACTCTGGGTTACGACACTCTGTTATTTAAATATTAATAAAACAGTGATGTAAACCACATTAGGAAAGAAAACAAATCTTTTCAATTAAGTTTATTTTTAGAACAAGTCCTAGGATCCCGAATACAGCAGCGTTTTCTGAACACAGTGTTTCTCCCTTAAGATTTCTAACTGGCAACACTCCATAATCTACTCAGTGGTGGGAGGTGAACTTTTGTAGAGAGAACAGAGGCAGTTTAAAGGGCACCTCGGAACATTTCTAAATGGACAGTCTTTAAAAAGTTGGCGGTGACACACTGAGTATCTGCTACAAATGTTCAACACAATATTCAAGTGACAAAGAAAAGAGAAATTATGAATTTTTAAAGGCGTGCAACGCCCAGTTATCAGAACGTTTTTCAGGAGAATTTTTCAAACTCTACTCTGAAGGATCCAGCAAAGGATGTTCGCTCCCAACACGACAGAAATGCGGCCGAGCAGCACTGTAACTATAACAGCATGAACTCAATTTATTCACCAGACTGATGCAATCTGGCCTGGACCAGACTGTATTGTCACATCTCTACGTGGAAAAAAAAAAAAATTGAAAGCTGCTATTTTTAGAGAAAAAACAATATTTCTTTAACATTGCTGGATAATAGCCAGCAGTACAGGGCTTTGTCAAGATGATGGAATAACCCAACCTTTACATCTCTAAGCATCACGGTCACAGGAAACAGAGGCCAAGGCTAAAATGTGACCTGTTGTGGGAGGATTTGGTTAATCTCAGGCTTTAAATGGAACAATTTCTTTTCAAAAATAAATAAATGAATAAATAAAATAAATAGTTAAGTGCACAGGTCATACTATATTTGTTTAGCAACCACAAAATAGCCACTTGCATTCTCCGTGCCACACTTCCACGGGGAAGACTGCGTGCAACTCTCTCGCATGCATTCCCTCAACAGATCCATCAAAAGCAAGACCTCACTTTGAACTGGGTTACTCAACGCCAGTAAACAATACCAAGAAAACATTGTTCACACCATGACTGATTGGCAAAGGCTCTACCATAGATTTCTTGGAAACGGCGGTTTTTCATTCCTATAAAAACACCTGCTGCTGATGGACAGCTGGCATTGTAATAAATGCGTTAGTAATGCCCAGTGCTTAAAACCAGGCTTTTCAACAGGAGACCTGAAAGTGCTTGCAGGTATACAAATTCCCTCATACTGCCCCCCGAGGTACAGGGGAGCAGGAATCCCACTGCGCATTTAGCAGAAACAGCAGAGTTTACGTCTAGAATAAAGTTAAAGAGGAGGCTGGCTGCAGGAACAGTACCCACGTGTCAAAACCCTCCATCTGTACTTTGGGAAAACCTCTCCTCCCTTCCCGACTGCAGCCTCCGTGCAGCTCCCGGCTCCCCGCTAACTAAAAGCGCATGTGCTGGCAAGCACAAACACAACGTAAGTAAAGTTCAGTAAAGTGAATCATAAATACTGCAAAGAATGCGCAGGATTTATAAATACTCCCAAATAAAAACAATCTCTAACCAGCAATATAGAGAGGTTCCCTAACTGGCAAAATCCTGACACTGGTAGGGTCCAGCAGGCAAAACGCCAGAGGTAAAATGTAAAAAAGCAAAATAAAACAACTCCCCTCAAGTCCCTAAGCACCTCTTAAATCTATCTACTGCTCATGATTCACATAGCCATGCTTCTGACTACGCTGACATACTGAGGTTTTCTTTCTAAAAAATACGATGGGACAGTGATAAATCAGGAAAGTTATTGGTTCCGGTTACTGTGCACGGGGAAATCCAAGCATAAAAATAGATATACCAGGCTCTACTGGGAGAACTCAGTGTTTAATAGAGACCTTTTTTTTTTTTGTGGGTATATCAATGACAAGGGAGTTGAACAAAGAGAACCCGAGTTTTTGATACAGAAATGACTTCAGTAAAGAAGTACACAGAAAAAAATCATATTTAACTACAGAGAGCCTATTATTCAGGTACATCATTGATGACCCTTCTTCCAGGAATTCTAGCTGTGCCATATAAACACATCTGGAAGCAGTACATCAGTAAAAGACCAAGGTATTTTAAAAAAAGAATCACAATAAGAGACTCTTACTAAAGATCAAAGACAGGAATAAATGTAAAAATTGATCATACCTAGGAAAACTATGAAACACACTATGTTATTGAAAATTTGTAATAATTCCAGGTGAGGCAGAATTGCTTTTATTCATACGAGCTATGTAGTTGCAGCAGGATACAGACTACATACCTTATATGCATATCTCTCTAATGGGAAGGAAAACAGCAATAGATACGATACTGGATTTTATCACAGCTCTGGAAGATGAGTGAACAACTAAAGATCATGGGGACGTAAAAAAAGGAAGGAGAATTAAAAAAACAACAACCAAAAAAAAAAAAAAGTTTGCCTAAAGGCAAGAGCAAGGCTAATACAGTTCAGTCTGGAACACGCTCTAAAAAAACCTCATGTACACATGCTTCCTAAATATGAGAAACTCAAGTAAAAACATTGACTCTCAGCTGTGAACTCACTTCAAGACAACCTTGTAATAATCTTCCACATAATTACACCACCAAAAACATAACCTAGGGGACTTGAGTCCTGTTCAAGTTAGGTAATAGACTGAACATGTGATTTAAAAAAAAAAAAAAAAAAAAAAAAAAAAAAGGAACTCTTACAGTTGCTGGAGTAAAAGAGATTCTGGAACTTGCTTTCCTCTGGCTACATCTATACCACCAACTTTAAGCAGACTTAGCTTGAGTATTTGTGTGAATAATGAAATCCAAACTAACTCAGCCCTAGCCACAGTGGAGACCTGAGGCACTCAGTGGCACCTGCCTTAGCCCAGTGCCCTGCTCCAATTACCCCAGGAAAACTGCTAGTGTAATGTAGTCCCTATTTCCTATGAGCAAACTTGTGAAATTTAAAAGCTTTAAAGGCGGTGAGAAAAGGGAAATAGTGCAGAAGGGTGCAAGAGCACTGTAAGGGTCTGCACCACCATGACCACCGCGTCTGGTTGCCCGCTCACCACAGCACAAGAGCAATTAATGGCGACAAACAAAATCGGCGGTTTAATTACAAATTCGGGAACTGTTCTGGAAGGCAAAGAAATTATGCTCCAAAAACGCTATTTATTTTCTGCTCTTTCTAGAACAGCAGGAGCAGTAGGGGAAAAGGAAAAGATTTTTTTTAAAAGCAATGAAAGCGTACTTGCTACCTTAACATATTTTTAAATACCACAACTGATGCAGATGCTGTTTCATGGTTTTAAAAATACAGTGTCTGACTGCAGTTCACCACATCCATCAACACTGAAGATAAATAACCAGAATATCCCTACAGGTTCTAAACGGTCTTACACTAAGTATCATGCCTTTCTAAAAATCTATATTCATTAAAATACATTTTCTAACACAAGTTTTAATACATGCCTACCTTTTGCTCTCCTCATCTCCACCCAGCATGGAGAGGGATATACAAAAGCAAATTTCGCTCAATAGAAAGTATGCCTTTGGGTGAAAAGCACCCAAAACATGAAAGTTCTTCTCTCCAGAACAACATAACAAAAACAAAAAACAACTCAGAGCATGATCCTGAGAGCTTTAAAATATCCTCCACAGACATTGAAGTTTATGGAGTAAAAACTGATTTCTTTGGTTTGGGACAAAAAAATTTCTTAAACATATTGCTCCAAAAATATGAACATAAAAAACACCACGTGCTTCTTCAGGCTCTTCAGATTCCAATCGTAAAGTTCTCCACAGGTGCCTAAAGCTCTGTTTATGCAAGCGTCCACAACAGGCCCCACTTTGGCAGAAATGGGCAGTTCAGATCTTCCCTCACATCTAAACATGCTTGGGATTCTCAAAATATCCCCGAGGTGTCTGATCTGGCAGGTGTTGTCAACGTAAACCTCCACAAAACCTACACCATACCAACAGGAAAGAGGTTTGCACAAAAGAGCAAATCAGAGTCACTTCTATTCAGAAACATGCAAAAGGGCTGATGGTCCAGCAGGTCACAAATTCAAGTATTGACCCATAATGCAAGAAACCTGTGACTGCACTGCAGTCGTCAGCTGGAGAGGGCTCAAATCTGTATGTCCCATCTGGATATAGTAACTTCGCTGTTACTGTAGAGATGCCGTTTGACTGTGAAACAATACTGTATTCATCCTGCCAAAGGCGTGCCACTTTCCAAAAAATAATTATTCTAAAGGCCTCCAAAAAAGCAGCAGGGCTCCATGACTCGACGTAGCCATATGATACTTCCCCAGAAGGGGAAGACCTAAGCTCTAACCTCTGCTCCATGGATCATTTATGCAGTTTGTATTATACAGTCACTCGATGAAGCTCTGTTATGTCTTTCTTGCACTTGATATAGCACTTCATGGATACAAAACTATGATTTTCAGGCCATAACATCACAACTATTTCTTTTGACACTTAACTCTTCAGGCAAGCGAGCATGATACCTAAAACACAAGCAGAACAAACTTTTTACCCAAATCTGTATCTCTGAAGTTATAAGAAAGCCAATAATTTCTGCTGACTTTATTTTCCTCATACTTCTGCAGAAATATGGTTCTATCTTGGACTGTATTTCATATCCAGAAGTGGGAGGGCAGTGTTTGACTACCTCAAGAAATGCTGCTAAGCTAGCACTGAATCCATAAACCTTGACTGAATCTACAAAAAAGCTCAGTTTTATTTCCGGAGTGAAACAATAAAAAACTAACTGTATACATGCATTTAAACCACAGAATCTTGTAAATATTTAGGTTATACATGCATTTAAACCACAGAATCTTGTAAATATTTAGGTTAGTATCTCAGTTTTACATCTATACCTTTTTGAGTCATCTGTCATTAATCTTAGTCTATCAACAAGTCAATTACATTACATTAATCATCAGCAGCCCAAAATAACTATTTTGAATGTGAAATGCTATATTTGACACTCATTAGACAATTAATATTCTGGTTTTAGCAAGTCAGTTTACAACATTTTAAGTCTATTTTAATCTCAAGTACTTCAGTTGCTCAAATTTTGATTTGTTTAAACAAGCTGTGACAAAAAAGTACGCAACATCTTTCTACTAGGTTAACACTCTAATGTCTAGGCTCCAAATAATCCCAAGCACACACTTTCAGGAGTTACAAAGTCATTTAGTGCTAAGGCAAGTGAGAGGATTAAATTTGTTCAAGATACAACAAAAACACAAGATATCTTGTGCTATACATCTGGATACTACTGTCATGAACAGCGTATACAGCAAAGTAGTTTTGAACACAGCTGCCAAATGACATTTTTCCCAGCATTAGTTCTCAACAGGGCAGCACAGTTTCTGCCTTTTTTGCATTGATGCAGCCATCCTAAAGGCAGACACGACAACCTGCTATGCCTGGATCTGATTCAAGGCCCCCCCCCCCCCCCCCCCCCAGAGTTCACAGCAAAAATTCCTCTGTTTCCTATGGGAGAAGGATTAGGTTCCCAAAGACGACACAGTTCAGCTTCTCTTGTAAGTACCTCTTCATCCCAGGATATACATGGCTTTTCATAGTATCCCGTCTCATTTTCCCTCTCCCCATTCTCAGCTCAACTGTATAAACATGAAAATCTCCAAGCATGTTTGTAATCGAAACGGGATGCATATTCTATTTGGATGCAAATTTTATGCTCAGATATACGTGAAGAATTAACCGTCTGTGTTACCCCATCTGTTTTCTACAGCGCTTTATATCAGCCCACAACAGTTTGGCACATTTCACCACCTAAAGTCAGAAAGATATTTTTTGTTACAAAAAACAAAGTGAGAGACTAAAAACATGCTTCTTTCTATACTTCAGGTTAGGCACTGCCATTTCAGACAATATAACAATCTTCTTTTTTTTTTTTTTTTGGCAACTTACTGATTTGCAATTCATCTTCATTAAAATATTCATAGTCTATAAAATCTGAAGAAAGAGGAAGTTTTACATATTCGACCAATGAAAAGATGTAAGTATAATTTGAAATTTTTAAATTGTCTTTTTTTATTCTTATTTTAAATAAATGGAGACAATAGATCTACAGTGCTACTTATGTAAAAGCAATTTACATGTGTTAACTGTCAAGAAGAAATCATACCTACTTATTCCTGAAATACCAAGCGCCTCAAACTGAAATGCCAACCATAAATAATTAGTAAACACTATTACCTCCTATGTTGTTATTTCATTAATATTTCCATAAAAGAAAAAAATATCAGCACTGAAACACAGTAACTCTGTGGAGAGTCTTGGCTTTCACTTATACTGTAGATAACAAAATACTGATGTATTTATGGGAAAGTTATCATCAAGAGAAAAAGAGCTGATTCAAGAACCTAAAAGAATGTCAAATGTTGATATTCTATGACATTTAGTCTTAAAAATCAAAAATTTCAAAAACAGCCTCTAGAATCGAAAAAGGTTTCAAACTTTGCATGAAAAATCTACTGCGAGTGAAAATAAGTCTTCTGTATTTCATGTTTGGTAATACTAAAGTAAAGCTCATATTTACCACAGTGTTTCTAAAAGCAACATCTCTTCCAAACGCTCACCTCAGCAAGCGTGTTAGGGTCAGTTTAGAGGCTTTAAAACCTCTTTGCCAATGTTATCTCACAAAGAGGACCTGAAAGACATAGTGGACAAAAATAAACTTGATATCCTGTCCAATCTTATGCTACAATTGAAAGTAAATTTACAAGTACATATTTCAAATGAAATATAGACAGCACTGAAAAATTTTTAATTTACAAAACACCATTTGAAGCCCAAAAAAAAACCAGTGTGGTAAAGGCATGACTTCTGAATTGGGGATCTGGACTTGATTCCCACCTGCCACAGACTACCTGATCATTAGCAATATGGCAACTTTTCACTTTTTTTTTTTTTTAATCTCGATTTCACAGTTGGAAATAGCAAAAATGCTTTCTTATTCACAGAAGAGGGAGAAGATAAATTTAGTCATTTTGATGATTCATTCAGATACAATAGCAATGCGAGTCATTCTAATATCCAGAATAAGTTAGACAGACAGGCATTAGTGGCAGAAGTCTCAAATAAATCTTACGCAACACCAGATTATACTGCAGTCTATTCAACTACCAGAAGTGAATACTCCATTATTTTAAAGCACATTCATATAAGATTTCCAGAGAAGTGAAAACAATGTATGGCATGATGATTAACATCACATTATAGCCAGCTGTACATTATTCTATTAAGTGCTCTATTTTAACATACATCTTTTAAATAATTTCAATCTTATATTTTCTGGAAGCATCCAGAGCCAGTTCAATGCCTGCACAGATGACAGCAGCTTCTTAATTTACCTCACTAGGCTACAAATGTGGGAGCATTGCTTTACTTTATGCAATGGAGGGAGTGTAACTCAAATCAGGAACGTTATAGATGAGAATGCACAGCATATTTTTAAATATAAAAATCTTTCACTCTGCATGGTTAAAAATCTTTACAGAAAGCAGACAACGCCCAACTGACTGTTTAGACAAAGAGGAAGATTATAGCCACAGGAATCCTAGAAAGAATATTTTGAGCGTTTAGATTAATACCTATAAGTTTTTCAAGTCTAATCAGAAATTTAAAATTACAACAAGGCCAGATACTCTAACCTAGATAAGCTCTCAGACAGATTTTTAGTCCAGAGCAAAGCATCAAGACCAAGCACCTGATTTAGTCCTGTCCCCACTAGTACGCCTAAGTTAAAGGGTTATCTGCACTTTAAACATAAAATAACTCAGGTAAACTTTCAACATAATGATCTGAATCTACAAATATTTTATTTTAAAACATCTGATTTTTTAAACATGCCATTACATCAATTTTGAAAGCGTGGGTATTTTGGCACTTAAGTATTTTCACCAACAACTTCAGCAAAATAAATAAGTACGTCTCACTGTCCTAAAGTAATGGTCGATTACCTGCAAAGTCCTCCAATTAGTATTCCTCATGGTCTTCTGGCAAAAATCAGCAGGCCAGCTCTTTATCTGAATGTCACAAATGGTAGAGAATTTATGGGTCATGTTGGGTCATCATGGACCCAACATTAGCTTCCCACTTAAGTGTGGGTACACAGTTGGTGACTACTTATGATGCAGAATTTAGACGTATGTGCTACATCCTTTATTACTTGAGTATCAACGTGGTCTTTTGACCACCCTGCCATTAGGAATAAGTGTTTTAAAGTCCGCTGGTATTCTATCCTGCTTTGCTGATAAACCTTCAGATCATTGTGTAGGAGAAAACAGAGTACCCAAGCACAGCTCCAAGTCAGTGGTTTGCAACCTTTTTTGACCTGAAGGTCTCAAAAACAAAGATAAAAACATATGAACAGAAGTTTTACACTAACAACCCTCTGCCCTCCTCTATGACTTTTTATAAGCCTGGGTCTAAAGATACAGGTTGAATAACATTGTTTTATGAGAAGCCCGCTCCAACAAGTTAAAAGATTACATATTTCAGTTTCCAGTACAGTTCTTGGGTCCGCAATATCTAGGAGACTATTTATTATCAAAACATGTCACTTCTCAATAAGGGTGTTTTGTAGGAAACTTCCCATCAATAATAAAATTCTTGGATTTGATCACTAGGAAAAATAACAGACACACGTCCATGAAGGCCATGAATCTGAATGAATTCAAATACTGGATGATACAACACAATATCAAGGGATGAAATTGTGAAGGGGATCAGTCAGCAGGTTCACACATCCGGTCAACTCTGCTTCTTACGGGTCATCACACCAATGCAAAAGGATCCAGATGCGAGGTGGGTTTTGGTTTTTTTTTTCCAGTCAGCTCCAGCTCATGAATTTGGTGGACACGTGTTCCCAGACACCCTCCTGAGAGCCAAAATCTGTATTGTCATAAGACGGGTGAGTACAAATGAAATTGGTTTTCAACTCTGTCTCTCTTTTTCCCTACATCTGCAGAAACTTAGTTAATATCAGGGAAATCATCCATGAAGAATCAAACATGTTAAAGGAATTTTGGGGATCACCAGGGACGGAGAGAAACTTTGCAGGGATGGGTTGCCAAAGCATTATAAACTAGGGAGAGACAAAAGAGTAGGTATTTTTCACAGACATGGTTTTTGGAAATGGAGAGCATATCTCAAACAGATACGCTGGACAACAAAAAGGCCATGTGGTTAATGACTGTCACATGCCTTATATGTACTCTTGCAGTCTTCAGTCCTTCAACACCTCTGAGACACTAGATTTGTCCGTTAATGCTCACCACAAAAGCCCTCTTCTAGGTATTGTAAAACAGCTGTGGACCATGACAGATCCTCTTTTCTTCCTTAATCCATTCCTCCACTGCTTTAATGCTTTTAGCTTTCACAGAAGGAAGTGCCATCATGAATCTTAACAGGCACTCTATGAATATATTCACACTGTGTGAATCCCACGTAAAGCATTCCAACTTTGCACAATACGCACACCAGCATGGGTAGTAATTCCCAATAAAGCTTTACACACCAGCAGAGCCAGACGTTTCCTGATAAGCAGTCATAAAAAGAGTTCCTCCAGCTGCTCAAAACACTCATTAATCAGCTCATTGTGCTACTCATCTTTCTCCCAATATCCACAAGATAAGATTCCTTGCTCTCAGAAAAGTCTTACCAAAACAAAACAAAAAAATCAGTAGGTAGCCAGAAAAGGCAGATATTTTTCCTCTGCTTAGAGCATGGTCATCAGATACCTCAATTCATCTTTTAGTTTCCCAAATGCCCATTCCATTCTAATTCTGTGACGAGTTAGAGTACAGCTGCGATACCTTTCTCCCACCCACGAGTCTTCTCAAAAAGGCCACAGAAGCAAAATCTTCTTTGTCACTGCAAAAACAATTAAACGTTTCAAAAATTTTAGCTTTCAAAGCTGTCATTCACTAATCTTAGAGAACCTTAAAAGCATGTCTTGTTTGAGGAATACAAAGGCCAAAGGAAAAGACATGCTGGTATGCCAATATAATTGAAAAGCTCAAAGCTAAAATTGTGCCAGTAAAACTCTGTTTGGTACTCCACCTTGTGACCAGGAAGGAAAAGTACCCTTTGAAAAACACACAGACTTCTCAAGGACAGTAGCTCTGCACTTCCACCTACAAACATCAACCTGGTCTGGTCGACCAGAAGTACACAGGAAGCAAACTGGACATTTAGAGGTGAAAAGTTCCTCGCCACCTGAGGGAGCACTCACCATAGTCTACTTCTGTAGGTCCGAGGCAAATTCATTGTTTCCAGAGAAGAGTTTCTCAAACCTGTCAAAGTCATACTTTCAGGTCTATCCACTCACTACTAGTACAAAAACTCCAAAAGAGCACCCATCAAAGCTGCATATTTGCTATCAGCCCTCTGCTGCCCTACTCTCATTGCAGAAGTTCAACTGGGACTTGCAGCAGCCTTCTTAAAATCAGCACTGATGAGATCAACACCTGGCAATTTTTCAGCCTTGCTGGTTTTTTACCCACTCTAAGGCCTTACTCGAACAGCCTATGTATGTTACATTTCCATCCCGAGCATATATTGGAATTTTTAAAAGGTGGAGTTTCTTTTAAAGTGCAAGGCTTAACACACTGTAACATGGATCTTGCCACGGATGCATTTTAGTGTAAAAACATACCAATTCTGTTCACATCAGTAAATTTATTAAGATACACTAAACCAGTAAGAACCAAGTTTGAAATGAACTGAGCATTGTCACACGGGATTGGTACAAGTTCAACTAAATTGCTTTGAAAGGCTGTTTTGCATTAACCTGTACAATTCGGCTGCAAGTCCAGACCTTGGGAGATTACAGAATCACAGAATGGTTGAGGTTGGGAGGGTCATCTAGTCCAACCCACCGGCCTCAAGCAGGGTCGTCTACAGCACATTACCCAGGATTGCGTCCAGACAGCTTCTGAGCATCTCCAAGGAAGGAGACCCTACAACCCCTCTGGGCATCCCAGTCCAGTGCTCTGCCACCCTCACAGCAAAGAATTTTTTCCCTCACGTTCAGATGGAACTGCCTGTGGTTCAGTTGGTGCCCGTGGCCTCTTGTCCTGTCACTGGGCGCCACGGAGAAGAGTCTGGCCCCATCCTCTTGACACCTTCCCTTCACATACTTATACACATTGATCAGATCCCAGCTCAGTCTTCTCTTCTCCAGGCTGAACAGGCCCACTTCTCTACCCAGCCAGTCATTCCATCAGAGAAGGCTATCGGATTGGTCAAGCACGATTTCGCCTTGGTGAAACCATGCTGACTACTCCTGGTCACCTTCTTGTCCTCCACATGCTTAGTGAAGACCTCCAGGATGAGCTGCTCCACCACCTTTCCAGGGATGGAGGTGAGCCTCACTGGCCTGTAGTTTCCCGGCTCCTCCTTCTTGCCCTTTTTGAAGACTGCAGTGACACTGGCTTTCTACAGACTGTGGTGATATTTGCTTTTCTTCTTAGACTTCTGTGATTTCTTTTTGGTAACAGAAGCAAAGCAAATGAGGCTTCAGATTTCTTTTTAATAAGGTTGCATTGAAAAAAAATACACTATACTAGAGTTTGGATTTGTTTAATGTGTTATATCAACTTTGATTAGAATATAGAGTCTTCAAATTCTGCAGTGCTCCAAAATTACCAAACCAAAATTCTACCTTTACTCCCCCTAATACTGGTTCAAGCCCTGCCCTTCCTTTCCATTACACTCAGCAGGTACGTATGGCTGCAGAGTTGATGCAATTCTGTTATCTATACACATAGATGGAGGTGAAGAAAGATCAGAGTGGAAAGGGGAAAATCAGATCAAGGATTTTTTTTGGACCTGATAACCCATTCTAGAGGCCCTCAAGCAAAATTTTTATAAGATATTGCTGGACTCATTGATCATTTCAAAGACTGAAGAAAAATGGGATGATCACTTAGGGAAGAAATATTTATCAGCATAAAACACTAGCCCACACAGAGACAATCCTTCCCACCAAACTTCAAGGCTGATATTTTCTCTTAAAAGCCTTGACATATTTTCTTCAAAATACAGTAGAAAATTCAGCCGCTTTTCAATCAAATACATTGAGTCTACAGGAGGAAACATTAATACAAGTAACATATAAGAATCTTTACAGTGAGCTGACCAATTTGCAAAGTGCCATGTAAAAATGAATCAACTCCCCATCAAGGAGTGGCAAAACTTCTTCCATGTTACATATTTTTATCGAAACACAAGTCTCATTTTAATACATGTTCCATTTGGACAACAAAGTGGCAGACTATACACCACCACCTTTCTTAGGCACTCCAGACGGTTGTACGAAATGTTTTAAGAACTGGGGACCACCACATCAATGCTGAACACGAAGGCATGACCCCATCCTGTTTTAAGTGTTTACACTGTAGATCAGGGCCTGAGAAATAGGTATAAATTTCCAGAGCAATTCACACAGCACACAGCTTGATGTGAGGCAGCTCTCTGTTGGGAGTCTGATGCATCATTCTGGCTACTCCACTCATGATGGAAGGGATTTTACTTTCTTTCAGGGCTTCTCTCCCGTTGCACAAGTTGTTCTGAGGACAAGACACTAGCACAATATGGATGAAAAACCTCAACAGATTCTGTATACCGGAAGTGAGCTGTAAGAGCAACAGCTCGCTCCGAACCCCTGTGAAGCGCAAATTGAACGCTCCTCCAACGTAAGGAAAAAGTAATAATCAAGGAGCAAAGAGTCATTAGTAATTTCTAAACCCTTAGTCCAAAATAATATTTGCAATTAGCTGGCAGCCCCTTGAATACAATTGTCATTTGTCACAAATTTAAAACATCAGAACCTTGTTTGCATGCAACAGTAACCCTGATAAACAAATCCTACCTCCCCAAACCTGGGTGTAGTAAGACAGTTACAACTATGTCTATCAGATTTACACTTCGCTACCAAAATCCCTCACTTGTTATTCAAGACCAGACATTTGGAAAGCTCTATTTAGAGTCTACACACTGACACAACCACGAAATTTCGGTAAAGGAGTGTGATAATTTCAGTGTTCAGCACTATCATGGTGAAATCAATTAAAAGAGAAAGACAGATATTCCATATACATATGCCGTGGACTTGAAGTCATTTGTTTCAAATTCAACTAAGCTACCAATACCTTCATTTTCAAATATTTTGCTGTCATTACCCTTTATTCACATACTTCTGAGGAAAATCTATTTTAGTGATATTTATCCTAGCTAAAAATAAATGAGCACTTACTTCTCAGTGGTTTCAGCCTCTAATTAAAACCAGTTCTGGAGCCAGACACAGACACTATGCTAAAAAGAAACAGCCTCAAGTAACACAATTTTCATTGTTAAAGAAAGTGGTTCATAAGCAATTATATCTTGTCAGCTCTAACAGTCAATCTAACCTCTTCAATGACACCCAGTTATTTTCACACTCAACATCCTGCCACGAACCAGTAATTATGGTTCGTACTTGCTATCTCCATTGACACTGATTTCCAGACTATAGAGACATAGGCAAACGAGCTTATAACCTCAAGATAACCAAAGGACACCAAAGAGGATATTTTTTGCAACATGACATTTATTCTTGAGATTGTTTGAACATTAAACAACATCCATTTTATCTTTCAATCTGATTCTAATAGAGACTCGGCTTCAAATGGAAAGCTTCCCACTGTATCATGTTTTTCATTAGAAGCAAGTCATTAAAACAAAATTAATACAAGATGAATATATTGCAATAAAGGAAAAAATATGGAGATCTTAGTTTACTCCAAGGAGATAAAGATTTCTCTTTCTGGTGAAGGGGGAGGAGGGAAAAATCACAACTGTCAAGCAGGGCTTGCACCAGCACAGACTCAAAGCACCTTCTCCCTCCTCTCCAAAAGTGACTGGCAAAAGACATTAGTTCTCAATGTTTATTTGCAATCTGATTGAAGTAATGTCAGAATATCAGCAATAATATTTGAGAAGTCATGGAGCAGGAGTACAGCTCAGAAACAGTAAAGAGACAAACACTGTCCTTTTCTTTAAAAACAGTTTAAAGGAAGAGCCAAGGAATAACGGATGAGGACAACTTCAATTCCCAAGAAAACACCGAAAAAATTGTCAGTCAAACTAATTTTCTCATACAATAGGGTAACGAACCTGTGGGCAGAACAAAGGCAACATGTTCTGCATCTTTACTTCAGTTGACAAGACTTTTGACAATCCCTCATGACAGTCTCATAACAAGATACAGGAGGAGAATCAAAACGAATTTAATCTTGGGTGCCTGTAAAAGCAACAGGGACTGGAAAACTTTACTTGGGGAAACTATAAATGGAAACATGACATTAGAAAAAAATAATATGGGTCATTTACAAAGTTTATGAGTTTGAAGGTCGTAATTGCAAGATGTCTCTCACTATAGCAAGCATCAGTGCAAAAGATTTGTTAACTGAACACGGCAGTGTCACTAATAAGTATAAACAAAGTACTGTATAGAGAAATATTCTACTGAGAACATAAAGTGTAAGCCAGGCCTGCAGAGTTTGAAAAGGAAATTAAGGACCTTAGGCTCTAAAGAGAGGGAACTGAGGAGATGGCATGGTTCTGTTCACCTGCTACGTATAGTTGATTTTTAGCAGACAGAGACTTACTATATTGCATCACATCACCAAAATGTGATGCATCATTTGTGATTTAAACTATTTTCATCTGCTCCTATTTACAGCTGACAATCCAAGCCACAAAAAAAGATGATTTTAAAAGGAATTATGCTTGTATTAGTTATTCAAGTAGGGGATTGTTAGAACTAGTACCACTTTGCTTACGATGTCCGGTCAAGCAACTTTGCCAGGGTAGCATACATCTCAGAAAGTTTTGCTTTAGATTGTTTGCTAGAAGTTGAATGTATGTATCTATATCATACATGCATGTATGTCAAACTTCACAGATGTAATTATTACCAACAAGAGTCTGAAATCTGTACCTTAGAACAAATTAACCACCAAGAGGGAGAATTTTGTCTTCTAGTGAATCAGATCTTCCAGATGTGTTTGGTTGTAAAATCAAATTCTTTTTTAAGAGCTTATAAATTTGAGTAAAGTCCACCCAATAGCTTACGTTTTTTTAATTTTTCCTAATGCAGCCTCCTGTACAGGGGGCTAAAGTGTTCACAGAAAGAACAGGAACATAGACTATTATTAAACAAAAGGAAGCTCAAGGACATCTCCCTTGTCCAAGGCATATTTCACTGATACACTTTCTTCTCTGGCTGACGATGTTATGAGAATTCCATTACAAAGAACTAGCTCTTTTGTTACCAAATTGCAAGATTTAGAATTTTCACATTCCATTTTTTGTTTTCCTTTTCCCTTCCTACAGACTGTGGCCCCTTTAGTGCCTAAATTTCCATTGAAAGAAAGTTCTAACTCAGCCAAGAAAACTGAAGAAGTTTGGAGACAGCACAGATGGGGAAATATTAAAAACAAACCAAAAAAACTTAAAGAGAAAGACATCAATTGCTCTCTCACTTCATCTTGTAATAAGCAACTTTTGTAAAGTACAATTAAGGTGCCCTAGACAAGGATCGATCTAAAGAATCACAGTATATTTTAAATGAGATTCAAATGCATTTATCCTCTCAATAAAACTTAAATTTTAAGAACAAAAATCACCAAGGAAATCCAGAGACATACAGACAATATTCTTCTCCCACTGCAGCTGCAGGACATTGGATCATTCTTATTGTGAGTTACACACTCAGAGAGGTTCATAAACAAATTTAGTCCGATCAAACAGTAGATGGTGGTTCGGCAGCCACACAGGTTTGGACATCCGCCTGTGCCCCTATATAGCTTCACCGACTTGCAGAGCATTCCTCCACAGTGCGCTGTCCCAAGCATACAGATTTCACAGTAAGAGCAGAAACCAAACTTAAATTAAAGCATGATTTAAAGTATTTAACATCTTTTCTTTTCCATGGAAATTTTCATAATATTTTTTGTTGTTGTCAAGCCAAAAAAAATTTATTCTCTAAGAACAAACTAAACAGAGAGAGAAAAAGGATGAGAGGCAATCCTGCAATACAGGGCACGCTCCGGAAAATGCTAGGCTAATGACAACAGTCAAATTCTCCACAAAACTGGAAGTAACTAGGTCACGAGTTTATAACTGGAAGCTGTTCATCCCTACTAAAATTCCAAGCTAGCAACAGATAGTGCTTTTTCTGTTGAGTACTCACCTCAAAACAGGTAATGTCTTGTTCTCAAAATAAACAGAAGATAAGAAGTCTGTTTAAACATTCACCATACTGTACATAGTATTTTAAGCAGCTTGTACAAGGAATACTGTGCTACATATACTTTCTTTGGTTCCTACAGCTCTCTAGGAACAACAGCAACAAAAAAAACCACACAAGAGCAGAAGCAGAGAACTGAATTTTAAATAGAAATTTTTCCTACTAAAATTATTACTAGAATTTCTTGGTAAACAGTTCGAGTTGAAAGAAGCCTGAGAGAAAGTCTCATCTTGAAATCCGCAGAATTTCTACTTCTAGCCAGACTTTGAAAAAACCAAGCACAGGGGATATTGCTTGGAATTATGTAGGCCATCAGAGACATCTAAAGCTGCATTTTTCTTATTATGCTCCATAATACTTTGCTATTTACACAAAACAACAACCACCAACAATAAGAAATACCCCTTATTTTCATACAGGAAATTAAAAATTCTAATTATACAATCAGTATTATTAACACAAATGTTACTATTTGGAGCAAGAAAAGCATTTTACAATCACAGAAAAAAGATGAACAAAGAAACAAATATTTATACTAGCACTATCTTTACTTCAAAAGTATGATTGCATTACATTCACTAAAAAGATCTTTTTTTGAGTGACAAAGTCAAGCACTCAAAAACTAAACAAAACCAGATTAGTTTGGCTGAGCAATAACTTCATAAAGCACATACATATTTTTACACTCCTGTAACTACAAAATGATACGCTGTTTCTTCCCACTGAATCCTCAATCAAGTCAGTGAGCAGGATATAAGACGTTCAAAGAGCAAAAAATTGTCTATTAATTTTTATCCCAATCATTTGGGGATGCCATGCCACCTAGTCCTTTCATTGGACTCAGAATTGTTAATTTCCTCATGGCTTTTACTCAGACACACATCACCATCACGCCGCCCAAGCATCTGTGTGTGCAATCTTGTTATCCACCCTGCAGAAAAAGAATATGCTACCTTTCCCATTTTGTAAGTGAGGACAGTGAATTACTGGCAGAGCCAAGAGTAGAACTTCAGAGCTTGTCTCCAGTCACTTAGAAGACTGCTCATTCCTGCATTTCATAGATGTACTTAGCATTACGGTTCCCATGGACCTCAGGGGATGTGATTAGAGTTCAGTCCTGCCATAAATAGAGACCTCAGCATCCAAAAATGGAAGATTTGCAATTTTAGTTGCCACCTGTCTGAAAATTGGCTTAACTAATCCTTTAAAGACTATGAGGCAGCAAGCCTTACAGAGATAGTTGGCTGTTTGTCATTCATTTGTCTAAATCCCCAGAACATCTTATCTCTCCTTGCAATTTCTGGCTTCATTCTCTACACGCATGATCATCTATCACAGCTGAGACACGCAGCCTACAGACTACAGCCCCAATGGCTAGCCTCCAACCCTTGCTGAATTTCTTGAGCATCTTGTTAGTCTTTCACTATTACCAAACCTGCCTTTCACACAGTTTCTCTTTCCCCGTGTTACCATTCCCGTCCTCCTTCCCAGTAACGTACTGTGTACTGCTGACAGCAGTGTGGGACCAGACTTTGATAAGAATATTTGTGCTCAGACATTATTTTGACAAGCTGCCAAAATGCTGCAGACAACAAAAGCTACAAGAGAAAAAGAATATCTATTTTCAATCTTTTGTAACTGAGCTAAAAAACACTGTAGGATTTCAAGTAAAAAATAAAAAGCATTTTTTTGGTTCTGTGGTTCTCTCAACTGAATTCCAAGGACCTGCAGTAAATAAAGAAGCTAACAGAGTGTTCTTAAAAAAAAATAATAGAGAGAGAAAAATCTTATATCATGAAAAGCGTTAGGCAACCTAATGTAGAATAAAAGGACATCAACCTCAGGCTCTTGAAGCCCTTGAAAATTAATTAAAAGTGCAGTTCATCAGACAGCGGCAGTAGCTAAGGGCCAGATAATGTGCAAATCTCAAATCCACCTCAGTGAAATGATACTTCCACACCTGTGCAAAGACGACCTCACTTCTTCCTTCTCCATCCCACACCCTTCCTAGTCTACCAACTATGTGCAATTACAAACGTTGCCTGAGGCCGTAACACTTCTTTGATAGGTTGTTCTTCCAAAGATATGGCACGGAAGCAAGAGGGAACCATAGAGCAGCTAAACCTCTCGGGAGTAGAGAGACAGAATCTCGGCTTTTGTAGCTACCAAGAGCACAGCCCCTGCCACAGAAAACCACTGCAATTTTGACTTTAAATGCTGAACTACAAAGTAAGCTCTACAAAGAAATCTTCATAGGCGTTTCTATGGAAAATATCCTACAACGCAGCTTCAAACCTCTGTGGGAAAAAAACAGCCAAAGTCCCCAAACACTAGGTAACCTATAACACTGAAATCTCCTCATTCTGCTGCTCAAAATGTTAATCACAGTGAAAAAGCAGCCTGCATTCTTCAAGAGGAAGGCATGAAGGAGTTTCTTTAAAAGTCTACAAATTTGGACTACACAGGACTAGGACTAATTATTTCAAAACTGTGTGAATAATATAGTTTTCACTGATCTTGTCAAATCATCCTCTTAGCATTTATAAAACATCCACACTGAGGCATATTTCTTCAACACATTCATTATTTAAATGTATTCAATGGGTTTGGTTTGTTTTTTAATTGCAGGAGATTCACTGCTCTGTGCAAACATCAATATACTCTAAGGCTGTCCGGAAACACCCAGCACTGTATTCTAAATGACTCAACAGGGAAATTGCATCTGCATTCCTCTGCACATCTAGTCTGCTTTTGGGATGACAGCAAAATGCACATCCTTAGCCTAGAAGCCCCTCCTTGAAATTCAGGCACTTTTCCCTCAATATCTAATTTGTTAAAAAATGACATAATTTTTCTAAGTCTGGACAGAAGGCAATCTCTGATACAGTTATGTTTTGGTCCACTGGCGGCTTTGAAAACTGCAACTAAGTTCTCAATTGTTACTAAAAAACAAACTGGGACGTCAAAGGAAGCTCAGAGCATGGAAGTGACACATTAAGACGCTGCAAGAGGGAGGCACCTCTTATCCTTTGATTCAAGCACTAGAATAATCTGATCAATAGATTATTCAGTCATTGCAAAGTGCAGGCTCTTTCTCTAGGATAATCCATCCAAGAAAAAACGTGACCCAAGTTCAACAAGTGCTTTCAGCACAGGCTTGGGAAACACCCAGAAGAGTACAGCTCCATCCTCTTCTGGAAGGATGGAAGGAAATCTACTAACGAGATGAAGTTGGAAAAAGTTATTCCACCCGCTGTCAACACTTCATTAGGTTTCTCCCTATTGTTGGAGGCTATGTGACTTTTTCTCTAACGAGTTTCATTTTGTGAGTCATTAAGCTGCTTCCTTCGTAATTCAGAACCCTATTTGTGATTAAACTACAAGCTTGATTTTAAGCCACATAGTAAAAATCCTCTGTGAGTGAAACATCTTTTCTGTTACCCTTTTGTCACCCTTGCAAGTTGATGCAAGTAGCAGATACCTACTGCGGAATTTATCGGAACTAGTTCCCCTGGCCTACCTGTGCAGACAGTGCAGAAAAGGGGTTTATACCACTCGATTCACTTTATCCTGAAGCAGGCATCTGAAACAGATCAGACATATCAACCTCAAAGTGTCCATTTCTCTTCTGCTGACTATAAAGTGGAAGCGATTAGCTATGTGTTAGAAGATGAATATTACCTCTGGCTGTCATTTTTCCACTGTCCTCTGTTCTAGACTATTTCCCTTTTGCATTTTTTTCTTGATGCTGAAAAGCATACCTGTACATTTAGATTTTTTTTTTTTTTTGCTCCGCTCTGCCCAATTCCATCTCTATGCTACAGCCCTGACATGTATTATTTACTACTGGAGATTCATTCTTACCAGATTCAGTTGGATTCTCTGCATGAAAATCACTGCATCTGAGTTTTAAAAAAGGCATAACAAACACAAAAGCTAATTATAAATGTTAACACTCAGATCTTGGTAGATTCAATTCAGGATTTGGTCACAGGTAAATTCAGGGATTTATTTTGATCAAGGCCATATCGACAGTCAGTCCTGACAGAGAAAACACAAGAAAATGAATTGGTTTGCAGAACACTGTCTGCATACAAATTGCTACAGAAGATTGATTATGCATCCAGCACAGGGATTAGAATCACCGCAAAAGGGGTTGAATAAAGACCTAGGCTTTATTTATTACTATCAACTGTACTTTTTCCTAATTACTTTTCAGATTCCTGGGATTTCTGCATGTAAACATTAGTATATCAATATATTTACTCAATCTTTTGCTTCTAACTTGCCTATCTAGGTTCTTGCTTTGGACAGGAATAAGGAATGTACTCCATAGTCCAAGTAGGGAGCACTACACTCAAACCGCTTATTTTTCACATTCCATTTCTTTAATGAAGTGCATTAACACTCAAGCAGCTGAAATAGTATTTACATATATCTTAGCAGTCAGGTCTCAGCAGACTGCTAATAACAACTGTAAGTTGCTATTTTATCTTAGGTACTTCCAGTTTGAGAAAGGGAAAACTGTATCAATTCACACATTTGACTGTAAATGTTAAAGACAAAGAGAGAAAAAAGAGGAGGAGATCATGGTCACACACAAACATGCATACACGCACACACACACTTAACAGGACTAAGGTAGACCTTTCTGAAGAAAAGAGTATTTTGTTGTTCTTCAATGCTTAAATCAAATAAATCCAAATTATTTTAAAGAAAAATGTTAATTAGCATTTACCTAGCATCTACACAAATCTTAATATCAATTATTTCAAAAGAGCAGAAAATCTCAGGTTATCTTGGTCAACTGCAGGAAAACAAACTGATCTCTTGTACTTCATCTTCACTCAGAAACATCACAAGGGCTGAGCAAGTAAGTCAACAGATTGACTATTTTAAGCAATACAATTTTAAACTCTTTTCAAAATGTACAGTCATATGTTTAATGAACATCAAATACTCCTTCTATTGGAGACACTCAGCCCTTAATCTCATGCTTCAGTTCACTTCAGGCAGGTTTATGAAATATGTCAGCCTTCAGATATCTTCACAAGCTGGAAACATGGTTGCTTGCCATAAAGAGAAGGCATCTGGACATTCAGCATAGAGAAACGAGGAAGACGCAACAAGGAGATGCACAAAAAGAGTCCCAATCCAGCCCATTTGGTAAAAATTGCATCTAGCAGGATGTTTAAAAATGAAGTGTTTGCTTCTCAAAGTAAATCACTGAAACATTAAAGCAGAGTTTTAAAAATAGTTTTTTCTATCATTCTAGAATTTACATTTTTGTGTCACTCTACATTTACAAGCAGCTTCTATACCCAAACATCAATGACATTAAAAAAAAAAAATCACGTATATCAAAGGGTTGACATGCAAAATAATCACTGAGTGGAAATTAATTAAAAATCTGTTTAAACAGATTCTTCTGGCAATTTAAACATGTACTTCTCCTTAGAAAAAAGTAACATTAATATTATATGGATGACTTTCCTCCAGATGCTACTAGCTGTTAGGTAAAAGTATCTGTCTCTTCACTTACGCAAATGCAACAAAGAAGAAAGACAGAAAAACTATACAGGAGATAATTGAGAAATAAATCATTTTAGCAGACTGTTGTACCCAAAGATAGTTTTTTCAAGCTTTACATAGTTTTCTAATTCAGTCTACTTACCAATTGAAAATTCACATATGAATTAGAAGGGAGAGTTAAGGTTAACATTTTTTAAGTGCTCCTAATTCTGTGCAATTCACTTTTTCAATACATGAATCGAGACAGCAGAAGCTTAATTTTCAGAGATGTTAAATATTTACAAATCTTACCAATTAAAATTGAGATTGTGGGTCCCGGCATTTTGGGGGAAAACGGGAGATATAAAAAAATTACTTATCAGTGAAAAACCTAACCCGAGCCTTCTCTGAGTAAGCACTCTGCCTACCGCTTAGTAATAAGCGTACTGCCTATTTCAACTGCAATGAATAAAGATAACTAGCAATACAACCCTGCATTTAAAAAATGTCCAAGGCAGGAGACTGAGCAGGAGGGAGAGAAACTTACTTCCACTTTAATTAAGATGTACCAGCTACTACAGTGAGGAAATTTTACATTGAACTTGACTATTCTTAATCGGTTGGTCTTCCATTTATAGAATAGAGAGAAGATTACAGGAGATATTAAAGTTTAGAGAAGGAAGGCTATGGTATGTTTTTTCTCTGTCTTCTACCAGGCTTTGGTATCTTTCCTTTGCCAAAGAGGTAGAGGCAATAGACTGTTGCCTTAACTTTTAAGTTAAAATGCCTTTAAATTTATTTTAGGTAGCATTATCTTCTCCGGAAAGTAAATGTTCGTACTTTTTAACCACTGGAAGTTTTCAACTAGATTTCAACAACACATTTCAGTTTAAGCCTATTTTTGCTTTCATGTTCTCTATGCTGCACCTGATCCAGTAAGGCAGCAAATTGCAAATCAAGTAATTTGAGAACATATAATTTCAAAATTGGTAGTTATTAAAGGAATCACAGAATCGTTTAGGTTGGAAGGGACCTCTGGAGATCATCTAGTCCAAGCACCCTGCTCAAGCAGGGACCTCTAGAGCACATTGCCCAGGATCACATCCAGGCGGGTTTTGAATATCTCCAGCGAAGGAGACTCCACTACCTCTCTGGGCAACCTGGTCCAATGCTCTGTCACCCTCACAGTGAAGAAGTTTTTTCTCAGGTTCAGATGGAACTGCCTGTGGTTCACTTTCTGCCCATTGCCTCTTGTCCTGTTGCTGGGCACCACGGAGAAGAGGCTGGCCTCATCCTCTTGACACTCCCCCTGCAGATACTTGTACACGTTGATGAGATCCCCTCTCAGTCTTCTCTTCTCCAGGCTGAACAGGCCCAGCTCTTGCAGCCTTTCTTCAGAGGAGAGGTGCTCCAGCCCTCTAATCATCTTGGTAGCCCTCCGCTGGACTCTCTCCAGGAGTGCCATGTCTCTCTTGTCCTGGGGAGCCCAGAACTGGACACAGGACTCCAGGTGAGGCCTCCCCAGGGCTGAGCAGAGGGGCAGGATCACCTCCCTCCACCTGCGGGCAACACTCTGCCTAATGCACCCCAGGATCCCCTTGGCCTTCTTGGCCACAAGGGCACACTGCTGCCTCATGCTTAACTTATTGTCCACCAGGACTCCCAGGTCCTTCTCGGCAGAGCTGCTTTCCAGCAGGTCAGCCCCCAGCCTGTTCGGGTGCATGGGGTTCTTCCTCCCCAGGGGCAGGACCCTGCACTTGCCTTGGTTGAACTTCAGGAGGTTCCTCTCCGCCCACCTCTCCAGCCTCTCCAGGTCCCTCCGAATGGCAGCACAGTCTTCTGGTGTGTTAGCCTCTCCCCCCAGTTTTGTAGCATCAGCAAACTTGCTGAGGGTGCACTCTGTCCCTTCCTCCAGGTCATCGATGAATACATTGAACAAGACTGGACCCAGCACTGACCCCTGGGGGACACCACTAGCTACAGGCCTCCAACTTGACTCTGCGCCATTCACCACAACCCTCTGAGCTCGGCCATCCAGCCAGTTCTCAGTCCACCTCACTGTCCACTCATCTAGCCCACACTTCCTGAGCTTGCCTAGGAGGATGTGATGGGAGACAGTGTCCAAAGCCTTGCTCAAGTCCAGGTCGACAACATCCACTGCTCTGCCCTCCTCTACCCAGCCAGTCATTCCGTCATAGAAGGCTATCGGATTGGTCAAGCATGATTTCCCTTTGGGGAATCCATGCTGACTACTCCTGATCACCTTCTTGTCCTCCAGATGCTTAGTGAGGACCTTCAGGAGGAGCTGTTCCATCACCTTTCTAGGGATGGAGGTGAGGCTGACAGGCCTGTAGTTTCCTGGCTCCTCCTTCTTACCCTTTTTGAAGACTGGCGTGAAATATACCTACCTCTTTTTTGATAGCTAAAACACACAGGCTTTAATTGCTGTCTCAGCACATAAAAATTCTCTAGCAAGTTAAATAAAGAATTATAGAACTCATTAGCTTTTCAGCAGAAATTTACGTTAAATATGGGACATAGGCAAAAACTAGGTGAGCCACCTCTGACTAATGCTAACTGCTTGTATACTGCCTTACAGTTCCTAATGCAGCACTACAAAACACAAACATACACAGATATGACCAAGTTTTTAAAGCTTTTTTCTCTAAACATACCACAGAGATTATCTTCTCACACCATCTAGATCACATTGCAAAAGATACTTAAGTTAAAAAAAACTTCCCAGAGTAATAGATTCTAGAGAACCAGACCAAGGTTTGCGTATTTTTTAAACTTAGCACATACACCCAGTTTTGGAAAAGTCTGAAGGCTGGAGGTAAAGGCATCATAGACTGTAAGCAGGTACAATGCAAAATTATGAAGAGCAGTTAAGCCAGATGCACTAGAGTGGAACACTGCACTAACAACCTCACAAAAATACTATATTAAAGGCTTATATTTTCTAAAATTATGCATTTCAAAATTATTTGAGATGCCTAGTCAAGTAGATATATGAAAAGTAAGCATCCTTTTATCAGCCAGATGATATTACTTCTCTCACTCCTTTGCTGGAACTTGCGTAGGTATTCATCAGCAGTTTGTTTAAGATAAGGCATTTGCTCTCAGAGCCTTTTATTCTTTCCAAATATGTCCTTATAAAGAATTGATGGCATCACACTTAACACAGCAACACCTTGTGAAACCACGATTTTGTTTACTGTTACAGTCAGCCCAAGGTCCTCGTGTTTCCTTAAGTAACTAGCTACAATTAAAAAAGGGGACAAACGGGTTATTACTGAGTGGTACTTCAGCAGAGGAGTTAATGTGCAAAACTATATGCACAAGCAAAACTAAGAAACTTAGGGGGAAAACTGTCCAGTTACACCGCTAATAATGCGGTCCCAAGCATACCACACACACATAAAATTAAATTAAATTAAAAAAGACAACGCTGGAAATGGATAATTAGAAAACAACCATGATCCAGAAGACACTGCCAGCTAGCAGCTGTAGTGACTAACAGAGTACTGACAGAAAGCAGCCAACCCTCTCCACCAATTACACATCTGTTCCAAAACCGCAGTGAAGAGATGGCCTTTAAAACCAACATCAACGTACAAACAACCTTCTCCTCTTTGAGACGAAGCAGGGATGCCCCTACACACCTCAGCGGCTTTTGGAGTGAGAAAGAAGAGCGAAGACACAAAACAAAACCAGACACAAACTGTGTATGTTCCTCCTGCCAGTCAGACATGCTTAAAGCCCCTAAAAATCCCAATGTCTGTATAGTATACATATGTGTGTGTGTGTGCATATCTACACACACATATATATGCACAGTGTGAGTGTATGCATATGTATATGTATAAAAAGTACATGGGTATTTATGCATATAAACAAAATCTCAACAAATATGTCAACAAATATACAGAAAGCATGCGTATTTGTGTATATATATATATATATTTCTGTGCATCTATATATGTGCGAATGCACGTATACATGCACGTACACACACAACTTCACGCACTTCTCTTTCAAAATGCACATCCCAAGATGTGAATCCTGGGATTAAGTTTGGCTTGAGGAGAAGCAGATACATTTATAAACAAATTTGGAGTGTTAGCTGTTACCACAGTAGAGCACAATAATATTATTTCCAGTCATCTTTTTCACACTGTTGCTCTGTACTGACAAACCTGGAACTAAGGAGAGCTACTAAACTGTTTTCCAGTCTCCTGAGCCCCAAAGGTACTAATTAATTCATAGGCCACCGCTTAGAAATTTATGAAAGTGAGTATCTGAAAGTCAATTAAAGAAAAGCCTCCTCCTCTTTTGCATTGTCAGGATTATTCACTGGCCTCTCTACATTTCTCAAGACAGTCTCATACTAGCTTTTTATATTTAACAGCTGGATAAAGTATCAAAATATATGAGAAAAGCTGCACAACTAAAAGTGCTTACAAAACAAGGAAAGTCAGCTTTATATCTTACTTAGGCTCTGAGAAAATCAGGCTCTTAAACTCTGCATCTACGTCTACATACTCCCTGCCCCATCCTTTAAAGCCACCTGTGTCAAGGAAACGTGGGCTTTTTACCCCACCAGTCCTCTGCTGGCGACTGCACCTCTCCCTTCTTCACTAAGAGCAGGTGAAGCAGATGAGCAAAAGAAGAGTATAAAACATATAAACAGTTTTCAAAAAAAGGAAAATAGCCCATGGATTTGGGAAAGGGAAACAGTACAAAGTTACTCCAAATTCCACGTGCCATCATATCTGCTGCACTTCAGAAGCACTCGCACACCTCAGGGGAGGAAAAAGGGTTACCTTCTGTATTTCAGAGATGCAGCATTTTAGTCATTTGTGAAACGCACTAAGGAAAGTGAAGGAGAGTCTGGGGGCTTAATCTAAATCCCACCCAAAGGTTTCCACTAACTGCACTGGGACTTCGTTTACCAAGGCTGCACAAGAAATCTGCAACAGAACTGGCAAAACATAACAATGGGCCATTTCTCATCATCTTAACATCTGTTTTCTGAATTAACACGAAAACAACTCTAATTGTTAAACTGGAGCAATCGCAACAAATAGCAAGAGCTCCCTGTCTCTCGAGTGACTGACCTGATTTCCTTGATTTCTACTTCTCGCTAAAGTCCATTTATTAAAGTTTTTATAGATTGCAAACAATTCTATTTCAGGTGATTCTGTTTCTTGTTTCTGTTGATCACCACCGTCAACTATTTAGTTCTATGTCTCAGAATACCGTAAACTGTAAAATACATTGACACAACGTGAATTTTAGCTGTAGCTACCATATATATTTAGGCTCCCATGTATACCTACATATAGATGCACATGCACGTGTGTGTGTGTGTGTGTGTTCTCCTTCTGTATGAATAAGCACACAGTCCTTGGTAATCTGATTAGGACACGTTTTCATTTTTTAAAAATTCTATTAGAAAGAAAATGTCCCAATCACCAAACTTTTTCTGCTCAGTGTGTAACAGATGTCTAATCTGTAGTTTTTTTCTCGATTAACAAAATAAATTTCAGAACATGTTTTTATGTGCCAGGTGCAGGCTGAAACTGTTTCACTGAAGAGTATGTCACTGTCTTGTTAAAAATGCATAATAATGGATATTTTCTTCAAAAATAATCTTCTGGAAGAATCAGAAACATTAAAACTGTATTGACAAAAATTCTTTCTTTCTTCTTGTATCTCCAAAATTGTCTGCGTTTATACAAACTGAACAGCACCTAGCAGGGAACACTGATTATACCATAAAGATTCCAAAAATAAGCAAGTATATTTATTAAACTGCGTTAAATCAACAACAGAATTCAAGATGTCGGAAGCTATGTAATTCCCTACATACTATATTATTTTGATGGAGATTTTAACCTCATCAATGCTTGAGTGACAGAACGGGATGGCAGTTAATCCAGGCCTTTGTACAAACTTCTGTGCTTGGAATAAATGAAGCAGAAAGATTGGACTTTATTCCCCTTCCCACACAATTCATCTTCTACAAATAATTGTTTTTAACTTCCTGGTGCAGTGCGTTTCTGTTAGAACTTGCTCAGCTATAATAACCGACATTGTTGGGTCAGATCATGCCATTCCCTCTTACTCATTCTTACTAGTCTGCTTTACTTTCAGCAAAACTTACCTACTCTTAACTACCCTTTTTTCACCTAATTTCAAAAGAGATTAAAAATGGTCAGAGGGAGAGGAAATAATTAGACTCAGTGATCCAAAAAAATACTCCTTGCCACACTGTGGACAAAAGACTACTATATCTACATGAAAGTATTTGCTTGGACCAAAAAATAAAAAATAAAAATTAAAAAAAACGTGCAAAAAGCCAAAGTCTTGGAATTAAATAATTTGCTCTGACGGTGCAGCTGTACAGCCATCACGAAACCTCCAATTTGTTTCCCATTTACCAGAGCTGCAATCACTTAATTGGAGATATGCTGTTTAAGGCACCCACTGGGCTGGGACTGCATGAAAACGATAGTTACCCACACCGCCAAGAAGGCTGATGGCATCCCTAAGCTAACACCCCCGTTTCCTTCACAGCAGGCCACTCTTTCTCACTTGTTTCTGCTTCACAATTTTTTGCAGCTTATTTTTGAGCCAGATCAAGTTCACCATGTGGGCTGCACAAGCCTCCCTTTT
This sequence comes from Struthio camelus, assembly GCF_040807025.1. NCBI lineage: Eukaryota > Metazoa > Chordata > Aves > Struthioniformes > Struthionidae > Struthio > Struthio camelus. The sequence continues at coordinate 189,390,519 of NC_090942.1, read as the reverse complement.
CCTTTCCTGATTTCCTTTCTGGTTTTAGAACCGATAGACTGACGCAGCTCTCCTCCTCTATTTTAAAGGCTGTGTTTATCCCCAGTCTAACATAATTCTTTTTTTGTGAAATTAATCTCCAGCATGCTCAACGGAAGTTTTCCACATGCTCTACTTGGATGAGCACGTATTAGTTAGTGGTTCCTATTTTTAGATGTTTTGCCTTACTTTACAGTTTATTTCCTTAAATAGCAATCTGAGTATCTACATAGAGCTACGCAGATGAAAAACAAAACATATTCTCTGTTTCATATACATCAAGGGTCATGGAGTTTTAAGTTTATAAATAGCAATATCTGAATCTGAGAAGCACTGAAATACAGTGTCATAATGTTAATTAGGTGGTTTTATTTGATTATCATGACTTGACGCATTATGCAGTTTTTTTCCATAAGGGAATAATATGCTTCATTTTATACACTGTTGAAAAAGATGGAGCTGCAGTAGCTGATATAAAATAAGGTTACCACTAAATTCCACTGTAAGCTTTACTAGGAATCCCCTTTAAAGTGGAGGCACCCAAACTTAGGTGGGTAGGATCTCCCTCTGGAGGCCTCCAGACAGATCTTCCTCTCTCTATGGACAAGGTAGAAAATTTCATTCAGCTGCACAGCAGGTAGCCTTGGGCATGCAAACGTAGCCCAAAATACTGATCTTCTCCCTCCCATTTCCAGCCACTCTTCCCAGGTTCTGCTCTGTATTTCACCGCCCTCTCACCTACCTCGAGGCCCTGTAATCTGGATCAACTAAATCATTCAGCTTAAAATCTTTTTTCTTTTTTTTTTTTTTTAAAAAGGAGTTATTTTCAGCCTAGATCACTTCAAATACCTCATTTATAGAGCAAACCATAAAATCATATCAGAATAACTAAAAAGGAGCAAACAGCAGCACAAGAACAAGGAACCACAGAAGAGGACCATGATGGGAAGCAGAAGTTTCATCACAGGGTTTCATCATTGAATGTGATATGAACAGTGAATGGTATCAGTACGATTTCACCATACTGGTAGTTTGGGTGCAAAATACTGCAATGAAGATGCAAAAGAAAAACAGCTTGCCACATCTCACTTGGAATCAGACGAAAGCACCGTACCTAACGACTGTATAAAGCTCTGTCCACGCTAGGGGAAAATGGTAAGCGTTGTGATTAAAGGATCCGGCTCAGTGAAGCTGAGATGAGGGAAAAGCAGCTGACATTTTCAGACATGTGGACGAGTCATGTAAGCCGGCTAGCTAACAACAGCAGAGCAATTTCTTTCGTAAGGCAGACGCATCAAATACAGCAGGAGGAGCGGAAAAAAGGATTCTCTTTTTGATAGCTTTGATACGGGTTTGAATTAACCAAAATCCCCTGCCCTAAACAATCCCCTGCCCATGCATTTTTATCACTGGTTCCTTTCAGGTTTTCCCCGTCTTTTCCTTATCTACATTTTCTACAACCCAGCAAGGCAATCTGCCATAACCACCTAAGCACCCTAGTGACAACCCCTCCAGGTAGTGTAGATTAAGCAATCTACATTAAATGTAATCTTTAAGAAATTGGTCACCTCATCTTTGTACAACCCTTTCTCCTGCGGGGATACTTCTGTGCTGCCAATAACTTCTAAAACACATTCACTGACTCCAAATGGGCTCCCCAATCCTTTCTACAGTATTGAAGTGATAAATTTACTAAGTCAAGATTGAGATTAGATTTTTTTCACTGACTTACTTTTATTTTTAGACTTTATAGCTTTTTACTAGAACCACTTAACAAAATGAACATTTTAAAGAAGGTATTTTTGATAATGGTGATATCCAGAGAGCAAGTCTGCTTCACAGCACCGTAGACAGTGCAATACGGATTATAATAGAAACATCAATAAAGCAAACCTATGAAATAGTTTAATAGTGTACCGTGCTAGAAATTGCCATTTAATATAGTCAAATTTAAAAACGATCTAAGCAATAGAGGAAAAGAGATGCATATTCAACAGGCAACTGTAATCCTGCTTCTTAGTGCTTTGAAAATAAAGCATTTTAAAAGATGTATTAATCTACTAGTACGTATCAGTATTTAGCAACACAATATAATATTCTCTTTCACAGGTTCTAAATACCTGTTCCTGCAACGTCAAGGATATGGCTTTTTAGTAAAGTAAGATTCCATAGTATGTGCCTTTGGAGGAAAAAGCTTCAAGAGGAAACTACCTGTGGCCAAACTATATTTTAAAAAATCGGCATTGTAATTAAGAAAATTAGTATGAAGGCAGTCACAAACTGCTGAATATTTCCATTGTAATAACTCATCATGCAATGTTTTACAATGAGTGTTCATAACTAATTACTTTCCTTTCTACAGTAATGGGGATCAAAATAAAACTAGGATAATACTGTTGTACTTCCATCAGCAACACAAGATCATGAACTTGATCCCTGCAAAGCAATATTCTGATCTTTTCTATTCTCACCGAATGCTAAAAGTCTGAGAAGAAAACATTATGAACAGGGAAGAAGGATGCTTTCAGGTAAGTGAATTTTACATACCTCAAATTAAAGAGAATAATAAAAGACAGATGCTGCATGAAAGTACCCAGAATCCACTATGCACTACTAAAATAAACCAGTTATAGACAACAGATTCTATTACAAAGAGAAAAAGAAAGTGAGATAACTGCAGAGTAATTAAAAATTATAATAAATAATTAAAATGAAAGAAAAAATAAAGCATAAACAAATGCAGGACCAGAAAGGAGAAAAAATATTGAGCCCAATTAGATTTTCTTCAATATACTGCTGAATATATGATTCAACATAATCATAAAAGAAATCTGTTTTAGAAGAAATGGTGCTCTTTGCACAAATGAGTTTACTGAATGGAAATACCACCACAGCAGCTGAAATTAGCTCAGGTAAAATACGTCATTCTTAGGCATGTTTGCCTTTACCTATAAATCTGTTTTTACAGATAAACCCCTACAGTTCACAATGTTAAGGAACATTTTCTTACAATACTTACTGCTTCACTGATTCTCTAGACCCATGTCTTCTACAAAAGCACAGATCTATCCTAATTCCATTTCCCAGGATTTTCTTCACAAGTACGCTAAATAAAAGATTTCAAACATCTAGCGTGGCTATCCTGTCTCTCAATGCTACTACCCTCAGTTATATTTATTACTCCCAACATAATCTAATATAGAAAGAATTCATCTGATTGGCTAAACTGTACAGCTGGACTGTTAGTGAAGTATTTCTATATAAAGCAATAATTTTGAGCTTCCAGTTTTGGATGTTCCATGAGCACAAATCTTTGAAGGAAGAAAAGAAAAATCGCCATCTCCAAGTAAATAATAAGTTCCAGGCAAAGCATTCTAAGCTATTTAATTTGTTTTTAATGATCTACATTTCTTATCAGTATCAGTTAATTTCAAACTGAAGAGAAATGTGAGATTGAAGCAGGGCAGAGCTCTAACAAGCAGAGCAGCCCGTCCTGCCACTCCTCCCCAATGGCTCTCATTGCCTACCTAGATAGAGATAGCAGACAGGGGCTCTGAAGAGCAAAAAGGAAGTGCAAAAAGGAAAGCACTCCTGCTCATCTTCCAGCGTACTGCATGTTCCCACAAAAGCCTTCTTGCTACGCGTGACCTCTCTCTTGCACGTAATTTAAGCACTGAAATACGAAAAGCACAGCTGATATGGGTGGGAACCCAGGACACAGAGTGCAGAGAGAGAGCAAAATGAATAAAGAAGGTGCAGACACAGTGACTATTGGGGGAGACTTCCGTGTGAAAGAAGGAAAAGGGAGAAAAAACATGAAAGAAACACGAAGAAGTGGAAATTCTGGGACCTTTACTAAACCAAAGCCCTGCCTTCCAGGGTCACCTCAACCAGTTGACACCTGGCACCTTGACTTGTCTAGACAGTCTAAAAACTTCTATTAACATCTTTCAACTAAGGCACATGAAAAAAAAAAAATTCTCCTAGTCTGAAATGGCACTTGATTAAAGCAATCTTCTAATAAAGAAAAATCTTTTATTTATATTCCAGCATCAAAGAACTGCACTTGCCTTTGTTTTCATTACATGAGCCTGATCTATACATATTATCTATTTACTTACCTATAACAGAAGCTAAACAACCTAGGCGTTCATCACAATAAGATGCATTTCCCCTGTTTTGCAAGAACCTTTTTGAAATGCCTATTCTGTTTGTGCATGCACTACTGTAAGAGTTAGCTGCGCTCCAAAGTCTTGTGTAAACTCACTCCACCGGTATAGTTAGTGAAACTGAACACAGTTCCATTTCCCATGTTATTTTGATTCATACTTTCCATAAAGATATTACCAAAAATCAATCACAAATGCTCCGCACTTTGTACTTCTACATCACAGTCTTAAACTGGTAGAACTGCTCTATCAAAAGTAGCTCTTCACGTAGTGGAAAAGGGCAGGGGAAAGACTAGATCTATGCAGCCTAGATTTGCCTCGAGCAGTGAGGGAAATCATGATTATGAACATTCAAGAAGTTATTTGCAGGTGAATTGCTCTTGCTATCTAGATACACAGTTACCTTGCTCAGGTTTTTATTTAACCTACTCTTCTAAGGTAATTAACACAGCTTTTCACCAGACGATCCCAAAGCTAGGTATGATTTGGTAATTCCCTCCCCACCACAAAAACCAACACAACTGCCTTGTTGGGAACACAGCAGATCACCTCAAACTACCTGGACAAATTATTTATATTTACAGTAGAAGAGAACGTACTCCGGAATTGCCAATACACACATCAAAACTAAATTCCTGGGGAGAGGGGGGAGAAGGGAAGCAGTAAAATACTGCAGAAACCTCTAGCATCAAAAGCAAGGCTGCTCCATCAGGCTCTGTGTTAGGAAACGGACCTGCAGTTGACAATTGTGGCTAAAGTAAAATCTGTCTAGACAATAGTAAGTTAAAAAAAAAAAAAACAACAAGAAGTAACACAAATAACGGAGGAGACGGAGAAAATGGGGGGAAAACGTGATGAACTGCTTCAGAGAGACACCTTCTTCTTAGCACTGATTACTGAAGGAGTCTGCATGACTGGCTTGGAGTAGATGGCTAACTTTTGTATCGGTGAAATGAAGTGAAATGAATCCCACCTTACCCACTCCTTTCAGAGCGTATAAAAAAGGTTATATTCACAATACAAAGGCTAAATTTCCCTCCATTATCCCCTGATAGCAGGTTTATTACACAATTTTTCTGTAAAACAATTTGGTTGAGCAAAGGAGTTTTTTTAATCAACTTTTGATATAGCTTTCCAGATTTCATCTATTTTTACCTCAAAGAGCACTACGGTCTTATTTTCAGGCTGAAAGTTAAAAACATCTTAGATAACAGATACTGCCTATATTTACTTGTATCATAAAGCAGTTGGTTTTCTGCAGGTAAAGCATGACAAGGAGATTGTGAATTCTGTAATGAAAGAGATACTAATATGGACCTGTCTGGACAATTACTTTTTTTAAAGTAATTATGCAATGATTTATTTGAGAAATGTCACATGGGCATGAAATCTGGTGATTGGAACCTAAGTGGTAAGAAGATCTAGCTAGAAAATTATACTGGTATCTAAAAACAAAATAATCCTTTATCTTCAAAAAAAAAAAAAATAGTTTAGACTATCTTTCCATGTTGTCTGCAACACAACAGATGACTATCAGTCCATTATTACCAGACACTTGTCCAGATGGGTCTGCAGTACCTCAGCTCTGAAGTTTATTAGTTCATGACTTTATTAGAGAAGCCTAGGAGTAACCAGGTAAATGGAACGTAGTTCATTAGCAGCTATGAACAGAATACACGCTAATTCAGTGTTGCAACATGCAAAGTGAATGGAATTAGGGAAAGTAATTTTAGCTAATGAAATTTAAAATACTCTATATTCTATTAAGTTGCTTCCAGACTCCATCAGACAAAAGACAGACAGACAGAACCAGCTACAGAGTTAATTATCCTTCTTTTAGATCTTTCTAGTGAAATAGTCTGTTCTATTGATAAATTGATTCACTGAACTAATATTGAGGTTTGAAATGAAGACAAAGTGCATTGAACCATAAAATTGTGGTTACATACTATTTTTCTGAGAAAACGTACGATGCCAGCACTGAAAAAATGGCTGGACACAATAGCTACGAAGCGTAAAAAAATAAGCACTGTGCGGCTGTTAAAAATATGCATCTTATTTCAAGATCATACATTGGTTTCCAGTTCCATCCAATCTCTGCACCCATTGACACATTCATTGGAAAAAAATGCTCAAAGCTGCCAAGGTATATTGTTTATTGGCATAGAGACTAAGCGCTCAAATGAGTAGTTACATCAGGTATGCATTCAGCATAAACCAAACATCACTCGCAATGAAATGATGTAACAAAATTAAAACAACAACAACAAAAAAAAAACCAAAAACCCTGCAGAAGAGAAGGGAACGCTGGGCTCCCAAGGGCACTAACACAGGGTGCAGAAATAAATACAAACTGTGGGGTACACCGCTGTTTCTTGATTCATTATTTTTTGCCACTGTCCAAGGTCGGCTGACACATGCCATTAACAGGTGCTGGTAGGCCAGGACAGATGACAGCTGAGCCCCTGCTGACTCACTGTGGCAGGTGCTGCCCATCAATTCGCCCAGGGAGGAGGCAAAGGAAGGTGACCTCCTCCAACCAGGCCACCCATATCCAAGAAACAAAAGTGAAACCTCAGGTGCCCTGGGGACACACTGACAACACTCTATATCCGAAGGTCATTCCCTTTGGTCGCCTCCTTGGAAATAGTTCTGCTTTCGTTCTGCATGGACATTTCTGACTGTCCTTTTCTTCTAGTTAAACACGTGCATGCCAGGCAGTAATAAAACTCAGAAAGGTGTCTGCAGATGCACGACAGGATTTCAGACATTTCACAAAGCCCCGCAACAAAGAACTACTTCAGAAACTGAGAAATCAGCTTTCAAAAAAGATATCAAGTTCTTACCCTAGTACAATAAAACACTTAATTCTATCGCCTTTATTTGTAAAACAAAGTTCTCTTAGCTGTAACTGTGCTCATGTAATAGGAGTAATTTTTTTTTAATTGATGGCTAAGGCTTTCCTCATTTCCTGCAAGGATAAAAAGGGCCATATTCTCTTATCCTGCACTAACTTCCAAGATTTTGCATAGTTAGAAATCTTTGCCTGCATTTTGCTCAGAAGAAGCACTTCCATTTAGTTCATTCACCAAACTTCACAGAAGCTGTTCCCGAACAATGATTAGAGCTTCAGGATTTGAATCATAGAGGCCAGATCTACTTGAAGTCTTTCAGCATGAGCCTGGGAGCTCAAAACAAAACAGAAACCATTCTGACACACTTTCACACCCTTCCCAGCAAGGGTGCTTTTCATCTCCCTTTGGTGGAGCAGTTCAGGAGCTGCGGCAATGAGGCAGGGTGGACTCAGACTTGTCCTAAAGCCAAACTAGAGGGTTACAAGAGTTCTCCGCGCCAAAACCTATGTACGTTGGGCTACCTCCCCCTCTCCTGAAGGCTTCTAGCCTGCCTCAAGCTCTTTTCACAAATCATCCGATAAGTGAGGCTTGTCTGTGCATTAATGGGAAAACAGACAGTTCTCCCTTGTAATGACTGTGTAATAGCCTCTCCAGGTATGCTATTCTCCCTTCTGGAGAGTGAATGGATCTGGAAGGGTATCCAGTTGGTCTTTAGAAATGTCCCAGTTTGTTATAGCTGCTTTCTTTGGCCTGGAGATAGGGAGGCTTCTGATTTCAGCCAAGGGAGTATGGTAATAAATTGAAGTTCGGTGGTGTGACAGAACCCTTAGTCAGCCAGCCTCCACCCTCCTTCTCCTGAGGTGAGCACTGCAGAAGACACTAAATAATTATTATAACATATAATTAGCAAACTACAACATCATTCCATAAGCAGGGAAAATGCAGAAAGGCCAAGTGAAACATTTAAAAACTTCAAACACAAACCTCTCCCCAACTACCTATGGCCTTAGAGGCCCTTTCTTTGAACTCTTCTTTTCAGACCAGCAATTCTCAGTGCTTTCCTCCACTGAGCATATTCTCCTGAAGCCTCTCTAGGCTTAGGAAAATCTCTCTCTCCTTCCATCACTTCTGTGACTTCCCTGTTATTCCCCATTCTCCCCAAAATTCCCAGAAGCTAAAGGTACAAACTCCCCTCCCTCCTATCTCTTTGCCAGACAGCCGGTGGCAGAAGATGGTAAGATATGTTTCACTCTGTTGCTCACCCTCGCAGTATTCTTAATAAAAACATACAACATTTGTATCGGTAAGTGTGAATAAACCAATTTAAACAATTCTGCCATCTGGCATGGTCAGAGTTTCTTGTCGCCTAAATCCATGAAGAATCTGAAAAGCCAGTATGAGGTATAGCTGATTCCTCTTGGCGGTCCAGTAAAGAAACTACTCATAAAAACAGAGCAGAGATCATGTAGAAGACATGTTAACATGGACATTAACTCTTCCAAAGCAGTAAACTTAGGACCTTCATTTTCACAGCAATCAAAATCTCGGCTCCTAAGAAATCCCTGCTTTCGGCAGCCTATGTATTAGCAGGGTGTGCATATGGCTCTTGTCCTTGAATTCAGACTTCTGTTTAAGAGAAAACAAAGTTACTCAAGCCCTTTGTTTTATTCTCCAACTTCAGGATAAGAGACTGCTTTAAACACCATCAGATTTTCAAGAGCATTCAGCACAAACAACTCCCATTTAGGCTCGTAAATAAGTCACTTTGGAGTTGCGGGATGCTGAGTGCTCTTGAAAAGCTGCCCAACATACTACTGCTGTACCATTACTGTACCACTTCATGTACAATTCACCACATTTAAAGATGACATTTATAGAGAGATGGTGCGCTGCTCAGAAGAAACTTAGATTTTTATGCACAGGTGGAAACTCCAGCTGAGTTACATAAGTGAATTTCTTAATGTTATATTGTTTCTTATATTTCCGAAATTAATAAGTGTTTAAATTATACACTTTGTACAGATGTCAACATTGAAAATAAAATGCACTTCCCTAATAGTCTTGTTTTTCAAACACTCGCACAATTGGTACTAAGTTGCAGCAGGTGATCTTGAAACAGAGACTCATTCTTCTCTCAGTACGCACAGATACACATATTTTGGTTTTGCTCTTTTGATACTTTTTTGATAGTGAAACACTTGAGAGAGGCCATTATTTAATGGTTGAAGGGAATTCAGAGTGATTAGACTTGTACAGCCTTTTCTTCCATGCATTTTATTAGGAAGGTAAGATTTCATATTCCTCTAAGAACTAAAGAGGCATGGACATTCCCAGTTGTTGTCATGGATACAGCTGCCGAGAAAAATGTCATTGTACCCCTGCAGATAAATGCATGTGCCAACAGCTTTGACTATGCGGTGGTAAAACTACCACAGATGTTAAACATTCTCACGTGGAGATCACTTTCCTCTCAAAATATGCACTAAACACCAAAAAAAAAAAAATTAAAAGTAGTTATTTTTAAACGTAAAGGTTATGGCATGAAGGAAGAAAAGGCTAGGCAGTTTAAAAAAAATGTTGGCACTTTCATAGTTCATGATGTCATGGAGGAAAAAATATTATGGAACAATAGTATGAGTAAAGGATCAAGTGTCAGCCCAACTTTGAGTTATCTGGATTTTGTCAGTGTGCGTTATAACAGTATTGTTAACCACAATAACTATATTTCTTAGGTCAATGAAGGATTAAACAAACAAACAAACAAAGGTAACAAATGCACATTGGAGAATTTTAAACCAGGGAGGCTCTGATCCTGATTAGACCATCTCATAGTGCAGGCATTTTTATTTGGACTAGAGCACTTTGAATCGCTTTGCACTTCAGCTTCACGGAACTGTTTACGGAAAAGACAGATCACAGAGAATGAAGAGGCTGAAAACACAAGGCAGTTCTTCCACGTACCATTATCCGTACCCACTCACCTAGGTCCTCGAATAAAGGCAGGCAATTATTAAGACACTCCCTGAAGTTTTACTGCATACTGGTTACCACAGCAGTGCTAGCAATTTTGCATTGCACCATTCAGGCAGCAAAAGCAAAGAAGGTTTGGGTGGAGAGCAGGCAAGGTTTGGGATCCTCCTCTCCTCATCAAATGGAAGCACACAACTCCCTCTTTGCCCTCACATACGCCTTCAAATATCTTACCGCTAAATAAGCATAGACAGAGCATAAGGCAGGTTGTGAGCTCTAAAACACTCCGTAAGGTTAACAGTTTAACAGAAAGACAAAAAAAAGGATAGCTCCTGCACACAGAAAGAGGCCTTAGACAGCATGGAAGGAATCACCCTGAACTGAGAACCTAATTCACCACTGTACGAAGACCGGAGAAACAAGGAAATGGGATTAAATGAGCACCCTGTTATAAATCTCTCTCCCCCTAAGTATTTTGGGACAGGCCTCCACAATACAATGCAGTGTTTTGCAGAGATACGTGAGCTATCGCTAGATGAAGTGCGGGGGAACTGGAAGCAAGATAACCGTTTTTGGATGATGTAACACCCCAGCTAATTAGCTCTGCTGGGAACAAAGCATTGTGCTTAGCGCGGCTGCGTTGAAGCCAGAGAGCAAGTTCATTTCGGGCTACCGAGGGCACCTCTGTACAGCTCTGCTGTGTTCCAGACAGACGTAGCCACCATATTGCAGCTGAACACGTAAACGATGTTAAAAAAAAAAAAAAATGCTTACATTAAGACGCATAATTTTATTGGAAAAGCAGTTTTGAAATACATGCTCTAAAAAAGAAAACGGAGAGCATACAATTAAACCCCCAAATTGTGATTGTTTTACCCAAGTTGGAAGGGAATTCCTACATTTGACGTGCAAACAGGCAGAGCACGGATCCTGCGTTAGCACAGATTTCCTACGCTGCTGCTTTCACAACAGGTAATTATGTTTGTCCTATCCAAGAATATAGCTATGGACCAGGGTTCTGCCACAGGAATAATCTCTATGGCCTAACACCCTGCCCTAGCATCCATTGAAACACAGACCTCTTTGAACCCAGCCAGCTGTTTTAGAAAAGAAAAACCGCAACAACACAAAATAACTTTAACAAAGCAGCTCATTCAGGAAAGCCATTCACCCTCCTCACCACAGTGATCTACAGACATCACAGACATTTGACATAATGGCTAAGTGGTACACAATTCAATTAAAGATAAAATTAAAAGACATTTTAAGCGAGTGTTCAATAGATTCTATAGTGTCTCTCTTAGCTCAGGAGTTGCAACTTTTTCCTCAGGAATTAAAACGTTTTCTGAAGAATGCTCACGTCCATCTGGGAAAGAAAAAAAGAATTTAGCCTTTCTAGTCTGGCAGATAGGCTTTAAAAAATAAGCTTGTGTTGTAAGTACAATCACGAGCTACACAGACTACAGCATAAGAATATGCATCTCAGAGCATATATGCCTTGCAAAATGAAAGTTTTGCAAGAGTTATAGAAGGGCTTTCAGTATCTGCATCAATATCCCAGTCCTTTCATTCCACTAGCCCACAACACCTTCCACACCTGTCTAGCAGATAAATCGGGAATAAACTTCTTTTGGATTAAAACAAATTCTTATAATCCTCAGAAGACATACAAGGCTTAGAACATCACCATTTCACTCATAAAAGACAGAATAGTTCAGCTGGATTTCTAAGAAGACAGGCAATCGTGTTTTACTATTTCGGCTCTGATAACAGCAATTATAAATACACTCTTAACTGAAGTGACATCATGAATTCATGGCTAGGGAGCCACCTGAGGAGAAGAAAGGAAAACAAAAAACAGAGTGCCTCAGGAGCTACAGGTTGTAAAAAAAATAATGAGGGCTTTCATAGGCTGAATACTGGCCTCCAGGCAACATCCCCCCTTTTCAGATCCACCCACAGAATTAAAGCATGTCCCATAAGCATCAGCCAGTCACACAGACTAAGTTCTGGGAGAAGAGCCGTTACAAAGCCATTACAGCAGGCAGTATTTGATATGGTGCTATAGATCCCACAGATCACCTTCCTGAACAGTCTTCCCCATGGTAGTTTTAGGCATACAGGAGCAGCAGCAAGCACATTGCACAGGCACGCACATCTTGGTTATTGTTTGCTATAAACCTCCTCAGTATGACCCGCTTATCGTGAACACAGAAGGTTAGGTGTGCATAAAGCGCGGTGAACAAAGCACTAAAGCACGCACATCCTCACTCCTCCTCCAAGGATATCCCTTATTTCACGCTACTGCTTCAACTACTGTATGCCTGGTCCTCTCTGTCCAGAGCAGGAGTTTACACGACTGGATCAAATACCATATCCTTTCTTGCTGATACGCGAACACACTGCCCTCCTGCTGAGCTTTCATTTAAGCTTCTGTTGACCATAATGATGCATGAAGTCACCCTAGAAGCTACCAAAAAAAAAAAAAAATATATATATATATATATATATATATATATATATATATATATATATATATTTGTTGGCCAAAAAAACCTTAGAGATGTCAGAGACAGTCAGGTTAAGCACCTACTGTCATGTGTAGTCCCAGGACTTCAAGACACTTGCCCCAAAAGCTGTTCCCTAGTTATTCTGCTGTTTGCAAACAACCCTCTACCTGTGCTTTGACCCAGCTTCAGAAGGATGCTGTCCCACACGTTACACTGCAATACATTTAAACTGCACTGACACAAGGGGCTGGCTGCCCTCTCTACTCTTCTGTGTCTTCCCTAGAAGCTTTTAGGAACATTAAGCTTATTCATCCCCGCTCTCCCTATCCCAGGATGTTGACATTTCCAATTGTACTCTTCTCTGTGCAACTTGGGGAAATAATAAAGACAAAAACCTTCTACCAATGCTCAGGCAGCTGCGTGCCTATACGCAATAAACCTAGCACAGGTTGCCAAGAGAGACTACAGTGACGAGCAGCATTTATTCTTGAATACTCTCAAACGGGCTTACACTATATATTCATTACAAGAAAAAAAAATAATAATTACATTCTTGTTTCAGTTTAGAATTAGTTTTTATAGCCAATATATATAAGGAGATAATTGTAATAAACATGCTACGGTGCTCTCAAATGGAACAATATAAACAAAGCTTCTATAATAGGCACTTCTTGGAACTTTGTCAGGGAACTGCCTGAACTTCAGGCTTCAGGCTTGGCACTGCTTTTCCCAAATTTTAAACCTGAAAGAAATATCTGAGAATAACCAAGCTATACACCATGCACTAAATAAATAAATAAATAAATCCGAGAAGAAGAAATTCTCAGATAGCATAAGTAGAAATTCCCATTGTAAGCTCCACTCCCTAGGGTAAATATTAAGCACATATTCAATCAGGTTTAGGAGGCTCTAAAGGAATGAAAAGAAAAAGTCAGCCTATTATACCACTTAATAAGATACTACTAGTGATTTTTAACCTTTCTACCTAAAAATAAGCTAATTTTGCAATTAAAACAAAAGCCACCATTAAATGTAACATGTCAGAACATTTTTCCTTATTTATAACTATCAGATGAATAATCATTTTATACACTGTGTAGGCATCCAGGGAACAAAAGTTCTATGAGAACTGTTTCTAAGACAGCAGTACTACAGCCCTGCACATATTCTTAGACTTTAATAATTGATTAAATGTTTCAAGCAAAATTCAACACTACCAACAAATATTCTTTCTGTGGATGTATTATTTTTGTCATATAGCTAAGTAAAAATTTCTCTTTGAATCAATTACATCACATGCCTTTCCAATGAAAGAAACACGCAGAAATGTTTTTCTGCGTACTACAAAATTCTGCCCACATCAAAACTCAGGATTCTCGTATTGCTTAACACTTTGGGGAGAAGATCTGGTATCGGTATTTCTCCATTATACGCTGTGGTAAAACAGATTAGTGGTATTAGCGACAACTCAAGACCTGCCAAGTTTACAAGGTTTATAGTCAAGTACAAGGGAAGATCAAGCTCGGCCTCAAACGGGAGACAGTTTTTCAACTTAACTGCACAGTTTGAGATGTTTTTTAATCACTTCCACGACAAACAAAGCACTTACAAGAAGGAAAACATAAAAAGAATATCCTGGACATGAAGTGCCAAGAAACCTAAATTTTATCAAGTCCCTGCATCAAACATTTCTCACTGTATTTACATGGGTCTTGCTCTGTACCTTGCTCACGCCCTCTGTGTCACCCTTCAGCACCTGCAAGAGGTGCAAAATCACCTCCACTGACTAGACCCAGTGATTTCGAAGGAACTGTGAATATGGTGCAGCACTATCCAGTCACCCTCAACCGTAGTTTTCTGCATCCTAGTCAAAAACACAGGCCACCAAAAGAGATGCAAAATAACACCAAAACCAAAAGAAAACAAGGAAATATTTTAAGTTCCTGCAATTTTCTTTTGGGATAAAGGAGTTGAGTTTTTAGTTCCCTTGAGTGTCTCTTAAAATTCCAGCTTTCAAATTTCAACTGAAGCAGCACACAGTCTTATGGCAAATCAATCAGTGCTACAGCACGGAGACTATTCTAAAATAGTAATTGGTCTGGGGTGGGGAGCTTTTGTTTAGAGGGAAGGGGGAGATTTTAGAGCTCGATAGGACATAACACGATTCCATACCACAGATCTGCAATCACACAGCTTTATCTGTGATGCAAACACAACGTTATTTAGAATAAAGCCTCTAATTAGGCATAATAAGGGTGCACTGAGAAATTACTGAATCTATAAAGGCAAAGAAAACCATCATTTCCCACACTCCTGTTCCATGTTATAAGGAATGGGGGGATGGAGACGCTTTTACCTTCCCTAAAGCTGTGTCACTGAAAAGTAGTAATTCTTCTTTTCTTCTGAAAACATAACCCAGCTTTTAAAACTGACACACTTTCCTTAGCAGATACAGGTTATCCTTGACACTTGGGTAAAAGAGAGAAAGAGAACAGCTCATTTGAAATAGATCAGAAACCCCAGTCTAGCAAAGTGTAAGCCATTCACAAAGACAAGACTCTGAGCAACCTCATGTTGCTTTTTGAAATTTTCTCCGCTTTGAGCAGGCAGGTGGGATCTGATGACCTCCAGCAGTCCCTTCCGACCCAAAATTATTATTATGATTCTGTAACAATTCCTGTAATTTTTTTTCCTACAAAAAGCCCCTCTCTACACCTCCCACACCTACACGCAGTAATTTAAACTGTGGAGTAGCTATAAATAACTCTAGTATATATTTCAAACAAAAGGTAAAATCATCCTTAGCACAAAATTCAGCAGAAGCTCATTTGCCTCTTTCCCTAGCTGTGATTTTTTTTTTCACTCACATAGAAAAAGATGAGATTTCCCAGTCACCTCTAACTCACTGTGAGCCTACCTCCCAGGGACACAGGTTTATCACAGGCTCAGAGGATAACCTGAAATAGGAGGCCTTTGTAAAACTCTTGGCAGCACATCCCCCTGACCAGGGGGTTGACGAGGGGTGGGGAAGGAGGAGAACCTATGACGTTAACTACTTTCACCTCCTTCATCCCACAGCGCCCTTCTCAATGGTGAACTCAATTATCAAGTGAAAGACTGACATTTTTTAAAGAGTATAAGCAAAAAAAAAAAGGTAAATAAATATTGATATGTGTGCATACACATGTGTACAGAATTACTGGTCATCTTCATGAAAGAAATAAGATCATCTGAGCTGTACATAGAAGCAGGACTACAGGCAAAAGTGCAAAAATTAAACAACTTGGAATACAGATTATATATTCTTTCACAAACCAAAGCAACTCACTGCAATCATATTTACTTCGTAACACCAGGTAACAAGATATAATACATAAAGTACCGATGGGGCTTTAAACATATGTAGCTTGACATTGCCAGCACATTTAATGCCTGCTTTTGGCAAAGGCTGATCAGAAGTCCTGTACTCATTAGTATCTTCTTATTTGAAACGCTGAAGAAGCAGCAGAACGCAGTTTTGCAAGGCAGAATCAAGCACATACATAGATATCTGACAATCCTCTCACGTCAAGAGTAATTTTTTACATGCACTTTATAAAATTAGCAAGTGGGGAAAGGCAAAAAGTTTGTAATCTAGTAGGCAGGATACAATCACAGACCTCAACTTGTTTAACCGGTTTAGAATTGGTGCAGCTTATATTGCTAGTGGATCAGAGAAGACTGGAGACCACTGGCCTAAGCAGTAAAGTGTCTGAGGTACAAATGTGATCCTGCCTGTACATCGTTTGAGGCAAATTCTCCACTATTAACATAATGGACTACAAAAATTTAACCAGTGGATTCAATTCAGGGAAAAATCCTTTCTTTGCCTCATAAAGGTTGAAGCAGAAGCAGGCAAGAAATAGCATGCAAATACACGTGTTATCCTAGCATTCATTTATAACAAAAAGAACAAGCAGCAGCCAACAGAGCTATGTGAAGAAGCTCTCTTAAATTCAAAAGCATTATAATGCAGACGTACATATTATATACAAAATCTGCTTAGACAACTTCTTTCACTCAGGGGAAAGAAAATCAAGTTTAACAACATCAGAGAAAACTTTAGGTCTCATGGCTCTGAAGGTTATCCCTGTTTATTTTGTCTTTAATGAGAAGCTGTGCAAACGATAAAAATTTTTTTTTATTTCCTTAAAAGCTCTAGTTTAATTAGAAATGTTTGCTCTTCATCTCTAACCCAAGTAACTCACTTATATTAGCTCTCCATTGCCGAGAGTTGCTCCCTGCACTCCCTTTGCTCTCCTGCACTCCCTCCGCGTTCTTCCCTGGCAGAATCCATGTATTATAAATGTACCAAGTTAATACACAATAGAAAGATTTACTGTATACAACAATAACAACACCATATTCTTTCACTAATGGATCCTTGACTCGCCACAACCCCTTCTTTTATCCTTTGTGCTCTCTCATTTTTCACTTTCATTTAAAATACAGAGCTTCAGACAGGGGCCCATCAATGCCCCTCACTAAAATAATTCACGCAAAACTCCCTGAGCTATCGGACAAAAAAATTATAGTAACAGCTGAAAATCAGGGGAAAAAAAAAAAAGGTGCACTAGTTTCAAGGTTAATAGTGAGCTATCTGCTGCTGGGACAGATCAGTACCACTGAAGGAGGCAGTACAGAGCAATACTGTCCAGAGGAGCAACCTCAGTATACCTGCAGCTCCTCTGAGGCTCTGTGCCCACTAAACTTTTTTGGTCTTAGCTCCTCTCTTTATGCAGGTTATTGTGTAAGAGGGGAACCTTTGCAGAGTCACTAGCTGAAAGGAAAAGGGATGTCACCCTTTCTGCGCTCAGGCTCCTGAAGAAACCACGGCAGCAGGCAGGAAAGGAGAGAGATCGAGAAGCAAGATGTCCCCATGCGAGCATTAAGGCAAATACAGAAGTACACGTCCATCCTCCTGATCAACATCAAGCGTACAGAGTGAGGAAAGACCTCTCTGCCTGATGGACCACCAGTACTGCTTTTACTGCTGGATCCTTTGCGCATCATCCTTAGCTGCTATCGAACCAGAGACATCCACCCTTCTCACCAAGACCCAGTGAGACACCATTCTCCCTGTTTTCCCAAGCATAACAGCAGCTATACGGACTATCAGCTGTCAAGCTGAAGATGGGCAAACTGAGCTGCTAAATTTAAGCAATCACACAACAGGACATAACTGACCAAAGCAGCACGTCAGCCCCTCGGATCCGCTTAAATCTCCGTAGGCAAGAAAAACCTCGGCAGATCTTCACAGCACGAAACCACGCCAGAGCTGCAAAATGACACCAACAGCCAGCTTTCTTCAACAAGCACATCTAGAAAGACCCAGGAGTTTGATGGACATACATCCTCCCTCAGGCTGCCCGCAGAGGGGTTATGTAGTTTGCTACCCAGCAAATACATTGGGAAACTCACAACAACAAGCTGCTTAGTTTCAAAAAATCTATTAAGGTTGCTAAGTGACAATAATGTAGCTCCCTCTCACACCATTTACAAAACCCAAACATTTAAGGGCAAGGAAATGAATGGCTCATTTCATCATAAATCTCACACCACCCATATAATAAACAAATAAATTCTCATCAAGTATAAAGCCGTTGTGATTTCATCACAATAATGTTAACTCTCCCACAAATACAGCTTAGGTTTCTGTTATCACGCTTTCAGTATCGAAACGTCTTTCTTCTGAAAAACTCCTCGACAGGAACATTAGTCAAATGAAAAAATTATCTGGAAAAAACTGTTTTGCTATTTGTTCATAATTGTGCAATATAACAGGAAAATTCACACGTGGTAAAAGTTTTATAAGTCAGCTATGTTCTAACTTTGTGTACAAAATTTTTATGGCCTACATCCAACAAGCACTTAAGCTCCAGCTTAATTTTAAGAAGTAATTAATCATATAAAAGTGTACAGGACGACTGAAGGGTTTCACTATGTACTTAAATGTTTTACTAGAATAGATTTCTTATTTCATTTTAAAGAACGCTGTGTTAGATGCTCTTATTTTTAGTATATCAATGAAATATCTATTTTAGGTCAATGTTAAGGCTTCCTTGTTGTGATAAATGCAAGGTTTACACTAAGAAAGAACGATATCCTTTTTGTTATGATGTGCAGGATGTAAGCTATAGATGGCCCCAAGCTAGGGTGGTTTTTTTTTTTTTTTTTTTGCTATTGCTAGCAAATTGAGAGTCGTGGCTTGAACTCAGTGTTCAACTCAGTGTTACGGTAACCACACTGTTATTTAGCAGCCTGAACTCAGGTTTTCAAAGAAAGATTTTGGAGAATGAAACTCACTTCTTGGAGGCAGGGGAGGCAGGAGGGAAAAGGATAAAGCAATAATGAAAGAAGGTGGCAAATAAAAAGGTTAAGGAAGAGTTACTTCTCTTCATAAAAGATAAGGTCCAGGTACTAAATTATTAAACTGAAAAAAAATGATCAAAGTTAACCATGCTATCAATAACTTTATAGCATTAAATCCACCTATGCTACAAAAAACAATAAAGAATGCTATGGGAAAAAAACTCAAAAACCTAATGGCCTATCGGAACAAAAAGTTCTTGTTCCTCTGCAAACGTCAGTCTCGGTAAGCTTCAGAACTACCTTCGCAGAACGCTATACGTCCGTATGTCTTAATCGTATTAGAGGGAAAAAATCCAAAACCTCAAAATTAAAACATGTGCTCCTCCATATCCCAAACACCAAGTGCCATTCTGAGCTTCAATCAATCAACACGCAAATACGCAACTTTATGTTACCTTCTAGCTGAGCTTACATTTTGAAGTCTCCAGACAACTTCTGCTGTCCTATAGAGCCCTTACCAGAAGGTTAGCTGGTCAGAATTCAAAGAAATTGGAAGTAACAACATGAAAAAAAAAAAACTTAGCTTTTTGGAGAGTTCCAGAGCAAGAACACTGGTTTAAACTGTTTTTTTATCATTGTCAGCTAGTCAAGAGGATTCAATACTTCCCTTCAGATAAAGGCTTTGTGATAGCCAGACTATTTGTTTGATCACCAATTTAATTACAAAATCACTGTAATTCTGTGTGTTCTGTTACAGATATCCAAACTAACTTGAACAGTCCAGATAGTCCATAATGTCATACAGCAGTCTTGCGCCTTGCATTCTGATGTAGCTACTGGAAACAATTCAAAATGTCCGCAAATTATCTGTACAGCCTTACATGGATAAAGACCCAGCTATAGCATAGTCCTTCCTCGAGCTCTGGCATGACAGCTATGTGTCTTCAGGATTGTACACATGAAGTTCACAAGATAAGACATGTCAGAAAAGGGATTCCTAGTTGTCATTTATTCTTGAATTTCTCTCTTCTTGTGTTTCTTAAAGCAAGGAATTCTCTATAAATTACACAACCAGCTCAATGTGTTTAACCTGATCTTTTTGCTAGAAAAGCATTCCCCAGCTCCTTGGAACAAAACACAAAATAACCGAAATTTTGCATATTAAAGATGAAAGTGTGATTATCTTGTCTTTCTTCATATTCACAACTCACCAGCTGGCAGGGGAAAGAAAGCATAGTTCATGTTATTTTTCAGAACAAGTAGCATTAGTTCTTCAAAGATTCTATAAAGAAGAAAAAAAAAGACCAAAAGCAACTGTTTTCTCAAAAGACCTGCTCGCAAATACCTACTGAAAAACGCTATAAGCTCCTCCTTTCTGGTACTTAGTTAGCAATTTAGGCTTTGCCAATACTTGCATCACTCAAATGCCTTAGCAGATTTCATTTCAGTTTTATACAAACATATGTTAGAATTTGGAGTGGTAATGACCACCATGCCTTAAATAGTGTAACTCTTTCCACTCTAACCCTGCTCTCTTCTACATACCACGTTCAGTCATTTTTAACTTTCCAAGCCTATCACATCTTAGGCTGAAATTTTCCATTCACGGATTCATTTTTTGAAAGCTTATGTAGAATTATATCAAGTATGAAAAGCAAGAAATACTGCACAATGTTTTAGGCTAAAAACCATTTTGCTTCTTCCGGACATACTCAAGAACTGAATACCATGTATATGGACAGGAAACTTTACATAAGTTAGTCTGTACATAAGTACGGGTGTCTGCACATACTTACGAACACACTGACAAACTGAGTCTGAATATTTCAGTTAAAAATTAGGCATAGGCCTCCAGGGGAGGGGAGGGAATCAAATTTGCCAGAGATTTTACAACAGGTTGCAAAATACTTGACTAAGGATGGATCTGCGGTGCATCCACTAAACAACTGATTTAATCGTAGAGTAAAAATTATGGAAAATACAAATACTGAAGGCAAATATCCTGCAGCACCCTTGAATCTTTTCTGTCAGGTACAAAGAAACTGAGGATGATTGCTATGTACTTAGTCACTTTAGTTCTGCCCCAAAGTTATCAGGGTGATAAAGTCTAGAGACACTGCATATGCTACTAGAGTTGCAAAATAAATTGCAAATTACAACGCATTTTGAAGTCATGTAGATTCAGACAATCCTAACACACATCCACAATCCACATTAGAGTTAAGTTTGCTACCACAACATTCTCTGGAGAGTTTCGGGTACATAAAAACCGTGTTTCATTTAATCAGAAAGGAATCAACAACTAGTTAGCCGAGTAAATCAGAAACTACCAAACAAATAAGAGCTGGGAAAAGCAGATTACACTGAGCAGAATAACGTTCATCAAGTCTACGACCACTACCAGCAACAGCACTTTACATGTAGGTGAATTAACAAACTATAGTAATCAGAGAGAAATGTATACCAGCAACAAACAGGAAGTGACTACTGGGACTTGGCACTGTGAAATGTCACCATATGGAAGAGTTTAGAAACTTTTTGAAGGCTCAGTTTCCTAAATGGCTGGTGTTATCCACTAAGGCCAATAAAAACACAGTGGGAATTTAATTAATTTACTTTTATTACTCCATAATGATTTAGGATAGCTAAAAAAATATATTAAGACCCTAGATAAGATAATTCTAGTAACAACTCTTGCCATTTCACTAAAAAACACTGTATCATCTCCACTAATTGTAACACACCCGGGTTTCAGAAAATCTCCCATGTTACAGTCATTTCATTATTAACAGAAGTCACTTGAGGTGAAGCAAAGGAAGAAAGCGTTCTCTCTGATACATTTCAAGCTTATTTATCTCACTAAATACTCCCTGTTTTCTTGCATTTCCTGACTTATACCTTCTGCTACAGCATGTCTGCTTCATCCAAAAATAACCACAGGCCAGATCCCCAATCTCAGATTTGAGAACAAAACCCATATCCAGCAGAGCTTTCCCATTAACTGCGCATGGATCCATTAACGTAGGAAGGCAGGTCAGAAATGCAACTGCTAGTCTTCATATCCGCTTTTTAGCAAAGAGTACTCAAGACAAGAGTAGGAACCGTAACTATGCTCATCTAACTGCTCTTCTTCAAAGCATCCAGGGACTATTTATTACGGTTGTGCTTGCCCCCAAAATGAACAGAGTTTAAAAAAAAAAAAAAAAAGGTGTCAGCACTAATTTGAACCTGCCCTTCTAGACAGGTTCCAGTTCTAAAGAGCTGAAACAAGTCCATCTTTTTAAGGAACGCACTTTGCACTACAGTGATCAACTTTAAAGAAACTGCAGTCTAGCTGACGACAGGCAGGGTTTTGGGACTGCAGACCCAAAGAGCTACAGTGAGTCATCTGTTTCATTTAAGGGAAGCATCAATGCTGCCTGTCTTAGCCCGCATCTTTAGAAGATAAGAAGCCAAATTTAATGCAGATGCAAGCAGAATTTTTCACTATTTAAATCCCCCATATAACACGGTTTGTACATCATCATATATACTGCTACAAAATTATAGTTTTCCAAAGACTTCAGGAAAACATGATGTATATTCCAAAACGCTTTTTATCGTGACACTTTTTATGTACCAAGTATTCAGGTCTCACCAGGGGGTGAAGGGTGGAAACGTGGGTAACCGTCATGAAGTCAAGAATTGTGGCAGCATTCTGGGATTTCAGCTCAAAACTGCTCAAACTTCATAGGGTACTTGCCACCTCCTTATCCTGCTCCAGGGAACACATATGTGCTCCACAAATGCAAGAGCTTCCAGGATAAGGCTTAAAGATGCTGGCTTTAATTTCATAGAAGTGCTAACTAATTTCGGTTCTGGTTCCCTTAAAGACGACTACTGCCACAGTATCACTCTATAAACAAGTATGGTACTTGAGTGAACAGCTCCTAGATATAAACAGTGTTCTCCCAAGGAATATTTCAGTTCTTTGCACTGTGACTTGTTCTCTCCTCTTTAATTTTGCAGAGAGCAAAACATGTTGATCTTCAAGTTTTCTGTATCAGGGAAATGAATGATGGCCACATTTTGATGAAGGCATGCCTTCAGAGTACTCTAAAAATATGAGTAATAAGTATACATAAATTAAAAATACAGCTCTATCATCCATCTATTTTTAGTAACAATTTACTGTGAAAACAGTTCCACTGAAATCATCAAAGCTGTTTGCAGAAGAAGTTACGATTCAACATGGGCAGGCGGTGTTAAAACTGACTACAAAATTCTAAGTAGGAGAACAGAAAGTACATTATTAGCATATCATAAACAAGCAATGAACTTCAGTGTAACTATATCTTCCAATACATTCTTCTTCTCTTTTAATTTTCCCATTCTGTTTTTCACCTCCCCCAGCCAAATAATTGATTGCTTTTAATTAGGAAGAAAAGAGTAAAGCTTCAGAACTCACTATGAGTGCAACAAGTGTTAGAAATCAACAAACCTATGTTTCTGCCAGGGAAAAGGTTTTGTTCTCATACGTACGTTTGCTAAATCTTATTATATACGCAGTAAAAAAATCCACTACTGAATGATTCCGTCTGCAAAGAATCACCATATGGTAGTTTTCACAAACGATCAACTGTACCAAAACATCTAAAAATAACATCTTCCTTAAGTAAAATAAAAGCAATTACCAGCAGAAACTTTGGGGTATGGTTCTAAGCTAAGGGATCAATACCACGTTGCTGAAACGTTTCAAGTAAGTATATAAGCAACCTCTGGAGAAAAATAGCACAGTGTTAAATGGCCCACAAACATCAATGATAAATGTAATATACATGTTTGGGTTTCTTTCAAAAGTCTATTCTTAGCTGTAAGACAAACCCAATCCATTTAATTAAAACCTTAGCCTACAAACATATTCACAGAGTAAGTGAAGCTTAACAAATCTAATTTGAATGAAAGGGACTAGCTGGGTAAAAGTGCAGTTCCCTGATGTTCCTTGTGCTAGTGGTTTCATGTAACCACGATCACCAACTACTACAACAGCAAGCATACAACACCCTTAAACTAAATGGGAGTTGTCTGTCTAAATATAGCTACTTTTAAATAATGCATCATGAGTTATAAAATAAAGTGCTACTGAATTATTTAACATAGGTCTCGTCTTTAACAAAGATATATCACTTTTAATTAAATGGAAAGTTATTTATAGTCTGGGTTGCATATTGTTGTAAATTGTGACCAGTAAAGCAACACTTTACGAATACATACGAAACAATTCTGTCAGCAGCCAGATTTTCCTATATAAATCTGATTCACAAAAATAGAACTAAAGACACTAAGATAAACGAAAGCATCACTTTGGAGTTGTCTTAGAACTTTAGAAGATCACAATTTTGCACGCACTCACAGCCCTCGCATGTATTATATCCCAGTCCGTAATAGCTGGCAAGACTTTTGGGGAACTCATGGTCCCAAAACTGTTTCAATAACATACATAATCCTCATGTTCTCTTTTACACAAATACGAGCCTTTCAGAGAGCAAATCCCTGAACGCACTTAACACTACTACAGCTAAAAAGTTCCATGCTCTGTCACTTTCAACACATTTGAAAGATCTCCACACAGGAATGGTGTTAAAGCTGAAAGTTTGTGCATGACGGCTTTCAATAATATGTAATAGTTGTATACTATCTCTGTATATGTTGTGCATTTTATATACTATATTTGTATATTATTAATAACCCCTCAGCCAGGCCTAATATCGGCAAGTGCAAAATTAACATTTAACAACAAAATGGGATGACCTGTTGTGTTTAGAAGGTTTGCGGGCGGGGGGAAGGCTTTCCACCTCATATAATGGGATAAAGCTACTGCTAAACAACCAATGCTTTTTGTTTAAAGGTGGCTGCACTTTAGACGCAGTGTGTTGAGCGAAAGCTAAAGGGAAGAAGAGCCACAATCTGTCACGAATCCACAAACAGATCCTTACTGACATTAATGGGCGCTCCGCAAAGGAAACAACTCACGGCCAACTGTGCAGCAACCAAACCCCAGGTGTGAGCTGGGGGCCTGTGCAGAGTCCCTCTGCCCCGAACATCACACTCCACAGCTGCTCATAGCAAAAAAAACCCGTGATCTTGATTTCACGGCACCCAAAGGTTAACCTCGACAGGGTTTTGTGGAGACGCAGCCACAGCATGTGGATCACAGTCTGCAGAAAGTTACGGGACCCTTCAACGCAGAAAGCAAGTTAGCTCTCATCGTTTCCACGCTTTTAAAAGTATTCCTGTCGAAGTCAATTTTACGGGGGAAAAGCGTGATGTAAATACACCATCCATCAACCAAGTTAAGCAATCCCGCCAGGATGACTTAGGCAGCCCGAGCCGGCCAAAAAAGCGCATTACCATGCAACGCTGACAGCTTGTTTCACGTAGGCAAACCTACGAGCCAGGGCGTACAGGAGTCCGGCTCGGTCCCGCAAGGTCGCTCCTCAAACTGGAAAGGCGGCTGCTTCCCTTCGGGGCGCTCAGCCCCCGGGGGCCGGACGTGCCGCCCCGGCGCTCGCCGCCCGCCTCTGCCTGCCGGGGGCGGCGGCGGCGGCCGCGCCGACGGCACCTCCCGCCGCCTGCCCGGGGCGGGCGACGGACCAAGGGCCCCAGGGCCGGCGGAGGAAGAAGAGGGGGAGAAAAGCCAGGACGGGGAGCTGGGGAAGGGGCGTACAAATCCCTTGGCGGGGGGGGGGGGTGCGAGGCGAGGCCGGGCGGGCTCCGGCGGCGCTGACCGCCCGCTGAGGAAGAGGAGCTGGACGGAGCCAGCCCGCCGCTTCCCCCACACCCAGGAGGCGGGCAGGGCGGCTTCCCCTCGAGCCGCCGAGCCCGCCGCCCCGGGGGGCTTCCTGGCCAGCCCGGGGACAGATGTGCACGCAACAGCTGGCCGGGAGGAGGGGAGAGGGAAGGAAGGAAGAGGCACAGCTGCCTCCTCACCGCCACACCGCCCCCCGGGCTGCTCCGGGAAAGACAGGGATGCGGTGGCCACCCTCGGCTCCGCGGGCGGCGATGGGGAAACTTCCCCCGGGCGGGAGGGCACGGGGGTGGCGGCGGGGCTCCCTCCGCCCCTAGCCCGCTTACCTTGCTGCGGATCTGGCCCGAGGTGGACACTTTCCGGATGAGTTTCTGCGGGCCCTCGTGCTCCCCTTCGCTGTCCGACGACTCGTCCGCCGCCCCCGGCGCCGCCGCCGCTGCCGCCGCCGCCGTCGGGTGCTGGGGCTGCTGCTGGATCGCCGCGCCGCTCATCCCCGCCTCGGCCCCGGCCATCTTCCCGGACTCCTGCCGAGAGAGCGCACACCAGCCCGGCTCAGCCCGGGCAGCCGCTGCCGCTCCCCTCCCCGGGGAGGAGGAGGAGGAGGCGGTGCGGGAGGGTGGGGAAAGAGGCGGCGCAGGGGGGAGGAGACGCAGGCGGCAGCGGCGGCGGCGGCGGCAGCGGGGACCGGGCCGGGGCAGAGGCGGCTGCGGGCGCTGGCGCGAGCGGGGCGGCCCGGCCGCCATCTTCCGCCACCGCTCGGCGGGGGAAGGGGCCGCGCTCCTCCCGCCGCCGCTGCGAAGGGCGCCGCCACCCCTGGGCGGCCGGGCCGGGCCTGCGCCCCTGAGGGGGGCTGCTCGTCAGCTCGGCCTGCAGGCGGCGCCGAGGCCGGCAGGAGCGGGGGCGACGGGGGGGCCTCGGGCCGCGGCCTCCCCGCGGCAGGTGGGCGCCTGGCCCGCCTTGCCAGGCAGCGCCGCGGGGGGGTGCCCTGCCCCGTCCCCCCACCTTCCCCGTGTCCCTTGGGGCGCCCCTCGCGTGGGCACGGCCAGGGGTAAAAGTACCTCCCGTGCCTGAGGAAGCGGGGTGACTTCTGCCCGAGGGACGGGGCACGGCCACGGGCCGCGGTAGCCGCCGCCGCCGCAGGATTTTGCGGGCTGTATGTGAGCCCCTTTCGTTCCCGTCAGCCGCCAACGGGCCGAGTGGGTGGCGGGGCTTGAAGCAAAGGACGTTAAACGGGACAGGGGAAGGGTGCTTTTAAACGTTTTCCCTCAAGCGCAGGCAACCGCCCTGCTCTGAAAGGGAGAGGCCTTCGCTCATCACCTCCGCTTGGAGCTGAGAGCTGCCGGTTGCCCGGTGTCAGGAGCCCAGGCTTCCTTCTTGGGACGCGAAACAGGCGGCGTCCAATGCAGCGAGTTCCTTACCTACGCTGTGGAACGTAGGTCCTACAGCTACAACCACTAAACCTCAAAAAATCCTTCAGCTTTCAAGTATTGCACGTGTCTGACAAATGCAAGGACAGCTTTCCAGTTGTTTTCTCCTATTTGCTTAATTTTCTTATTTCCCTGTTCATGTTTATCCTTATAAAAGAGTAAACTTTCACCTTGGTCCAAAAAAAAAAAAAAAAGGAGAAAAGAAAAAGTGGCAGTTTTCCCTTTTAATCTCAGTTCTGGCAGCTCACACAATCTTGAAATGTCACCACATGTTTTAAATTGTGGGACTTACTGCGGCTTGTATATAGTCAGTGTTCAAAATAAGCATTTAAATCACAGCAATATGTAATAAAATATACAAATCTTAAATGCATAAGCTGGATTAAACATACAAAAGCAATCAATACTTGTGGCTTCTATATTTCCACAGTTCTATTTATACTTCTAGAGAAGGAACTGAGAAATCTCTGATAGCTAAGTGCCACAGTACATAAATGTGAAATAGTTAATGAGAAGCAAAACGGAAAACATACATTCTGTAGAACCTAGCTTACACCAGAAACACTTTGCCATGAACTTAATTTCCTAGTTTGTGAGGTATCTCATTTCTTTCATCGGGACTCATAACTGGTGAAATTAAATACTTGCATAAAGCCTTGCAGGTTTTGTGTCTTAGTTCTCTGTTACTGCATCAGGCACTTAAAATGAGATTCTGCTGTCATTCTGTGTATAGAATACCTGCTAGTCAGTTATATTATAATGCAACCTGCTATTCAGTTATATTATAATGCATATTTTACAGTATTACCTACATTCCTTATTAGAAGAGTAACAGGCCCTAAATCCTATCATTAGCATCATTCCTTACTGGTTAACTGTGAAACTGAAGGATGACTCCGTGTTGTCTCTTTCTTCTGAAAGAGAGTTCCCTTTCTTCAAAAACTTGAGATCAAACTTGGGCAAGGGCATGCACATAATGCTCTCAGTGTAGGCATTTAGCGCACAGTTAATAAGACAGATAGCTTAAGAAAGAAATTCATGGACATTGGCTTTTTCTATCCTTCTTGCTTCCTCTTCCTTCTCCACCTCAATTTCAAGAGTAGCGAATTACAGCAGAATATGCTCACTGCAAATACTTGAAGCTCTGCAAGGTGAATGACCACCGAACACACCCAACAGATAAAACAGAGTTTGCTAATTCATGTTACAGCACTCACATATATTACATGGAATGGTGATTGTGATCTGAGGAATACTTACTGCTGAACGCAATGTCTGCAGCTCTAACTCCATTTAATTCAGCTGAATTAAACAATCTTAGCTGAACAACACTAGTTACTGAGGCTATTCATACTACTAAATTTGTTCCCATATTAAAAAAAAAATCACTCAAAATATGCACATGCACAGGCATGTGACAGTTTGGTATCTGTATCACAGGATGGGGATCCTGTGCGAAGTTTTCTGCAAAACTGTTCCAAAGTGCTTAGGGGTTCACTTTTTACCCACATACATAGAATACAGCTCAAAATTAAGGTGAAAAGGAGAGCAAAGGGTAAAGGTACGCACAGTATGTTGCTTGAGTAGATAATTTGGAATTAGTGCATTTGAACTTTGGGAGATCATGGAGTTGAATCTGTTGGCAACGCTAAATTTGCACCTTTAGGGTTTTTTGAATAAAACATCATTTGGTTGCTTGTTTCTTAAATACATAGACCTCGATCCTACAAACAGTGGGTGGTTCAAGTGTATTTCCAAAATCTTCAAGTTTTGGAATAATAAACACACAGCATCAGTACCTTCCAGAACAAGACATTAATCCGGTTTGTTTTCAAGCTAGTTTTACATTTTGTTGTACTGCAAGCTAATTAAAAACTCATCTTAAATTTTATAAACACTGGACCACTTAGCAATGGATGTAACCATATTGCGTTACCATGTACTAGATAATGCACTGGAAAAACAGAAACAAGTTAATAATTTGGTTTCAACATAGCAGCTCTTGTCACATCTCATGGCTTTGATGCACATCTGCGTGCAATCAGAGGAGCTGCAGATCCATTTAAAGATCTGTATAGGTATTTCAGATTTCCTTCTGTAAATTTCATCCCAAACAGGTAAAGGCTGGTAAGAGAATATCTGCAGGTGCAATGGGAAATGCAAGCAGGCAATAAATACAGTTTTTCACCTCGGGAGCTTAAGTAACAGCCCCAGGTTCTGCACGCTTTCTTCACTGGGCAGAGGGGGTCACGCATCCTTGCATGGGCTGCCTTACTGTCACGTGCCTCTCTGTAAACTGCCCAAAAATTCAGTTAGAAGGAGGGAGCGCACCAGCCTTTCACTGCAAAGTGATTCTCTCTTTTAATATCTTGAGGAACTTCAGAATGCTGTGACAAAAAGTACTGGAAATGTTCTCTCATGCCACTTGCTCTGCAGGTTTTAGGAGTAACAACCTGAATCTGCAAACAATGGGAAACGTCCCACAAGTATTGTTCAATGATAATATGCTTTCTGCAAAGTATTTAGTGGACACTTGGATTATACGCTCTAAAATCTGCAATCAGCTCATGTTTGCGGACTCCTTCAAAACGGAGAAAACCAAGTGTAAAGTACCTGAGTTATTCATATTAGTGTAGAAAGTTGTTTCTACAAAAGTATGCATTGTCCATGCGCAAAACTAGTTTTTAAAATCTCAGCATTTCCACTTGGTCTGCACAACTAAATAACCAGGGACCAGTTCCACAGTCCTTATACTGGTAAAACTACCCCAGATACCCATGAAAGTTTGCCTAAATAAGGGCTATCCACTTGAGTTCTGTCATTTTTACCTCACAGCTGAAATGTACCCAAGTGATTAACGTCAAACTCGATACAAGAAGTATTGTATAGCATACTCCAGCTCACTGAATATAACTACACATACTGCAGTGCAAATGAGGACTAAAGTCCTCTAGAATTCTACATGCAGTGAATCAGGCTCTTGAAGAGTATGGGGCTATATGCAGCCATTAAATATACATACGATATTGGCATGTGTTTGTCTTTCATTTAACATACTCTATTTCATGCTTCTTAATAATTGGCTTAAATTTCCTAAGTAAAGCAAGGGAAGACTGGTGAAAACAGTAAAGAAAGGCTGGCATTTAAAAGGAGATTCTCAACTGATACAAAATAGCTCCACTGACGTCATTTGAGTTATGGCAATTGATATCAGGTGATGATCTGCCCTTTATATTCAAAGAATTCCAAAGTGCTGTGTAAATATATGCACTGTGAGAAAGTTTTAAATGAAGCACTTCCAGTCCTGATAATAGAATGTGTCGCTAAAATGCATATGCAATGCAAAAAAATCCAAATACACATACACTCCAGCTGCACTGCAGATCCTATTTTATGCTCGAATGAATGCATTATTTGATTCCAGGATCATAAATGATTCCAACTCTAATACTGATTCCCTTAGTACTGGGCATATTTGCTTCTTTTCTCTAGCTCACTTTCGCATCTGTAAACTGAGGGATAATATATTTTTTCTCTCCACCTCAGAAAGCTGTT
This sequence comes from Struthio camelus, assembly GCF_040807025.1. Taxonomy (NCBI): domain Eukaryota; kingdom Metazoa; phylum Chordata; class Aves; order Struthioniformes; family Struthionidae; genus Struthio; species Struthio camelus. Next base: position 189,359,877 of record NC_090942.1, on the reverse strand, counting down.
GTGAGCCAATCTGACCAAATAATGGTATATGTGTCAGGCTAATAATGCATTATTCATCATATTTAGTAGATTATATTGAATCTCATTCCTGATTCTGAGGGTTAATCGTAAGTATAGTTTTTAACTGGGCTCACCATAACTGAGCAAATTAATTTCACATCTGCCTGTCTGAACTCCCTCTGCAGATACAGTCAGTTATGTTATTCTTTACTTGGCTTCCTTACTTACCAAAGGGGAAGCCAAGATAGAACAAAACGTGTGCATACCATTGTTAAAGAGAATAACTAAATCACTTGTCTTATGGCAGTGGCTATATTTCAGGAGTGACTGAGCGATCGTGTAACCTGTAGGCTACAAAAACATTTTGTATGCTTCAGAATGAAAAGGTGTAAAACAGTGTAGGTTATCTATTATCAAAATAAAGAGTTGCTTTGAAAATGTATTAGGACACATCTATGTATTCCAAAGGAAAGATAAAATCAGGACTCAGCTGTCATAAAAAATATGAAAGTATTGTACAGAACTCTGTAATGCATATATTGAGTATACTTTGAGTATAAAGTCATTGAATGTCTCTTTGATGAGCCCTACATTTTCTGTCTCTTTTATTTAGTTACATCACTGAGGGCCCACTGAAGTCAGTAAGAGGTTTTCCATTCAAAAGTGAGCTGTGAATTAAGGAAAAGGATTTTATGGAAGTTGGAGATTTTAGACAGGCAAGTTCAACCCTGACTAAAGTCTAAAAGAAGAAGAAATTGTGGCTCTGTGTGATGTACATCAGTTATTTCTCAGAACGACTATAGGAACAGCACTTCCAGATGACTTCTGACAATTTGCATAGATACAGATTCAAAAGCTGTAATAAATAGTTTCACTTGTGCTGTTGTTCTTTTTCTACGTTTTGAGAGGGAGGGAGGAGTCCGGGCAGTTTTGATTTTCTTCATCATGCAGTTCTTCATGTCAATCTCTTTGTCCCCATTATAATAAAGAACCTGCTTAGAAGCAAATAATTTGTAGAAAAGAATGATGTGACTTTTGCCGCAAAGTCTGTGGGTTTTACGAGCAGCTTACCAGGTAAAGGATTGAGTGTTTTAGCTGAAATTAGAGTCTCAAAGGAAATCACTGCAGTGGTTAACCTTAAAACTGCATTCATGCATGTACTCTTCACAAATGCAGTAATGAAATGATAAATCTGACCAAAATCCTGCCCTTTACTGGGGGAGGGGGAAACTGAGAAAAAAAAAAAAAAGTGCCCCTTGTTGATCTGAGCCCTGTACACCAGAAGTAAGCGGGTTCAGGTGCTTCAGCCAGAACTCCGCATTTCCAAGCGGAGGGGCTGCAATTCATCTGCCTTCTGAGTTTCATCTGAGTTTCGGACGACGGCAGCCAATCTAAATGTCACCGTTTAATAGGATAACGCATTCGCGGGAATCAGATTCGCTGCCTTCCTCCCACGATGTCTTCCTCTCTCCAGGCAAAAATCTCGGGTTTCCCTTGCGTGATCCTTTCGGTGTCAGCTCCATGTTACCGGAACATGCACACAGCTGTTTTCCCTATCACAGCTGCAACTCCAGCAGCAGCTTTGGGGGATGAGGAGTGCAGAGGGCGGTGAAGGGGGATACTCAAGTTCACAGCAAAAATCAGGCCAGTAAGCATGTATTTGGGAGGGCAGAGGGCTTCCCCACCCGGAAGGGGGTGAACTTAGTTCACCGTGGCTATCTCCAGGGCTGGGCTGCCGCTTTCCTGGGGGTGAGCAGAATGGGCCAGCCAAAGAGTGGCTCTGCCACAGCTGCTGCTTAAAACTAGGTTTACAAGTAAAACCGGGGACCCTGGACCAGCGCAACGAGTTGGCAAAATATGGCACTGCCATCTAAAGGGGAGCTTGGCAGCAGCATGGGTCTGTGCTTCATGTGGTCTCATCGAGTTCAGGGCCAGAGACAGCCCAGCCTTGACCTCTCAGATCGCCTGAAATCTCCCAAGTGGCTACCCACAGACTATTTTTAGCTCTCCCTGCCTGGTGCGTGCGTGCGTCTGTGTGTGTGTGTGTGTGTGTGTCTGTGTGTCTGTGTGTGTGTGTGTGTGTGTGTCTGTGTGTGTGTGTGTTTGCACAATGGAGAAAAGCCCAACAACGGGACCTGACAACACTGAAAAGGGAAATCTGATTTTATCGCCCGCTGAGGATGCTTGTGACACGACTTCCTTCGGTTGAAGGAGGGTCTCCGAGTTGCTTAAACACAACGGAAAGCCACCTCAGCGCAGCTTCCCTGCCAGCCAGCCCGGGTGATGCCCTCCCCGAGGCTGCCTGGCAGTGGGGCCCCCCCTAGCCCACCGCGCTTGGCCGCAGCCCTCACAGCTAACCAGCTACCCAAGTGGGGCGATTCCCAGCGTGCTTACAGGGAAAAAACAAACAAACAAAATCCCCAAAGTGTCTCTTTCTGGAAACTGCCTCCCTTTTGCTGGACATATTGCTTATGCTGATAGGAGAAGGCGTTCAACGGGATCTTATTCCCCCCCCCCCACGCCCCTTCCCCCAGCAAAGTTGGAGGCAGGGCTCTCGGGGCTAATCCCAGGCTTTTTGCACCCGGGGACTGAAACTCAGAAAGGGCAATGAACTCCCCTTCCCGCCGCAGAGCCGAGCCGGCCAGCAGCCCGCCAGACCCTGCGCAGGGGCCGGCAGCGGGGAGAGGAAGGGAGCCGGCGGCCGGGGTCTGGCGCGGAGCTCAGTCGGAAGGAGCGAAGAGGGAAGCGCAGATAAGGATGACAACACGAGCCCCCGGCGAAACAATAGGGAAGCAGGCAGGAAGGAGAGTAGGAAATGCCTGTGCACTGCAAGGCGTGCATGTACCTACCAGTTCCTCCCAGGCGGGGCTGCGGGCGCTATAGCAAGGGTACTCATGCTCCTCCATCACCCCGCAGCAGGTAGCCCTACCGCCGAGGGGGCGGCCGCCGGGCAGCGGAGCGGCTTGCGCGGGCTGCGCCTCCCTCCTGCCGCCGCTCCTGCGGCTCCCAGCGCTTCCCCAGCGCCGCTCGTCCTTCCCTTCCCCTCCACGCCCCGCTCCTCCCTTTTCTCACCCGTCCAGGGTCCCCCCCCGCCCCGCCACCCGGCTCCTCTCTCCCTCCCTCCCACGGCCACCGGGCTCCCGGGGGAGCCGGCCTGCAGCTGTCGCGCCGCTCACATGACCGCCGCCCTGGCCTCTCATACACGGCCGGAGCCCGCCGCCCCCACAGCCCCCACCGCCCCCCCCCCCCCCGGGAAGCCCTACCGCCTCCCCCCGCCCCGTCCCGGCGTGGGGAAAAACCCACCGGCCCGGCGCGGGGCTGGGCAGCGCCCTCCGCTCCCCCTCCGCGGGCAGCGCAGCCGCCCCGACGCCGCTCGGCGGGCGCGCCCCGACGGGCGCGCTCCCCCCCCCCCCACCCCTCCGCAGGGGCCTGGGGGCATCGAGCTGAGTGTGCCATGCTGGAGGCAGCTCCCCCCCGCCCCCCGCACCAAGGCTCTGACAGGCTGAGGCAGGAACCTGCCCTTTTTTAACCCCGTTTTCAGGTCCCCCCTCCCTTTTGGGGAGCTGCTTTCTCCGCAGAGGCTCTGGGGCCGCACCTGCCCCGCGAGCAGGGACACCCCATCGCCGGCCTGAAAAACCAGCTCGGCTGCGCGGGCAGATGCCGGCCGCAGTGCGCCCTTCGTTTCTGGGGCCGCCATGCCTTACGAAGTCACCGGATTTCTCTGCCCTCCATCAAGCCTTTTATTAATACACAGTGTGTATACTTGAGGCTTCTCAGTTTACTAGTTACCAGCATACGCTTGAACAACAGCCAAGTATTACAGCTCTTCAAGTGGACGTTGTAGCCTCCTAAGAACTCAACGCTGTCACTTACTTGTTCCTTCCAGTTGTTGCAGAATAGTCAGATTTGTGAAAGAGTAGGATTGCAGAGGAGAGAGTTAGAAAATGAAGCTTAGTAACCGATGACATCTGAAATAATGGCATATTTCGCTGTAGTTCTATACTTCTTGGCACCCCTGCCTGCCCTTTTGCTGCTGTCACATGTGATCACCAAAAGTAATCTCTGGGTCATCCACTTGATAGTACAGGCATCACAAAGGAGTCTTATTTAAAGATATATTAATTTTCTTAATGTTTTAAAGTTTTCATACAAAAATTTGGGAAACTGTCATCTAATCTCTACTTTTTGCAAAATACATGGGTAATTTATAAAGAACAGCATGTGCACGATTGCCAAAGAAGGCAAAATCTCACCTATACAGAGTTTCGTACCAATATAACTAAATGTGCAGAAAATCCCACTGAATTTGAATAGCGCATCCCCTAACCGAGGCACAGAGAAGTGCCCCAGTGGTATAACTCATTTGAGGAATTGATATTGCCACATTTGTTCTAGCAGTAGTAAAAAGGAACTACTTTTGCTGATAAGTTTGCCAGTGGTCTGTTGATGAACTCCCTTTATGGTAATCCTGCAACCTCAGAAGGAAGCAAACAAGACAACTTAAAGCAGTTTGGTGTTTTGGAAGAAGGCTTTGTAGAGCTGATGGTGAGCAATGGGGTGCTGTTGTCCAAGGATGTCTGGTCTCCTTCCCTTACTCCCTGAGCATGAGATACTGCTAAGGAATGTCACAGTATAAAGGGCTTTGTACTAAGAACTAGCATTAAGATAGTATTAGTCAGCTCACCTCCTTTCCTCATGATGCACGGGAGGTTCTCACAGGACTTGCTTATACCTCGTGACATCTGGCCTCTTTAGCCTTGCCCACACTGAGGTTTCGTGGCAAAATTTGTCTGCCATTACATATATGTCATGCTAGCACCTCACATTTCCTTGCTTACTGCACAGCTGAGCCACAAAACCTGAAAACTCACATATGGGAACAAGCAGCCTAAAAGTTATTCTTCAGCTCAAGGGCTATAAATACCCCTTTGCCCTGAAATTCAGATAGATTCTCACTGTGCCTTTAGCCCCATTTTCTGTTTCATATGGCCTAAATCTTCTCATTCCTCTGTCTAGATAGATAATTATGTACACCTCATTTCATCCCCTGGAGTTCAAAGCTTGGTTCCATTAGCGGATCAGCTAGTACAGGCCCCAGAAGATTAGAAAAACCTAGTTAAGTTTAAGGTATGTTTCAAGGTCTCGTTAGATAAGGAGGACAGAAATCGTCTGTTGCACAGATACCAACAGGTCTAAATGAAAAGTGTGCAAGGCAACTTTGCATCAGCCCTGCCCTTTTGGGCTCCAGAATGCCGAAATGTGATTTTTCACTCACTTCTCTAAAGGAGACAGATTCGGCCCTTGATCAGCCCTGCTCTGTATAATTGCCTGGCCCTATATAATTTCCCAGAAGAAAGAGGGGAGAGGGGGCTGGCAGGCTGGGGAGCAGAGCTTACCGGAGGCAGGTCTCAGCAGCTGGTATGGCAACAGCCAGTGATTCTACCAAACTGGATCAAAACATCTCCACCACAGCCTGAGGCTTTCTTTCATTTCATTCTGATTTTCTGATTTTGTTCCAATTGTTTTTCTTTCTTTCTTTTTTTTTTTCTTTTCAAGTTTTTTCCACTTAGTCTAGACATTTTCGGCTGAATTTCTTGGTAGTGTGTTGCATACGCTGTGTTCAAAGATGCCTCATATCCCTCTGTCTCTTCTGTTCCCTGCCCTTAATGACTCAGTGAGAACTCGATAAACAGAGTGAGTGTTTCATTATTGACATTTTTTACATGAAGTGCATTTAAAATAGTAAAACATGCCTGTGCTTTCTAAGTAAAATATTTTGGGTATCTTGCACGCACTGAGGTTTTGATTCAAATGATTTGTTTAGACATTTCCAAGGAACCCCCCCCCCTACACACACACCTTTTCAGGAATTTTCATTCCTTCAGGAAAAAAAAAAAACTTTACATTTTTGTCCAAACTTGGGGTAGAACAAGATTTAAAGGATGAGGGTTTTTTTAATAAAATGTGAGCTTTTCTATATTTTTCAGTCAGCACTTTGCCTTTGGCGTATATCACATAACCAGTATATACTCATTTTCTTCAATTTACACTAACATGTAGCATCCTCCTTTTCTTGGCACGCAGTATCCAAGCCTATTTTGAGTAACTTTTTCAGGGAAATTTTGTTGTTCATTCTCTTGGGGGTAAACATACAGTTGACTTTTTTCTGTTAATAATTTTGAATAATTTGAAGGTAGGGTTTGATCAACATGGGTAGTTGGGTAGTTCCTGCCAAACAGATACGCAGTAATAACCTGCGTCATGAAAATAATAACCTAGTCATTAAAATGATAAACATATTAGAGCAAAATGTTCGTATTTGTCAATCTGATAACTTTTCAGACAGGACTGAAGGTATAGAATAGGTTATGAAAAATATTTTAAAAACAAAATTATATTTTTTCAATATCATTTACTGGCAAAAACCCTGAAACCCACTACTCTCTGTTTATAAGGACATTCATACAAACCGTTTTAGTAATTCTGCACTTCTCCCAGTTTACAGCATCTGCCGTATGTGACTGCTTTGCACAGGGCACCTGAAAAAATGTTTTTAGCCTTCAGTTTTTGCTCACAGGCTTTCTCCACCAAGTGCATTCTCTCTTCATTGTTATTCCTCTTGTTGCCTGAATAGCCTGTTGCACAGGTTGCTGTGCATACCTGTGAAAGTCAGGAGGCATTTAAGCAAGTCCCTAGAGTTCTGGATTTCACAAGGACGAAGTTATTTATGCAGCTAGCAGAAAATTGTCTTTTTCCTAAATGTAGAGCTTTAGGAAGAAATAAATGACAGTGAGAAGAAAGCACTGGAAGAAGTTTTTTATTGAAGCGCCGGCAGAGCTGTAGCTGGACAATACACCCACTGCTTCATTCCCCTCCCACCAGTTTTATGGCCCTCTCCCAATTTTTTTTTTCTGGCTGGCAGCTTCTCTTGTTTGTCCTGGTGGTGGATAACCACTTCAATGCTTCCTTCTGAGGGGCAGCATCAGTAGCAAATAGGTTAAGGCGTGTTTTCCCTTATTCACTTCCCTCAGAGATATCTAAAGGAGCGTTTTTCTCATCCTATCCCTTTGGCCACCCTGACCTGCTGCTGAATTTGCAGCAAGTACCCCACAAATCAGCAGAAAAAATTGTGAAAGCGCCTCAGCTACTCCACTGCAAAGTGTGGCAGCTTAGCTTAAACTGCCAGCGGGTTCAGTGGGCAGCACGGCACAAACTTGAGTATTGGCTCCTTCGAACTCATTCAGACTGTACAAATGCTATTTTTTAATAAACATTTATTCTAAGAGGGAAAGAAAGAGAAACAAATAGTAAAACAAAAGGATCACTAATGTGATATTTTAAAATTACATATAAATTACAGGGAAAACATTTTACTTCTGAAATGTTCAGCACAAAAAGTAGATGGAGAACTTTTGTATTTAAACAAGCTATAGAGCACTAAAGGTTTATCACAGCAAAACTGGGGAGTGTGCCTCTCATAACACTTAAAAAGGAGAAAACAGGTGGCAAAATGATTTGTTTGTAAAATGGAAAGAATTTAGCCCACCCAACAACTTGGCAGTAAGCAGAGTAGTTCCTTTTACGTGTTCTACTAAACACAGTATTTGGGAGCTTTCCAATTACAGCAAATCAATATATAAAATCCCTATTTCGGTCAGTTTTCTTCTTGCAGTCTATCTATCTGGTATATGTTCAAATAAAAATTAAAATAGTTTTTTTTCCCCCAAAAAACTCCCAAACTTATCTCACTGTTTAGCAGGAGAGAGAGAAAAGGACAGACTTCTCCCAGCAGAGTTTGCAGAAATCAGACAAGTGAGAGGAAGAAGCGACAAGATCTGCATGAAGTGGTGGGGGAGTATAAATGCAGCTCCGTGGTCATTTGGAATACGTAAAATGCGCTTGTCTCTTTGGCCCTGCTCTCTTTTAAGATGAGATAGAGGATATTGAGTCAAACATTGTTGTCACAGCAAAAAAATGAGTTTTCACACGGGTTCAGGGATGTAATGCTATAACTGCAGAGCATATGGGGGCCCATCCAGTGAGGGGGCTGTATGCTTACTTTTAAGCACATAGCTTGTCCCATTTATTTACACTGGGGCTATGGGCATGCTGAAAGCACATACTCGCAGTCGGGAGAACATAGCAAATTGAGAAGAGAAATATTTGATATATCGAGAAAGCGTGAAAGCAAGGGAGAGAGATAGCTATGAGAAACAGAGCAGAGAATGAAGGACGTGTCTGTTTACTTTTCTAAGAAGACACATTTTTCTGATGGTAGCAAGTGACATATCGCGTCAGTAACTCCACAAATGCCAGAATTAAGTAGAACTGATGCTTTTAGTGATTGAGACAAGTATAATAAGATTAAATTAATTCTTACTATAACTTCATTGATTTAAATTCAATTATCTCCAGGGCAAATTGCTCCACAAAGTTCTTCGCAGATTGTATTAGCTTCCTTAATGTGGAGTTGAAATTCTGCCATTGTTCTAATAGTGTTACCGCATTACAGTCAAGGGATCCCATCGGATGGCTTGCATAGCTATTTTTACTTTTTAATAAAAGGAGGATGTCACATGACTTATTAGGAAAGAAAATATAGTCTTGCTACTTTAACCTTCTATAAGTTACTTCATTTGCATTTTAATTTTAAAGAAACAGTCTGAAACCGTGAAGCAGCCGTAGTGTATGTGAGAGCTCCAAATTAAAAGTGGCTAGATGTAGACAAGTCTAGTTTAGACAAATGAAAAAGTAAATAAAATGAGACATTTCTGTGTATTTTAGATTAATAAAGCTGAAATGTAGAGGAGTACTAAAAATGATCATAATAGGTTCGGAAGTCGACGGTCATCTTTTCATTTACCATGGAAGTCACATGTGAATAATGTTTACCTTTGTTTTTAGGGAAAAAACATTTTATTCTGTTGGTGAAGATCTGCTCAGTTAAAATTTTGCTATTGTTAGTGCTACAATGAGATGTAGTGAATGAGTATGTATTGGCTCTGGGTTTTATATGTGTAAGTAAGTAGTTTATTATTGAGTCTAGCAAACTGCATTATTCTGAACAAATAAAAGCATATCTAGGCATTTTCACTTCTCACTCCTCTCTGGTATTTTAGGACCATCGAAATTCTAAGAAAACAGTACAAAAGTACAGCTTTTGCACTTCTATATCATTTGCACTTTGAAAAGGGCTAATTTCTGAGAAAGCTCTGTCACCCCTATGCTTATTATTGACGTGGACAATTTCTTTTTAAGTATCTATTAAGACAGATAAGTAAGTTAAGTATCTGGTGGAAGTTATAACTGAGCGAAATAGGTGGTTCCTTGGAGAGCACAGGGCAACCTGGGGAAGAGCATTAACTTTAACTAATACATGGAGATGTAGTGAAGACATATAAGATTTTCCTTCAAATAATGGGAAACTCTCATCACTGGATGGGATAGGAAGGATGCTGGTTGTGTGAGTTCGGCCAGTCCTGTGCCTGGAGGTTGTAGGACATTGGGAGAGGTAGCTTTGGCCTTCCTGTTTGCTGTGAGTGTTGCAGTCCTGAGCAGGCTGGGATGCAGGTCTGTTTGCTTGTGTCAGTGTGAACACTTCTCTTTATGCTGGTGCCTGTGAAGCATTTGATAAGTTAATGCTTCTCTTGCTACTGAGGGTGGAGAAGGGCATCGGTGATTAGCAAATTCATTTTTGAACAGGTGAAGAGAAGTAGCAAAAGTGTAAATTAACAACAAAGTTTGGAGATGCTTTTTGCTTCATGTATGTCTACACTCGTACAGTGTAGGAGCAGTGATAGGATGATTGCAACCAGCCTTTTTTCCTGAGTGAGGTTTGTGAAACACAGAAGGGAATTCATATGTGTGAACTGGGGATGAAAATGTGCCAGAAGCAAAAGTTTGTGATTTGAAAGGAAAACTACCAATATGATGAACCTTAAAGAGGCTGAGGAATTACTGGTCAGCCAGATTTACTAGGCGCCAGATTCTAAGCTGAAAACGGCCAAATCCCACGGAAACTAGCAGCGAAGGAGTCAGAGACAGGCAGCCTGTAAGTGATATTATGTGCAGATGTTAAGAAGACTGAAGGAAAGATAAAACATGAAAAGCGCAAATCGTTGAAATAAATTATTTGGATTGGCTGATGAGATGAACATAAGTAAGCATATTTTAAACAGCCAAATGCAAAGCTGTGCACTTCACACCAAAGCCTTGAGGAAACACTTCTCTTTATGTGGGGTTCTTCAGGAGAATGCCATGATTTGGGAAAAGACTTCAGGGTAATGGCTAATAATCAGCTGTGCAAGAGCTACTAGGCAGAATCCAAACTGTAAATTGGATTTATGAGCAGAACTGGATTTATGTATAGAAGAATTTCTGGTACTAGTCAGTGAGTTATATTGCCTCCGTGCTTGGTACTGAGTTAAACACAGTTGTGCTACAGCATCTGGTGCTGCTGTTTGCAGTTCAAGGGAGATGATTATTATTTAGAAAGGGTGCAAAGAAGAGCCTGCAAAGCAGCTGAAAGATCAGAAAACATTCTTTACAGTTAAAGACTCAAGGAAGTTGTTTTGATTAACAAGAGAATTTGAGAGATTACTTTGTCAAAGCTTGCAAGTCCCAAAATAGGAAAGAGGTCAAGGGGGTTCTTCATTCAGCAGAAAAGCTATTGGAAGCTCGAACTACTATGAGTTTAAAACTAGGGCTAGAAAAAGAAAGATTTTTAAGCAAGGGTAATTATCATTGGAGCAACCTACTGAGGCTTGTGGTATTCACCAAATTCTTCAGCACTTCAAAATTTTTTTTAAAAAGACAGTGTTGTTTTAAAAGAGGTTCTAATTCCAACTGGCCAGCTTCAGGTGTATCTAAAGCCTTGTTCTATACAGGACTAAAATAATCAACCACCTATTGTACAATCTATATCTGTGTAGTCTTGCATAGTGTGTATAATCTATACTGACTATTTAAATAATCACCAGGGAATCCTCTGAGTTTATCATCAGTGGAAATGTGAAATATACATCTTCTGTAGATTAAAAAAAAAATCTGTTTTATTAGAGCAAAGAGTGGTGTACAAATATCCCCTCCCTTCCCTGAAAGCAATAATTTTTGCCATTGCAGCTGCAGAGCAGCTCTGGGACACTATGAAAACCAGAGCGTTAAGAATCCTGCAGCTAAGGGAACTCATCTGCATCTTCCGTCTTGCGCTCCTGATGACATCCTAGATGGCAATGATTGAAACCGTCCGTTTATTAGATGTGACGGCTTCCATTGATGAGGCTGCTCGTAATACTAAGAAAAGAGCAGATGCTAGGATGAAACAGCTTTAATTTTCTAACCACAGAGCTGTTGCTCTGGTAGAGTACTGAGACAGAGGCTCTGTGACCGTTTAACACCAGCTCTGTGTGCTTGTACATCACACAGCAGTACAAATTTGATCAAAATCAGGCAAGAGCATATGATTCCATTTCTGTTGGTTTAGCCAGAGCACACAGTACAGTGTTTACATTGGCCTTATAATTTTATGTTGACTTTTTGCTGGCTGCAGGAAGACAGCATGAAGTTAGAGTAGCCTAGACAGAGAATACTTGCTCTGCATTAAATCTGCTAGGCCAAAATCCCCTCTTCTAAAAATTATGAACAAATTTGAATCCCTTGAATGACTCTGTACCGGTATATTGCATCATATGATTAAGGTGGCTTTGGGATCTGATGCTAAAGGTCCTAAAAAAACGGATTTACTATTTTGTCAAACTATAGCTTGAGAGCCAGGCTCAACTTAGGGTTAAAACAGTGGCACCAAAGAATAATCTCATTGTGCCTGCTCTCCAACCACAAATGCCAGTACTGGCAGGCCCTGTGATACCTTTGAAATTGCCAGTGATTCCTGAAAAGAGAAAACAACCCAACAAAACCCTCTAGCTCCAGCAAAAACAGGAACACTTTAGGAAAATAGCTGGAGGTAAGGATGGTTTACTTTGAAATTCCTGTTTCAAAATCAAGTTTTGTCTCTTTAGATGTAGTCCATTCTTTGGAAAAGGATAACTTCCCTCACTTCTGACCTACATGGAGTTCCCTGGTTTTGGGAGGGTGCTGGGTGAGCCAAGCAGGCCAATTAATTTTAAGCATGCTTGTAGTCAGTATAAATGAATGGTCGGTCTACAAGAGTGAATAACTTCTTTGTCAACTGGTTGTACAATTTTAGAAACTATAATGGCAAGTCGATTGGTGGTTGGGCTACACGATTTATGTTATTTTTAAGGCTGTAAGAAGGCACAGTGACACAGATGCGCTTTGAAAGTAGATTAGGAGAGAATATTCCACTAAAAAAAAGCAATGTATGCATCAGAGCAGTTTCCCCCAGTACACTATAGAAATGAAAACACAGTTGTGGTTGTCTGAATTCTAAGGATAAATATTTTGGATGTTCTGGAATTACAGTATCAAATTATCAAAACTTACAATATAGGTAGCATGGGAAACAAGGACTTCAAGAAGTCTGGACAGATAGGGAGCTCAGTCTCTGTGCTGGAAAACTAGACTAGCCCCACTGATCTTCATGGCTGTAGATGAACTTGTCCCTATGAAAGAAAGATCAAGATCTGTCTCATTACTTGACGTTTTGAAAATGCAGTATGGACCTCTAAAATGTGCTTCAGGGCATGGAACAGCTAATTCTGCTGGTTAGGGAGTGTCACCTTTTGATCTGCTGAACTTCACAGGGCTTTTCTCATGTGAATCCATAAAGGCTCAAGCATTTATGAAGAGTAATTAACCATCATATAGCTAGAACAACTGTGTGTTAAGTTCCCAAAGCACAAAATTCACATTACTGGGTAGTCTTTGGAGTGGCATTTTGAAGACACGTGAAAGCACCACTTAATAAACATATGCTGTTAGACTGATGGTGTTTTTCTTCCTCTCCCATGAGGTCTAAGAGCTCCCTTTCTCATGTAGTTTTAGAGTTCAGAGTCTCTCATTCCGTCATCCAGTTCATTGGATATATGTTGTCTGGTTTTTTTGCTTGTATTCATCCCACATGAAGAAAATGCATAGCTAAAAAATATTTCAGGATGCTTTCCAAGGAATATCACCTACGTATTCTTCAAGACATTCTTTAACATTCCTTAAGCCATATCATGATATTCAGTGTTTCCACTGACAGTCTGTCTCTCCATGAATAATAAAATGAGCATACAGTGGAATAATTGCCTTAAAAGAATGTTGATGTTACAAAGGCAAGCAGTCACAGAGTTAGAGAAATGCCAAAATTAAGGTGGCCAATACAAACTTAGTATGATCCTGTTGTGCAAATGCCCAGTCCGAGACAGTCTCTTGTTACATGATAGCATATTTTTTCCTCCTGATTCATCCAACTACACGATACCTGGTCTCCAGGCCAGGAGACCTGCATGGATGAGCAAGGAACTCCTGGCAAAACTCCAACAGAAGAAGGAAGTGTACAGAATGTGGAAGAGGGGACAGGCCACTTGGGAGGAATACAGGGACATTGCCAGAGCATGCAGGGAAGTGACAAGGAAGGCTAACGCCCCTCTGGAATTAAATCTGGCAAGGGATGTCAAGGACAACAAGAAGGGCTTCTTCAAACACATCAGGAGCAAAAGGAAGACTAGGGAAAATGTGGGCCCGCTGCTGAATGGGGCGGGTGCCCTGGTGACAAAGGATACAGAGAAGGCAGAGTTGCTGAATGCCTTCTTTGCTTCAGTCTTCACTGCTAAGGCCAGTCCTCAGGAATTCCAGACCCTGAGGACAAGAGAGGAAGGCTGGAGAAAGGAAGACTCTCCCTTGGTGGAGGAGGATTGGGTTAGAGTTCATTTGTCCAAACTTGACATCCACAAATCCATGGGCCCCGATGGGATGCGTCCACGGGTGCTGAGGGAGCTGGCAGATGTTATTGCTAGGCCACTCTCCATCATCTTGGAAAGGTCCTGGAGATCGGGAGAGGTGCCTGAGGACTGGAAGAAAGCCTGTGTCACTCCAGTCTTCAAAAAGGGCAAGAAGGAAGAGTCGGGAAACTACAGGCCTCTCAGCCTCACCTCCATCCCTGGAACGGTGATGGCACAGCTCATCCTGGAGGCCATCACTGAGCATGTGGAGGACAAGAAGGTGACCAGGAGTAGTCAGCATGGATTCCCCAAAGGGAAATCATGCTTGACCAATCTGAGAGCCTTCTCTGATGGAATGACTGGCTGGGGAGAGGAGGCGAGAGCAGTGGATGTTGTCGACCTGGACTTCAGCAAGGCTTTGGACACTGTCTCCCATCACATCCTCCTAGGCAAGCTCAAGAAATGTGGGTTAGATGAGTGGACAGTGAGGTGGACTGAGAACGGGCTGGATGGCCGAGCTCAGAGGGTTGTGGTCAGTGGCACAGAGTCTAGTTGGAGGCCTGTAGCTTGTGGTGTCCCCCAGGGGTCAGTCCTGGGTCCAGTCTTGTTCAATATATTCATCGATGACCTGGAGGAAGGGACAGAGTGCACCCTCAGCAAGTTTGCTGGTGATACTAAAGTGGGGGGAGTGGCTAACACACCAGAAGACTGTGCTGCCATTCAGAGGGACCTGGACAGGCTGGAGAGGTGGGCGGAGAGGAACCTCCTGAAGTTCAACAAAGGCAAGTGCATGGTCCTGCACCTGGGGAGGAAGAACCCCATGCACGAGGACAGGCTGGGGGCTGACCTGCTGGAAAGCAGCCCTGCCGAGAAGGACCTGGGAGTGCTGGTGGACAATAAGTTAAGCATGAGGCAGCAGTGTGCCCTTGTGGCCAAGAAGGCCAAGGGGATCCTGGGGTGCATTAGGCAGAGTGCTGCCAGCAGGTCGAGGGAGGTGATCCTGCCCCTTTCCTCAGCCCTGGGGAGGCCTCACCTGGAGTCCTGTGTCCAGTTCTGGACTCCCCAGGACAAGAGAGACGTGACACTCCTGGAGAGAGTTCAGCAGAGGGCTACGAAGATGCTGAGGGGACTGGAGCATCTCTCTTATGAGGAAAGGCTGCGAGAGCTGGGCCTGTTTAGCTTGGAGAAGAGAAGACTGAGTGGGATTCTGAGCAATATATACAAATATCTAAAGTGAAGGTGTCAAGAGGATGGGGCCAGACTCTTCTCCGTGGTGCCCAGCGACAGGACAAGAGGCAACAGGCACCAACTGAACTCACAGGCAGTTCCATCTGAACCTGAGGAAAAATTTCTTTCCTGTGAGGGTGGCACAGCGCTGGACCAAGTTGCCCACATAGGTTGTGGAGATATCTCCTTCCCTGGAGATATTCAAAATCCGCCTGGACGTGATCCTGTGCAATGTGCTCTAGAGGACCCTGCTTGAGCCGGGGAGTTGGACTAGATGATCTCCAGAGGTCCCTTCCAACCTTGGCCATTCTGTGATTCTGTGATTTTGTGTATTCACTAGATGGTAAGCTACTTTACAGTTCTTTTTAGTCTTCCTTTATAGTAGCCTTTGCCAGTGGCCTAATGTATTACCTTTTACCTCCCATCCCTATGGGCTAAACGACCCAGAGGTCAGTAAGTGTGAACATGGCTTAGTTGACAAACCATTTTGATTGTATCATTTATGATCCTGTCTGCATACCTGCTCTTTGGTGTGGCAAAACTCTGTTCAGAGATTCACGGGTCAAGTCAGGCACACAAAATAACATACGTCTATTTTAAGGAATTCCCCTGCTGTGTTTCCAAACACTTCCTTTCAAACAGCAGGGCCCAAGTAGCCCAAAAAAAGGAAAGTATTATGAAAGCCAAGCCTAGAGATTGCTACCAGCTCCTTTTCAAACTCACCATCACCCTCACAACTGCTATAGGCAGGAAAACTTGGCCCATACCTCAGCAGTGTCTGTACTAGAGCTGTACACCACTGAATGAGTGGGTGGAGCTATTTGCCTGTGGGAAGCATGAAATGCTACTTGCCTATATGCGCAAGCTCTTCAGTGAGTATCTCTCCTTCCATTGTCCCTCTTGGTTTCAGAAACTGAATTCTATTGCATTGGACACAGGGAGAGGACTTTCACTCAACTGCCAGGTCTTCATTTTTTCCATGAGCTGGCACCTGTCTTTACCATGCCACAGAGAAAACCCTACCACCCAAAGCCTTTGAAAACGGAAGAAAATACATTGTTTAGTAAATCCTTGGAAAAACAGATGTCTAAAGGTGTGCAAACTGTTGCTGCTGATATTAATGATGCAGTGATTACTGATTCCAAGTATTCAAGCTGCAGTTAATTGCAGTCAACTCATCTCTAGCTGTATAGATATCATATGACTTGAGTTCTTCCTAAAAAACAGATAAATACCCCATTTTGCATTGGATCCCACCAGCAGATTCAGAGATAAGTACGTTACTGACATACAGAACTTCCTTTGCAAAAAAATACAGTTAGCCCTTAAGAAAGGCAAAAAACCCCTGCCAGGCTAAAGTGAGAAAACCAAGCACAATAGCTCAGAGCAGCCCTCAGGCGCTCTGCTCCAGCTGTCAAAGTCTTTCTGACTAGCCTGTTTGGCCTTTGGAGGGGTTCAGAAATCCTTACTCACGTCTTCCAGGAAGGAGTGAAGGAGACAAGCCCTAGCAGGCTTCCCTAAATCCACTGCCTTAGAGAGAGGGAAGGCTTCTCAGAGCAGGCAAGGAAAGCTGCCAGCTTTGCCTTGAGCCAGTATTTTCTACCTAATGTTACAGAACGGTTCTCCAAGCAGGGTTGCACTTGTTCTCTGCTATGCAGAAACTGTAAGATATATATTTCTTACTCTGTTTTCAGAAGCAGGTTGTTTACCAGCAGATCAAACATTTTGCTTACTTATTCGTACTATCTCATATAACTCCTTTGGAGCGGAACAGTCTAAAATGGTTATCCACATGCGTCTGCAACCTTCACTTTCCTGGGGAGGTGCTTCTGCAGAGTGGAGCCTTAGTAATCCTCAGTTATATGGATAAGATCAGCTCCCTCTTAGATCACCGGGTAAAAGCATGCATAGCCTAGCCTGCCTAGCGCCG
Source organism: Struthio camelus (assembly GCF_040807025.1). Lineage (NCBI taxonomy): Eukaryota > Metazoa > Chordata > Aves > Struthioniformes > Struthionidae > Struthio > Struthio camelus. The sequence goes on along the minus strand of NC_090942.1, from coordinate 189,342,873 downwards.
ATAGCAATTTTACACAAGCTGTGGGAGCTGCAGCTGGCAGAAGAACTGGAATATTTTTTAATTAAGGCACTACATGGACCCAAGAAAAGTCTCATTCAGCAAACAAAATGAGGACAAACAGCAAAGACAGGTACTTTGCTACTGATCTTAGCCAACTTTCGCTCCAGTGTGCATCAAGCTTCCCCTCTTTTTACCTGTTCTCCTGCTGAGTGTAAAAGGGAGAAAAAGTCCAAGATCTCACTCCTCCCTGCTTTTCTATCATGCCATAGAGGTGAAATGGGAGAGCCGTCCCTGCACACTGGGGACTACGGAGACTGACCAGCTGTTTGCGCTGTAGGAAGGCAGACGTCTTGTGCTCTGCACCTCCGAAACATAAGCAGAGGGGCATCTCCTATCGCACCTCCCTTAGCTTCTACATAGGCAGTGATTTTGAATCCCAGAGAGCAAAGAAGTGTATGTCTGAGCTGGTGCGAGTTATCACAGGGACTGCAACTATGACCTGAAAGCAGCTGAGGGAGGCTTGGCCGAGGCACAGAGTTATTCAACTACGTTTCCCTGTTACAGGGTGCGAAGTGAAAGTAATGAGGAGATGTACGTTGGTGGAGCTGAGTAGCAACAAGGAGATGACATTTCACAGGAGTGAAAATGCAAGTAAGAATCTAAGGCAGGCCAGATAATGGGAAGGGAAGGTGGAAGCTGAGCGGAGAAAGGGTGTATATAGTCATCACGCTGTCTATTCATATCACAGTTGGATCTGTGCTCTACATGCCTTTGCATAGCCTCTGCATAGGGAAAGACCTGCGAAGAGTATATAGTTTTCTTTTTCACAAATGCCTTTCTAATTCACTCAGCCATATCAAGTACATACATACTCATTTCCACCTCAAATAAGCAAGTGGATACAAGAAGACAGAAATAAATGAGAATGTAAAACATTCTCTTTCACACTCTTACAATCGTCAGACTAAATGTATCATTTCTGCAGCTCCACGGAAGGCAGTGAGGCTGAAATTAGTTCTTCATGCATGGATTATGGTATTGCACAGTGATTTTTAGGCATCCATAAAATGCAGTATAAACAGTTTGTGCTCAGTCCTAAGGGTGCGGTGTTTCATTTGTTTGTTTACTTCTCTTGAATTACAACTATTCTACAAGCTCAAGGAAATATTTAATTGAAAATTTTAGTACAAATGAGAGAATAATTTTACAAAAAGGGCAGAAAAGAGCTGAAGAGTGATAAAATAAAAATCAGAAAGATTGGAAGAAAGCTGGGAAAATAATTTCGAAAAATACAGCAGAGGCAAGCAAGCCTACAAACTACAGTATAAATGAGGTTATTATGTCCAATTTATTTGTTCAAGTCAGGAGAAAATTAGAGAGAGACATGAAAGGCAGCACAGACATCATGACAGACAACTTTCTGATGGATAGTGGGCAATCTAAGCTTGCTGTTTTGTATTCTTTCTCTTTCTTTGCCTATGCCTAACATTCATCCATTTGGTTTTCCTCTATGTCACATACACATCTTGAACACAATTCAGGTGGACTGAATTGTTAAATGTTCTTTCTGAAGGAAAAAAAAAATTCATTGAGGTGGAAAAGGACTGAAAGTCAATAACCTTTAACACAGAACAGACTCCAAAGTCAGGGTGTTTTCTAAAAAAGTAAACAAAACAAAAGAACCTAAAAATCAGATTATCAGGATAAAAACATAAACATTGAGCACAATAATAACTGATTTAGGTTAAATGTGAGTACATACCTAACTAGGCTAAACCTTTCAGTCACATTCTATTGTAATAGTGCACAGATTCTCAGACTAAAGAATTCAGCTGTTCTGGTTCTTAAGGCATAAATGTTATTTTTTTGTCCACTGACCACATCTGAAGTCAACATCCCCTCTCAGTCAAAGACGTTGGCCAGCTTGATATAGTTAAACGGTGTACATGACACATTCAGATCCTGTTGTATCTAAGCTATCAATTTAAGGATATGTATTTTAGGCTTTCTCAGTTGCAGAAAGAAAGAGGGGCAAAACCAAAAACAGTCCTAAGAGGCACATCTTGTATATTACAGGTTGTCAAATATGACGTTATTTAACAAATAATAAATAAAGACTGCTATTTTCAACAAGTGCAGCCTATTCTAAATTCTTTTAGAGAACCTTTTATCAGGTCCTTGCTAGAGCCTCTGGAGACTGAGGGGGGGTATGGAGAATAACTTATATCTCTTTCCATTAAAAGACTGTAACACCTTTATTCAACAACAATATGATTGTTTGTCAAAACTCATAATGAGTGTGCTAGACAATACAACATTCTTCAATGCAACACGCTAGTATATTGTTACCTAGCTCACTTGGAAGGGAAATTCCACAAAAAATAGTTAGTGTTATCTGTTGTTTGTCTGAGCAAGGGGTCTCTTTAGAAAATAACCCGTAGGAGATATCAATTGACCCCTTTTTGGCAAAAGTCTGAAAAGACCTCTTGCACTGAACCAGTCTTAACATACTAAATAATTTTTATTTTTCCCTATCTATGTGTTTATTTTAATTCAAAGCATGTTTTCTCTTTTTTTTTCAGAGAAGCTTGAATTTCCTTCCAATTCTGGGGGAAACGCAAGTCCAACTAGCTGCCAGTAATGGTTGCCCCATCTTGATAAAGATTAGAACTAAAAAGAATTAGTAGTCTTCTATATTGCTCCCTCAAATAACTGTGGTTTCTTTTTATCAGCTCATGTGGACATGATTTCTTTTTTAAAATAACTCTATTGCTAAAGTATCTACACAACCACACTCCCTACTAGCTGAATCTATAAATTATATTTTATATCAGGTTGTTTAGCATACATCTACTAATCAGTTAAAAAAGAGAAGTAGAATAAAAAACCTTTGGAAAAGAGAATCTTTTTAAGAGAGAAAGTGCTTTTTTCAATCAGAAGAATAAAAGTAATCTAGATACATTTGTGCTATATGCCTGAGGTTTTGTGTCTTTGTTCACTTTTTTGCTAGATTTGACATATCCCTCACAAGAAACTGTGGTTCTTGAGAGAGAGAAGAAGGGAAGACATGGCAACTTATTATTCACCTACGTGATAGGAAAATATCTTTTGTATGTCAAGTGGTACAATGTAGGTGGTATAATTTTGCATTATCTTGCGTTGCTACTCATCTTTCACCACACTCTTTAAAACCTTCCTTGTCATTGGTATGGTGTCTACACACAAAATGATTGCACATTTTACCTCGTTGCAAAAAACTGATTTCCAACTATCAGAAGCAGCTCAGAAGAGCTGCTAGAGTGACTATTCTTCACTAAAATGCCTGCATACAAATATATATATATATAATGTGATTTAGAATTTTTTACTTTATAAAGGCTACAGAAAGAGAGTTTTCTATTTTACAATTTATTTCATTAATCAAAAGAATTAATGTGTTTGCAAATCAAAGCAATTAGAATATAAAGCAAATACACACACTAGTATGGAATTGAATTCTGAGGCTGGAATGAGATTATTAGGAGAACTGACAATTTTACAGTCTACTTGGGAAAAGTACTGGGCAGAAAGCTTTCATGGCACTTTGCCTTTACATGACCTATGTAGCAATATGGGCTCTGGTTACTTGGGCAATTTCACCTTGGTTTTAAATGCAATGCTGGAAAGATGTTAAGAAACACATGAAGTAAAGAGCTAATTTGAATGGGAAAAAAATGCATGTAATCCTGAGCAGGGAATTATTTTTAAGACTCTGAGCGGTTCATAAGAAAGTACAAGAAGAAGGGAAGTCAAGACTTGGTCAGTCATTGATTCTTATACCCATGACAGTATAAAGATAGGTGGAATTTAAAGAAGTGAGAGAAAAGGTGATGAGAGAATTTCAGAGCCTTTCCCATTGAGTCTTAGAGAAAATGCCGGATTCTATATAGAGCAGGAAAACTGAAGGAAATATTTTTGAACAATTACAAAAATAGAATAAAATGTGCAAATATTATCCTCTTCTGGTAATAGGGAAATCTTAATCTCTAGAAGGTTTAGGTTGTTTATCCGGGGCACACCTTACTATTGTACACAGTATTCCTAATACTCTAAAGCTACTCACTAGTGCTGGACTAAACCCCCCCCCCTTTTTTTTTTTCCCACCTTATAATAGTGACTATATGATTCAAATAGGCTGAATGCACATATTAAATATAGAACTTGAATATTATCAAATCTACATAGATGAAGAATACACTTTTATCTCTTGGCATTTCTCACTCTGTTTTCCCTCCAGTCAACAAAGCTTGGATATTGCTTACTTTTCAGTGAGTTTTTTTTTTTTGGTATTGTCTGTCAACAAACTTTGTGAGAACATGGCTTTTAACTTGCACCTGAGAAAGTCTTTCACCAGTAAGGCATGAGCCATCATCCTGGGGGGTGGGTTAGTATGAATCCAAGACTCTCACACTCTCACACAGTAATACCGAATCTATGACAGGAGATAAGACAATGCATACAAATTGTATGGGATGCAGTTTTAAAAATAAAAGCTTATATGGAAAGTGTAGATATGCTTGTCTATTCTGTAAAGCATCTGATTTGGTATTTTTGGCAATGCAATTGAGAATTTAGAATCATCAGAAATGAAGATGATAATCAGTGAATTAAAAATCCACTAACTGAAACATGACATGTTATCATTAGAAGGCTGTGTTATTAGGTGCTAAAGGGATTTGTTCTTATTCTACAGTACGATACTGTCATCAATAATTCCAAATCAAATAAAGACACTATATTATATATTTTTCACGACAATATAAAGTTTAAAGGAATGGCAAATAACACAGAATGCAGGTCACAGAGTCCTCTCAATCATTTGATAAGCTACCTTTGCAAGTTTTAGGGCAGTTGCATACCACACAATATTTTGAAAAACAAAGGAAAGCATCTGAGGTCACTGAAACTAAAGAACTGAACATATGCTCTCGGCCTGTTGCTGTTAGAAAAGGTAAACTCAGTACTGACTGTCTTTGACGCTGGTGCAACCATCACCACAATACAGCGTCCAGCCTTAATATTGACAGATAAGGAGAAAATTGGAAGTGTTCAGTCAAGTCACAAATATGACCCAAAGGCTACAAAACGATTCATAACAACTCTTAATAAATTGTTCAACATCTAACTACCTTACTTAGCTTTAATTTCTGATCACTGCAGTTTCTTACATCTTTGTCTGTTGGAGGGGAGACTCCTCTGTAATCAAATGGCTGGTCCCCGTCATAGAAATTGTAATCAAGCTAAATGAAACCTTCGCCTAGATAAAATCAAACCTTCGCCTATGTAAACTAAGCAAATTGAACTCACTGAGCTTTTTTATTGCAATGCATATTTTTTAATCTTTCAAATATGATTTTGGTCAATCTAGGCTCCTGCAATCTGCTTTTAGTTTTTTCGAGGGGGTGGCAGTCCACAATATCTCTGACAAAAAGGTGGGGCCTGTGGCTGAAAATACTGGTTATGTGCGTCTCTTTGTTAATACTATTAATCCAGTTGTTTTAATAGGTATCCTCTCAGACATGGTGAGACATCTTTGCAAACTGAGACTCAGGATTATGCTGAGAAGACTTATGCACAAATCTGACTTCATGTACTGAAAGTCCAGAGACTTAAAATGTTTGTGCTTAGTGATCTTAAGCAAATGTACGATTTTTTTGAGCTCAAACTTTCCATTGTCTCTCTGTAGAACCTAGAACACAATTGCAAATGTTGATAATAACTTTTAAAGGGTTGTAATATCTCAGAGGGAGTTTTGAGAAGACTAGCTAGGAAGTTTTTCCTTTTTTTTTTTTTTTTTTGCAACTAAGCACCGATGCCAAAATTCACTGCTGTGAGGAGCCCAGTGCATGGAAATTACTTCTTCTGCTGGTCCCCAGGTCTGAAGCTGAGGAAACTTCAGTGTGTGGATATACAGCATTTTTATTTGTGAGCTCCTCTGCAGATTTTGAGGATTCTCTCCCCTTTTTAACTTAGTTTAATTCTACTTCTGAAATAAGGACTACTTTGTCTATTTTTGCTTTTTAATGCAATTTATTATGCATTTGTTGCTCAGTAAATAAACGTATGTGGGATACAACAGTACAGAATTTCAACTTTTCTTTAAAAACTTACAAATCACTATCCTGTTGCTACCAGTGCTGTCTAATACTAATAAAATAGAGGAAATATGTTCTTATTTTTCAGGAAATGCCTGTAAAGCCATTTCAGCTTAAGAGAATCAGATTTACGTATTATTTACAGACACATCTAACGCCTGACAACAGCAATAAATATTACTGGTATATTAAGCATTTACTTAAATTCAGAAGATAGGAGCTGAACTAACTTTATGTTAGTTTTTCTTCTCCTGTACATAACAGTATGTAACAGCTTGACAAAGCATTTGTTATTAAAAAGTTCTGAAAATATTTTCAGAAAATGTATTCTCTGTATGATATACCAGTTTGGAGTCTTGTACAATAATATGGCACAGCATGTTTGTATCTTCTTTATATATTGCGCACATGTAGTAATTCACAGCACAAGGGAGGAAAAGAGAGATAATTATACTTTTTGCTGGAGATAAACAACACTATTTCATTCTCATCAATAGAACTGCTGCTGTTCCATTTTGAATCCTAAAACACTTTATTTTAAATTTAAGGGGAAAAAAAGTCAAAATATATGCAGAATCACTAAACTGAAGAGTCTTCTGATCATAACCCTATACCTTAATTTCTCCTTTCTTCTCTTGTCCTACAGCTGGAAACAGGTTATAAATACAAACTGGTTCTTCATCACAGCTCAGAAGACTCCAGCTGCAGAACTGAAGAGCTTAATGGGAATAACATACTTTTAGTTCCCATTTTTAAGGTGACATGTTATTTACTCTTAACTGCTCTTCTACTTTGCCCTTCTTGTCTTGGTCTAAAGGATGATTCTGGTCCCACTCACTGCTGCCAGCATTTAGCTCATTTATAGAGAAGCAAACTATGAGAAAAAGCAACAAAGGACCATGACACTGGATCTACGGTACCAGGGAACTTTCTTTATGCTCCACCAGGGCTGTAGCTACTCTTTGGTGATTGGTACAATCCCGTTAATTGCCCCACCAGGGCTTTTCCAAACCTAACGCATCCTTCTCTTTGTAGAACCTCAACAGTAAACTTCCAAACGTTATTTTCTGCTTGCATCTGGTTGTCGTTTTGCCTCTCTCTCTTCCAGTTTATTCCACATATTCCGACACAATCCAAGAAAACAACAGATGGCAACTTCATCCAAGTGGGTGTTATCCACTAGGGACTGCAAAACAAGAGCTTGTTTTCCAATAACTTCCTGCCTTTCAGGTTAAAAGTTTCAGATTAACCTACTGTGAGTCTCATATAATATGAGTCGCAGAAGCAAGTTGACACAGTGGCTGGTTTAGACAGGGACAGATGTGCTATTGACTTCAGTGAGTTGGGACTGAGCCCTGCCCTTGAAGAGAGTTTTGAAAAAATGCTAGATCGCCATCAAAACAGACCTAACTTATAGTGACTAGATTTGGATCTGGGATTTCTAATGTACATGAGTAGCATGCATGAGTAGCATTGGCAATGCAGTCCACTGGGAGAAACAGGGACAATTTAAAGGAAAAGTAGCAGAATGAGAAGTTAGGTGGTTATATAGGAAGCATCTGTTGAAATCTAGTTGGCAGACTAAAAGGCCTGGGAAAGAAGGGAAAAAGAGAAGAAAGAATGGAGGAGGGAAGGAAGAAGGGAGGCAAGGAGGGAAGGGAAGGTACTGAATGGAGCGGGAATGAAGAATTTGGCTGAACTCCTCCTCCTGAACCCAGTTCCTACTTTACAGCTGCCAGCTGTGCCAAAAAGCAATGAAATAAATGCTGTAAAAGAGTTACAAGCAGTAAAACAGACTTTTACTAGGATTCCTTGGGTAGAAGTGAGACGATATCAGTATATTGTCCTGACAAGAGAGTAGGGAGAAGTTCCATTCCTTAGCAAGAAAGCATCCTTTTGATGAGGGAAGAAAGAAGACTGAGAATACTCCAAGACAAATGTGGTGATCAGCTATGAAACTGCAAAGGAAGAGTGTGAAGCATCAGAAAGTTTAGCCCAGGTCACGGACGACGTTTTATCTTTTTCGTATTTCACTAGGGCTGCTCAGCCTACAGCTGAATCAGTACAGCATGATACAACTAATATAATTATCAGCAGTTACTGAAGAAAGGGGTACATATTATTAGAAATAGAGTCAGAACACAGAAGAAATACTGACCATATTAAAGCCAAGGTAGAGGATAACCCTTAACCCTGGGGTAAAGAGCGGGGGACAACTGAACTAGAACACAGGACATTTATGTTGACACCGCTGAAGAGGTTTCAAAAGGCACACAAAGAGGAGCAATTAAGATCAGATAAAGAAGTAAGTGGCTGCGTCTATCTACTTAGCTTTAGATATCGAAAGCAACCCATTTAGATTTGACCTGGTGAGGCAAAGTTCCCATGAGAAATAAATAGATGATTCAAGGGGACAGATCATCTGAACACATATGCCTGCCCTTGGTCAAGATGACTTACCTTTTCAGAGTGCCTCTTTCTTTTCCCTTATTGTAAGGTGAACCTATGGTTGACTGCTCAGGCTTAGATGACTAACTTCCACTTGCTCAGGTTGAGACAGATAAATCCTACCCAAGATATGAACTCTCACAGAATAAAGCATCAGGAACTTTGCTGATCACAAGGAAGACTTTCTGTATTAGTCATCTTCTCTTAAAATCTTGTATTTTGCCTGTTCATCAGGAAGACTTTGTACGATAGTCAATCTTGTTGAATTAAAAGATCCCTAAACAACTCTTTAAACCTCTGGAGTTATAAAAGCAATCTGAAATTCTGCTTAATTAAAATATATTTTGCACTCGACCTTCTTTCTGTCTATGAAGGGTAGGAATCTAAATGACAGCTCTTTCACATCGACTTGTTAATACTGAGAAAACTTTCCAGTGCCAAGAAAATAGGTTTTGTGAAAGATGGATGTTGCATTTTTAACTGAATCACTTTGCCTGAACTAACATACTTACCAAGAAACTCAAACCATTAAAATAGATACCCAGATTTCCTGATACTGACAGAGAAGAAAGAAAGAAAGATAGCTGAGTAAATTAGCAACTTAAAAAAAAAAGGGGGGGGGGGAATTACTGTGGTCAAATTTACAAACCCTTCTTATTTCTTCCCCTTTTTTTGTGATTTCAGTGATTATTTTGTGATTTCAGTGCAATGATTTCTTCAGGTTTTCTCCTTCTGCTGGACCATCCGTTCTGTGTGTCAGTAACATCCTTAATCCTGAATTTTTCTTTTTCCTTCTTCACTTTTACTGCATGGCTACAGTTTTCTTATTGCAATAGAATAAGCCTTACACAGCAGTGCCTCTGTTCGATCCCTGATGACTTCTTCCAAGCTTATGCTTGTTCTTATTGCCCCAGGTATCGGCTGTCTGGACTACAATGCATGTAAAATATGCTCAAGCCTTCTCATCTCACTTGAAAGAAATAAAACTACTGTATTGTTCTTCAGCCGTTCTTCTGCCTGTTCTGAAACCGGCTCACAACGTAAGCCTGCATGACGTAGAATTTTCAGAGGTCTAAATTAGGACCTGGTGAAACAAAGCAAACTTAAAGCTAGCCATTTTTAAATCTTGTCACAAGTTTGGCAAAGCTTTTCTAAGCCTCCAGTAAAAGTAATCTTTCAGAAAGCATAGATACATTCTAGTGCTTGACAGATAAAGGATAACCCTGGCTACCCTAATTTTCAAAGGATCTCTCTGCAATTTGGGAAAAATTATATATTTAATTATAATGGGCATGGTATCTATCTTGGGCTTATTCATATTACCTGTATCATGATCTTGGAGTTCTTGTGGTGGATCACGCTCCTTCTGTATTTGACATCTATAAAGCACAATGAAAAGGGTATTTCTTGCCCCAAAGATCCTACACTACAAAAAGCAGTGCAGACAAAGGAGATTCAAAAACCAAAGTGAGAATGGAAGGAAGCAATCAGAAACTGACAGTGATAGCTGAATATTATTAATGTTAGCATGGGTTGCCAAATACCATTGACCGAAGTATTTTGTAGGCAGGGGAAAGCTTTCAGGTTTACAAAAGCAGATTCGAAGAAGGAAAAGCCCACGATTACAAGGACTTCTGTGTTTGAAAGGGGACACCTTTTCTTGAGTACAAGTTTTTTCATGTGAAGGTATTTCAATTGTACTGCATTGCCGCTGATTTTCTTTCTTTCAGTGCTCATTCTAGAGGGCACTGCAATTCAAATAGGGCATTCAATAGATGCTGTTGTAATTAAGCAATTAGCTGCACAATTAAATCTGAAGTTAGATAAACGCTGTGAGCGGCACTCAGTAACTGCTTGTGAAGTGACACCCAGGTCATTTGCTCCCTGTTCACTGGGCCTTCTCTTAGTCAAAGCCCTTCTAATACTAACAGGAATAATAATTAAGAATGATAACAAATAAAACTCATAGGAGCTGTTAAGTTCCTGTACGCTGAGTGACGGTGCCAGAGCACTTTTGCTTGGGTACATTGCCTCACAGGGCAGTGAGGTGGTTCATATTTGCCCAGCTCTGAGAACAGACAGAGGAGCTCATACCTGGCCCTACTCACCTTTGTATGTCTACCTAGGAAGGAATGCTCTGCTGTTCATTGACCACAAGGAACACCGAAAGAGGGCATTAGTACCTTCTCCTCATTACTACCTGCTTCCACATCACACAACCTAACGACGACTGGGCAATCAGCCACTCTTTGTCCAACAGAAAGTAAGGTCATGTTCGCTCAAATCTTATACATGAAATCCTTCCTCTCATGAGCTCATTTACTATGCTGCATGGACCAATTCTGCTGATGCCTACCCACAGGAATAACTGTATTTGTTCCTTGAAATCAAAGTATCGCTGAGTAGTTGTTAGCAAACTGGGTTAAGCCCTTAAATTCTGAGCTTTTGAAGGCAAAACTGCATCCAACATGCTTTGCAATGCTCTTGGAATGCTTTAATATCCTAGGAAAGTAAGAAAATAAGTGTAGAAATGAAGGTAAGGCTTTTGAGAAGTCCTTAAGTTGACCTGCAGCCAAACACAGAGAAAGGAATTATGAATGAAGAATAACAGTGTCTTCTCAAGTATAAATGAAAGCTTCACAATCCCATTTAAGCATTCTTAGAAGAGCATTAAGCCATTTAAGATATTAGAACAGTGAAAGACCATTGTTTAGGATAGTGATAGAAGCATTGGGCAACTCCTAACATGGAGAGATACCATATTCCAATTTTGAAAATGCATTCAGAGAAATTTGAGGAGCTCTCCTATTATTTAGGATGCTTCATGCTCCTTAGGAATAGATAAGGCAAATTAGGGGCTTTAAAAGTATTTATTTTAAAGCAAAAAAAATAGGCCACTCACATGGCCACAAAACAAAAATAAAGATAAAAAAAATCCAAACCTGAATGTAAACATGTACTGCATTACCCTAATCACCTCATAATTACCATTTTCTTTTGCCTGTCATAAAAGTGAACCTTCCCCGACTGTCTGATAAAATTACACAGTTAAATACAGTACATCAAAGAGAGCAGGTGAAAGTGAGCTGCATATTCACACACACTGAAATTTTAGCTGACCTAAAAAAAATAGGTTTTTGTATTTCCTGCTTTTTCTCTCAGAAGTGATCTTCCCTTCATGTAGTTAATGTTGCTATTTTTCAATTTGAACTCTTTTATTGAACATAATTGAGAAGTAAAACCAATAGCTGAAACAACAATCAGATTATATAGGGTTTGTCTTTGCCTAGTTTGTAAAAGACAATGCTGCATTACTGAAAACATTAAGAGAATTTTAATCAACTTGAAGTTTCCCTGGAGAATCTGTGTTAAATAGTCTTCTCCAGAGAAAAGAGAGATTGTACCTCACTTCAGACATGAATTTTATAAGAGATGAATATCAAACATGCTCAAGGTCTTTCCCTTTAGGAAGCACATCCCCTCATGGCCTCATGACAACTGTTATTTTTTGTATTTCTTAAAGATTTTAGTTCATTCTTTAAAGATAGATTTAATCAATTTTCTGCTTAAAATTGCTGGAAATAATAATCTCATTCATGTAAATTTATATTAAACATGAGATTACGTCAAGGCAACTTAAAGTGGGATTTCAAACCTCAGATCAGACCATTTAGAGCCATTTTAAATCTGCCCTTTTGTGCACACAGAGTCTGTGAAGGTTTTCCATTCAGCGTTCATGCAACGCTAATGCAATTGTGACACGGCCATAATTTTCCACAGATGACAGCACAGAAGGCACAGTTTTGTGTATTTTATTCACACTGACAAGGTCGAGGGGTCAGGCAGCTGGTTATAAACTCTCCTGCCCTGTTACACGGACCAAGAACGTACGCTAGCAGCGTATTCATTGGCAACTCCCTTAAGCGAGGATTTAGGATATTACATTGCCTATATGGAATAGTTGGGTGTTCATCTCAACCTTCTTTCTGGGCTAAATCCTTCACTGTGTGTCACCCACAGCTCTCCCCCATGGCCAGCCAAGCAGGTTGACAATTTTTCATGAAAGTAATGCCTGCAGAGAGTTCAAGGGTTCAGGAACGAGGCAATAAATATTTTTATCCTTTGGGAGTGTGGGACAAATGCCCTCAGAGCCTATAGGGCAAACGTTGCAAGTTCTGAGTAAAGTTAAGTTTTGTATGATAACAACAAATACGAGCGTGTGAGACTGCCTCACAACATATTTAATTGTAAATAACTTTTGTGATACTTGGAATTAGCCTGTACTGAACAGGGGAACACTGAGTTATAAGGGAACAAGATTAATTCTGTCTTCAGGAACTTTGTCATTTTACTGATGATGTTATCTCATCAACACATGCCGTCAGTGCCCTTTAGAGATTATTCTGTGCAATATTTTCTAGATAGCATAACGAAAACTATTACCACCTAGATGTTAGGAAGAGCTAAGGTGTTTATAACTTAAGAAGAAAGATTAAAAAAGGAAAACCGTAATTTTGACATGAAAACAGAAAAAGACTTCTTCTTACTGATTTCACATACAGTAATCTTTGATTAAATATTTTGCTTAGCTCCTAGTGTAACAGCTCTACTAGAATTTTGTGGCTGCCTTAGAGCTATGGGCTTAATTAGGAAAAAATTTAGACTATGGGCACATGGGACTGGGATCAAACTATCACATTTTACCAAGCTACTCCCTCAACTATAGTAACCAACTTTGTGTGCAGTTTCAGCCCACCCCAGTTTTAAGGTACCTTGCTAAATACGAACCAGTGAAGTTGATTTAGCAGATATTTCATCTCAGTGTTGGGGTGGGTCAAGCACACTCTGTTACAAGAGTTGTTATACTGGATCAAGACAACCGTGAAAGACACGGGCAAGGACACTAGAAATCTTTGCTAATGAGCATATGTTTTGTGCAAGTACAGCTAAACAGAATAAGCCATAAATGGTCTGATATCCTACACTGGTGATTAAAATACACATCCTTGGGTTCAACCACACTGAACTAGTCACTGTCCAGCTGCTGTCACCTTCAGCCAGAGAGATAGGAGCTTGATGGGTGTGTTTTTTTCTCTCTTGTTGAGGGGATCACTGTCTTTCCTAGTGTTAACACTATGCTACCTATATGCTAACCCCGTTGGCTCCTACATACGCATTGTTAATACCTGGAGGCTGTATCACGATAGGGGTATCTGCAAAGACAATGAAATTATCCTAGTTTCAGGTCATCTCATGTCAGTTTTGTACCTAGGTTTCCAACAACAAAACAAAAGCTTAAAAATTTATGCCGCATGTGGGTAGGGGATGCCGAAGCCTCTGCATCAGCCTGTGCTAACGTGTATGCCTGTGTAAGCCTGACGTACGTCTCTGGTAAGGCTTTGGCAGTGTTACAGTGCCCCCACCTCCGTTTGGGATCCTTGTGCTCGATTTGCCACTTTATAACTGCCCCTCCAGGCTTGGCTACTCATCCCCCTGCTTCCCCTCCCTGGGGAAAGAGGAAGGAGTACTGAAAGCACATCAGAGACAGTCTCTTTGCCTGTAGTGCTCCCTGGCTTTGAAGAAGAAAAAAGAGGGGACAGCCTGACTCAACCCCGGTAGTCTTGTGCTAGACCACACTTAATACAAACAGAATATGATGACTTCAGGCTAAACTATAACGCATTTCTTCACGGAATGTGACAAGCCTGTTCTCAGAAGCCTGTGGTTCAGCACAAATCGGGGTCATCAAAAAACATCTTTTTGAAACCAGAATGACTCCTTTAGAAGAATTCTAGCCCTGGTTCTAAAGCATGGGAACAGTGAAGCTCCTAATGTAAGAACTATTTTCACGTGGGTAAAATCAGATGTACAGATTTATCAGTACATTTATCAGGAAGGATGGAGACTTTACTCTTCTTTAGTCTCTCCTCTGCCCTCCAATAGCACCAGACGAGGCAGTATGCATTTTCCTCATTTAATGTGGCTGCTCAGTTGTGTAGCCCTTCCAGTCAGGTAGGGGTTATAGTTACTCTTCAGTAAAATACATTTTTTTCTTTTCCCGAAAAGTGGCTAAGCTATTTTTGTTCAAGTTTTCAAACGAACTCTTCAGCCTGATGTAGAAATTCAGCAGGAGAAATTTCTGCCCAAATTATAGAAGAATGGCAGAGTTAAACTACTGAAAATAGACGGAGTTTGGCATCAAAAATTATAGGTGCCATCACTTCTGGCCTTTATATGCTGAGCATTTATACTGTAACACGTATATGAATGTATATTTATGCAGAAACACACAGCACAGTACTCACTTTTCTTATCTTCTATGTTTCTTTAAAAAAATGTACAGGTTTTATGACTGCAGTAATGATCTTCGAGACATGTACTTCCAAGTAGCTAGAGGCAGTTAGGTCAATCTTAGCTCTTCTAGTGAGCAATCAGTTGGCAAGAAGCTCCTTACCTCAATGTCATTATTTCTTACAAAAATCAATAATGACCTTATCCTTACTTGCTGTTTTAGTTCACCGTAACAGTGCAAACAGCATAACGCACACACAGAGGGTTCTGAACAGATACCAAGAAAGCTAATGGACTGAATCTTAATTTCTTGAAAGGTGTTGAAATATAAACGGAGAAGAAAAAACTTTCAACCTTTAACTAAAAAACAGTAATTATGCACTCTTTGGGGGTGGAAAATCTATTATAAACACCATTTGTAGCACAAAACTTACCTTTGACACTTGCCTATTTTATAACAGTGCAGAACGAAAAGGTTCATCTTCTAATTGTTAGATGCAAAGACAGAAATTATCACTGAAGAGTCAGTTTAGCGCAAACCAGGATATAACAAAATACAATTTACATTAGAACCTTGGCATCTTATTGGTTGATACGTTCTTAAAATCAATTTTTGGTTAAAACGGGATAAATTTAGGCCTCAAGTCAACAAAGGAACTGCTGTGCATTTCCATTTTGATTTGATTTATATTGTTCCCAATCGATGCCGTACAAGAGAAGCACCTTCTGGCATGAGAAAGCCTCTCATTACTGTGAATTAGAGTAGCTCTGTGGCAATAAGCACTTACATTTGTCCAAAACTGATACAAAACAGAAGAAAACAAGCCAGACTGTCTGCATCCAGCATCTAAAGCAAGCCAGCATTGTTATAGCTTGGGAAAACCATTACTAATTGTAAATCAAGGAAACTAATTTTGTCTAACTGAAAAGAGTAATCTCTTGATCTCAGGAATGAAAATTATTGGTAAGCAAGGCCTGTCTCTGTGGCCTGACTTTCTCTGTTAGCATCACCAGATGAAACCCATGCCACTAGGGAAACGTATGAGTTCTAAGAGGTTTTCTTTTCCCCTCTTCACCTCTTCTTGACGTACTTTCAGAGGGCTTCAATGATAAACCTACCCTCTAGACAAAAGTTTAACACTAAATGAAGACCGACTGACTTACATTACCATAGTTCAGCCATAACATTGGGGTAAAATTCAGGCCTCACTGCAATCAATGGGAGATTTCCTACCAACTTCAGATGAAGGCAGGATTTCATTCCAGATCTCTGCTCTGCTCTTAGGTGCCAGAATTGACAATAACTAGGCAAAGATGATGCATTGTTCTTCATACTCTCCACCTACATCTAATTTAGTCTTGTAGCTACAGCTACACAGCAAAGTAGTTGATAGCTACTAGAAAGAACAGTCTGGAAGCTGTCAACTGATAAGCGATGCTTTTTTTGAGCTCTCACTCTTTGGAATAAGTTCTTTTCTGTTAATCAAAGGAAAATTATTTTTGCTAAGAAACTTCATGTTCCAAACAAGAATGTTGTTAAGCCAAGGAATAAAACTATGAAATAGCTGTTTGTTACCAGTGCTGTAAATCATCTGTGAGAAGCCTTCACAAACACACCAGAAGCAGACTGCTAAATTCTTCCACTTCATGACAGGACTGAACTACTTATGAAACGATACTTTCAGTAGAGAGAAGTGAGCAAGTGCCATATATGTAAAGCACACACAGACCTTTCAGTTGTGGTTAGCAAAGGAAGCAGATGCTATAGTCAAGCAATAATGTAAGGTTTTATAGCTAGATAAAATATGTGGGTATATTCATATATACACAAATCAAAGAAGGTTCTATACGTTCCCATTATTAAATTGCACTAAATTTTGAGTGGCGTCATTGCTGACAATATAACACAGAAATAATGCAACATTCGAGCTGCGCATCTAATTGCGTGTGTGCATACATAGTAAAATTTCCTTGCTCATAACTGTGCATAGAGATCACGATGCTTCTATTAGAACTTTCTCAGCAATGTTTCAACAAACGATAAATGTTTTTTTCTTTTGCTGAAAATTGAAAGTTTGAGGCTGAACTTAAGACTGAATTCAAAGTTTTGGAAAAGTTGACTCATTTAGAATTCTAAGATAATGTTTTAAAAAAGCAAAGCATTTTATAGATACATGACTCAGAAAGGGCTGAAATTCAAAGCATTTAGCTTGACAGGTATATATATACAGAGGTAAAAGAAGGCTTTGTACATTCACAGTGTGAAATGACTGTGAATCTGTACTAAATGTTGAAATGTGTCAGTATTTCCAGTATATCATAAAGCTATGCCATTTTCCCGTTATTTAATTGCTTGGAGATCTACTATAATTTATTACTGTTTATTATTCACTGTATATACATATGGCAAGAGAATCCATGTAATCTTCTAATTTAATATCTTAAGATTACATACATTTTTTTCATAAATGATTCTATTGTTGTTCCACTGCAGGGGCCTTCTACTCTATTTTGCCAGACCTTCTTATCACTTCACAGCGTACCTTTAGCCTTCAGCATTCATGAAATTTAGTTTGGAAGAAATTAGAGCAAGATCCATAAAAGGATGTTTCAGTTTAGTTTACGCTCCCTTAAACCCAGAAAGTAGGCTCACAGACTACTAGTTACCAAGAATAGAATTCATACCCAACCAACATATTAGCCAATGGAAAACATTGAAGATTGTTAAATCTCACCTAAGTGTCTAAAGCAGCAAATACTGAGCTGCAGAAACGCATCTAGGACAAGATCAGTCCTAGATCATACCAAAACAGAAACGCCCCTTTTTGGGCTTACAAATCAAAATTGCCTATATATAAAGAGATGATTGCCTCACTCTTTAAAAACATCCCTAGAAAAAGACAGAAGTCATTGTCTTCTAGAAAAATTGTTCAATGCTTAAGGCATTCTATGCTTAAAGCATCCAGGAAACAAGAGATGTACCAGAGAAAACTTCTCCCAGCCCAGGCAAGGTATTTATGTATACCGAGATACCTAAAAACTGAAGTATACATAATAAAGACGATTTACTTGCAAATAAACAGTTGCCTGGACTCTGGCTTCTACCTTTAGCTAAGCTCCCTCACTATCGTCTTACTGTTGCTAAGATCCAAGTCTCATCTGGATTTTCCTTGGAGCTGGTCTTGTTAGTATCACTGGGATCCAATGAAAGTTTCAGCCTTTTCCAAATTAGTGTAAAATTTACTCCCAATCTTTTAAATATATTCAAGAGCAGTCACTTTTGTTGGAAAACAGAGCTCTGGAATGTAACACTTCAGTAACATCACCCTTTATGAAAATCTAAAATCTAAACTATGTACGTGCAAAACGTCACTTCTGAGTAACTACAATCTTAGGTTAAATTCTTCTTAAATTGTAAAATAAGAAATAATTTCATTCCAAGAGTATAGGTAAGAAGTTGCATTAGGATACTATGGCACATTAATTCAGCCATATTTTATTTATGGACAGTCATATCCATGGCATGTGCAACGTGGTAAATTATTGTAGCTCAAAGATCACAAGCCTTTGTGTCTCCTGACTTCAGTATGTTTAGTTTTGCAATTTTATTTCTATAGCATGGTTTTATTCAATATTTAAAAATTATCTGCCCATGATCTACATACGGTTTCAGAATATTTATCCACAAAACAGCATTCTAAGTAAAAAATTCAGAAATGATTCTAAAAAGAGTATTAGTTGTATTTAGGTGAATTTTAAATGAAAACTTTTGATACAAGAAATCAAATCTGATATAATTACAAATTTGCACTACAAAACCTTGGGCTCTAGGTTTGATTTCAACTAAAACTATGCCAAGCTCATCCTCATATATGAGAAAACTGAAAAAAAACCCACCGACTTCAGTTGGCAGGAGGCAAAGAATATTCAGTTACAAGAACACAGAATGTTAGATAGCCACTGTTTTAGAAGCCTTTGTTCATAAAAGAAATTAAGTTTGAAAAGACTTTAAAAGGGAAAAGAGGGCAGAATTATAACGCTGGGGTGTAGGGTTACAGATAAAGCAAGAGAGGTACCTGCACCCGAGGTTCTGAAGAGCAGTTAAGTATTTGATTAGGGCTATACAGATGAATTAACAGGCTGTGACAGAATTCAAGAAGTTAGAACTGGGAAATCTCTTTCATGCACAAAATTAGTACAGCATCTGCGCCTCATACTTTAGTTCCCAGGGTGTTGTAAATGTTCATAGTTACGGAGCTCAGCCACTTTCCTCTAAAGACCATCTCATGCTCCTCTCATAGTTCACACTCCACCTGGCCTTACTGGACAAAACCTAAAACTTCCAGTTTCCATCTCATAAGATGCTGCTTTTGACATGCCTTGCAGTGCATCCATAGATTATTGTCTTTCTTGTGTCCAACCTTGAAATTTTGAATTAGCACTTAGCAAAGTAACGCCGTAAGATGACGCAGCTGGCCAGGCAAAGAGACCACCCGGATCCTGCTCTCCCTTAGGGCTGCCCTGGAAAGGGCCTTTGCTCCTTCGGATGGTAACCCGGCATTTCTGTGGGCCTGCGTGGAGGTCATCGCTGGCAATTGGCGAATGGCGAGATGAAGCCCTTTCTAGCCCAGTTTTCCTTTCCTGATGCGATACTGGGAGGTGAGTTCAGCATCCTGGGATGCCTCTGCAGCTTAAAAAAAATAAAAAAAAAATTCTTTTCTGGTGTCACATCCCCTTACAAAGACAGCTCCAATTTACGTTCCAGAAAGAAAGAAAAAAAGGTGTTGGGGGGGGAGGGGAAGGAAAAAACTCAACTTCCTTCTTCCCAGGAGCATTACTCCTCCTCAACCGCCTTTCTGCGGCCCTTCTCCACACCTTCCCCCCTCAGCCTCCACCCGCTTTCCAGTCGGGAACTTCCCCGCGCTGCGCCACGGCCGCCCCGCCGGCGCTGCGCGCCGCCATGGCCGTTGGCCTGGGGGTGGGGAGGCCCGGCGGGGACCAGCCGCCATCTCCTCCCCACCGCCCTCCGCAGCGGCGGCGGCCGGAGGTTGGCGCACCCACAGCCGCCCCAGCCCGCGCCCGGCGCCGGCGCCGGCCCGGCGCTAGTTTCCGGTGGGACTTTGTGCCTCGGCGTTTCCCTTCCCCCGCCCTGCCGCCCATGGAGTCGCGGGTGCTGTGCCTGGGCCGCGGCGCCGGCGGCCCGGCGGCGCGCAGGGTCCGCCTGCTGCTGCGGCAGGTGCTGCGCGGCGGCGGCGCCCCCGCGGCGCGGCCCCTGCGCCTGGAGGTGCGGGCGCTGCGCAGCTCAGGTAACGGCCCCCGGCCGTGCTCGCCCCGCGGCTCCGGCCCCGCTGCAGGACGCGCGGGGCCTGGGGGGCGGCGGGAGGGAGGGAGGGCGGCTTGCTGGGACGCCTGGCGCGGCCTCCCGCAGCTCCTCTCGCGAAAGGCCTCGCTCCGCGGGGAAGGAGGCGCTGCGCCTCTTGGGTCAGGTTGGTTATTGCAGAGGTGTGGTGCGGCCTAGCGACATCGAGGGCCGCCGAGGCCGAGGCGTGTTTGTGTTTGCCTTGTTGTACAGTCTTGAAAACTGATTCCCCTTAAGCAGCGCTAGCGAGAGATGGGATCGACCGGGAGCTGGCGAATGCTAGGCAGGGTGGCCTGAGCTGTCCCAGAGTGTCCTCTGATGACCTTTGGGACAGAGCACAGCCTTGCGCAGGGCAGGACTGGTGTTTGGGAGTCGCGATTGACGCCTGGGGTAGG